>NC_141699.1:719056396-720256396 GCF_964263255.1 Lissotriton vulgaris
TTCTGACAAATTGCTGCTTTTTTGTAGGTTTGGCATTAGCCAAGACCTTTTGATTTTAATAAAATTATTAAGCCTGGTGTTAGCCAAGACCTTTTGATTTGCATAAAATTATATATATATGATATATTTACCTAAGGGAGCTTTTAGCTGCCTCTTTTTGTCCACTGATCTGTTGTTATGTCATTCACAGTTTGCTTCAGCCAACTACAGCATACGGCATGGGGCACTGGATCAGCCTACTTAAGCCATTGGTTAACTTCACTTTGAGTGACTGCATTTTGCTCTTTCAATAGTTGCACATCTGCACACAAGGCAGTTTCCTTCAGTATCAGTGTTTTTGTTTTTACTTGATAATTACTTTAGTGCTGTCTCTCTGTTTGGTGCCCAATGTGATAGTACTTTCGATGTAAATACAGGACACATTCCAGCTTTATCATACCCACTTTCCTGCTGATGCTCATGTAAATTCCTTTCGGAGGGCCTTGTTTAACTGACTGCTGCTATTTCACATCAGCTCACATGAACTCTGAATGTAAGCTAATCAGTGTGCTCTATCAATCTTGTCAACCCTGTTTTCTTTCTTTCTTTCTTTCTTTTTCTTTCTTTCTTTCTTTTTCCTTCTATTTTTCCTTTTCTTTCTTGTTATTCCTTTTTTCTTTCTTTCCTTCTTACTTTCTTTTTCTTGTCACCCTTCTCTATGTCTTTATTTTATCTTCCTTTTTTCTTTTTTTCTTCTTTCTTTCCTTCATTCTTGCTTTCTTTGGTTCCCTCTTTCTTACCTTTATTCTTGTTTTCTTTCCATTCTTGTTTTCTTCTTTATTTTTTTTCTTTTTCCTACCTTGCCAATATTTTACTTTCTTTTCTTCTTTCTCTCTTACTTTCTTTCTTTCTTTTTTCATATTTCCTTCTGTCATTCTTGCTTTCTTTCTTTCCCTCTTACTTCCTTTCCTCAAATTCTTTCTTTCTTTCTTTCTTTCTTTCTTTCTTTCTTTCTTTCTTTCTTTCTCTTTCTTTCCTTCCTTTCCTCCTTTCATTCCTCTTTTTCTTTCTTCCTTCTTTCCTTCCTTTTTATCTTTCCTTTTTCTTCATATTTCTTTCTTTCTTTCTTTCCTGCTTTCTCTTTCTTTCCCTTTTCTTTCCTTCTTTATTTCTTGCTTTCTTTCTCTCTTACTTCCCTTCATTCTTGCTTTCTTCCCATTTTTCTTTCTTTCTTTTTTCTTTCCTTTCCTCTTTTCATTTCTCTTTTCCTTACTTCCTTCCTTTCCTTGTTTCATGTTTCTTGTTCTTTCTTTCTTTCTTGCCTTCCTTTCTTCTTCCTTCTTTCTTTTGTGCCTGCCTTGCTTTCTACTTGCATTTTTCTTTTTCTTCCTTCTTCTTTCTTTCTTTCTTTCTTCCTTTTTTCTTTCTTTCTTTCATTCTTTCCTTTTTTCTTAATTTATGTCCCTTTTTCGCTCTTGCCTTATTTCTCAAAGGCAAGAGGCTAAAATTCTGTGTACAACATACTTACTAGTAGGGGGTTTCAGCCAGTCTTCATCCATTAGCGTGTGGTTATATCATTCAAATTTTTCTTCCACCCACTCCAGCATGCATCAAATAGCAATGTGCAGTCCACTTCAGCCACTGGCTGACTTCACTGTGATTTATGGCATGCTGCCCTTTCACAAGGTGCTGCAGCAACAAATATTAGATGGAATGCTGAATGAATCAAACATTCACCCCAGTCAAGAGATCAGGGTTAAATCTATTGTTCTTTTGCTCAATATACTGCCCCAGATTGGATCCAGCCATATGCAAATCAGTCTTGACCTTGCTCCTTATGGGAAAAGTCCAACCAGAACTGCCAAGTTCTGTGTCCTCCCTGCAGCAATATCAGGAGGCAGGGGTCGTCATCTATGATCGGGAGAGCATTGTTTACAATGTTTAAGGTAGTGGTCCCAATCCTGCAGCATGAGCTGAAGCCAGACTGATAGTAATGCAGGAAATGGTCAACCTTATTGTGATCTCGTAATTGAACGTAGGCTGTTTTTTCAGTGATCTTGCTGATAAATGGTAGGCGAGTGGTGAGCCAGCAGTCGATAAGGTCATCATGGTCGATTGTAGGTTTCTTTAGAAATGGGAGTATGTGGCCTATCTTGGGAGCTTCTGGGTGAGGGAAGGACTAACAATAGTGAAAAGGGTGAGAGAGCTTCCCCAGTGAGAGCTATTATGAAGTATGAGGGTAAGACATCATCTTCATAAGAAGTGGCTTTGTGGGAGTTGAACATGTTGGCGAAATCTGCAATAGTATGGCTTTGAAGTAAGACCATTGTGGGATGCTATGTGCAAGGGTGAATGTAAGAGATAAAACAGAATTGGTGTTGTCAATGTGCTGACAGATCTTCTAGATTTTTGGTTGTCTTGAATCTCAAGGTCTTCCAGAAAGAGTGAGTTCCTGCATCCAAGTCCTCTTTGTCCACCAGACAGGTTGAGGTGGTTGTGCGATATGGAGGGGTCTTAAGGTAGAGCGCCCAGTGTGTACTTCATTCAAGCTTTATTAATGCTGATTAATGAGGATCTGGCTGATGTGGACAAATTTCCTTGTGACCAAAGGGAGCTGTTGAGTGGAGGGAGTTTGTGAGTGAGGAATGAGGTAACAAACTTGCTGAGGTCTAAAAATGATAAGATTAAGGCATGGGCTGCAGTCTTTAGGTGGTGGGCAACAGCAATACTTTCCATTTTTGAATGGCTAATGCATGAATGCTGGCACATTCATTTGATAATTTTATTGATATTCAGGATCTTTGAAAGAGAGAAGCTGACAATGAGTCCACGTGAGGGCACCATGGATGAGAGAGAAAAGTCAGCAACCTTTAATTTGTTGACAGGCGATGGATCATAGTTGATTTTGATTGCAGCAACAGTAGTATAATTTGTTTTTGTAAAGTTTGAGTTTCAGGAAGCTATCGGCCAGGCAGATTTGAAGTTTGATGATCAGGGTTTACAGGGTGAGGATTTCATGTAAGGATCATGTTAGATTTTTATAATGATGTGAAACGAAAAGCAGCCCACGTTCTGGTGGGAAAACAGCCTTTACAGTGAGGTTTTGACCACGACAAGACTTTACCACACATTTTTAAGCATACATGTTTTTACAACGGGTGTGTTTTTGCAACAGATGCCTTAACCATGCATTTAAGGTAAGTTGGGCGTGTGGGGAGTGTCTCCCCCCACAAATCAATTGTTTTTAAATGAATAAACAATGTGTGGTAATTAAATCTGTTGTAAAAAACATACATGTTGTAAAATAAATGTGTGATAAAAAAATTGTGGTTAAGGCTTGCAATCTATTTCCCTGCGTTGTTCCATCGTACAACCGTTCTGGTGCAGTGTCTTTTATTGTTATTGCTCTTGAGCCCTGATCTCCTTCTTTATAACCTGCAATATAAGTGCTATGGGCCAGATGCATCAAAGGGTTTTGTCCATTCTGTGTCTATGGGAAAATGTGTTCATGCATATGGCCCTATATCACTTAAGCAAAGGGGCACATGAATCCAGTAGGCTAAAGTAGGCCCGTCTGTGAAATATCACCTCTCTCTGATTTTCTGATTTATTGCACTGGATCAATAATGCTATTAATAATATCTCTCACTTTGGTGAAATTATTAACTCTCAGCATTTACTGCACATTCCTTGGAATTCTACTTCTTTCAACTGACTGACAGCCTGCTTCATATTGATGAACAGTGCCCTGGTCCTTTCTACCTTCAGGCTTCCATTATTCACTGCCGGGTTCAGGCAGGAGCCAGGGAGCTCTCGAGTGTCACTATGGTTATGATTAACCCATCTTATCTGCGACTTGTATCTTTTACCCAACCTGTGGACTCTCACTCTCCCTCTGGCTAAGAACTCCTCCTGCTCTGTTTCGCAATCACTCTGCTGAAAGGAAGGGAAAGAGCATCCCTTGCGTAATCACAGGCTAGTTATAGACACGGTTACCTCAGACAATGCTAAATAGCCATTAGCCAATTTCTAGTGATTTAATATGGAATGAAGCTCAGTGCTAGCAGACAGTATCAAAGCCCTGGGGAGTTGGAGAGAACAACGGGCGAAGTAGTTGAAGTACAAATGACCGTTAACTTTTTTCCTCTGTTTGCATTGTGAATAACTTGGCGAAATACAAGGGATGGAGATGGATGGGATGGGGGTACCTGCCCACCAATTTAAGAGAGGTTGCACCATCCCACATAGCCCTAGACCAAGGGAATCTTGGAGGTGTTCCCTTTTATGATGAGATGATAGACTTGGACTCTTGCGGTGCTAGCACATTGGGTCTTATTTATAAGCCCCTTGCGCCACCGGTGCGTCACTTCTTGTGATGCACCGGCGGTGCATTTATCTGCCCCATATTTACAAGGACACGAAAAGCCACCCTGCGTGGCTTTTCCTGTCTTGGTAAATATGGCCCCTTTACACGAGGCACTCTGAGTGAAAGGGGCGTTCCATGGGTGTTGCTGTGGGTGTTCCCGTGCAACACCCAAGATGGAACCTGACACACTTCCAGATTTACAAGAAATCGTAAACCTGGAAATGTGTCTGAATGCTACTACTCCCCCAGGGGAGGCGTAGGGAGGCGCAACGAGGAGAAATGTGTCCATTTCTCCTTGTTTATTTTCTCATTCCATGAGTGCTGCATTCTGCAGCACACATAGGATGAGGAAATCACCTCGTGTGATTGTTTATGTGCAGGAAGGTCTCCCTTCCTGCCCATAAACAATCATTAAAAAAATGACATTTTGCACCTTGTATGTGTGCTTATGTGGCACATATAGAAGTTTCAAAATACCATTTCAGAATGTTTAGGTGCAGGAAGGGACACCTTCCTGCACATAAACAATCATCCTCGTGACGCAGGCATCCTTGCACCATAGTGCAAGGGTGCCTGCGTCAGCGCATTGTAGCTAATAGAGAGCCCACGCAGGGGAGAGTACGGGGATCCATCATATCATTGTAGCTACGACGCATCCCTATTCTTCGGAATTAACGCAGCGTAGCGCAGCCAAATGGCTTGCGGCACTGCGCAGCATTAATTCTTCAATTCTTTGAGCGTTAAAGCCCACTGTTTTTACTTTCTTGTGTGTCTACAGACACATTATTGTTGTTGCTGCTGTTAGACTGTGTATTCTATTTACTCCACTGCCAAGTGGCTCAAATTCATGTGAGCTACCATCTGCCAGTGCTTACTCCAGCAAACAGTAATGGACCAAGCTTGAAATTGCGCTTTTAATTCATTATGGGCTACAACTCACAATATACAAAGTGATACTGGCTAAAAAGGCAGGAATGGCTGTAAGTGACACACATTACTTGAACTCACTTGAAAGACATATTTTAACAGTTTACAAAATGTGCGCGTCCATTTCGAAAACTGTGACTGCTTACTTAATGTACCAAACCAAAATCAACCTCGTTTCACATTTTTTGGGAGAATTCACTCTTGCATTCACATCAATATTTAGAATAAGCATTGCAGTTGCCAGTGGTTTTAGCTTTTGAATACTGAAAATGTTTACACCTAAATTCACCAGTACAAAATATAGATGCCAAATGAGTGACATCAGAGCAAGATTCACTAACACAAACAGCGGGTACAGCCGCAGTGCTTTTAATGGAAATATAGAAGTGCAGCTACTCAATCTTTATAGAACCTGTTAGCTCCTACAAAGTGCTGGTAGTCTCTCAATAAAAGTGTTACAGCAGTGCTGAGCAGAGCAGGTCCTCTTCCTGTGAAACTAAAGAAGTGCAGGTACTCAATCTTTAGAGTACCTGTTAGTTCCTACAAAGTACCGGCACTCTCTCATTAAACGTTTTACAGCAGTGCAGGTACTCTTCCTGTGAAACTAAAGAAATGCAGGTACTCAATCTTTAGAGTATCTGTTAGCTCCTACGAAGTGCGGGTATTCTCTCAATAAAAGTGTTACAGCAGTGCTGAGCAGAGCAGGTCCTCTCCCTGTGAAACTAAAGAAGTGCAGGTACTCAATCTTTAGAGTACCTGTTAGCTCCTACGAAGTGCAGGTATTCTCTCAATAAAAGTGTTACAGCAGTGCTGAGCAGAGCAGGTCCTCTTCCTGTGAAACTCCTGTGAAACTAAAGAAGTGCAGGTACTCAATCTTTAGAGTACCTGTTAGTTCCTACAAAGTACCGGCACTCTCTCATTAAACGTTTTACAGCAGTGCAGGTACTCTTCCTGTGAAACTAAAGAAATGCAGGTACTCAATCTTTAGAGTACCTGTTAGCTCCTACGAAGTGCGGGTATTCTCTCAATAAAAGTGTTACAGCAGTGCTGAGCAGAGCAGGTCCTCTTCCTATGAAACTAAAGAAGTGCAGGTACTCAATCTTTAGAGTATCTGTTAGCTCCTACGAAGTGCGGGTATTCTCTCAATAAAAGTGTTACAGCAGTGCTGAGCAGAGCAGGTCCTCTTCCTGTGAAACTAAAGAAGTGCAGGTACTCAATCTTTAGAGTACCTGTTAGTTCCTACAAAGTACAGGCACTCTCTCATTAAACGTTTTACAGCAGTGCAGGTACTCTTCCTGTGAAACTAAAGAAATGCAGGTACTCAATCTTTAGAGTACCTGTTAGCTCCTACGTAGTGCCAGTAGGCTCTCATAAAAAGTGTAACAGCAGTGCTAAGCAGTACAGGTACTAAAGAAGTGCAGGTAACCAATCTTTAGAGTACATGTAATTTTTTATGAAGTGCTGCTCCTCTCTCAGTAAAAGTGTTACAGCAGTGGTGAGAAGTGCAGGCTCTCTTCCTGTGAAACTAAAGAAGTGCAGGTACTCGGTACCAGACAGTACTTACAATTTAAAGCAGAACAGTAACAATGCAAGTGGAAATAGTGTAAGCCTCCCTCCATCAATTCCACCATCATAAATACAAAGTTTCTCTTCATCACAGAATATCAGGAATGTAAGCTTCCCTATTCTATAGAACATCTACAGCACAGCAGCAACAGCTGATGGTTGCCACCCTCATAGAACAGGTACACCATGGCAGTAGCAGTGCAGGTGTTGATTGAACCTTCTGTAGCATATACAGTTTAACAGCAGCAGTGCAAACTTCTCACCCTCACAGAAAATATAAAACTTAGGTTATAGCCAGGGGTTAATTTGAGCCGGTTGTTTCCAGTGCTGGGCAGCAGCACTTAATTGTCAACAGGAGGGCTTGTAACAGTCTGCCACGTGGTGGCACTGTCTGAATAATTTAAAAATGGCACAACACCAGTTATTTATTAAATCAATATACATTAAATATGACTATTGGCTGAATTTTAACACTTGTAGGAGTGTGATGGTTAGTAGTTGTGTTGGAACTGCCATTGGCTGCACTTGGAGAGGAATGTGTGGTGCAAGCTGTAGTGGCCTCCTGACGAAAGCCCTGGCACTTATTGTTTTACAGATTAAGCACTGGTTGTAGTAATGCAAGCTTTCATCTCTCATATAAAAGCTACAAATCGAGTAACAAAGAACAATTCCTTTCTTACAGCAAGGAATTCAGCAAGGCAGCAGCAAAACAGTCATTCTGTCACTCAGAGCATGTGCAGTTCAAGGTTCACTTCCCTGTGGAACAGACCTTGTTTGTGCCCAGCAGTGTTCATTGATCATAGAACATGCACAGCTCAGACATCAGTGGCAGGTAGTTCACACACAGATGTCTGAAGCAGGAGCTTAATCGGTTGATATGGGTGGGTGAATTAGTGAAGGTGAGTAGTAAAGGCATTTTTACTAGGATGTGATTCTCTAACATTACATCTGCAGTTACTGAATTGTGAGATTCACTAGTGATGCAACCAGAGATGCCCCAGTCATACCTACGAAGTCCTGCTGGCATCACTCTGAATTCTGCTATCACTACTGGTTCTCCTGCTGTCATATCCTGCATTGTTGCTACTGTCACCGAGTCCTGCTGTCAGTGCCCCTAGCTCCTACTGCTGTCCTGTCCAGGCTGTCCAGCTGCTGTTTTCATGGCATCTAACTCCTGCTACATTCTTGCTTGCTAGTCCTCATTCTGCCACCCCTGATTCCTGCTGTCACTTAATGTTACTCCTCCCATCCCTGCTTCTGCCTCTGCCTGCCATGCACAATGTGCTTATTCTATGCTGTTCCAGCTGTAGGTCTTACTTTTTCCCCTTCGTTCACTCCCAGGCTTAGTAAGTAGAGGCAAAAATGAAAATGAATGGATAGAGGGGAGCAACATAGAGCCGCGAGGCGAGGGTAGCCAGTGGCATGGGGGGGAGGACAGTGATAGTTGCCCCGGGTGCAAAATTCCTTAGGGGCCCAAATTTTAATAGAAAAAAAATCGTATTATTAACATTGAGGAAGTGTCAACGGTCCACGAGTTAGGTGGTGCAATACTTGCCTTGCCCCGGGTGCTGGTAACCCATGCTACTCCCTGAGGGTAGCACAACATCAAAGGTATTGAAATAAGGATTCCCTGAAGTTATTGCATGTATCCCAATCTTTAGGATATGGCTCTAGATGGTGGTGCCACTCAAACAGCAGGTCTCTGATCAGGGCACTCCAAGCAGAGATTACTCAGTGCAGTCACTGGTTCCTTACATCCTCTTCTCTGCCTGCATGCACGAGAGCAGCCAGTGTGTCTCTTAAGCTGTGGGAGAATGTGATGCTAACATATATATATGATCAAGCTCCTTTGTAGGAGCGAAACGTGTCAGGGAAGAGCATCAGCTCTATATTTTCTTTGTTTTAATAAATTTGCCACTGGATAAGACGGTGTGATGGCGTTTTAACTTTGCGCTGAATCAGCTTGCCTGAGAAGAGGTCCGCGCCTGTTGTTTTGCTGCTTCGAAAGCGGTCAGGAGTGTTTTCGATATATATATATATATATATATATATATATATATATATATTACCTACTGGCGGTCGCCAGTAGGTAGTTATAGTTAGGATAATTTTCAATGTTAAATCTCAACATTCTATTTTGAATAACTTTGGCGCCGGTTGTCGAATCTGCCTGAAATTTTCAGGAAAATGGTCTCATGGCGGTCCGGTCCTTCCCTGAAAGTTTGGGGGGGATTCGTCAAGCGGGGGCCGAGATAAAAGGGGGGTCCCAAAACGCGTTTTCCCCATGTTAATTTCCATAGGGCGGTCGATTTCACTTTTAGCCCGAACGGCTGAATGGATTTCCACCAAACTTGGCAAAATTGTAGGGACTGGTAGCCCGATGTGCCTTTGCTATGTCTCAAGATATGTGCTTCAGTGGATTTTGAGAAATTAACGTTCAAAAAAATATATATATCTATAGGCGCTCACGGGTGCGCGCACCCGTGAGCGCTCCCGGCGCGACACGCGACTTGCGCGCAGAAAGCTGGTTGGCTCTCAGTTGTCTGTAAACATTCTAAACAGTCCGGAGCGGCCGCCATCTTGTCTATCGGTAAAATCTAGTCATAAGAGGTGGCAAAAACAAAGGGTGGAATTGACCATAAGGGGGCAGGGTAGACCCCCCCTGACCCCCTAGGTTTGATATGGGGGCCATTAAAGGGCCCCGCGGGGCCTCAAAATTTTTTTTTTTTTTTCGATTTTCGCGGGGGAAGCGCCTGGTGCGCGCACGGGGGAGCGTATCGGGGAGGGTACTATGGAAAAATAATCACTTCAAAAATTGTATGTTTATGAATTGTTTTTTTTTGTATTTGTTTATTTTATGTAAGTACCTACATGTAGGTACTAATGAAGAGACTTAAATTTAATGTTCACCATCTTCTTTGTAGACATCTTGCATGTTGTTATTGTATTTTTTGTGGTATAAGGAATTCATAATATAGTCTGTCTGGAAAGGAGAAACAGATCTTTTAAGCACTCCCTGAGAATTTCTTGGGGATCATGAGTAGTCTGTCCTGTTCACTTATGAAAATGAGGTGTAAAATATTCATATGAGATAATATAGTGGGAGAAAGGTAGTAACTATGAGTAAACTTACTATGTAACAGAAAAATAGTTGAACAGTATACTATAAGTCTCACTTTATATTTTAAACATTTTTGGTAATACTTCATGAATTACATATAAAAAAAAATATTGTCTGAAACAATTGAAATTATTAAAGATAAATTTATTCCTCTGATTCTTTTTCATAATTTAATAAAATTTCTAACATAATATTGTCCGGAATTTCCTCATAATTATATGTACATGATTCAATTTCTTCCAAACTTTCTATAAACTGTTCATCCAAAGAGTCATCCATGAAATCAACTTCTTTTTTTTCATCTTCTGGTTTTTCCACCTTTACTTTGATAGAAGTATCATTTGCCTTATTTTCTCCTTCCATTTTCTTTCTGTAAATTGCATATAAATTAACTATATTAGTAGAGCTAGTATACCAGAGAAGCCTAACTCAATCCATAACTATTACAGAGAAGTCTATGTCTATCTCTAACTATTAAAGAGGGATAGCATATCACTAACAGAATATTTTTTAAGAAATAAACTTAACGTGTACAATATACTTCCATAATTAGAAGTTACCTTAGAGAAATTAGTTGAAGTTGACAGTGAAATTTGTTTTCAAGTGTACTTCAGGAAGCAGTAGTCAAAATGGCTGTGTTTCCCTCTCTTCTTTTATATATATTGTTGTACTTAACCAATCAAACGACAGGAAAAAATCGTAGAAAATGAGAGATACTTTTTAATTGGTTGTAAATTCTAACATTACAAGTGTGTTTTTGTCATGTAATTTACCTCAGGATATTTAGACAGGCCTGTAGCCTAAATGTCTCAATGGAATTTCACCAAATTTGGGCAAATGGTAGGGACTGCTATGTAGTAGGGCGTATTCTATATTTGATGAAAGTGTCTCCATTGGGTTTTCCGTAAATTACTTTCCCACCTTTTTTTATTTTGCGCTTACTAGTGCGCGCTCAAGTACGCGCACGGGCAGCGTATCGGGAGTCATCCATTTTGTGTTTCGGAACAATCGAGACACAAGATGGAGGGTAAACAATGTTCGGAATGGATAGAAGGGGGAACTGTAGAGACTTCTTGACCCTCTAGGTTTTCTGAGGGGGGCTTAGGAGGCTCATAAACGTAAAAAAAAAAAAAAAATTCTTTAATTTTCCACGGGGGAAGCGCCTGGTGCGCGCACCTTTAAGCGTACTCGTACGCGTACTTTGGTGAAAAATAGTGAAAAAAGTTAGAAAAAAATAAACGCTTTGAATGATCAGAGTTAGGGTAGCTCTGAAAAGAGCTTTTGGGTTCTGTGGTTGATTTAGGTACCTACAAGTAGGTTCCAATACACATTCTTAAATTCAGGAGGAATATTCTATTCCCCTCATCTGAGAAGTGCACTCCATCTCCTCTGTAGATGTCTTGCATGTTGTAACGCAAGTTATTATTGTATAATGAACCCATTCCACAGTCTCTCATGTAAGCAGAAACAGATTTATTTACATGTTTCCGTGCTTTCTCAAATTGTGGACCAAATTGGTTGGACCAGTTCCATTTCTGTCTTTGGCATATATTGGAATATACCAAGGCAGTGTGGGGAAAAAGTATCATCAATTGATGAAAGGTGTCCTTTAATAGCATTTCCAGACCTACCCCAGTTAATGTGCCTAGATCGTTTCCACCACAGTGCACAATTATAAGGTCAGGTTCTGGCAGATGCAAAAAGGTTTTCACCAATGGTATCAATTGGTGACATTTTAATCCTCTGTGGCCAATCCACTTGATTTCCACATTTGATAAATCAAGGTTATGAAAATTTCTGCTAGCTGCATACCTTTGAGCCCAGTGGATGTAGCTATGTCCAATAACCCAAACAGAGTACATGATGTGAGAAGGTTCTGGTCCAGTCAGATGAAGTGTGGGAATGAAATGGCAGTTGGAACAGTAGGAGTTCACAAAAAAATAATTGTGGAGTTTCTGTGCTCTTGAATCACTAGCAATGATTGGTGGATTCAGATAGTTGAAAACTGAAAGTTAGGGTGTATGGTTATGTTGTGTGAAAGAAGCAATTTGAATGGTTTAAAAAAAGTCACCAAAAGCAAAAATACCCTGTATAGGCTGCTGTATTGACAGGTCAAACATCCTTGCTGAGTTAATTTGCAACATTGTAAGATAAACTTTTGAACCTTAGAGTTCAGTTAGGAGGGAGTTGCTATGGTAACAGATAGAAAGGTTTGAGAGGGGGATGGGTGTTGGTTTGAAAATAGTGAGGGAAGAGTTTTCATTGGTTGAATTAAGGCATATGTGTACAAAGATAGAGATTTTCTATGCCAGTCTTGGTTTCAGTGTATTGAGAGCACACCTTTTCCTCTGCTAAAGAAAAATTGGTGTGTGTGTCTGACACTGTTTTCAATCTCCAAAAGCATTTCTAAAGGTAAGTAATGATTCATTTAATTTAGATAGAGATTTATTTTCTCTATGGAGAATATTTGGAAGCAGATAGTTATGTTTTAGAAGTGAAATTGTATGTTAGTATATAAGTCCTGCGCAGTGTTTTTTACATGTTATTTAAAAATCGATTTTGGGTGCAAATGAATGGTATTTTTATTTGGCCTTTTTTATGATTGCCATGTGCAGTTGATGCATGACTTTAAACATGGGTAATAAGTGATGCACTGGTGGCGCCAGGCTTTTATAAATGTGACCCTGACTTTGTTGGATGATATTGAGTGGTTGTAGTTAGGTTCTGTGCAGTGTTTCTTACATGTTATTCAAAAATCGATTTTTGGGTGCAATTGATTGGTATATGTATTTGGCCCTTATTTATGAATGCCATGTGCAGCTGATGCATGACTTTAAACATGGGTAATAAGTGACGCACTGGTGGCGCAAGGCTTTCATAAATAAGGCCCTGACTTTGTTTGATGATATTGAGTGGTTGTACTTAGGTTCTGTGCAGTGTTCCTTACATGTTATTCAAAAATCGATTTTTGGGTGCAATTGATTGGTATATGTATTTGGCCCTTATTTATGAATGCCATGTGCAGCTGATGCATGACTTTAAACATGGGTAATAAGTGATGCACTGGTGGCGCAAGGCTTTCATAAATAAGGCCCTGACTTTGTTTGATGATATTGATTGGTTGTACTTAGGTTCTGCGCCGTGTTTCTTACATGTTATTGAAAAATCGATTTTTGGGTGCAATTGATTAGTATATGTATTTTGCCCTAATTTATGATTGCCATGTGCAACTGATGCATGACTTTAAACATGGGTAATAAGTGACGCACTGGTGGCGCAAGGCTTTCATAAATAAGGCCTGACTTTGTTTGATGATATTGAGTGGTTGTACTTAGGTTCTGTGCAGTGTTCCTTACATGTTATTCAAAAATCGATTTTTGGGTGCAATTGATTGGTATATGTATTTGGCCCTTATTTATGATTGCCATGTGCAGCTGATGCATGACTTTAAACATGGGTAATAAGTGACGCACTGGTGGTGCAAGGCTTTCATAAATAAGGCTCTGACTTTGTTTGATGATATTGATTGGTTGTACATAGGTTCTGCACAGTGCTTCTTACATGTTAAACAAAAATCGATTTTTGGGTGCAATTGATTGGTATATGTATTTGGCCCTTATTTATGAATGCCATGTGCAGCTGATGCATGACTTTAAACATGGGTAATAAGTGACGCACTGGTGGCGCAAGGCTTTCATAAATAAGGCCCTGACTTTGTTTGATGATATTGATTGGTTCTACTTAGGTTCTGCGCCGTGTTTCTTACATGTTATTGAAAAATCGATTTTTGGGTGCAATTGATTAGTATATGTATTTTGCCCTAATTTATGATTGCCATGTGCAACTGATGCATGACTTTAAACATGGGTAATAAGTGACGCACTGGTGGCGCAAGGCTTTTATAAATAAGGCCTGACTTTGTTTGATGATATTGAGTGGTTGTACTTAGGTTCTGTGCAGTGTTCCTTACATGTTATTCAAAAATCGATTTTTGGGTGCAATTGATTGGTATATGTATTTGGCCCTTATTTATGATTGCCATGTGCAGCTGATGCATGACTTTAAACATGGGTAATAAGTGACGCACTGGTGGCGCAAGGCTTTCATAAATAAGGCTCTGACTTTGTTTGATGATATTGATTGGTTGTACATAGGTTCTGCACAGTGCTTCTTACATGTTATTGAAAAATCGATTTTTGGGTGCAATTGATTGGTATATGTATTTGGCCCTTATTTATGAATGCCATGTGCAGCTGATGCATGACTTTAAACATGGGTAATAAGTGACGCACTGGTGGCGCAAAGCTTTCATAAATAAGGCCCTGACTTTGTTTGAAGATATTGAGTGGTTGTACTTAGGTTCTGTGCAGTGTTCCTTACATGTTATTCAAAAATCGATTTTTGGGTGCAATTGATTGGTATATGTATTTGGCCCTTATTTATGATTGCCATGTGCAGCCGATGCATGACTTTCAACATGGGTAATACGTGACGCACTGGTGGCGCAAGGCTTTCATAAATAAGGCCCTGACTTTGTTTGATGATATTGATTGGTTGTACTTAGGTTCTGCGCCGTGTTTCTTACATGTTATTGTAAAATTGATTTTTGGGTGCAATTGATTAGTATATGTATTTTGCCCTAATTTATGATTGCCATGTGCAACTGATGCATGACTTTAAACATGGGTAATAAGTGACGCACTGGTGGCGCAAGGCTTTCATAAATAAGGCCTGACTTTGTTTGATGATATTGAGTGGTTGTACTTAGGTTCTGTGCAGTGTTCCTTACATGTTATTCAAAAATCGATTTTTGGGTGCAATTGATTGGTATATGTATTTGGCACTTATTTATGATTGCCATGTGCAGCTGATGCATGACTTTAAACATGGGTAATAAGTGACGCACTGGTGGCGCAAGGCTTTCATAAATAAGGCTCTGACTTTGTTTGATGATATTGATTGGTTGTACATAGGTTCTGCACAGTGTTTCTTACATGTTATTCAAAAATCGATTTTTGGGTGCAATTGATTGGTATATGTATTTGGCCCTTATTTATGATTGCCATGTGCAGCCGATGCATGACTTTCAACATGGGTAATACGTGACGCACTGGTGGCGCAAGGCTTTCATAAATAAGGCCCTGACTTTGTTTGATGATATTGAGTGGTTGTACTTAGGTTTTGCGCAGTGTTTCTTACATGCTATTCAAAAATCGATTTTTGGGTGCAATTGATTGGTATATGTATTTGGCCCTTATTTATGATTGCCATGTGCAGCCGATGCATGACTTTAAACATGGGTAATACGTGACGCACTGGTGGCGCAAGGCTTTCATAAATAAGGCCCTGACTTTGTTTGATGATATTGAGTGGTTGTACTTAGGTTCTGTGCAGTGTTCCTTACATGTTATTCAAAAATCGATTTTTGGGTGCAATTGATTGGTATATGTATTTGGCCCTTATTTATGATTGCCATGTGCTGCCGATGCATGACTTTCAATATGGGTAATACGTGACGCACTGGTGGCGCAAGGCTTTCATAAATAAGGCCCTGACTTTGTTTGATGATATTGATTGGTTGTACATAGGTTCTGCGCAGTGTTTCTTACATGTTATTCAAAAATTGATTTTTGGGTGCAATTGATTGGTATATGTATTTGGCCCTTATTTATGATTGCCATGTGCAGCCGATGCATGACTTTAAACATGGGTAATACGTGACGCACTGGTGGCGCAAGGCTTTCATAAATAAGGCCTGACTTTGTTGGATGATATTGAGTGGTTGTAGTTAGGTTCTGTGCAGTGTTCCTTACATGTTATTCAAAAATCGATTTTTGGGTGCAATTGATTGGTATATGTATTTGGCACTTATTTATGATTGCCATGTGCAGCTGATGCATGACTTTAAACATGGGTAATAAGTGACGCACTGGTGGCGCAAGGCTTTCATAAATAAGGCTCTGACTTTGTTTGATGATATTGATTGGTTGTACATAGGTTCTGCACAGTGTTTCTTACATGTTATTCAAAAATCGATTTTTGGGTGCAATTGATTGGTATATGTATTTGGCCCTTATTTATAATTGCCATGTGCAGCTGATGCATGACTTTAAACATGGGTAATAAGTGACGCACTGGTGGCGCAAGGCTTTCATAAATAAGGCCCTGACTTTGTTTGATGATATTGATTGGTTGTACATAGGTTCTGCGCAGTGTTTCTTACATGTTATTCAAAAATTGATTTTTGGGTGCAATTGATTGGTATATGTATTTGGCCCTTATTTATGATTGCCATGTGCAGCCGATGCATGACTTTCAACATGGGTAATATGTGACGCACTGGTGGCGCAAGGCTTTCATAAATAAGGCCCTGACTTTGTTTGATGATATTGAGTGGTTGTACTTAGGTTTTGCGCCGTGTTTCTTACATGCTATTCAAAAATCGATTTTTGGGTGCAATTGATTGGTATATGTATTTGGCCCTTATTTATGATTGCCATGTGCAGCCGATGCATGACTTTAAACATGGGTAATACGTGACGCACTGGTGGCGCAAGGCTTTCATAAATAAGGCCCTGACTTTGTTTGATGATATTGATTGGTTGTACATAGGTTCTGCGCAGTGTTTCTTACATGTTATTCAAAAATTGATTTTTGGGTGCAATTGATTGGTATATGTATTTGGCCCTTATTTATGATTGCCATGTGCAGCCGATGCATGACTTTCAACATGGGTAATAAGTGATGCACTGGTGGCGCAAGGCCTTTATAAATCAGACCCTGACTTTGTTTGATGATATTGAGTGGTTGTACTTAGGTTCTGCGCAGTGTTTCTTACATGTTATTCAAAAATCGATTTTTGGGTGCAATTGATTGGTATATGTATTTGGCCCTTATTTATGATTGCCATGTGCAGCCGATGCATGACTTTCAACATGGGTAATAAGTGACGCACTGGTGGCGCAAGGCTTTCATAAATAAGGCCCTGACTTTGTTTGATGATATTGAGTGGTTGTACTTAGGTTTTGCGCAGTGTTTCTTACATGCTATTCAAAAATCGATTTTTGGGTGCAATTGATTAGTATATGTATTTTGCCCTAATTTATGATTGCCATGTGCAGCTGATGCTTGACTTTAAACATGGGTAATAAGTGACGCACTGGTGGCGCAAGGCCTTTAAAAATAAAGCCATGAGTTGCTATTGTATAAACTTAAATATGTTGCAATTTATTGTTTATATTGTTTGCTTTTTAACATTACTTTGTTGTTTGCTAATAGTGGTCTTTCATGTGTTTTTTTAACAGAACAACAGATTCAAATCAACTTCTGAAAAGGAAGCAAAAATGCCTTCAAGGCAAAGAAATATCAAAAATACCATACGGAAAAGGAGAACATCAACAACAGAGTTTATGGAATCCTCTTCAACAACTACTTCAAAAAACACCAGAAAAGCTTCTGGTAAGCCAATTAAGTCTTTTCTTCGTAACATATGTCGTAGGAAAAAAAATGAAATTGTTAATGTGAATATACAGAAAAAGTCAACAAATCTAAAAAGGAAAGAGAAGCCCACAAAAAATGTTTCCATTGGACCAGGAGAGAAGAGAATGGTTAGCAATAGAAGGGTAAATGTTTTTAGGGACATTCGTAGGCGAATGTTTCGCAATAGGGTAGTTTTAAATTTGCTAAAAAATGAAAAGAAAAGTAAACTAAAAGCTGCTTTTTACAAGAAAAAGAAAAGTGTAGAAAAGATTGTTGATCAGGCTTTTGAAGTTAAGAAAAAATTATTTATTTTAATAATCAATAGAATTAGGATACTTAATAAGGCAATGGATGTTTTCAAATCGAACAGTAGATGGAAAAGAATTATTAATCGGAGTAATTTTTGTGAAGTATTTTCTGGTGAATGGATGCATAGTTCAAGTTCTGAGCCTTTTTTTAATGAGGAGAGTTACTTTCAGGAAAATGATTTGGTGCATGCGGTTGACACCAGTGGTCGTGCCTATGAGGTGAAAGATAGTTGTGTGATGGAAAAAGAGAAACTTGTACCTAGAGATGCAGAAGAGGTGTTAGCTGATGAAGTTTTAGGGAGACGTACTAAGGGTCCAGTGTACACATGGAAATGCAGTAGTATTTGTAGTGTGCGACAGGAATCAATTGATTTGCTTCGAAATTTCTTACGTACATATAGTAAAAAAAGTCTCAAACAAAAAATGAAGATCCTGCAAGAGTTAGATCCTTGCAGAGTGAGAGAAAGCACAGGTTTGCAAGGGCATTCACTAGCATGTCTTTCTAGAAAAGTTTGTCGGAGTGTTTTTCATCATTTTAGGATGTTAGCAGTGCATCATAATAACGTAAGGAAATTAGTGAGGAAGTTGTATTATGCAAAAAGTCCTGCACTTAAGCTTAAACAGTTAAATAGTGCTCTTTTGCATGGATCTGAAGTGGATGTGAAGACTATTTGTGAAGAAATTGAGTTTTGTTATTTTGGGAACAAAGAGGACAGTGTAGAAATAGATATAGTAATGGATGGCAATGCAGAAGATAATGGACAAATTTCAAGTATTGAAAAGTTTGATGAGGAAATTATCAAGTTTAAGGTGAAATCAAGTGAGAGGCCTAATGTAACTTGTGTGTGTTGTCGACGGACTCATTATAAAATTCAGACTAGGTTAGTTGATTTATATGCAAAAAGTGAATTGGAAAATAATAGTGAATGGGAGGATTTTGTAAGTTATTTGTTGGTGGAGAATTCTTTTGATTTGAGTTTGGATCAGCGTATTTGCACTTATTGTTTGAAAAAATTAAATGAAAATAGAATGCCTGCAAGAGCAGTTTATAATAATCTTCAGTTGATAGATATTCCTTCTGAATTGATGGATCTAAATACTTATGAATCTATTTTGATTCAATGTGTCCATCCTTTTCAGGCTATTGTACGCATGGAGCCTAAGACAGGGAAATTGCCTCCATCAGATTTACTGAGAGGATTAAAGGGAAGAGTTGTTTATTTGCCTCTAGATGTAAAGAAAAATATTAATACAATTGGTGTAGAAAGAGTAGAAGAAGATCCTTTAGTTATTCTAGTTAATGGGGTTCCAACAAAGAGTAAGAAAATTTGGCAAGATTTAGTGGATGTGAAAAAAGTCAAGAAGGCAACGTTGTATTTAGTTAAAAACAATGAGTACTACAAACATGTAAGTGTTGGAGTTGAGGAAACAGCTACAGAAGAAGATAGTGATTCTTCAGTTGGTCAAATTGAAAAAGTTGATGTGTCTAGAACTGAAGAAATATATGAACATTATACTGTTCATCCTTTGCATTCCAAAGAAGTAATGGGAAATGCAATTGACTTGTTTCAAATGAAGGCAGCAAAAGGAAGTCCCATTAGTGTATGGGAAGAAAGTTTGGAAGCTCGTTGTTTTCCACAATTATTTCCAACAGGTTGTGGTGGACGATATGATGATCGACCAGTTCAAATTCCTGCAGCTGAATACCGGACTCTAAGATTATATGCAGAAGATCCAAGGTTTCGTCAATGCATTCCATATTTATTTCATCTACTGTTTGAAAGTGATTTGTCTGGGCTTTCTTATGCAGTTAATCATATATTAAAAAGTGGACCTCATTTGCAAAATGTATGTGCAAGGGACTTTATGGAGAAAGTTAATCTGCCAGACAGTATTTTGGAATCTCAGCTAATCAATCTCATGGCATGTCAACGTGGAACCAATGAGTATTGGTTTCGTCGTCATGGAGAATTGAAATGTATGCTAAGAAACTTAGGAACTCCTACATGGTTCCTCACTCTTAGCTGTGCTGAGTATGCATGGGACGATTTACTTCAATTTCTACGAGAGGCAAATGAAAACATACCAAATATAGAATTGAAAACACCAGGAGAACTGTGTTCTTTAGATCCAGTGAATGTTTGCAGATATTTTAATCATAGATTTGAAGCTATGATGTCTTTTATTACCAACAAAAAAAATCCTCCCCTTGGAGAGGTTTTGGATTTCTTTTGGAGGAAGGAATATCAAGCGAGAGGTGCTCCTCATATACATATGTTGTTGTGGATTAAAGATGCACCCAAATTTGGAACAGATTCAGATGAAACAGTGATGAGTTTCATTGAAGAGTATTCAACATGTGCTGTTCCAAAATCTACTGAAGAAAACAATTTAAGGCAACAAGTTTTACGTTTTCAATCTCATCGTTGTGGAAAGTACTGTCGTCGAAAATTTAAAAACAAGGAAAAGTACTACACGAAATGTCGTTTTGCATTTCCTCGACCAGTGATTTCTAAGGGAAGAGTAAATAATTTGATGTCATCTCTACGACATACTGTGACGAGAAAATCTCCCAAAAACACATATAATTTGAAAAGAAATGAAGAATCTAAGTACATCAACGATTACAACCCAGTGATTTTGTCCATGTGGAATGCTAACATGGATATTCAGTTCGTTGCTGACAACTCTATTGCTGTGGCTCGATATGTGACATCTTACATCACCAAAAAAGAAAAGACAGAACTGAAGGAAATGTGGGAGGACATTTCACATGAAAAGAGTCTAAGCAAGAAATTATACAGTTTCAGTCTGAAGATGTTGTCGCATCGAGAAATTGGAGCATATGAATGTTCTGATCGGTTATCATCAGCAAGTCTCTATGCCAAATCAAGAACAATCATTTGGGTGAGTCTTGGTCTTGCTGCCACACGAAACCGAGTTTTGAAATCTGTACAAGAAATTGAATATTTGGCGGAAAAAGAACCAAACAGTACAGATATTTTGAAGACAAATATGTTGGATACATACTATCCAAATAGAAGTACTCACCTTGAGAACACATGTTTGTATGAAGTTCTTCAAAACTACAGTTATAAGAGGAACATCACAGAAGATATCAATAATGGAAAATATGCACTCATTGGCTATGAAGGATGTCTAGTGAAGCAGAAAAAAGGCCATTTGATTAATCATCGAAAATTGAGTTGTGAAGTTCCAGACAAAAGAGAATTTTACTACTTAGCTCTTTTGCAACTCTTTAAGCCATGGCGTACAGAAGAGGAACTACTTGGAGATTTTCTCTGTTATGAAGACTCTTTTAATGCAACTAAGGATACCATAGAATGTCCTATTTTTCTAAATTATCTGCAAATGTTGAATGAAGAAATGGAGCAAGAAACCACAATTGCTGAAGAGATAGCTAGAAACAGTTCTCAAGATAGTCAGAGTTCTACTTCATTGAGCCAGGATCCACTAGGAGGACCAATTATCCAAAATGAAGCTGCCACTGCCATGGATGAGGTGGAAAGAGCTATGGAACAAGCTCAAGAGGATGGAGTTAACTTAGAAGATTTGGTAACGCAACTAAACATTGAGCAGAAAAAGATATATGATGAAGTCACAGAGCAGATTGAACATGGATTCAGACATGAGAAAAAAGAGTGCTCATGTATATTATTTGACCCTGTCCGACTGTATGTAAGTGGAGAAGCGGGGACAGGAAAAAGTTTTCTAATTAAAGCCGTTGCAAGTTATCTGCAGAAAAGGACTGATTCACCACTGTCTTGTGTTGTAACTGCTCCAACTGGTCTGGCAGCACATAACATTAAAGGGATTACTCTACATCGTTTATTGATGCTGCCAGTTGAACATGATAATAAATTGCATTACAACAAGCTATCTGGAGATGCGTGTTCTGAAGTTTCAAGAGTCTTGAAGAAAATGAAACTTCTTATCATAGATGAAGTAAGCATGGTCTCAAATCTAATGCTTGCTTTTGTGCATTTGAGAATGCAAGAAATTCTTAAAACAGACTATGATGTGTTATTTGGAGGAAAACACATTATTGTTTTTGGAGATCTATTGCAGTTGACTCCAGTAAAAGGACAACCAGTGTTTAAAATGCTCACGCATGAAGATACCAGGAAGTCCCTTGGAAGCATTGGAAATGTTAATATATGGCTAAATTTTAAATATGCTGAACTGCTTCAAAATATGCGACAGGCTAAGGATGAAGATTATAAAAATATTCTACAAGATGTAAGAATTGGCAAAATGACTGAGAAAGGGAAAAAAGCTTTGCATAGTCGATTAATTTCAAATTTGTATCCAAATGAAAACATTCTTCCAGAGAATATTTTTAAAAAAATGACTGAGAAGAAATCTGGGATATGTTTGATGCCAACTCTGCAAGAATGTTCCATCTTCAACCAAAAAATGTTAGACTTAGAAAATGAAGAGATTGTGAAACTAGAAGCAATAGATAAAATAGAGCATATGGGTGCAACAATTGTTTTGTCAGAAAATTTGAAAATTAAATTGCATTCATTGGAGAAAAGTATTTCAAAAACAGCTGGTTTTGAAAAGACTCTGAATGTGTGTTTAAATTGTCGTATCATTTTGAGAAGGAATTTAAATGTTGAAAGCGGTCTGGTAAATGGAGCAATGGGTTATGTTGTTGATTTTGTGAATTACAGAAATAGAGATGGAATTGAATTTTTAAAAATAAAATTTGATGGCATTGAACAAGTACAACAAATAAGTCGTTGTTCTGCTAGATTTTTACTTGTAAAAGACTTATATGTTCGCCGAAAACAGTTTCCTGTTTGTTTGGCGTATGCAGTGACAATTCATAAATCTCAAGGTTTAAGTGTAGATAGTGCATTGGTGAACATTGGAAGATCTGTGTTTAAAGAGGGTATGGCATATGTGGCATTATCTCGAGTCAGAACTTTATCAGGATTGTATTTGATTGCATGTGATGAGACAAATATTTCTGCCGATCTAGATTGTGTTAAAGAATACAATAGGTTAAGAAGAGAGTATGCTCCACATTTGCCTCAATATCCTCTGTTTGAAAAACGTGTGGTAGGCCGAAAAAGAAGAAATGAGGATAATTGTAGTGAGGTAGTTGCAAAAAGACAAAAAGTAGAGAAAACTGTAATTGAAAACAGGAAGAAAAAGAATTGTGGAGAAAATGTTGTTGGATTTCAGTTTGAAAACAGTTCTGGTGTCAACTGCTATGCTAATGTAGTGGTTAATGTTATTTTTTTTCTTAAAAGTTTACAAGAACAGATTGTTGAAAATCGGGATCAAAGATTGTGTGGTTTATTGAATTCTGTGTTTCAGAAATGTAGCAGTGTTACAGCACAAATAGAAAGTGTAACAGAAATTCGAAATATTTTAGATTTGTGTTCTGGTCAAGATAAATTTTCACAGAACATTCAGCAGGATTGTCAGGAATTTTTAATGTATATGTTTGGTGTTTTGGAAGATGAAGGTGTAGATGTAGATAATCTTTTCAGTCTTTCTTATCAATGGCAGCATGACTGCCACAATTGTAGTTTATCAAGTACTACTACAATAGACACTGAAAGATTTATATATTTGACTTTACCAGACTGTAAATCAGTGTCTTTTAAAAATCTAGTTAAAGCAGTAGATCATAATATGGTGTGTACCCAATGTAACTGTACAATGCTGTCCACATTATTTATACAAAGGTATGGGCAGTATATCATTTTAGTTTTCCAACGATGTAGACCTGATGGAACTAAATTGACAACTTCTATCAAAAATTTTGTGGCTTCTCAGTTATCAATTTCTGGAAGGACCTTTACAACTGAAGCTATTATTTATCATGATGGACCTTCGACCACCTCAGGACATTATACATGCTACTTAAAATCTGAAAATGGATGGAGTTACTGCAATGATTCTCATTTAACTTATAAACAACGTTTGCCTTATGACTCTACAAATTCTTATCTAGTGTTTTTAAAACCAAAGTTTTAGTAAAGGGAATTGGCCTTTGAAGACGGGAATAGTTAATAAAAGTTAGTTAGTTAGTTAGTTAATCTAATATTTGAAATTATTTATCTCATGTAGATACTTTAAGTGGATCTCAAAGTAAAAAATACCGATATATCAGACACAAATTGGCCGTGAGGATTGTGTATGGTATGATGTTTTTAGATCTTTTTTCATAGGAAGTCGATGAAATGGAACTCATAAGGAACAGCAGACTTTTTTTCTACCAAAAGGACCTTCACTATCTTCTACTTGGCCTCATGGAAAAGTAAGTGAATCAAAGATTAGTGTACATATATGAGATGTATGTTTGAATGGGTTTTTTTAAACACAATCTTTTAGATTGTGTTTTTTTTTTCCCGCTGTTATATGATGAAGACTTTGAACTCACTAATTTAAGTGGAATTCAATATATTCTGAGAACAGCAAAAATAAATAATGTAACATATTGTAGAAGTTATTGTGTAGTTTGCATTATGTAATTTATATTGTGTTCACATTGTTATGCACTCATTTTCTTTTTCACCCTTATTTACCTCTCTTTACTAATTTACACTCTTTTTTCATTGCTGTTTCTTTACTGTACTTCATTCACAACTTCTTAATCTAATAGGAACTATCTGCATTTCCTCAGTTCCTTCCACCACTTTTTATCTTTTTTATATTCTCTTAGTACCACTGCTTTAGTTTCCTAACCCTCTTTCTCTTTCTCCATTTTTTTTTCTTTCACACTCATTGTACTGTAGTTCAGTTAGTTCTTCCTTTGGTCTTTCTTTTACTCTCTCTCTTCTTTCTCTCTATTACTCCCCATGTGTTGCCCTTATTCACTTATATGTACCCTCTTTCACCCCTCTTTACTTATATTCACTGATATTTACTTTCCCTCAATCGCTGCTATTCTTTTCCTCTGATTCCGTCACTACCTGTCATTCTCATACTTAACTGTCCTTCTTTTTACTTTCAATATCCATTTATATTCTCCCTTAACCTCTACTTTAGTGTTCTTCCTATTTCTTCTTTCTTTTGCTCCCTTATTCATTTTTCTTTTCTCAGTTACTTCCTTTTACACTTTTTATCTGTCTTACTATCTATTACACAGTCCCTCCTTCATTTTTTTTTTCTTTTTTTTTGTTAGTGCGCTGACGGTACGCGCACCGGTGCGCGCACCGAAAGCGCACCAAAGTGAAATATAAAAAAAAAATATTTTAAATTAAAAATATTATCTCAATATACATTATAGTGTTCATTTTTACAAAAACATACTTTAGCAATTCACTAAAAAACACATAGGTATGAGTCTGTATAAAAAGTTAGGAATTAGCATTAAAAAAACCTATGAAATTCACTGAAAAAACCATAGGTTACACACCAGTTATAGTTAGGAATTAGCATTAAAAAAACCTATGAAATTCACTGAAAAAACCATAGGTTTCACACCAGTTATAGTTAGGAATTAGCATTTAAAAAACCTTACAAATTCACTGAAAAAACCATAGGTTTCACACCAGTTATAGTTAGCTGGAAATTTTACTGATATAAAACCATTGAAATTCCCACGTTATAGTTAGTCGGACTCACTATAACTTGCGCGTACAATGCACTGCTGATGACGTCACATATTACATCACTCATGACATGGTCAGTGACATCACTCATGACATCACTGATGACACCATCCTTGTGACAGAGTGACAGACCTAATTTCAGTGTAATGTAACGCTTGAAACACATATTCAAAAATAGAAACAAACATTTTCAAAAAAATGGAGATACCCAAACCAGTAACAACAACCAATTCAGTAATTCCACCATCTATATACACATCCACTCATTCATCAACAGTTCTATATAGTCACTCATATATACTCACTCATCATATGTAGTGATACACCTATACATCCTGTTACACATCAGCAGTCATCCAAAAGTTACTCACACACATACTCACACATGCAAATAAACTATTGAATATCCATTTATTTGCATATACATTTATACACACACTACCACCTTACTTCTAAGGAAACTTACCCATACTTACTCTCCTAAACAATCACTTATAGAAACACATACTTATTTAAACAGGAACTTCTACAATCTCTCACTATATATACTATACTCACTTATATACATCAATACTCACATATACTAGATTAAAACATATGTCGTTACTAATGAAGACACTAGTGAGACAGTCATTCACTCACTAACACACACATATACACACTCATCCACCCATACAGTCCTGCACATATGCTGTCTTCAAAACACATACAAACAAAGAGTCAGTCACTCATGCATCTATGTGCTAAGTAATACCCCCACCAAACCATATAGACACTCATACTGATACTAATAAAAATATCTAATAACCCATATACATACGCATGTAGCTACTTACCAACACATGTAGCCACTTATACACAAAGTGAAACACTAATATATATATTTAAATATTTAAACATAACTCACTAATATTTATTTTTCAGAAAGACACATATTCACTGGATGGTGTCATCAGTGATGTCATGAGTGATGTCACTGACCATGTCATGAGTGATGTAATATGTGACGTCATCAGCAGTGCATTGTACGCGCAAGTTATAGTGAGTCCGACTAACTATAACGTGGGAATATATATATATATATATATATATATATTCACTGAAAAAACCATAGGTTTCACACCAGTTATAGTTAGGAATTAGCATTTAAAAAACCTATTAAATTCACTGAAAAAACCATAGGTTTGACACCAGTTATAGTTAGCTGGAAATTTTACTGACATAAAACCATTGAAATTCCCATGTTATAGTTAGTTGGACTCACTATAACTTGCGCGCCTGCAATGCACTGCTGATGACGTCACATATTACATCACTCATGACATGGTCAGTGACATCACTCATGACATCACTGATGACACCATCCAGTGAATGTGTGTCTTTCTGAAAAATAAATATGTTTTATATATGTATATGTAAAGGTCGATGGAAGAATAAATGTTTAAATAAGTGTCTTAATGGATGGTTTTTTTTTTAAGTGATTGGTTAACTGGCTTATTAAGTGTATCTTAGTGAATACATATATTAGCGAGTATTGTTTAAATATTTAAATGTTTGTATCAGTGTTTCACTTTGTGTATAAGTGGCTGCATGGGTTGGTGAGTAGCTACATGTGTGTCTATGGGTTATTAGTTTTTTCTCGTATCAGTATGAGTGTCTGTATGGTTTGTTGGGGGTGTTACTTAGCACATAGATGCATCAATGACTGACTCACTGCTTGTATGTGTTTTGAAGACAGCATATGTACAGGACTGTATGGGTGGATGAGTGTGTATATGTGTGTGTTAGTGAGTGAATGACTGTCTCACTAGTGTCTTTATCAATAACTACATATGTTTTAATCTAGTATATGTGAGTACTGATGTATATAAGTGAGTGTATGTGAGAGTGAGAGATTGAAAGAGTTCTTGTTTAAATAAGTATGTGTTTCTATAAGTGATTGTTTAAGAGAGCAAGTATGTGTAAGTTTCCTTAGAAGTAAGGTGGTAGTGTGTGTATAGCTGTATATGCAAATAAATGGATGTTCAATAGTTTATTTGCATGTGTGATTATGTGTGTGAGTAACTTTTGGATGACTGTGGGTGTGTAACAGGATGTATAGGTGTTTCACTACATATGATGAGTGAATATATGTATGAGTGACTATATAGAACTGTTGGTGAATGAGTGGATGTGTATATAGATGGTGGTATTACTGAATTGGTTATTGTAACTGGTATGGGTATCTCTATTTTTTTGAAAATTTTAGTTTCTATTTTTGAATATGTGTTTCAAGGGTTACATTACACTGAAAGGAGGTCTGTCACTCTGTCACAAGGATGGTGTCATCAGTGATGTCATGAGTGATGTCACTGACCATGTCATGAGTGATGTATTATGTGACGTCATCAGCAGTGCATTGCAGGCGCGCAAGTTATAGTGAGTCCAATTAACTATAACGTGGGAATTTCAATGGTTTTATGTCAGTAAAATTTCCAGCTAACTATAACTGGTGTCAAACCTATGGTTTTTTCAGTGAATATATATATATATATATTACCTACTGGCGGCCGCCAGTAGGTAGTTATAGTTAGGATTATTTTCACTAGGGAAATCGCAACATTCTATTGGGAATAACTTTGGCGCCGGTTGAGGGATCTGCCTGAAAATGTCCTCAAATTTGCCTCGCAACGCTTCGGTCCTTGTCTGAAAGTTTGGGGGGGATTCATCAAGCGGGGGCAGAGAAAAAAGGGGTTTCCCAAACGTGTTTTCCCCATGTTAATTTCCATAGGGCAGTCGATCTCACTTTTAGCCTGAACGGCTGAATGGATTTCCACGAAACTTGGCAAAATTGTAGGGACTGGTAGCCCGATGTGCCTTTGCTATGTCTCAAGATATGTGCTCCAGTGGATTTTGAGTAATTTAGGTTAAAAAAAATATATATATCTATAAGCGTGCCCCGGTACGCGCACTGGGGCGCGAACCAGCGCGCTACGCGAGTTCGCGCACGGAAAGCTGATTGGCTCTCGGGTGTCTATAAAAATTCCAAACAGTCCGGAGCGGCCGCCATCTTGTGTCTCGGTAGGATCGAGACACAAGAGGTGGCAAAAACAAAGAGGGAAATGACCAAAAGGGGGCAGGATAGACCCCCCCTGGCCCCCTAGGTTTGATGTGGGGTCATAAAAGGGCCCAGCAGGGGAAAAAAAAAATTCGATTTGCGCGGGGAGAGCGGGGTACGCGCACCGGGAAGCGGACCGGGGAGCGTACCATGGGGAAAATAGAATGACAGAGTTTTAAAAAAATGTAGCCTTTTTTTATAAATTGGAGGTAGTTCTAAAAAGAACTGTTTTTTTTCTTCTTTTTGTTGTTTTATATTTTTTTTTGTTTTTTTGGAACATTTTATACTTTTTTTGGCTTTTATGAACAGTTTTATATTTTTTTTGTATTTTTATAGGGACAAACAGAAAACAGGGAATTGTAGACAGCTCAACTGGAGCAAAAAAAACAGGAAAAAATTAAGGCTTCTTTCGGCACCGGTGGTTGTCTCCAGCACGGTTTATAAGTTTGATGCTCTGCTCCCCATAAAAAATGGTAGTCCCACAAAATATACAAGTAATCTTGTAGTCTCCAAACTGGCGTTGGATGCATGGGACCATCTCTCTAGTTTCAGGACCCGATGGAGTGGGTTGTTTAGAGGTGCTCGGAGAAGATTGGGGAGGGTTTCTGGTCAGTTCTCTGACCTCTGCTGCAGAAGAGTTATTGGGGTGCTTTCGTTGCATGTGGCGTAGCATTGTGTGATTCCCAAATGAATATTTTTTTGCAGGTTTCCCCCTGGAAAGTTCAGCGCCACAGATGAGACAGGTCACCTTTGCAGCATTAACTTTTTTGAAACCCCTTGGGATTTTAAAAAAACTCCCATATAAAGTGCTCCTTAGGTTTATATGGGGGATTGTCTTCATGCAGGAACTGCCTTCTCTCCTCCTCCTCCTCCTCCTCCTCTTCTTCTTCACCACCAATGTGATGTTGTGGTGGTCCTTGTGGTGGTGGTGGTGGTGGTGGTGGTGGTGCAGATGCTCCAGCTGCTGCTGCTACTGTAGCCATTTCTCTATCAATAGAAGCAGGTCTTCCTCCCTCAAAGAATAAAGTGAGAATGAGGAAAAAAGGTGGGGGCTTTCATCATTTGGAAACCAAAACTGTTCTAAACCAATGAAAAGTGTTATTTTCAGGTCACATGAGCCGGGCTTTCATCATTTGGAAACCAAAACTGTTCTGAACCAATGAAAAGTGTTATTTTCAGGTCACATGACCCGACACGCTTACGCTACGCGCTCCGGTGCGCGCCTGGGGGCGCCCCCCGGGGCGCGCCCGGCGGCGCTTATGTAGCGCATTGGTATGCGCGTGGGTGCTTCCGGGTGCGCTTACGCCGTGCGTATCACGCGGACGCGGCTACGCGATACGTCACGATGATGTTTTCATTCAAGGCAATAGCGCTAACGGGACGCTCACCGGTACGCGCCCTGGGGCGCCCCGCAAGACTGTGCTTACCGGTGCGCTCACCGGGACGCGCACCGGGAGCGCTCCAGGGCAAAAAAAAAAAATGAAGAAGATACATATAAAAAATAGTATTACATAAATATACAATATAGGATTTATTAAAAAAATATTATATTTCATAGTTAGAGAAATTTGCTATTAAAAAACCTATGAAATTCACTGAAAAAAACATAGATTTCACATCAGTTATAGTTAGGAATTAGCATTTAAAAAACCTATGAAATTCACTCAAAAAACCATAGGTTTCACACCAGTTATAGTTAGGAATTAGCATTTAAAAAACCTTTGAAATTCACTGAAAAAAACCACAGGTTTCACACCAGTTATAGTTAGGAATTGGCATTTACAAAACCTATTAATTTCACTTAAAAAACCATAGGTTTGACACCAGTTATAGTTAGCTGGAAATTTTACTGACATAAAACTATGGAAATTCCCACGTTATAGTTAGTTGGATTCACTATAACTTGCGCGCCTGCAATGCACTGCTGATGATGTCACATATTACATCACTCATGACATGGTCAGTGACATCACTCATGACATCACTCATGACACCATCCTTGTGACAGAGTGACAGACCTCCTTTCAGTGTAATGTAACCCTTGAAACACATATTCAAAAATAGAAAATAACATTTTCAAAAAAATAGAGATACCCATACCAGTTACAACAACTAATTCAGTAATACCACCATCTATATACACATCCACTCATTCACCAACAGTTCTATATAGTCACTCATACATATATTCACTCATCATATGTAGTAAAACACCTATACATCCTGTTACACACCGACAGTCATCCAAAGGTTACTCACACACATAATCACACATGCAAATAAACTATTGAACATCCATTTATTTGCATATACAGCTATACACACACTACCACCTTACTTCTAAGGAAACGTACACATATTTACTCTCTTAAACAATCACTTATAGAAACACATTCTTATTTAAACAAGAACTCTTTCAATCTCTCACTCTCACATATACTCACTTATATATATCAATACTCACATATACTAGATTAAAACATATGTAGTTACTGATAAAGACACTAGTGAGACAGTCATTCACTCACTAACACACACATATACACACTTATCCACCCATACAGTCCTGCACATATGCTGTCTTCAAAACACATACAAACAGTGAGTCAGTCATTGATGCATCTATGTGCTAAGTAACACTCCCACCAAACCATACAGACACTCATACTGATACTAGAAAAAAACATCTAATAACCCATATACACACACATGTAGCTACTCACCAACCCATGCAGCCACTTATACACAAAGTGAAACACTGATACAAACACTTAAATATTTAAACAATACTCACTAATATATGTATTCACTAAGATACACTTAATAAGCCAGTTAACCAATCAATTTTTTTTTAAACATCCATTAAGACACTTATTTAAACATTTAGTCTTCCATCAACCTTTACATATACATATATAAAACATATTTATTTTTCAGAAAGACACACATTCACTGGATGGTGTCATCAGTGATGTCATGAGTGGTGTCACTGACCATGTCATGAGTGATGTAATATGTGACGTCATCAGCAGTGCATTGCAGGCGCTCAAGTTATAGTGAGTCCAACTAACTATAACGTGGGAATTTCAATGGTTTTATGTCAGTAAAATTTCCAGCTAACTATAACTGGTGTCAAACCTATGGTTTTTTCAAGTGAAATTAATAGGTTTTTTAAATGCTAATTCCTAACTATAATTGGTGTGAAACCTGTGTTTTTTTCAGTGAATATATATATATATATATATATATATATACATATATATATATATATATATATATATATATATATATATATATATATATCTTCAAGGTGCGACGATGTGGAGTCAAGAATATTAAATATATACTTACCTATTTGCACTCACCTTCTCGATATTTTGGTCCTCATTATTTTTACAGGATATTCTGTCCACACAATATTTTGGTTTCTGATATTCTGTCAGTGATCCAGTACAGGCATCCGAGACAATGGGCATCTCCTACTTAATGCACCTGTATTCTGACCCACACCATAAACTGCTATGTCAGTACTGACACATGTACAGAGTGCTCATATCACTCCTCTACATTGTTATACAACATGCAATATTACCAAAAGCCAGTTGCCTATTTTAGAAGGTATATAATATAATGATCAATTTCTGGTCTTTTTCATGATATATCCCATTGCCACTCTGCCTTATTTATTATTTTGTGTCTCTCTTCTTGATATTGTTTCATTATCTTCTTAGTCACCTTTTTGCTCTCTTCCTTATTTCTGACTTGATTTCTTATCACTCGGTTACTATTGCCCTCTGTTTTTTATTCTCCCTCACGCTAACTATCGCGCACCATCTTCATCCTGCCCATATTTCCACAACAGTAACAGCCCACTTGCAATTAACAATATGGCAGTAAAGTAATATACCCTACTTTTGACTATGGCTTAAAGACATGCACATATTTAAACCTCAGCCAGTTAGTAACGCTTGACGCAGTTAGAAAGCTTATTATGTTTTGCATCATGGTGCTTAGGTATGGATCACTGACAGAATATTGGAAACCAAAATATTGGGTAGACTACCTACTGGCGGTTGCCAGTAGGTAGTTATAGTTAGGAACTAGTTACCATAGGAAAATGTCAACATTCTATTCCCAATAACGTTGGCGCAGGTTGACGAATCTTCGCGAAATTTTCAAAACTAATTCTTTGTTGATATCAACTCCTATGTTAAACATGTGAGGGTGATTCATCAAGGGGGCCGAGAAAAAAGGTGGGTCCCAAAACATGTTTTCTCCATGTTAATTTCCTTATGAAACTTTAGACAAGGCTACAGGTCGAACGGGTGAACGGAATTACCCCAAATATGGCAGGGAGAAGGGTCTTGGTCTAGAAAGCACGCTTTTGTTTATTTTGTGTAAATCTGTTCAGTAGTTTTTAAGAAATATCAAAATTTACAGATATTGATATTTGGGAATTCTGTCATCTGATTGGCTGAGAAGTTACGAGCACGAGCTTGCTGCTGATTGGCTGCGAGCGGTGCAAGGGGTTGCAACTAGGAAGTGTTGGCTGCCATTTTGTGATTCCGTTGAAGTGAGTAAGGGGAAACAAGGGTGAAAAAAGTGGGAAAGAGAAGGGTAGGAGCACTGTAACCTCTGTGGGGTGTTCAGGGTGTGCATTAGAAGGGGTGCAAAGCGAAGTATTTACCCCTACCAGTGTGAAAGTGGTGGGCTACAGAAATTAAGTGAGGCATTGCCTAGAGTCTGATGCTGCTAAGGTGAGCTCATGTGGGACTTGGGGATTAAATGTGAGCCCAAATTGTGTATCTTATGCTGTGAAGTCATGTGCTGTGGCCACTGCACTACGCTTGTGGAAGTAGTGTCAGCATGTGTTTATAACTACTAGGACGAACTACTGACCCATACTGATCTGAAAGTTCTGCGGTACAGAAAATATTTGAGGTACTGTCTAGAGTCTCATGCTGCTAAGCTGAGCTGCTGCCGGACTTGGGGATGAAAGCGTGAGTCCAAACTGTGTGTCATATGCTGTGAAGTCATGTGCTCTGGCCGCTGTACCACATCTGTCCAAGTAGTGTCAGCATGTAGTTATAGCTACTTGGATGAACTTTTGTTTCGAACATTGTAGCTTGTATATGGTGCTTAGGGGGAGTTATAGAGGGAGTGCGAAGGTAAATTTACACGTATGAAATCAATCCCGTATTTGTGAAGTGCTAACTACTCACTCCTCCGGGTCTGATGGCACTGGGGGCGTAAGCTGAGATGCTGACTGACTCGGGGTAAGGCCGTTGAACTACTGACCCCTACCAGTCTGAAGGTTCTGAGTACGGAAATTAAGTGAGGTATTGCCTAGAGTGTTATGCTGTTAAATTGAGCTGCTGCTGGGCTCGGGATGAAACCGTGAGCCTAAACTGTGTGTGCTATGTAAGCATGAGCGGGAAATCCGTTACGCTCGCGGATTTTGCGGATTTTTGGGAAATCCGCAATCCGCGAATTTTGCGGATTTCCCGCAAAATCCGCAAAAAAAATCCGCGAGCGTAACGGGTTCAAAATTTGAACCCCCACTCATGCAACTATTTTACAATGGCGCCAGCAAGCTGCCAGCACCGTTGTAAAATAGTTACAAAGTTAGCTTGCACAGGAACCACTAGATAAAACGAAGCAGGTGCTGCTTTATTTTATCTAAGTGCTTCCTGTGCAAGCTAACTTTGTAATTATTTTACAACGGCGCTGGCAGCTTGCTGGCGCCATTGTAAAATAGTTACAGGCACAGCCTCACACAGGTCACTCAAGGGACCCCTGCGCCCTTCAGGGCGATTGCATGGTAACACACACATGGTCACTCGAACTGGTTGCTCAAATTCAGTGACTCATTCATTAGCCCAAAAACAATCCTGAGCGTCTTCGAGGCTGGACAGGTGTGCCTCTTCCCAAATCTACAGTGGAAAATCAGCTGTGATGCTGGGTAGAGGGCGGCCTTTGCATGGTCGCTCGAACTAGTTGATGCTCAAAATCAGTGACTCATTCATTAGCCCAAAAACAATCATGAGCGTCTTCGAGGCGGGACAGGTGTGCCTCTTCCCAAATCTACTGTGGAAAATCAGCTGTGATGCTGGGTAGAGGCCTTTGCATCCTTGACTTTCATGAGCGCAATCCCCGTGCTGTTCCTGTGGCCAGGAGCTTCTTTCTTTCTTTGGAGAAGTGTGGCTCAATGGTTAGAGCGGCAGACCTTGATGCAGAGTGCTGGCCAGGGACCAGGGTTCGATCCCCGCCTCGGCGGGATCGGGCTTAAATTCCTCTGACTGGATATTCTCGCCTCAGTGCTGAATCTAAGCATGGGCCCCACGCTGCAACTCTGGGCAATAGCTTGCTTAGTCTCCACAACGGCCCCCGATACACAAGGGATGCCTGGTTTCACCATGGGATGCCCAGGAGTGGACACCTCACAAGGAAAAGCCAGGAGGGGTTCCCGTGTGGTAGGAGTACAAGCGCCGGGATACTTACGGGTGACTGTTCGCGCTATACAAATACAAATACAACACATTTACATTCTCTTCATATAATTGTGTTCGCACGGGTTGCTGCAAGTTCGCACGCGTTTTGTACAATTTCGCAATTTGCGAAATTGTACAAAACCCTCGCGAACTTGCAGAAACCCGTGCGAACATAAAAAAAAAAAATCCGCAAATTCGCGAGAATTCGCGGATTTTGCGGATTGCGAGTTTGTAATTATTTTACAACGGCGCTGGCAGCTTGCTGGCGCCATTGTAAAATAGTTACAGGCACAGCCTCACACAGGTCACTCAAGGGACCCCTGCGCCCTTCAGGGCGATTGCATGGTAACACACACATGGTCACTCGAACTGGTTGCTCAAATTCAGTGACTCATTCATTAGCCCAAAAACAATCCTGAGCGTCTTCGAGGCTGGACAGGTGTGCCTCTTCCCAAATCTACAGTGGAAAATCAGCTGTGATGCTGGGTAGAGGGCGGCCTTTGCATGGTCGCTCGAACTAGTTGATGCTCAAAATCAGTGACTCATTCATTAGCCCAAAAACAATCATGAGCGTCTTCGAGGCGGGACAGGTGTGCCTCTTCCCAAATCTACTGTGGAAAATCAGCTGTGATGCTGGGTAGAGGCCTTTGCATCCTTGACTTTCATGAGCGCAATCCCCGTGCTGTTCCTGTTCATGATTTCACCATGGGATGCCCAGGAGTGGACACCTCACAAGGAAAAGCCAGGAGGGGTTCCCGTGTGGTAGGAGTACAAGCGCCGGGATACTTACGGGTGACTGTTCGCGCTATACAAATACAAATACAACACATTTACATTCTCTTCATATAATTGTGTTCGCACGGGTTGCTGCAAGTTCGCACGCGTTTTGTACAATTTCGCAATTTGCGAAATTGTACAAAACCCTCGCGAACTTGCAGAAACCCGTGCGAACATAAAAAAAAAAATCCGCAAATTCGCGAGAATTCGCGGATTTTGCGGATTGCGAGTTTGTAATTATTTTACAACGGCGCTGGCAGCTTGCTGGCGCCATTGTAAAATAGTTACAGGCACAGCCTCACACAGGTCACTCAAGGGACCCCTGCGCCCTTCAGGGCGATTGCATGGTAACACACACATGGTCACTCGAACTGGTTGCTCAAATTCAGTGACTCATTCATTAGCCCAAAAACAATCCTGAGCGTCTTCGAGGCTGGACAGGTGTGCCTCTTCCCAAATCTACAGTGGAAAATCAGCTGTGATGCTGGGTAGAGGGCGGCCTTTGCATGGTCGCTCGAACTAGTTGATGCTCAAAATCAGTGACTCATTCATTAGCCCAAAAACAATCATGAGCGTCTTCGAGGCGGGACAGGTGTGCCTCTTCCCAAATCTACTGTGGAAAATCAGCTGTGATGCTGGGTAGAGGCCTTTGCATCCTTGACTTTCATGAGCGCAATCCCCGTGCTGTTCCTGTGGCCAGGAGCTTCTTTCTTTCTTTGGAGAAGTGTGGCTCAATGGTTAGAGCGGCGGACCTTGATGCAGAGTGCTGGCCAGGGACCAGGGTTTGATCCCCGCCTCGGCGGGATCGGGCTTAAATTCCTCTGACTGGATATTCTCGCCTCAGTGCTGAATCTAAGCATGGGCCCCACGCTGCAACTCTGGGCAATAGCTTGCTTAGTCTCCACAACGGCCCCCGATACACAAGGGATGCCTGGTTTCACCATGGGATGCCCAGGAGTGGACACCTCACAAGGAAAAGCCAGGAGGGGTTCCCGTGTAGTAGGAGTACAAGCGCCGGGATACTTACGGGTGACTGTTCGCGCTATACAAATACAAATACAACACATTTACATTCTCTTCATATAATTGTGTTCGCACGGGTTGCTGCAAGTTCGCACGCGTTTTGTACAATTTTGCAATTTGCGAAATTGTACAAAACCCTCGCGAACTTGCAGAAACCCGTGCGAACATAAAAAAAAAATCCGCAAATTCGCGAGAATTCGCGGATTTTGCGGATTGCGAGTTCGCAAATCTGCAAAATTCGCGAACGCGAGATTCGCAAAATTCGCTCATGCCTAGTGCTATGCTGTGAAGTCATGTGCTCTGGGTGCTGTGCCACACATGTTCAACTTGTATATGGTGCTTAGGTGGTGTTGTATAGGGAGTGCGAAGGTAAATCAATACGGTATTTGTAAAGGGCCAACTATTCACCTTTATAGGTGAGTAGAGCCGGGGATCAAAGCAAGAGGTCTGTGCTGCAAAGTGAGATGTTCTGGCCACTGTACCACAGCTGTGTGGAGAATAAATTGTGGTGAGGGTCTGGGAGTTGCCGTTATCTGGCCCTAAAATAGCGGGTTTAGATTGTAAGTTATAGGGTGGCACTAAAAAGAGCCCTCGTGTTCATTAGTTGGAGCTACATATAAGTGCGGATGCACAGCTTCAAATTATTCAGGAAAACACAGCTTCCCTGATCTGTGAAGTGCATCACTTCTGTATATATCCGCCATATCAAAACGTATTTTGTTGTTGTAGATGGAGCCCATTTTGTGGTCTCTGAGGTATGCAGAGACAGCTTTGTTGATTTCTTCCAAGATCTTTTTCAATCTGAGGAGAAAATTGTTTGGACCATTTCCACTTCTGTCTTTGGCATATATTGTAATATACAAAGAAAGTTTGAGGCAAAAATAATATCAATTGTCCAAAAGTGTCCTTCAAAGCATTTCCAACCCTTCCCCAGTCAATGTGCCTGTGTCGTTTCCACCACAGTGCACAATCATGAGGTCAGGGTGTTGGAGATGCAAACGGGTTTTAACCAAAGACAACAATTGGTGCCACTTCAATCCTCTCTGTCTAAACCATTTAATGTCCACATTTTGTAAACCTAGGTCTACGTCAATAAGTCTCTGTTCTGCATACCTCTTGCACCAGAAAACATAGCTATGTCCTACGAACCACACTAGCAACTTGAAGGTATGGCTGGAAGGTATGGAAAGATGACTGTAGCTCATGCAGTTCCCTCGTAGAATAAGAGATATGTTTAAAGATGGGGAACTCGTTTCTTTTCGCATACAAAATGGTACCTGATGGGGAGATGAAAAGCATTGTTTTTTAAAAGTAGGGTGCACATTCGTTTTGTGGAAAAGCATCTTTGTGATTGGTTTAGAAAAAGAAGTTTGAACGGGGAGTACTTATTATAGGATAAAATTTGCTCAACTCAATCACACCTGCTACTTGCATTTAGAAGGCACTGTTCAAACTTAAAACAATCGTGAACTTTTAACCTGCATGTGCCGTTGAATTTTCAAGAAAATGCTGCAAAAAAATATTGTTAGATTTAAAAATTGATGAACTTTTAAACTCCACATGTTGTAGAATGTTTTAGAAAGTGTGTTGATAGAATATGTTGCATTTCTGACTTTTATGTGTACTTGAATATTAATAAAATTGTTTATATGGAATATTAGAAAGATAGTAATAGAGAGAAGTTTTGAAAGCTAAAAGAATCAAGGAACTATTCTAATTTGTTCTTTATTACCTACTGGCGGTCGCCAGTAGGCAGTTATAGAGTTATTACTGAGTTTCCATAGGAAGAGCATGTTTTGTTTTGCTGGTAACTCTGGTATCATTTGATGAATCTTCATGAAATTATGAAAACAAATTCTTTCTTCATATCAGCCCTATGTTGAAAGTTTGGGGGTGATTCATCAAGGGGGGGCCGAGATAAAAGGGGGGTCCCAAAACGTGTTTTCTCCATGTTAATTTCCATAGGAACGTTAAGACAGGGCTACAGGTCGAACGGGTCAACGGAATTACCCCAAATTTGGCAGGGAGAAGGGTCTTGGTGTAGAAAGCACACTTTTGTTTATTTGGTGTAAATCCGTTCAGTAGTTTTTGCGAAATATTGAAATTTATAGATATCGATATTTGGGACTTCTGCCATATGATTGGCTGAGGCGTTACGAGCAGGAGCTTGCTGCTTATTGGCTGTGACGGTGTTGCAACTAGGAAGTGTTGGCCGCCATTTTGTGATTTCCTTGAAGCAAGTGAGGGCAAAAAAGGGCAAAAAAGTAGGAAGGAGGGTAGGAGCACTGTAAGCTTTGTGGGGAGTGCAAAGTGAAGTAGCCACTCCTACTGGTTTGAAAGTGCGGTGTTGCTCAGAGTGACATGGTGCTGAAATGATATGGTGTTACACTCGGGTATGAAACCGAGAGTCTAAATCGTGAGTTCATTGATGTCAAGTGATGTGGTCTGGTGTTTGTAGCATATGTGTGCAAGTAGTGGTAGTAGGCGTTGATACCATACAGGGAGTGGGAAGTGAACTAGTGACCGCTACTGTGTGTTGATAGTATACCGGAAGCAGGAAGCGAAGTAGTTATGCCTACCGGCGTGAAGACTTGGGGATGAAATTGAGGTGATTGCTGTAAAAGAATGGGTTCTGGGCACTGTAGCATACATGTGCAAGTAGTGTTAGTAGGCGTTATACCATACAGGGAGTGGGAAGCGAACTACTAACCGGTACCGTGCGTTTATACTATACTGGAAGCAGGAAGCAAAGTACTCACGCCTACCGGTGTGAAGACTTGTGGATCAAACTGAGGTGATTGCTGTAAAAGAATGTGCTCTGGGCGCTGTAGTATACGTGTGCAAGTAGTGTTAGTAGGCGATTGTACCATACAGGGAGTGGGAAGCAAACTATTTACCAGTAGATTGTGTTTATACTATACCGGAAGTGGGAAGCAAGTACTCACGTCTACCGGTGTGAAAACTCAGGGATAAAATCGAGCTGATTGCTGTAAAGTATTGGGCTCTGGGCGCTGGGCGCTGTAGGATACTAGCCGGTGTAGTATAAGTGTGTAAGTAGTGTTAGTATGCATTTATAATATAGGGAGTGAGAAGCGAACTCGGGGATTAAACCGTGAGCCTAAATTTTAAGCTCATTGCTGTAAAGTGATGTGCTCTGGGCACTGTAGCATACCTGTGGAAGAAGTGTTAGTTTACATTTATACAATATAGGGAGTGGGAAGCTAAATACTTACCCCTAACCATGAGCTCATTGCTGTAGTCATGTGCTCTGTGTAGTATTCCAATGTAAGTCATAGTAGAATGTTAGATTGTAATTCTACTGGAATCTAAGTATGTAATGTTAGAATGTAGGGCAGTCATGAGGGGAACCTTGCGGATTTTGTACACGGTGCTGGAGAAGGCGGTTGCCTTGCTGTCTGCTCCTGTCGGTGGTTGTTTCAGGTGTCTTGTTTTCTTGTAATAAATCTACTTATTGGATCCACTGCTGTTTGCCTCTTCACTACATAAATTTTGTGAAGAGCGGGAGAAGGTAAAAAAAAAACACCACTTACCAATATTTCAAAAATGGTTGCGCAATGTTGAAGACCCGTTTTCTTCCTGTAGCTGTTTTTAGTCATGCCAGGGTCATCGGCTCATTGAACTGTCATCCGACTTCTGGTAAGATTTATATTTTGCGCTTCCTCTGCTTCTTCACTACATTCTGGTCACTGTACTACACGTGTGTAAGTAGTGTTAGAATGCGTTTATACTAACAAATGGATCATGGTCCTAGGGAGGGCGACATTTCAAGCGCAGGTCATACAATGTCCCGGGGTGTGGATTCGCGGGACATTTGTGTTTGCTATTAGAGGGCTGGTGCATGGCTTCCACCCTGTGAGAGCAAATACTTGTTTGACCACTTGAAGCGAGAGGAGGAAAACCTTGTATCGCTTTAATAGAGGGGATGCGAATGGTTAAAATGGAGAGAAAAAAAGAAACAAAAAAAGCGGGGTCTCACCCGTTCTTTTAAATGAGGCCCCTGGTGGGTAATGTTCTGTGGCCAATCCACTTATAATATAGTCCTACATTATTTGCAACGGAAAAATCACTTGCATGCACCTGTGCACCCAGGGTGCTGCACCCCAACTCCTTCCTCCGCACTGTGCTCAATTGTAGGTCTCCGGTCGGGGAAGGTGTCTTGATACCACGATGGAAGGTGTCAGAATGCCCAGGGCATCATTGCCGGGTCAGCTCTCGCGCCGCCCTTCTTGAGGCAATCAATGGAATGTCTGAAAAGTGAGAAATAATTTAATGGTGGAAACGTCTGGAGGTAAATGAAGGTTTATTTCGCGGATGACGCAGTCCTCATGGGCCGCACTCCAAATGCTTTACGTGCCTTGGTCAAGGGATTCGTTAATTACATGGAGTCACTCGACTGTAAAACTAATTTTAAGAAATCTTTCATCATGTCCTGTGGCCCTAAGAAATGACAGCTTGGATGTATTTCGGTGGGCTCTGATTAGCTGTGGTCTACTAACAGTTTTCCCTATTTAGGGGTGGTCTTTGCGGCGAACAACTCCTGGACTGAGCACATTGCTCACTCTAGGAGTAGGTTCTCAAAGGCCATTAACTCAATCCTAAGCTTACCCCGTTCTAAAAATACTGGCACCATATTGGCAATCTTAAAAATGTAGAAAGCCCAATGCATTCCCGTTGCCACGTATGGGGCGGAGGTTTGGGGTATTACCAAGAGCCGACCGATTCAAACTGAAAAGAACAGATTTCTCAGGAAGATACATTGCGTTCCTATCTCCACGCCACAATATGTTTGCAGTGAGGAATTGGGCGTGAATTTTATTGAAGATTTTGTTCGTGCCCGCCCCGCTCTCTTCTGGCTCTCTATCTGGAAGAACCCTGCAGCTTCACTCACAAGAGATATCATCACTGATTGTTTGAATTGTGATAAATGTATGGATATCCCTTGGCTCTCAGGAGTGTATAATAGCCTTTTCAGTGTTAATCAAGGGAGTGTTATCACTAATCATACTGCAAACGTTCTCCCACATAAAAATGACTTACGACATGCCTTATACACACTGTACGGCAGAGAAAGATTATGCAGGGAATCCTTAAAGACAATTGTCTCTATTTATCTGGCTCACGATTTTTTGATCTTACCCACACCTCGCTATTTGACAATTCCGATGAGTCATTGGGAGCTGGGCATATTATTTCGCCTAAGGGCACGTACAATTAAATTCGCACTTTGTTTTCCACTCGGCCACCACAATGAACTTGATTCTTTGCCTTGTCCGTGTGATGGCCTGAGCGGCCAATCTGCTTTGCATTTTTTATTTTTTTGAAAATTTTATATGAAATATATCAAATGGTTTGTAACTTCGTATTTTAAAAAATATAAACCCATTAGCTTGGAAAATGCTTATCTAAAGATATTATCTCTGGATGATGTTGAACTTATCTTTCATACTGGCACTTTTTTGCGAATAGCTGTTCGAGCAAGACAGACAATGCTTGATTTGTAAATTTGGGCCATCTTTGTGTCTACGTTTGGGATTTTATGATGTCTTTTTATTTATTTGTACTTTTGTGGATACTTGGATATCCGAATAAAGTTCTTTCTGAGTCTGAATCTGAGAAGGTTTATTTCAAGCTTGATAGAAAATAGGAGTTGAGTGCATCCTTCGTTTTTGAAGTACGATCTACCAACTGTTAGTGGTAATCGTGGTTCAAAGAAGTGATGGAGTGCTCGAGAATCCACAACTTTAAATAATTATACGTTATACGAATGTTTATATAGAAAGGAACAGAGCGCATCCTAGAAGCATATTGTGCGTGTGTAATGCAGTGGCGAAAGCCTGTGTGCATGTACACTTAGTAACGAACTCACTACAGTGTCCTAAAAGACAACGCCACGTGTCTGTAGGGCACCGCTGCCCGCTGGCTCAGGCCTACAGTACAGCCCAGCAGGTCCTTAAAATGAGAGCTGTGACTGAATGAGGTCAAAGATCACATCATTACGCACGACAACATCACTTTTTCGCATGTCCGCACTTAGGGTGAAGCACCCCACCCCTCCCGCAGCATTGCACTCAACAGGTGTCTGCAGGGCAGCGCTGCCCGTAGGCTCAGGCCTACAATATGGTACAGCAGGTCTTTAAAGTGAGACAGAGAAGTGATTGAATGAGGTTAGAGATCACATGATTACACACAACAACATACCTTATTCGCACATGCACTCTCTGGCTGATGCATCCCACCCCTCCCGCAGCACCGCGCGAAAGAGGTGTCTGAACAGTGCTGCCCGCTGGCTCAGGCAAACAGTAAGGTCCTGCAGGTCTTTAAAATGAGACTGAGATGAGACTGAATGAGGTCAGAGATAACATCATTACGCACAGCAACATCGTTTGTTCGCACCTGTGCAGCCAGGGTGACGCACCCCACCCGTCCCGCCGCACCAGGCTCAATTGAAGGCCCTGTGCATCCAGGCTGCTCTGTTTACCTGCTGTCATTATTGTGTTAGCAAACACTATGGGCAGCAGTGCTCATAATTCAGATAGAGTGTTGATTGCAGGATAGTGTACACCTCACTGATCCCTTTCTCAGACGACGGGCAGTAGGGCTCACAATTTAGAGCCCGTGTTGATTGCCAGGATGGTGTACACCTCATGGATCCATTTTTTGTTATTGCACATTGTGATATGCGAGGTGGATGCACTTATATCACCTGAGGAAGTGTGGAAGATCTGGGACATGTGGCGTCCTCGTTATCCTATTTATATGTACGCAAAGTGGACAGGGCTTGCGTATGCCAGGCCAGCGTAGGGGTGTGAATAATTATTCCGGGGACCTGGGCGTTGTTCAGTTCCTGTCCGGCCAGGAAGTGTACTTATGTGTGTTTCTTTGGTAGTTTTGACCTCGTAGAGTGTGCAATTTAGATTAGGGTAGCATGTGTCGGGAGGGGGGAAACCATTGTTAATGAGATGGTGTTTGAAAAGATTGAATGGTGAACATTACATGTCGTTGTCAAGGTTGTGGATATGCGCAGACACGCATGTCAATGGTGTGCGGTATTATTGAAAGTGTTGATATCGAAAAGCGTACACATGTGAATGTGCTCAGATGCAGGGAGGATCAGCAGTGAGGCTACATCATACACAGTGATAACACTCATTACAGTAAAGCAACGCATGTCAAAAGTGAATCTGAAAGTCTCACATATAACACACTACTATATTGGTAAAGCCTGACAACAGAGCGGACAACAAAAGAAATCTACACATTGCTGTTTACTGTTTGTCACATGTGATCTAGGATGTGCACTCTGCCCGTGGCTCCTGATACTTCTTAGAGCCACGAATACCCAGGGCAAAAGGGAGCACAATAATGTGCATACACACACACCAGGGGCATCGTATAACACATATTTGTTTTTTGATGGAACGTTTGAGATGCATGGCAATCTCACGTTGAAGGCTAATGTACAGAGAATGAATATTGATCAAGATGATCGTTGCATGTTGTGTGTAGTATAAGATATGTGTATCCAGGAAAACACTTTTCAAAAAAGCTTTCTAAGCAGAAGAGGTGTCTCTCATCGAACACTGTAGAGTGAATGAGTAAAATTGGTGGGGTTGTCCAACTGTTTCAATGGGAAATGTTATGAACCAATCAAATGCTTTTTTTAAGGTCACATGGCAATCGCGCACCAAGCACGCAAGGGGGCCACACCCGACGCGATTTTGACAAAATATATTTCTCATAATATAAGTTTATCACAGTTAGAAATATATAAATGTTTAACATATTTTAGATTTTTGCTTGCTCTCATATACTGTTCAAAGTTTTTTAGATATACTTTTGAGACAAAAAAAAGGGAATGGCGTACCCGGCGCGATACTATACGTCTGTGACGTAACAGAGGGCCTGGCAGCGTGTACTCGTTGCATATGCAAAGCATAGCGGGCGTGACCCCATATGTACATGACATAATGTGTGGCTTGGTACTGCGTACGCGTTGGATACCAAAGTGGCCCCTGGGGTGACTTCACGCGTATATGATGTTACACGGGACGCAGTGACACGAAGTCGTCGGATACAAAATATAGCAAAAACAACAAAACCCCTGCACTGGGTAAACAACAATAATGTCTGAGTGACTTTTAGTTACTGTAGCATAAGTAAAAGGTGCACATCGAAAGTTTCTCAAAGTCAATAGATTGCAAAGTGCCGAGAAAGGAATTTCAATGAAGTAGAGTTCTTGGTATAAAACACCGATTTATTGTTCCTCTTGTACTGGCCAACACGTGTTTCATCGCAGGGAAACAGACTGCGAATCTTCAGGGCTGGGTATAGATACAAAAGACGCATTTGTATGGTTGTTCTACATAAATTAAGTGAAAAGTGGTTGGTGAACCCTTGGTGAGAAAGCTGGGCATGCCATGAAGTGACATTGTGTCAAAAAAGTGACATGAATTTTGTCGTTCAGGTGACTTTGGTGTGGGTGAATGGTGATAATGTCTCTTTAGTGAGTATACAGATTGCGTGGATATAGACCAGACTTTAACAGTCTAGAGGTTGATTAAATAATTCTCAAATGCGGACACACTGACCAGTGCGAAAAGATATAAACAGTGGCGACGTTGAACTGCAGTGTCTGTGTTTGTTATCGGGTACACACCCCATTGTGACTTGTAGTGACTGTTTAGTGAGTTCATATGAACTATTACGTCCAACAATTTACATATACTTTTGTAGAAAATACCGATAATTTTGTAAAGTAAAAATGATTTAGAAATGGTTACAGTAAAACAAGGCAGAAGTGGATAGCACTGGTTAAACTGAATAAAGGGGGTGGTGGTTTATAGGTTAGACTGTATTATCTATAGACATTGATATGTTTTCAAATATCTCAATCGGTATTTTAAATTTTACCTAGACGAAAATTAATAAGTGAATAAAAAAGTAAGTAAAAGAGAAAGAACCCCAACGCTCATCATATGTTATTTATGACAAAAACATACTCCAAATACTGAATTGTTGTAGAGCCAAAGGGTAGTGTCAACAATTTCTATAGGGACGATGATTAATTATTCCGCACGCCACTGGTCACTGTGTGCGCAACACGGAAAAGGAGGATATCTGTAGAGAGGTGCTGTAAAACAACACCTGTGTATCATATCGGAACACCAACTGTAGAGTATCTCGTGTTTGTCAAAGCACGCATTACGTGCTATAGCGGTAATTATAACCTGTATCTTAATGAATATGGGTAGTACTATGGGGTGAAGCCAAATTCGAGTTTTTATGTCAGATAGTGGATGAAAACAAAACTAAAAGGACTCACCCTCTTGAAAGAAAGAACCGGAAGTGGTGTTGTGGCCAACGCCCGTGGGGGCAAAATATGGGTGATGAATTTTAATCGCGTAGGTAGATGGTTCCTATGGGTATACATAATGTGTATCATATATGATAGTAAAAAGAGACAGTTAAGCATATCGTATCAAAAAACCCCGAGGCGGGGTGGTATCTTTAAAAGAGCCCGTGGATCAATACTCATACCTCAGTGTAGTCGTAAGGAGGCCATAACCGGGAGGAGAAGTGATTAAAGCAGTAGCGCTCAAAATACGGTAGACAGGCGGATACACCTGTAAAGGGAGTAAGGACAAACAAAAGGGTATGGTGGAATCCTCCTCCTTTCTATTTGGGTGTATTTCAGAGAAGAGAATTGATCGGTTCAAAACGCGAGATAATTTACCTGACTGGATTTGTTCCCCCTCCTGTAGTTCCCGGCGCCGTTTTTCAAAGACGGTCACCTGACAGGAAGTTGGGATGTCTTTTATTGTGTACTTCCGTTTTTTCTTTCCTTTTTTAAACAACTAGACCGGCGCTGTAATTTACTTCAAGTTAAAACTACGACTGCATTTAGAAGAAATACTATGAGATTGCGTAGTTTGGGATAAGTGGAAGAATGGAGATGGAGTTTAAGGAAGAAATACTAGTTTATCAAAAAGTCGGTGTTCCGAAAAGGGAATGCAGTTAGATAAGGACTACCAAGAATCAGTAAGCGGCGGTAAGACAGAAGTTAGTTGAGTTGATTCTTGGTCCCATGAACGAGTATCTCTCGAGTTTATCTAGTGTGTCAATCGGCAGACGACATAACAATAAAGTACATGATTTGTAGAGAAAAATATTAAGTGAAAATATACAGTTAAATAAACACAGTTCTAGTAAACAACAGAAAGACAGACGTTTGCATCAACATATTAATTCTGTTGTACTGGCATACTTTCAAGGGCATAGTGATACTTTTGTGTATAGGTTTGAAACCCATTGATAAATTTATGCTTTTGTGAAACCATTGTCGCTATTGCTGCAATGTGGAGATGGGTATATAGCATTATAAATGTATATATATATCTTGTCACAGTGTGATGTTCATTTACGAGTTTAGCAATATGGCGGATAGGATTCATGTGGTGATGGAGCTTGGTACGCTACCGGTATGGGAGTGCAGTTTTCTCTTCCCCCCAAAAAATATATAATTTTTTTTTTAAAGATATACATTACATAATTTTTAAAGTAAAAAAAAAGAAGTATAATAGAGTTCCAAAATATATTTATAAAAATATAGGTTTTAGAAACATTAAAATATGAAATTAACATTTAAAAAACCTTAGAAATTCACTGAAAAAACCATAGGTTTCAGGGACGTTATAGTTAGTTGGACATTTGACTCATATAAAATCAGAGAAATTCGCCAGTTATAGTTAGTTGAGCTATTGTCATTTGAGATGTAATCAATGATGTCACTGACCATGTCATGAGTGATGTAATATGTGACGTCATCAGCAGTGCATTGCGTGCGCGCGAGTTATAGTTAGCTCAACTAACTATAACTGGCGAATTTCTCTGGTTTTATATGAGTCAAATTTCCAACTAACTTTAACGTCCCGGAAACCTATGTTTTTTCAGTGAATTTCTAAGGTTTTTTAAATGCTAATCCCTAACAATAACGTCTGTAAAACCTATGGTTTTTTCAGTGAATATATATATATATATATATATATATATATATATTGATATTCTTAACATGGTATTTTGTCCTACAACATTTTTGTTTCCAATATTCTATCTAAACACCGCCCCTACTAAATTTCTGAGACAGCTTTGACAAGGTAGCTCAACCCTCACCTATCTCACAGACAGTACTACTGGGACCAACATACCAGTCACATTCAAAACTGCCCTTCAAATATAAAATAGTTTAGGAGCTAAAATCATTTTAACTACATCCATTCTTCCCCATCAAGATAACCACGAGGATGACCACTTTTGAATTTTAACCTTGATATACGCCAAAGTAGATTAAAAATTCAGAGTCAAAGTTTGTTTTACATTGTTGGCAAATAATGTACCCAAGTATTTAAGTTTATCTTTTTGCCAAACAATATCCTTATTAGTGAGCACATCAGGTGAACAATCTATCTATATACTTAGAAATGTAACTGTTCGTTCGTTCAAAATCTCAAATCTCCGAAAGTTCTTTACTGATTGCTTTGAAATTTTGACACAACGTTGCATTCGAATACGCGAGTGTTTTTATATACACAACGTTGGATTTTAATATGCACGTGTCAAATACACACGTGTTTTTAATCGAAAGCACAAACAGACATAAAAATGTCAATGTGCGTTTGATAAAAATCTTAAATCTACGAAAGTTCTTCACCGATTGATTTGAAATTTTGTCACAACGTTGCATTTGAATACGCGAGTGTTTTTATATACCCAACATTGGATTCAAATACGCGCGTGTCGAATGCGCGCATGTTTTTAATCGAAAGCACAGACACATAAAAATGTCAATGTGCGTTTGATAAATATCTTAAATCTACGAAAGTTCTTCACCGATTGATTTGAAATTTTGACACAACGTTGATTTCGAATAAGCACATGTTTATATATACCCTATTGATTGGGTTGCTGCGCAACAACTACAATAGATATATAGAGACAATGGTCTACATATATTAGGATGGACAGTTGGTGTCAGGATGGCAGACCAGGAAGTGGGTGGAGGGAGGGGGAAGGAGTTGGTTCATTTTGCAACATTAGCGCGTGTTTAGATATGCACAACGTTGGATTTGAACACGCGTGTGTCCAATACACGCGTGTTTTTAATCAAAAGGCCGAACAGACCCTATCGATTTGATTGCTGCGCAACAAATACAAGGGACGCATATAGACAATAGTCTATATATATTAGGATGGACAGTTGGTGTCAGGATGGCAGACTGGGAAGTGGGTGGAGGTAGGGGGGAGGAGTTCGTTCACTTTGCAACCCGATACAAGGGAAGCATATAGACAATAGTCTAAATATATTAGGAAGGACAAAAACATATTGTATACCCACAAGCATTGTGAAATTAAACATATTTGAAATGTGCACTTACTCCTTTCTTTCTCTTCCATTTAACCAGACTGAGCCACACCAACACGTGTCCGGGTACAGCTAGTTAATATATAAAGGAAAACATTCTGTTTTGTTAATGTTAAGTTTATAACCTGAAATTTTAGAGTAGACATCAATTAAATTCAACAATGGAGAAATGGAAGATTCAGGGTTAGCAATATATAAAAGAATAAGCTGACGTTTTAATAGGGAAGTTGTTTAGTTGAAGGCCTTCAATTTCAGTGCAAGTTTTAATAGCAAGTAATAAAGGTTCAATAGCAATAAGATAAAGTAATGGAGATAGTGGGCAACCTTGCCTGGTCCCTCTAAAAAGGCAAAACGTATGTGAGAGTCTACCACTAATAAAAGGTTGGCTGAAGGACTAGAATAGAGTGCTGAAATCATATGGATAAACAAGCGACCAAAACTGAATGCAGACAGAGTGCGAAAAAGGTATTAGCGATACATTTTATCAAAAGCTTTTTCTGCATCTAATGCTAGAACTCCAACAGGAAAAGGCAATGCTCCAGGATAATTAACGTGAAATAATAGTCTAATATTATTTGACGAATGTCTGTTTTCCATAAAGACAGACTGATCCACATGGAGAACAGAAGAAAGTATACAAGCTAACCTAGTCGCAATAATTTTAGCATACAGTTTACAGTCTTGATTTATTAAAGAAATTGGACGGTAATTGTTAACCAGTTAAGGGTCTTTATCTGGTTTCGTTAGGACCATAATAAAAAGCTTCAGTAAATGATCCACAAATAGACCCTGTATTGCTAAAGTGTAAAAACAAAGAAAGAAGGTATGATGAGAGGTGAGATGAAAATTCTCTATAAAATTCCACAGGAATACCATCCAGATTCGGTGATTTAATAGCTGAAAGTATTTCCCCAGCCATAATAGGGAGTTCCAGTTTACTTCTATTGGTTTGTGAGATTTTGGATAACCCACAGCCTTCCAAAAAATGATCAATAAGAGCTTTATCTGAAGAATGTGGATTATTATATAAATCTGAATAATATTTCATGAATTCCTTAATTATATCATCATGGGATAAGGCAATTGAACCATTTGGAGAGTGAATAGCATTAATTTGAGTTTTATCATTTTTTATACGAAGATAGTTAGCTAAAAGCCTACCAGACCTATTAGCACTAAAACAAAATTTAGCTTTATTTCTTAGAGATTTGTAATCCAGCTCTATTGCTTAAAATAGATTTCAGTTCATAACGAAGTTTCTGTAATTTTACCTTATATTGGAGGTTGTTAGAGGTATTATATAGACGTTCAAATTTAGCTATCTGTTTTCCTAATTCTTCAATTTTAGTGTTAAATAATTTATTTTCATGTGCCATAATGGAAATAGCTTCACCTGTAATATATGTTTAAATGCATCCCATCAGTTAGTAATAGACGTAGAGCCTTCACTGTTGAATTAAAAATATTCTTGAATAGCTGATAAAAGTCTAAGTTTGGTATTCTCATTAAGAACAATATTGGTGTTCATAAGCCAGCAACTGTGACTATTTTGACTGGATTAACTAGATAAAATGCAGGAAATTTAAGCATGGTCAGAAATATCTATCTTCTGAATATAAGGATTAGAAATTGAGGAAAGTAGATTCCAAAAAATTAAAAAATAATCCAACCTAGGATAAGAGTCATGACGTTTAGAAACAAAAGTAAACTGTTTGTCAGTAGGATTATGCAGACGCCAAATATCAACCATTTTAGTAGAATTAAAAAAATATTTGAGAGAGAAAAACACTTTTGGAGGGCAAAATTTGACTTGTGATATTCTATCCAGTAATGGGTCAGATATAAGATTAAAACCTCCTCCAATAATCAGAGGAACATTACCCAATTTTAGAACCTGTGAAGTAAGTCTTGACCAAAACTCCGGGTCATCATTAGTAGGCCCATAAACATTAATTAGGTGGAAAACCTTGTTAATTTTTATATTAGCTATCATGAAACGACCATCTAAATCAGAATGTTTATGCAAAATTTGAACATGTAATTTTTTTGCAAAAAGAATTGCTACCCCATTTTTCCTATTGAGAGCCAGAGATTAAATAACAGACCCTACCTATTTTTTACTCATATAGGATAAAGCTTTATCATCTACAAGAGTTTCTTTAATTAAACAAATATCTGCTTTATGTCTAGCTAAATAATTTAAAACCTTAGTGGGCTTAACAGGGTGCCGTAAACCCTTAAGATTAAATGAAACAATTTTAATACCATTACCACTTGACATTTGGAAAAAGGAAAAAAGGTAGAAAAAAAGATAGATTAGAAAGATAGAATGAAAAAAGAATAGTAGCTCAAATATCAACATATAGAGGACACAAAAGATACCAACTAACAGTAAATATAATAACTATACAACATATAAACATATATAGAACTCCTGAATCACACACACACATGCCTAGAACAACCTACTCAACATACCCTGAAAAAATACTCTAATTAATTAAATATGCTGGCAATAAAAATCAAGCAACAATAAAGTCCTGTAGTAGCCTCAATTGTTTCTATTGATGAAAGAGACTGCAGATCCAGAAAGCGACAAAGATCCTTAGAATGTTGAGAAGACTTAGAAAAACCATCTTTCCTAATTCGCATAGTGGACGGATCAAACAAACCATATTTATAACCAGCATTTCTCAGCCTGGGACGAAGGTTCGCGAATTCCTTATGAATGATAACCGTATTTTTAGCAAAGTCTTGATGAATAAAACTGTCGTTATCATGGAAGGGATATCTCTGGCAGCCTTTCATATCAGAATTAGATAGGGATGACGTAAAACTTTGAAATTAATTTTAGGAGGCTTATCTTGTCTTGGGTTGCGGTGTGAAGGGATTCTGTGCGCCTTATCAATCTCAAATTTTTCAGGAAATTTAATACGCAAAAGACCAGGAAGTAAGTTTCCCAGATAAACCCTGCAATTATTACCCTCCACATTCTCTGGTAAATTAGAAACTTGCTGGTTATACTGCCTATTGCGATTTTCCAAATTCAACAATAATTTATTATTTGGTTCAATTTGGCTGCAATAGGTATAAGATGGTCAATTGTAGCTTTATTGTCTTGAATTTTAATATAAATATAAGAGACCTTCATAGAAAGGCCAGCAACATATTTACGTGAATCTTTAATCTCAGCCGCAATATTGTCAGTATTTGAACGTACAGCTTTTAACTCAACTAATTCAGATTTAACTAGTGGAGGAGAAATGTTTTGTTTTCATTTGGTAGACATATTGTGGGACTGCTTGCCTTTATAAGTAAAATAAAATAAATTCGAGCAACAATAAAGGAGCAGTCTAGAGCAATATTGAATGAACAACACTATTACAGCAGAGAAATGCTGCCTAAATAAGCAGAGTGCAGCAGCTATAACCAGCAGTGGGACTGGCCCAAGCCTCAGCTGTGCCCTTTCCTGAGCTTCTCTACACCCCTCTGACAGGAATTCCAGGAACAGAAGCACCCCAGACACCGGAGAGCAGCTCCCCTCCTTTAACTGCAGCCAAACGTGAGGAAAAGGCTCAAAAAGGTAATGTGCAGACCGACTTCCGCTTTAACAACGTCGTCCTTCAGAAAAAAGACTATACATGCCTGGCTCAATTCATCATTTAATCAACTAGTATGGGTGAAGTTTGCCGCTGCTCAGAGGGAGGCGGCCATCTTGAATGGCGCTCTCATGCAACTCCTCTACTATCTCTTTGGAGAGCCCTTTCTTAGCTGGTGCCAAAGTGGTAAGCAGAAACAAACCAAATCGCTGCCTAGGGTGAAAATGAAAAACATAGTTCAATATTAACTTCTTTTTATTCCCCTCAATCATCCCGCTTTTACTCATTTCACCTCCATCTCTTTTCACCCTTCACTCTTCCCCTGCACAGACTATTTCTTCCTGCACCTTCCTCCCACCCACCTCTCTCACACCCTACTCTCTCACACTTACTCACACACTCTTGTTTTCCCATTCTTTCTCATCCACCTTTGTGATTCACCCTCCTCCCTTACTCTCTCATATTTTCTACTTTGATCTCCCATTACTCCAGACAAAGACTGTGAAAGGCTTTTTGCTTCCTGAAAGGAGCATATATTTCTCTGCAACACTCATCTCTAGCAATGTTTCCACATATTCTTCTTTTATGGGTGATATGACATGGTGGAGAGGGGAAGCCCATGCATCCACCTAGTTTTCCCATCAATGTAAATTGCCCCTTACCTCTCCTCTGATTCACACAGTTCTCTCTTTCTGATATCTCCTCTCTCTTTACCCTTTATCTGTGAATCACCATCCTTCCACCAATTACAGTTTTCCCACACCCTCACCTTCCTCTCCCTCCCCACCCCCTCTCCCATCTTCACACTATTATTTCACATGCCTCATCTGTCTCCATCTTCAAAACACCCTGCTTTCTCTCTTCCTCACACTGTTCTCTAACTCAGTGCACATACATTCCTATCCTTTTTCCTACTCCCTTGACAACATCCCCATATCTTTTACACAACTTCCTTTCAGAAATCTTCTATACTCGTCTTTGTGCACAATTTCCTTTTAAATATCTAGTCATGCCTTCTTCTCACACCTCTCATCTAGGGTAACATGTAGCAACCGATTTTGCATTCGCAAATGGTGTGAATCACTAAATTTGACCATTTGCGAATGCAAAATAAAGTTTCCAAATGTATGAAAGGCATGGGCAGCCTAATATTTAGGGAATCGCAAAATTAGCAATTTCCTAAAATTGTGATACCAAATTATGAGTCACTATAAGGTAATCACAAAATCAATGTATGAACCATTCACAAATTGCAAATGGTCGCAAAATGAGGATTTTGCTTGTGTAATTGGCCACCAACTCAAATCATATAATAACCAGGGGCAACATATATGTACAGGCCCAGAGTGTATTAGCATTTTCTACAATGGCTGCTCTCGACGTCATGGCAAGGAGGTTTAGGATCCCAGTAGGTTTGCAGAGAATGCGGAGGAGACAAGAACATTTTTTAAGAATTCACATTACATTATTTGACCAGACTGAGGAGGAAATCTATGAGAAGCATAGATTAAATTCTGTAATGATGTTAGACTTAATAGCTGAACTGCACTCACAACTGCAGCGTCACTCTCGCAGAACCAATGATATTCCCACCCATGAGTAGATTTTATGTTCCCTGAACCTCTTAGCCTCAGGAATCTGCCTGTGGTAATAGCTGCAGCAGGAGGGGTGTCCCAAAGTGCGCTGTCATGCTTTTTTATTGCATTTCTGGATGTAATGCTGATGAAAATCAATGCATACATCAGATTCATAATTGTACGACGGAACCCCATATGCATTTACCCCATGTGCCTTTACAATGCAGTCACTACCCAGACTGCAATGTTACCACGCTTTACTTTACCACCCAAGTGGTTACAATGGTGCCTTAGGGGGTGCTAAACTTTGCAAATGTATAAATTACTATTCTAACTCCAGTCTACGCAAAAGTAGGGAAGGTGTTGGACTTAAAAATCCAACCCCAGTCTAACAACACGCTTCCTAAAGCAAGTCATTGTAACAACTTGGAGGTTAAAGGAAAACATAGTGGCGACGCAGTTGGGGTAGTGACTGCGTTGTAAATGTAAATGTAAATGTGAATGCCAGCATTTGTAAAGCGCACAGCTACCTCCGACGGATGTGTCCCGGCGCTAGGGGCCGTCGTTGTTGTGACTATGGGGTAAAGGATGTTTCCCAGATTCCCTAACACATCACAGGACTTGCAGCTCACTAAATTGAAGGCTTACCAGATAGCACATTTCCCACTCGTCATTGGCTGCATTGATGGAACACATGTTGCAATATGTCCTCCCTCTGTGATGAATATGTCTTCAGAACTAGGAAATGTAGCCATTCATTAAACATACAAGTGATATGCAATGTCTCAAATATCATAACTGATATACAATGTCTCAAATATCATAACTGCTATAGTGGACATATTCCCTAGTTGTACACACAATTCCTTTGTTTTTCGCCATATTGGAATCTATACATGGCAAATTGGTGGTGAATTTGGAGAAGGATATCTACTAGGTAAATCTCTTTTACACTGTGTAGCATATAGTACAGAAGCAGCAACTCATGTCAGTGAATCATTATTTGCTCTTGTAATTGTCTGATTCTTATTCAGATGATGACGATGAGCCATATCCACCCCATCAACCAGCAGATGGATCAAGGGCAGCAGAAGGCAGACAGAAGTGCTGAAATAACATGCAATTATGTTTATGATATGTTATGATGACACAATGCATTTCATGATCTTGCTGCTAATTTTCATATTTTTATATCAACTTCAGGTTAATAAACTAGCACAAAAAAAGTTATGTCATAATCCACAATTTGTGCAAAATCGTTGTTGTAATACTTTATTCGATAGATTTATCATAAAAGTAGGTACATGTCCTATTTATTACAACAATGAAATACATAAAGTAAACTGCAACCGATAAAAACGTTAAAAAAGCTTATTTCCAATAAAAAGTACAAGGTAATTTTAAAGTGCATCAGTGAATATAAGCAATTCAATTTCATCAACTTGACCACAATCAACTAGCAGATTTATTTTTTAAAATAGTGGTACGAATCAACCATGCCCTACCCAAGAACTTTGCTACCCCACAGATCAGGGAAAGAGAGGATGTATCAGAAGTGAGAATACGTAGGGCCGTCTTGCATTGTCTTACTCCGAGTTCTTTACAAACTGGTTTTAGCCATTTTCTTCTAACATCCCTATATGCTTTACAGGCAAACAGAAAATGTGGTAGTGACTCACTAGGGCAAGAACAGCCCGGACAGGTAGCTGGCTCTATCCCGGACCCCTTCCATCTCTCTGTAAAATCATTTAATGGGAGTGTCCCATATCTCATTTTTAAAAAGAGAGATCTATCTTTGGGTACTTGTATAAAGTCCAAGAAAGGTTCCAGCTTCCTGATGGGCTTATGCTCTGGAAATTTATTAGTTAGGGCCCCCCACTTAGTACTATGTAAATCCTTTGCCTGGACCCACTCCCAATATATTTGTTTCATACTTCCTTTGGGAGGGGGTGTTTGAGCCAACCAAGCATCTTCCAGACCCAGGTCTATGAGCAGCTTCCTTAGATTATTCAACCACTTAATTTTCTTAGAGCTGTTCAATTTAATTAATTCGTCCAACACTAAAGCATAGTTCGCCAGTTCGGGTGTCCTCCTTAGGCGCAATCATTATTTGCTCTTGTAATTGTCTGATTCTTATTCAGATGATGACGATGAGCCATATCCACCCCATCAAACAGCAGATGGATCAAGGGCAGCAGAAGGCCGACAGAAGTGCTGAAATAACATGCAATTATTTTTTATAATATGTTATGATGAGACAATGCATTTCATGATGTTGCTGCTAATTTTCATATTTTTATATCAACTTCAGGGAAATAAACTAGCACAAAAAAAAGTTATGTCATAATGCACAATTTGTGCAAAATCAAATGTGTCATCACAGACAATACAAATGTAAGGGTATATCCACAAACAACATACATAGCTACATGTCTGTATCACTTTTTCCTTCCATGCACCCCACTATGCTGTTCAGTGGGCTCTGTCCTGTCTCTTAGTGAAGCCTCTGAAGCTGCACTATGTCTCAAACTGTGACATCTAGTTTCCATCACAGGGGCAGTGACACTTCTGAGGCTGGAGAGCTCCTCACTATCTCCTACACCCACTGTTTCCTGCATTCCTAGAGGTCTGCATGTTCTCAACTGCATTTGTGACGTGAACCAAACTTCTTGCAATGTCTCCACTACAATGTGCCTTCTCCGCTTGCATTGTCACAGTGAGTTGCGACAGCAATGCAGTTGCATTTGTCAGGCTTTGTCAGATCTTGTATACCCATTCAATCTGCCCATTAGTTGGTGTTGACGCCTACGGTGTGTGACATGATCAAGCTGCAATATGGTGCAGGATTCCTTGATTGCATTTGTTAACTGTTTAAAAGTTTTGGAAGTGGCTTTCTGACCTTCCTCTACTGTTGAGGTCAGCTGATTGATACCATCGTTGATGCCACACATGTTGTTATTCAGTGACACCAACTATGTTTGCAATGACCTCATGTGCTTGAAGTGTAGGTGCTGCACCTTTATCTTTGATGCCTCCAGACCTCTAAAGACACATGACCCGTCACCTTACTCTATTGGAGTTTTTCAGTCACTCTGTGTCCCCTGAGGGGAATGTTTTGGCGCTGCATGAGGGACTGACGTTTGTGGGAAGGTCTTTCATCAGATGGTGGGGTAGGCATGTCTGTTTGGCTGTCATCAGCCTTTAGTTCAAAATCAGGGAGAGGAGACACTGCGTCTGGGTGGCGCAGGTTTAGTAGGTGGCAAGGCCATGATAGTTTCAGCCTCTGACAGTGTCCGAGTCTCCTCATATTCAATATTTTCTTTTACTCCAGCATGTGGTGCAGCTATTTCTGTGACATTAACAGAAATTGTTTAGTTTAATGTATGTACTTGTGTGTCTCAGTTTACATTAATAATCTTTTTTTACCTAACACTGTGTTTCTACATTTCATTTGCTATGTCACTTTAGATGGGGCTACACAGTGCAACATTCTTTTACATATATTCACTCTTGCATTTTAAACTACCACTCCCATAATGCATTGGTGGGTTGCAGAAAAAATGTGTCCTGGAGTGGATTTTTTAACGTTTTAACTGTGATTTCCTAATTCCTAATTGAGTTACAAAAAACTGTTATATGTTGTAATTTGCACATCTTACCTTTTCTGGTACTGGGTGTGGCTGATGTATCTACTATGTCTGTGACCAGCTCAATAGCTTCTTGCTGCAAAGTTGATTCTACCTTTTCCTCCAAAGGGCTGAATAGTGGCTGGGAGAATAGTCCTCTGCCAGTTTGCCTCACCTTGGCAAACCTGCTGGCTACCTTCTCTTTTTTCCCTTGTTCCTACGTCATCCAGCGCCTTCTGATCTCCTCAACCGAGCAAGTGTCAAACATATATACCAAGGTACTACAAACGTTAAAATGGTATACTTTCTGTACTACCAATGAGTGCTACTATTTCTAACACATATCATGTGAGTGGCTGTGTAACTGTGTGACTGTGTGTATTCATATGTGAGTGGGTATCTGAGTGCCTGTATGGGTGTGTGAGTGGCTATATGGGTATAAACGTAGATATGTGAGTAACTCTGTGGGTAAGTGAGTGGCTGTGTGAGTGAATATATCGGTGAGTTAGTGGGTATGTCAGCGGCTGTATGAGTGAGTGACTGGCTGTGTAAGTGGCTGTATAGGCAAGTGAGTAGGCAAGTGAGTGGCTGTCTCATTAGCTGTTGGGTTATGTGAGTTAGTGTGGGAGTGTATATATGGTTGAGTTTGTAGATTTGTGAGTGTTTGTATGGATGTGTGAATGGGTATGTAAGTGGTTGTGTTGGCATGTGAGTGAGTGTGTGAGTGCTTGTATGGGTGAGTGAGTGGTTCTGTTGAGAGGCTGTATGGATAAGTGAATGGGTGTGTGAGTGGCTGTTTAGGTGAACAAGTGGGTATTTGAGTAACTGCATTGGTGAGTGTGTGTCAGTATAGGCAAGTCACTTCTTGTATGACCAGCTGTATGGGTGAGTGAGTGCTTGTGTGAGAGCCTATATGAGTGAGTGAATGTGTGTGTATGGCTCTATGGGGGAGTGGTTGTGTTAGTACTTGTATGGATCTATAAATGGGTATGTGAGTGGTTGTGTGGGTGTTCAAGTGGGTTTATGAGTAAGCCTGGGCAGATAACTTCACTCCACCAGTAAATTTTGCAGACGTTTAAAACTCTGCAGTATGTTTGGAGTGCGAAGTTTTCCTTTTTTTTTTTTAAACCATTTTATTAATGGATATCACAGGCAGATTTAAACAGAATAATCATAATTTTGTTGTACATAATTTCCAGTGTCTTTAAAAATATTACAAAAAGCAGTTTACCAGAGCTTGTAAATAATAGTCAATTCTCAGCCGGACAAATAAATACAATACAGGAAGGATTTACACAAATAAATACAATCTTATCTGAATTAGAGTTAGACACGGCTTCAGTTCAAGTTAGTTAGTATCGGGTGTATAAAACATGCCTCCCCATATTCTCTTTATACGAAGTTTTCCAAAGCTCCGCAATCGCAGTGGAGCAGAGTAAGTCTTACCTTCTCCTCCAGTCCCACAGTGTCCTGCCTGCTCATGCTGCTGTGGCTCCACTTGCCTTCCGCTGCTCGGCTGCTCTGGTACAATTAATTAACATCAGAAAGAACTGCAGTGCACATGATGTACTGCGAGAAGGCATGCCTGACCCCCGGGTCAGGCATGCCTTCAAGCAGTACGTCATGCGCACTGCAGTTCTTCTTGTTGTTCATTAATTGAACTGGAGCAGCCGAGCAGTGAAAGGTGACAGGCGAGTCGAGCCACAGCAGCAGGAGCAGGCAGGACGCCGTGGGACTGGAGCAGAAGGTAAGTCTCCCGGCCAGCCCAGCAGGCCTTATTACATGAAAGGGAGGGGAGTTCAGGGTTACATGGGAGGGGGTACAGGAGGTTAGTGGAGGCTGGGGGTTTCACAGGGTATGGAGTTTTCTAGTAACTCCTTGAAATTGTGCGGAGTGCTACTACGCAAGCTCCGCCCAGGGATATTTATGAGCGGTTGTATGGGAGTGTGAATGTGTGTGTGTGAATGGTTCAGTGGAGGATGTGATCAGTAATGTCATTTGAGATGTCATGAGTGATGTCGCTGACTATGTCATGAGTGATGTAATAGGCGAGGTCATAAGCAGTGTAGTGCGTGGTGTAAGTTATAGTTAGCTCAGGTAACTATAACTGCTGAATTTCTCTGTTTTTGTAGATGAGCTGGTTTTGTATAAGGAAAATGTGAGCCTAACTATAATGTCTCTGCAACCTTTGTTTTTCTCAGTGAATTTCTAAGCTTATTTTTAATTCTATTTCTTCACTGTAAAGTCCCTGTAACCTTTGTTTTTTTAATGAATGTCTAAGGTGTTTTAGTTTCCATTTCCTAACTATACTGTTTCTGTAACCTTTGTTTTTTCAGTGAATTTCTACGTTTTTTTAATTCTACTTCCTAACTATAACATCCCTGTAACCTTTAGTCTCGTAAGTGAATTTCTAAGATTTTTTAAGTTAAATTTCCTAACTATAAAGTCCCTGTAACCTTTACTTTTTTCTGTGAATTTTAAGCTTTTTTAAATGTTATTTCCTAACTGTAACTTGCTGAGGTTTAATATTTGTGAAATGAGCATTGTGCTAGAACGAATCCTGTTCTGCGTATTTATCCAAGAAGAGGCCGCCGTTTTGTTGCAACACCTCATTCCAACTGGAGTGCTTCCTTCTAGCTAATTAGTAAGTGCTACCTCATTGGGTAAATATACAGTGCATCTCCTTCACTACAACTGCATAAATTACGCAGAGAAAATGTCTCCACTGACCTAGTGTGTCTGTAACTTTGCCAATGTGAGTGTTCCTCAAGCACCTTAACCAACTATCTTAACAACTGTGAAAATGCGAAGAAAACACATTACGACGATTTGCACTTTGCTGAAGTAAATGTTTCGTTGTTTGGAGGAGATGCGATCGTATTCCTAGGCATCAAGTCCCTGCCTCCAGAATAGGCAAGAATTGTGCTTGGGGGGGCCTTTTAGTAACCTTTGCACCATCCTGGGCAAAGGGCGGGAAGATGCTGCATACCGCTAATGTATATGGAGCAGGACCAAATGGGCAGGGCTTGTAGGCAAGTTTGCGTACTTCTAGTTTTATCCCATAAGAGGCCACCATTTTGTGGAACCCTTCTAACCAACTGTAGTACCTTCTACTGGCTAATTTGCTACCTTGTTGGGTAAATGTATAGTGCACCTCCTATACTACAACTGAGTAAAGGACGGCAAGAAAATTTCTCGAGTGACCCTGTGTGTCCGTAATTTTGCCAATGTGATTGTTCCTTGAGCGCCTTCGCCAGATAACTTAAGAAAGAGGAACTGCAGATAAACACACTTGGATGATTTGTACTTTGAAGAAGTAAGTGCTTCTTTGTTTGGGGGTAGATGCAATCGTATTCCTAGGAATGAGGAAGGTGTCTCCAAAATGGGCGGGAAACTAGCTAGGTTTTTCTTTTAGTAACCTGTACATCATCCTGGGAAAAGGGTGGGAAGACGTTGCATACAGCTGATGTATATGGGGCAGGGCCAACTGGGCGATGCTTATTGGCAAGTTTACATACTTCTAGTTTGTAAGACTTTAGAACACGATCTTAGATCTTAGCAGCAGATGTCAAGAAAGAACCCCCTAGTCACAGACACTAAGTGAGATTTTGCGATCGAGAAAAGAAAGATGTAAACACCGCCATCACGGATATGTTTTCAAAGTCGAAATGCAGAGAAAACACACTTGGATGATCTGTACTTTACAGAAGTAAGTGCTTCTTTGTTTAAGTATAGGGAGGGGGGGCCGGGCGGCCCCCCTCCCCGGACCAATTTCAGCACCGGGAACCCCATCCCCTGGGGTCCAGCCTTATTCCAATGGGGAAGGGGTGATGCCTTTTTTTTCTATTTTTTCAATAGGGTAGGGGGCACCAGGACTCCGGCCCCGCCTTTTTGCAATGTGGAGTGGGTCTGCTCAGCCTCCCTCAGTGGGCCAATTTTGGCCCCGGAGCTTGGACATGGTTTCCTGGGTACCCCCAGAGGAACCAGTCTTCACTGGGACCGCGTCGGGATCCTCAAGGCCCTGCAGTCTCTACCGGCTACCCGCCTCCTCTAGGAGCCAGCATTGCTTTCACTCACAGGGAGCTGCTAAACATGCAGTTCCCTGTGTATGAAAGCAATTTTTCTGGTTCCCTGCTCGCAAGGCAGCGGGCAGGGAAACAGTTGAACGTTCTGCTTCCAGCAAGCGAGCCCATTTTCACCGCTCTCCCTTGCTGGAAGTATAGAGTTTAATGTGACTTGGCGGTAGCAGTTAAAGCTCCCTCCAAGCCAATTCAAACAGCTATGTCCCGGGCGTTGGCAGCCCTTGATATATCATGAGCTGGCCCTGGGGTTTGGCAATCACTTGGTCCATCTATGGTTCCAGGAGGGGGGCGCACGGCCCCTCTTCTTTCTTCAGAATAGGCATCTCCGTGGAGATGGGGTGCCCAGGGCGGAGACGGCCCAGGAGGGAGGCCATGAGGCCTCCCTTCTTTCTTTTTAAAAAGTGAAAGTCCTGTGGAGGTGGTGGTACCAAGGGTCCAGGGGGGGCCTGAGCATCCCCTGCATCATTAAAAATAATCCCCGAGGAGGTGGTGGTACCCGGGTCATAATTATGCACAAGGAGGAAAATCCTGTGCCCCCCCCCCCCTCCTTTCATAAAAAAAAAGTCTGCATGACCACGGGATCTGGCTCACCCAGGGGCTATAATTTATGCAAGCATGAGAGTCTGCGCTTCTGTTTTAAAAAATAATTTGCCTCATATTCGCGAATCTCGCAATTTAGCCGAAATTGTTCATTTTTTAAAATTCATTTACCATGGCAGGGAGACCTCCAAGACCAAGGTTTGGGGGTAAAGGTATTCCTACCCAGACCTCTTTTCCTATTTTTTAAAATGTCCTTTTCGGACTTGGCTGAAGCCGAGTTCCAAGATGGCTGCCAACACTTCCTGGTTGAAGTGTTGGCAGCCAATCAGAGCTCTGCATTTCCCTGCACAAGCTCGTTATTTTTCGCAAAGGCGTCGCATCCACAGATATACCTTACTGTATTTTCTTAATTTTCCCAACAACTACTGAACGGATTCACACCAAATAACTGAAAGTGTGATCTGCATAACCTGATCTTTCATTCTGCCAAATTTGGTCTATTTCCGGCCTGTGCTTCAGGCTGCAGCTTCAGCTAAAGGTCCTATGGGAACTAGCATGCTATGCTATGCGAGTTTTTAAAGTACGTAGCTACCTGAAAGCTTCCCAGAGCTGAGTGAATCAAAAAGTTCATCCTCAATAATCATGAGCTAATGCCTAATTAACTAATGAGCATAGAGGCAAGTTTTGAGCATTTTTCTAAACTTTATCTCACTGTTGAGCATATTTACAAGGAATTGGAGGAGCGCGGCATTAGCCTCCTTGGCTTATCGCCGCGCTCTGCCACTTCTGCAACACAGGGCTACATCACAAAATATTTACAACAATACTGTGCAGCTTTGCATTCCCCCCTGCGTTGGTGCTAATTTAGCTGCCTAGTGCCAACAAAGGCACCCTTGCACTATAGTGTAATGGTACCTGCGTTGAGGCGAGTGATTGTTTATGTGCAGGAAGGTGTCCCTTCCTGCACATAAGCAATCTGAAATGGCATTTTGAAACTTCAATGTGTGCTGCTTAATGCAACACACGTAGATGTTGCAAAACTTCCTTTTTTTAATGATTGTTTATGTGCAAGATGGGACACCTTCCTGCACATAAACATTCAAAGGTTTTTTTCTGTTTGTATGTGTGCTGCACAATGCAGTACACATAGAAACAGAAAAACGAGGAGAAATTAAACATTTCGCCTCATTCCGTCAGAGTAAAACAAGGTTTTCCGTGGTCTGATTTTTGGCACTGCCCCATATTTACACCACCCTTGTAAATATGGGGCAGCATCAAGATCAATGGGTGTTGCGGTAGAACGCCCACCACAACACCCATTGCCCACCCCGTTTACGCTAAGTATACCGCGAATGGGTTCCTTATTCACAAGGCGGCATTAAGCCACATTGAGTGGCTTAAGGCCGTCTTGTGAATAAGGCGAAGCCCCTGTCGCCACCACAACATCAACTAAAATGACGTTTTGGTGGCGAGAGGGGCTTGTAAATATGCCCCTGGGTTCTGTTCTTAATACTTTTGGCATAGGGTTCCATAGGTTGGGGAACAGATAAGGAAATGATCTGCCACCCCATTTGGATCTATGAACACGTGGAACAGACAGGAGCCCTACATTATAAGATTTTAGACTTCTATTGGGGACATATGCTGATAAAAATGCCCTAATCAGGGAAGGTCCTCTATGGTTCATACTCCTGTGGGCCAAGCAAAGGGCCTTAACTTTCTACTTTCCTCCACTGGAAGCCAGTGCAGGAAAGACAAAGCATGTTTCACTGAGGAATGTTGGGTAACTTGTATATGGTCCTTGCCACCGCATTTTGAGTGATCTGAAGTCTCTTGATTACCAACTTAGGAGGACCCAAATACAAGTGGTTCCCATAGTCCAGGCGGGAGAGAATGAGCGCTTGAACTACAATTCTCCTAAATTGTGGGGGAAGTAGACCAGAATTTATTGAAGAATTCTGAACATGGCAAAGCAAGAGGTAGTCAATTTCTTTACTTAGACTTCCATTTTTAGAGAACTCTCCAACCACAAACCCAGACTTTTTATTGGGGAGGAAGGAGGAGGACCAGGTCCTAGGCAGTCCAGCCAACCTAACGTTATATGTGGGTTAAAGTTATTTCCCACCATCATCAGCTCAGTTTTTTCTCCATTTAGTTTTAAGGAGCAATTTGCCATCCACCGTGCCACTTTCTCAAGACAACTGCTGCTGAGATTCTGTCTTTGGGGCCAGAGACACCACCAATTGCATGTCATCAGCATAAGACACCAACAACACACCAAATTCCTTAACAATGGATGTTAGTGGCCGTACACAAATATTAAAAAGTGTGGGGCTTAAGGCAGATCTCTGTAGGAGACCACACTTCAAAGGAACAACCTCTGAATAACAGCAAGATTACCAGACTGAAACGACCTTTCTTTTAAAAAGGAAGAAAGCCAATTTAGTGTCTCATTTCTTATTACTATTTCCCTCAGCCTGAGTGCAGGCATCTCATGATCAACCGTGTTGAACGCTACACTGTCAAGGAGAATGATGGCCGCAGAACCTCCTTTATGCAGAAACATTTTAGCCTCCTCTGTTACTGCCAGTAATGCAGATTCTGTACTGTGTTTTGGACGGAAGCCACTCTGGGTGGAATCAAGGAGAAGGTAATCTTAAAAAATAGCAAGAGGTGTTAATTTATGTGTTTTTCTAGAACTTTCCCTACGTCTGGAAGCAGAAATATAGGTCTAAAATTCTCCGGGAAGGCAGGATCAAGAGGAGAGGTTTTTACCAAAGGCTTGACCACAGCATGTTTGCAGTCTCAGGGAACTATTCCTGTAGAGATTGACAACTCGAGGAGGTCCAGGAGACTAAAACATATTTCTTATTCTCCCTGTCAAAGAATATGTGGCGGAGCTGGATCTAAAGGAGAACCTTTTCTACATAATATGGAAAGTTCATCTTTCATAATCAGGGGAAAGTTAGGGAGACAAGGCTACTCCTCAGACCTAATATGTGCCTCTATTGTTTTAGGTCCGGCTTCTGTAGTCTTTTGTAATTCATTATAAATTCTGGATACTTTGTCTTGGAAGAATCCTGTCAATTTATTGCATAGGACTGCAGAAGGGAGACGTGGTGAGATGTCAGCTCTGGGATTGGTAAGAGATTTTACAATCTAAAATACCTTTTGAGAGGCATTGGCTGCTTAAACCATTGAGGTTTCATAGTATGAAGCGTGCACCTTTTTAATTTCTTGATGATATTGTCTTATTGCCATCCTGTAGGCAACTTTTACTTTTTTATCATCACTTTGTCTCCACTTTCTTTCAAGTATTTTACAGTCTTTTTAAGGAAGTAGAGATGTGCATTGAACCATGGTGCTGATTTTTCTTTCTTTCCTTTTTCATAAAAGTAATAGGGATAGTAGCATCGAGAGAATTACTAATCCATTCATTTAGTAAAGTACTGGTAGCGGAGGGGTCTTTCCCAAATTCTGGTTGGGTCAATGCCATCACAGATAGCCAGGTTTCTTTGTTTAGTTTGGACCACCTTCGGCCATAGTGAGGGGGTCCTTATTGTTAAAAAATGGCAGGGGGCCTTCAAAAATTAAAGAAATCAGGGTGTGATATGTCTAAGTCATCGGACAGGGAATATTAGTCATTAGGTTGGATGTATTACAAAAAAATAGCATCTAAAAGAAGACCTTTATTGTGAGTAGGCCCTTTTACCCTTTGTGCTAATTGCAAGCAGCCAGGGTCTAGAAGGCTCCCTGCAACCAAGGGATTATCAGTTTCATCAACATGTATGTTAAAATCCCCATAAAGTGTAAAGTTAGCTTTATTTGTGATGTGGCTAGCTACAATCTTAGGTAGGGATTCCATATACCTATTGCAGGGGCCGGGGAAGGGGGGTCAATATATTAGAATTCCTGAAAATGAAAACGTATGTGACACATTTATGGTAAAACAGATTTTCACAATCTGGGATACGAAGGTGGTTATAAATACAGCTTTATATGTCCTTAAATATGATAGCATTACCCCCATAGTTTTTATGTGTACAGTCTTTCCTACACATATAATATCGATGGGGGGGGGGCTTGATTATTATTTGGTGCGGAGCATTTGTGGAGCCATGTTTCAGTTAAAAATAAAACATCAAATTGTTTGTCTTCTATCATATTTAGGAGGTCGTACTTATGGCATTCCATTTTACTGGGTCAGGCTGTTTGGTCCTGCATTCCTTTACTCTACATAGCGAATAGTTACATTGAACGCAGTGCTGTTGCCAATTCTCAGGCCATAAGAGAGTACATCATGTGTGGAAGGTTTGGGCCTGATTGTGAGTAATGCCTCTGCTGAATAACTTCCCATTTTCTGGTGTTTTGGGCAGGGGTTCTGGCCCCTGGTCCCAGTAGGGCGCGGACGAGCCCAGACAGGCTTGCCATTGGCGCACCTTCGACCCACCTTCAGCGCCTCATCAGCACGCCCTCTGCATGCGTCCACTGCCATTTAAGGCCAAAAAAAAAAAAGCTAGAGTGCTAACATCACTAGCATCACCCTAGTAAAGTGCAAGTGCAGCTATCATTAGATTTAACTTTCTCCCGCTAAACACAACGTGAATCTTATCCCCACACAATTTTACAAAAAAATTTAGTTTTAAAAAGCAACTTGGTTCTTTGAAAAGCGATTCTTAAGACAGCTCGCATCTCAGTGCGTGCTCCTAGATTGCATGGCAGCGTTTGAAGCATGGGAAACACACCTTTTTTTAAACTTCTTTTTTCTTTGCTCCCTATTTAATGATCACCCTAAAACCTTACAAGCTCAACAAGAGTCACCAGCATACTTTTTTGGGAAAATTTCATGAAGATTCGTCAAACGGTGCCAAAGATATAAGCAAGTCAAAAAACGCTTTTACTAAGGAAACATGGTCCTAACTATATCTACCTACTTCCTACTGGCACATGCCAGTAGGTAGTATATATATTTCCAACAATTTGATTCGTTTGGCAGCGTGCTCATCCTTCTTGTGCACACATGAGACGCGCGGAATCCGGCCCGATAGTAGTATCAAAATCAAAAAAGACCGTTTTACTTCAGAAATACTCTGTAAGGGTTATTTATTTTACCACCACACTACAGAGTATTTCTGGAGGGGATAAATATTTGCCCATGGTATCTACAACAAACAGGGAAGATATCTCACCAGGGTTCACTCATGTCCCACTAATTGTATCTAGTATCTACTTCACAGTTCGATTGGTTACATTCAACATTACTTTTTAAGTTGTGTACTCATATCAATTATATGACACCATATCTCAGATTCAAAATGTAGTTGCTATTGTTACAATTATCCATACTCTTATTGAAATGATAACATAAGTCCTATAATGGTATTCCTCCCACTATTTGTATTTCCCCTTTTAGTTCTTAGCGGAAGAATTCAGAGAATATGTGTCTTTCTCCTACTGGTAAAATGTTGTTTGTTAATTCCTCCAAGGAGTATTGCCATTTCTTCATCAGCATTAATGCCTTCTGGGTATTTGGTTTGTAGATCCTTATGAATCCTGACTCCATAATCCTAAATGTCTTTTCTCTGTCATCTCCTCGTTCTTTGGGTGGAAATCATATCTATCCCAGTCATGTTGCTATTGTGTTTATACCTAAAATGGTGGGCTATTGTGTAGGCCTGAGCGGTGAACTCTATTCCATTTGCAGAGTTTTCTGAGTTTTCCGCACTCCGCTCTCCGAGGAGCACACGGAGTTCCAGAAAACATCAATTTGGCGAGCGAGGAAAATCCACCTGCCGGCGAGATTTCTCAACATGGGCGGTCAGATTTCTCAATATGGTTGATCGTGGGTGGTCGTGGATGGTCACGACCGCTCACATTGAGAACACTCCATTTGCTTTGAGAAATCTGCTGCTCGGTTAGAAAATCTACTCGAGCGGCAAGAAAAGAAGCAGTGCCTTTTTGTGCTGCTCATGCTGCTGGTCCCGCTGAGTTTCTAGTGCAGAAAAAACACCTGGCGCTGAAAATCCTTGCAAATGGCATGACCAAACTCACGCCGTGGCTTGAGGGACTCTGTGCAGCACATCACATTTTTTTGGTCACAGCGCAGCTTCTCCCAGGCCTACAATTGGGTAGGTTTGATCCTTTTTGCTGATAGCTCGAGAGTGTTAAAAGAAGTCTCTCCTTTAAGGGATAGATAGTACTCTCCACATGATGGGTCTGGTTCACAGAGGTAAACTTTTGTCTCGGTTTGACTTAAGTTTTGTCTCAGTTAGACTTAAGACCAAAACTTAAGTTAAACTGTCAAGGTTACAAGCACCCTTACCTGTAGGTTGCTTGTAGATGGATTTCTCAGAGACGTTATGGACCAACTTCCCCGAATTCTAGGCAACTCCTAGTGATTTGTTTTAAAACACTTAGGTAATCAAATAGAAATTAGGGAGGTAGGCCGGATCGTGGACGCTACCTGTTCCTTGGTTGTCGACCTGCGAGGCAACAAAGAAACCTTTTGTAATATCTATTCCTGTATTACTAAAATCATTTAACCTACAACTATTCTTACAGTTTCTTTCTGAAACTAACTCTTAAAAAGCCTACCTGCGACTGTTAAATTCTAAGCGTCGCATCCGTGTTGTCGTCGTGAAGGATTGGAGCTGAGCAGGTTGTTTGATGTGAGAGTGTAGCCAAGAAGGAGAGTTTTCGTTACTCTCTGTGCTCTCAGTCGTGTCCTTCTTTTCCTTCATAACCTAGGTAAAAAATAATACTAAACAAAGAGACAATTTTGCCAACCACAATCATCAATAATTATTGTCCCAAGATTTCGCTTTGATACTTCTCAAAGCCTTATTTTCTTTTCTCTTTCAGAATATCTTAATCAGAATGTCTCTACAATCAAGTTCCACCAAAAACATCTTTGAGTTATTGTCCAGGTAAGTTCTAGTTTTAAATTGCTGCTTGCTTGCGATGGGCGCCTGATGCAACAAACAAAATGAAAGTTTTCACTTAGCTTTTCAATGTCTGTGTTCTTCTCTTGCAGGGTTGTCTGTGTTCTTCTCTTGCAGGATTGCGTGCAGGGTGCGCGAAGAAGAGATGAACACCTTCGGAGTTTTCAGGGCGTTGGCTGACGTTTTCCGGCTCCCAGGGCTCTCCAAGGTGATCCTCTTGAGGGTGGTGGCAGGAGGAAAAGCGTCGAGAAGCATTGGGTGTGGCCTTTTATAGCAGAGCCACACCCGATGATTGATGACGCATCGCGCACCGTTTTCCTGCGTGCGCAAGCGTCTCCAAAGGATTCCCCTGCTTGTTTGTTCTGTTCTAAACCTAATCGCCTGCAATTAACTCTAGTACCAGAATGTCGAATTCAACTATAGTATTAGTATTATTCAGCGCTCTCATGATCGACAACAAACAGTACTTGGCAAAACCATTTGGCAATATACCTAGAGAGATACAAGTGATATGTACAATAAAACCTCTGAAAAATCATTACACTCACAAATGCACAAATGAATAGTTAAGTACAAACATCATTACACATTACACTTTGGAGTGCTGGTAGCACGGGACAGGGATGGGTTTCTTGATGGGGTAAAAACTGCTCACTTTAGAGCAGGATGTGATTAAGACTTGCGATTCATGACAGTACTCCCCTCTCAAGAGCCCTCCCAAAATCTGAGGAACAGGTTTCGGTTTGTTTGGATTTTGAAGATGAAAACGTTTAAGTAATCGAGGAGAATGTTGTAAGTTTGAAAGAGGTTCCCAGGTTCGTTCCTCCGGACCATAACCTTTCCAATGTGTTAAATAAAACAATTTCCCTCGAATTCTCTTTGAATCTAGAATATTTTGAACTTCGAATTCAGGAACTCCATCAATGTGTATGGCTGCGGGATTCTTTTTAAATCTAGTCATAGGATCACAGGGTTTAACCAATGATACATGAAATACCGGATGAAATTTATATCTGGTTGGTAAAGTTAGTTTAATACTAACGGGATTTATTCGTTTCTCAACAACAAGTGGACCGATAAACTTGGGACAGAATTTTTTACAAATCTTTATTTTTAGGTTCTTTGTGGATAACCAGACCTTATCTCCGATGGAGTATTTGGGTGGTGGCTTTCTGTGGAGGTCTGAAGTTTTTTTTTGACTTTCTTTTGCTCGGGCTAAATGATATTGAGCCTGATTTTGAACATGAACTAATTTCTTAATATGATCTTCCAATGACGGTATTGCAGAAGGGAACTGTACTGATCCCGGGATATTTTTAGGATGAAATCCATAAGTGCAGAAGAAGGGTGAAAGAGTAGTGGAAGAATTATCCATGTTATTAAAAGCGAATTCCAAGACCCATAAAATATCTGACCATTCCTTTTTTTCTTCTGCTAAAGCACATCTTAAAAACTGTTCTATGGTTTGGTTGGTCCTTTCGGTTAAGCCATCCGTTTGGGGATGATACCCAGAAGATGTGCGAATGTCCATGTCTAAGGTTTTTCCTAAATTTTGCCAAAAGTGAGAAACAAATTGCGGGCCTCTATCAGAAATTATTACCGATGGAATGCCATGCAACCGAATTATTTCCTTAGAGAAGGTGTGAGTTAACTCTTTTGCAGAAGGAATTTTCTTTAGCGGGATGAAATGAGCCATTCGAGAAAAATGGTCAACCACAGTTAGAATAGTGTTAAAACCTTCCTTGGTTTTAGGGAGCTCAACTATAAAGTCAAGAGATATTGTGTGCCAAGGTTGAGGCGGGATTGGGAGAGGAAGTAAAAGACCACTAGGTGCTTGATGTTGTGTCTTATTCTGCGTGCAAACTACACAAGTCTCAATATAAGATTTCCCATCGTTTAACAAAGAAGGCCACCAAAATTTTCTTTTAATTAATTGGCTGGTTTTAGTTACACCTGGGTGTGCAGACATTAAAGTGTCATGATGTAAATGTATCACTTTATTTTGTAGTTCTTGTGTGGGTACCAAAATTTGTTTGTTCATATACAACAAACCATCTTTCATCTGCATCAAAGGATACAAGTCATGCCACTCTTGTATCGTTTTTTCTTGTATCTTTTTTTTTATGTCTTCCATTACATCAGTTACAATTACACCCACTTTAAAACAATGATCTGGCAGTACCGGTTGAATTTTTTCAGAAGAACAATCTTTTTCTTCTACGATTCCCAAACGTGACAAAGCATCTGCTTTTAGATTCTCTTTTCCGGGACGATAAGTGATTATAAAGTTGTAATCATTAAAAAATAATGTCCAACATAACTGTCTAGCAGTGAGAGCTTTAACTGAACGCAAAAACTGTAGGTTTCTATGATCCATATAGATTGTTACTGGATGTCTTGCCCCTAACAAGTAATGACGCCATTCTTCGAAGACTGCTTTAATGGCTAACAACTCTTTATCAGCTATAGCATAATTTTGTTCTGTAGGGGTCAGTTTCCTTGAATAATATGCAATTGGGTGCATCTGACCTGTTTCTTTGTGTCTTTGAGATAGAATGCCACCGATGGCAAACTGAGAAGCATCTGCTTCAACTATAAAGGGATTGGAAGGATCCGGGTGCATTATTACAGGTGCCGTAGTAAACTGTCTTTTAAGATTTTGAAAGGCTTCCTCTGCATCGTTACTCCATTCAAACTTTATATTCTTTTTAGTAACCTAGTAATTGGGGTTATCATGTGAGAAAAGTTACAGATAAAACGTCTATAAAAGTTAGCGAACCCCAAAAAGCTTTGAATCTGTTTAACAGAGGAGGGACTGGTCCAATCAAGTACTGCTTGAATTTTCTTTGGATCCATCTCGATACCTTCTGGACTTAAGACGTATCCAAGAAATTCTACTCTTGTAGTGTGAAACGTACTTTTCTCGAGTTTTATGTACAAAGAGTTGTCAAGAAGTTTTCGAAGAATAGCTCTTACTTGTTTTACATGTTCTGTGGTGTTTTTAGAATAGATGAGAATATCATCTATGTACACGATGCAACAAATATCCAAAAATTCCCTTAAAACTTTGTTTATAAAAAATTGGAAAGCCGCAGGGGCGTTGCAGAGCCCAAATGGCATGACCTGATATTCGTACAAACCGAATTTGGTACGAAATGCTGTTTTCCATTCGTCTCCGCTCCGAACCCTGACCAAATGGTAAGCTCCTCGTAAATCCAATTTAGTGTAAATGGTGGCATCTTTTAATTGATCTAATAGAGTAGGAATTAAAGGAAGTGGATATCTATTCTTGATGGTGACATTGTTTAGAGCTCTATAGTCAATGCAAGAACGCAACTCACCTCCCTTTTTAGGGATGAAAAAGAGAGGGGAGGATACAGGTGATTTAGAATGTCGAATAAAACCGTTGGCCAGATACTCATCTAAATAGTCTCCTAGGTGTTCGTTTTCTTTAACGGTGAGAGCATATATTCGACTACACGGTAAGGTAGCCCCTGGCACTAAATCTATTCGACAATCGAAATCCCGATGAGGTGGTAGAGTGTTGGCCTTTTTTTTATCAAACACATCATGAAGATCAGAATATTCTTTAGGAACTCCTTCCAACAATAATATACTTTTTGAATTCAAGGGGAAATTACTACCTTGAATCAGCAATTCTGAATCTTGAGATAGTAAACAAGATGATTGACAATATTCTGAATCTAATAGCACTGTTTTCTCCACCCAATTGATTTTAGGATTATGCTTTACAAGCCAGGGTATGCCGAGAATCAAGCGAAATTGAGGGGCATCAATGATGTCAAAGGTTATGTTTTCTTTATGTTTATTTAAACAAGTCATTAGAAGGGTTTCAGTGTGAAACTGAATCAGTCCAGATGATAATTCTTTACCATCTACTGCTTTAACCACTTCCGGATGTTTTTTAGACTCGGTTTTAAAATCTAATTCCTTCAAAAACAAAGTGTCAATAAAATTGCCTGTGGCCCCTGAGTCAATTAAAGCGTCAACTGTCCAGTCCTTCCCTTTTTCTAAAAGAGACTGTAAAGTAACCTTTATACTAAGATGATGAGAAGTTATTTCAGGAGTTATTGAGGACAAACTAGATAACATACTCGACAATCTGACCTCTTGATTTGTCGAGCCAGTTAGTTTTCCGACTGCTGCACTAAACCTACCTCAGAGTTCTTACCTTTAGGTTTATTTGGGCGTACTGGACATTCCTTAACAAAATGGCCTGATTTTCCACAATAAAGGCATTGATTCAATTTCCTCCTTTTGTCCTTTTCCTCTTTACTCAAAGGTCCTTTGATGGTTCCTATCTGCATAGGTTCTCCTAAATCTACCTTAGGTGTGGTTTCAGTTTTTACACTATTGTATCTTTCTTTAAAAGAAAACACTTTAGATTCGGTTTTTCCTTTCTCCCCTCTGCGTTCAGATAACCGATGATTTAGTTTTACCACTAAATCAATGAAGTCCTCTATATTATCTGGTGGATCTAAAATTTGCGTGACCATATCCTTTAACTCGTCTTTAAGACCTTTGTAGAAAAGGGAAACTCTCTTCTCCTCGGGCCAGCGGGCTTCAATAACTAGTCTATTAAACTGAGATATGTAGTGTAATAAATCTGATGAACCTTGTTTTAGATGTAATAGTTCATGATCTGCGGATAGAACAAAAACATGTTTGGCAAACAATTTTTTCATAGGTTCTTAAACCGTCGAAGATCATAAAGTATAGGGTCATCTTGTTCTACAATTGGTACTGACCATAAAGCTGCGTCACCTCCTAAGTAAGACAAAATAAAAGCTATCTTGGAGGAATCATCAGGAAAGGCTGCAGGTTTGGCTATAAAATGTAGATGACATTGATTTAAAAAGATTGAGAACTTATTACTGTCCCCATAAAACCTTTCAGGTTGTGCCAAAGGAACTGGTACAGGAGTCACAACTTGAATCTGAGTTGGTGCTGTAGATGAACTAGAACTTGAATGTAAGGTTTGAAACCCTAGTTGAAACGTTGCTGGTTTCAACACAGATTTCTGAGTTGGGGAAAAACTCCAAGTACTAGAACCGGATTGTATACTGTTTTGAATATCAGTAACATCTCTACGAAGGGCAGCGTTTTCGGCTTGTATTGCGGTCAACATGTTTGCTATATCTTGCAGAGAACTCGAGATGGAAGGATCCATAACGTCTGGGCGAAATAATCGTTGTGGGCTTTGCCTTCTGTCAAGATTACAAGCACCCTTACCTGTAGGTTGCTTGTAGATGGATTTCGCAGAGACGTGATGAACCAACTTCCCTGAATTCTAGGCAACTCCTAGTGATTTGTTTTAAAACACTTAGGTAATCAAATAGAAATTAGGGAGGTAGGCCGGATCGTGGACGCTACCTGTTCCTTGGTTGTCGACCTGCGAGGCAACAAAGAAACCTTTTGTAATATCTATTCCTGTATTACTAAAATCATTTAACCTACAACTATTCTTACAGTTTCTTTCTTTAACTAACTCTTAAAAAGCCTACCTGCGACTGTTAAATTCTAAGCGTCGCGTTCGTGTTGTCGTCGTGAAGGATTGGAGCTGAGCAGGTTGTTTGACGTGAGAGTGTAGCCAAGAAGGAGAGTTTTCGTTACTCTCTGTGCTCTCAGTCGTGTCCTTCTTTTCCTTCATAACCTAGGTAAAAAATAATACTAAACAAAGAGACAATTTTGCCAACCACAATCATCAATAATTATTGTCCCAAGATTTCGCTTTGATACTTCTCAAAGCCTTATTTTCTTTTCTCTTTCAGAATATCTTAATCAGAATGTCTCTACAATCAAGTTTCACCAAAAACGTCTTTGAGTTATTGTCCAGGTAAGTTCTAGTTTTAAATTGCTGCTTGCTTGCGATGGGCGCCTGATGCAACAAACAAAATGAAAGTTTTCACTTAGCTTTTCAATGTCTGTGTTCTTCTCTTGCAGGGTTGTCTGTGTTCTTCTCTTGAAGGATTGCGTGCAGGGTGTGCGAAGAAGAGATGAACACCTTCGGAGTTTTCAGGGCGTTGGCTGACGTTTTCCGGCTCCCAGGGCTCTCCAAGGTGATCCTCTTGAGGGCGGTGGCAGGAGGCAAAGCGTCGAGAAGCATTGGGTGTGGCCTTTTATAGCAGAGCCACACCCGAGGATTGATGACGCATCGCGCACCGTTTTCCTGCATGCGCGAGCGTCTCCAGAAGATTCCCCTGCTTGTTTGTTCTGTTCTAAACCTAATCGCCTGCAATCAACTCTAGTACCAGAATGTCGAATTCAACTATAGTATTAGTATTATTCAGCGCTCTCATGATCGACAACAAACAGTACTTGGCAAAACCATTTGGCAATATACCTAGAGAGATACAAGTGATATGTACAATAAAACCTCTGAAAAATCATTACACTCACAAATGCACAAATGAATAGTTAAGTACAAACATCATTACACATTACACTTTGGAGTGCTGGTAGCACGGGACAGGGGTGGGTTTCTTGATGGGGTAAAAACTGCTCACTTTAGAGCAGGATGTGATTAAGACTTGCGATTCATGACATAAACACAGAAAAAAGTCTAACTTTTCTACTCGTCAATGGCCTTTGTGAATACCGAAAGTCATAAAGTTAGATTTTTGTCTCAGTTTAACTTTATGAACCAGGCTCAAAAATGTTTAAAGGGGCACTGTAAGATATTAATTTGCCTAGTTTGAATTCCATGTAGTTGTGGTTGTTTTTATGAGTGTTTTTTGTGGGCTGAAAATTGTAAAAAGAAAGATCCAGATGCATGCTATTTTTTTTAAGTATGTCTCTGAGTCTTTCTTTTAACATTGTTCAGCCCGCAAATGCAATCATAAACACTATGTTAAATGAAGTCTCACATACATGATGATTTAATTTTTTTTATTAAAACGTTTTTCTAAAAATCACTGTTATTAGGCATTGCATTGATGGAATCACTAAAATATACAGTTGATTTCAAATATTGGTGATTTTTGGACAAATATTATGGATTTGCTTTGTATATATTGATATGCTTACCCCTTGATAAAGTCTTTAGCCCAACTTTTAATATTGTGGTGTTGTGATTTGTTGTTAAAGTCAGTAAATCTGCCTAACTGCGGCCAAAACCTGGGAGACCAACTGATGCTGTGCATGCCAGAAGACTTTGTGCTGCAGGAGGTAGGGTGCCTGTCCATAGGCCAGGCCTTGCTTCCAATCCCACACTGCTCAAGGCTGAGGGCCATGCGCAGCGAGGGTCGTACACCCAACCCCATGTCACACACGGCTGGGGGGGTTGGTTTTAAGTATGGTACTAGAATATAATTTTATGTGAATAAATCCTAGAAGTGTACTGGAAAAAAACCAAAGGGAAGTGCACAACCACCATCCCCTTTTTAAAGAAATTTCCTCCAGCAGGATGGGATCCCTGTGACCCAAGAGTGGCTCTGGTGGGGTGCAGTGTGTAATTTGGCCACGTGGGATGGTGTTCTTGGGATCTCTAGAGGCTCTGGGAAGGGGACCGCACATCCCCTCCTATTGTATAAAGGCCCTGGGGGCTGGGGTCTCCAGGACCTGTAGAAGCCTAGATGTGACAGAAATACTTAGATCTGATCGCAAAACGAAAATAAATTGCACTTTTTCAGCCGTTTCCCAGTCATGGAAGAAACCCGCTGCAACCCTCTGCTGTGACTGAGGGTGGTGGGCAGACATTTAAAAAAAAGGCAGGCAGGGAAAATAAATAAAAGTTAAAGTACTGAGGCAGGAAGACAAAACAGAAAGTACAAATATATTTTAAAAGGTGGAACATGTTGGTGGGAATGGGTGAAAAATGGAAAGGATAGGCAGCGAATGAAGGAGAGGAAGGAGTAGGTTGCAGGTTTGAAGCAAACACCCAAAATGGCTGTTTGTGTGCATTATGTCATAATAGACTTCAGTGTTGCTTTGCTCTTTTTTTAAGCATGAAATAACATTCCACATAATTACTTGTATTTTTGAGTAATTCTGAAAAGGTATTTCCAATAATTATACGGCTGTACCACTGTGTCTCGACTTTAATCTTACATGAAGAGCACCATATTCAAGTCACTTTTCCACACGTTCCATGGCCAAAACATTTAGTCCTAGCTACAATATCAGGGCTGGAAGCAGTACTCACTCATCTAAGAGGGCAGTGGGCTGGTAGGAAACGGTGGCAGGGGGGCGAAGGCAGAGGGGGGTATAGACGAAGAAAAGAGTACTTCCCTTGTCATCGTCGGTCACCAGCAGCAGCCTCTTCTCCGTCCTTGCTGTTCTCCTGGCTCCCAGAACACCCAGGCTTCCCTAAGCCAATCACGATGCACTTGTCACTGCGATTGGTATGAGCACTGGAGCTCGGCGCTCAGAAGGGGACTGGGAGGCTGTGCATGTCCTCCACCCAGGCTGTATAATACAGCCGGTGGAGAACATGCTAAGTGTGCATGGCGGTTTGGCCGGCCCAAGACAGCTGGCCAAACTATCTTGCTCACTTGGTCCAGCAGCAACCACTTCTCACCCAACCTGTGACAAGCCAGCCCAGCCCCACCCCAACCTGACTTGCTCCTTACAGAAGCAAGTTATATAAATTATAATAATGTAATGTTATTAATGTGGCATTATTATAATATTTTTCTTTTTACACTTAGTAGGGTGACGCTCCTCTGCCTTAGCGGAGGAGCTGCCCTGGTGGGCAAAGTTTCAAAGGCATTAGACCTTCTCTTGATTTCCCTAATTTCATAACACTATCACACAATGAACTCATCTGTTGTGATAGATAACTGTCTATGCAGTCTTTTATCTAGGTTGCATTCCTATATGAATATGTGACGATATTCCGCAATCCAACATCCCTCATACCATCACTCCGCAATTTTTACAACGCGGGACTATTACTCCGCAAAGCCACCATTCCTAAAACTTTTACCCCGCATATGACTTTATCACGCATGCCATTACAACACAACTGCCTGTGTGGTAAAGACATCTACATTGTAAAAGTACATTATTTAAAAAAAAAATATGAATGGGTGTGTGTGTGTATATATATATATATATATATATATATATATATATATATATATATATATATATTAAACAGGTTGCCCAAAGTGAGGCGGCCGCTCGGAGTTCACATCATCATAACGAGGGCCCCAGCAGAGTCAGCTTTCGCATTTTTATTAAAAACGCGGCTTGACGCGTATCGGGCTACCACCCTTGTTCACAAGCCTCTTGCAATTAAGAAACAGCAACTTGTTCTGATGTAGACCGCTTGCTTTTAATGACAAAGTCCGCCCACCTGGGCGTGCCTTCAAACCATACTCGGTCTCTGCACCCAAGTGCCTTCTGGTAGTTGCAGTCACCATCAGTTCTATTACCCCAGTGGGTTTTGCTGGTAACGATATTTACAGTTTGTAAAATCCCAAGTGGGTCAATGAAATGCCAAAGGTGAGTTAGCTGGATTATGTCACCCACTCGTTTTTGAAGAACGCCGGTCCATCATGACACTGGGCTCTCCCGGTGTCTGGATCCGCACGATGCGGCGGGCCTACCTCGCGACCGAGGCTGGCCGCAAAACATCAATCAAACAGGTTGCCCAAAGTGAGGCGGCCGCTCGGAGTTCACATCATCATAACGAGGGCCCCAGCAGAGTCAGCTTTCACATTTTCATTAAAAACGGATGGTCAAGGAAAACTCACCTGAGTCTGAGACTGCGTGGGGAGAAAGCATGCGGCGGTCTGTAACGGGCCGCTGCGTGAAGGTGACTCAAACTAATTTTTATCATCACTGCCCCCGCCGTGATTCATCGGAGCAGAATGCCTGCCACTGCCAAATTGTGTTTGGGACATCACTGGATGTTAGAGAACGCAGTTCACTGTAACTGCAGCCTCAGTGGGAGACATCAAAACTCCGGCCTGGATCAGTGTGGGAGAGACGGAGGTGGAAGCCGAGGAGGTTGGGCCAATCAGACAAGTTCTTTTGGACTTTTAAATCACGAACCCCTACGGCGTTTTGTCATTCATAGTGAAGCGGGCACTGAAGAAAGCCGCAAGGCTGAAACGCGTCTGCCCTAGCGTTTCGCTAATTCAGCAGCAAAGTCTCCTTTTAATAAAAATGAACTCAGAATCACCGAGCATGTGTCGGACCTGTTCCTTTTAGGATGGGTTTGGTGTGGATATATATATATATATATATATATATATATATATTAAACAGGTTGCCCAAAGTGAGGCGGCCGCTCGGAGTTCACATCATCATAACGAGGGCCCCAGCAGAGTCAGCTTTCGCATTTTTATTAAAAACGCGGCTTGACGCGTATCGGGCTACCACCCTTGTTCACAAGCCTCTTGCAATTAAGAAACAGCAACTTGTTCTGATGTAGACCGCTTGCTTTTAATGACAAAGTCCGCCCACCTGGGCATGCCTTCAAACCATACTCGGTCTCTGCACCCAAGTGCCTTCTGGTAGTTGCAGTCACCATCAGTTCTATTACCCCAGTGGGTTTTGCTGGTAACGATATTTACAGTTTGTAAAATCCCAAGTGGGTCAATGAAATGCCAAAGGTGAGTTAGCTGGATTATGTCACCCACTCGTTTTTGAAGAACGCCGGTCCATCATGACACTGGGCTCTCCCGGTGTCTGGATCCGCACGATGCGGCGGGCCTACCTCGCGACCGAGGCTGGCCGCAAAACATCAATCAAACAGGTTGCCCAAAGTGAGGCGGCCGCTCAGAGTTCACATCATCATAACGAGGGCCCCAGCAGAGTCAGCTTTCACATTTTCATTAAAAACGCGGCTTGACGCGTTTCGGGCCACTGCCCTTGTTGACGAGCCTCTTGCAATAAAGAAAGAGCAACTTGTTCTGATGTAGACCGCTTGCTTTTAATGACAAAGTCCGCCCACCTGGGCGTGTCTTCAAACCATACTCGGTCTCGGCACCCAAGTGCCTTCTGGTAGTTGCAGTCACCATCAGTTCTATCAGCCCAGTGGGTTGTGCTGGTAACGATATTTACAGTTTGTAAAATGTAAAATTACCGAATCATTCCGATTCGGTAAAAATTACCAAATAATTACCTACATCTTATTTACCGAATCAAAAATACCGAATCGGTAAAATTCGGTATTTTAGAGTCGGTAAATAAGATTTACCTACATCTGGCCCCAATTCTTTTAAATTGCATTATTTAAAAATATATTTGTATATATATTAATATTAATTTTATATATTTATATATATTTTTATTTTTTATTTTTTTTAAATTACCCTTTACACCCTAAAACGAATCCCACACGGGTCCCTTTAAAATCCCCTGCACCCCTTAAATATAACCCACCCTTACTCCTTAAAATACCCCATCACCCTTAAACACTAACCCATCCTAACCCTAAAAATACCCCTGTACCCCAAAACCCAAACCTATCCCTGATCCCTAAAAATACTCCTGTACCCCAAAACCCAAAACCTATCCCTGAACCCTAAAAATACCCCTGTACCCCAAAACCTATCCCTGAACCCTAAAAATACCCCTGTACCCCAAAACCCAAACCTATCCCTGAACCCAAAAAAAAACCCTGTACCCCAAAACCCAAAACCTATCCCTGAACCCTAAAAATACCCCTGTACCCCAAAACCTATCCCTGAACCCTAAAAATACTCTTGTACCCCATAACCCGAGCCTATCCCTGAACCTTAAAAATACCCCTGTACCCAAAAACCCAAACCTATCCCTGAACCATAAAGATACCCCTGTACCCCAAAACCCAAACCTAGCCCTGAACCCTAAAAATACCGCTGTACCCCAAAACCCAAACCTATCCCTGAACCCTAAAAAATACCCCTGCACCCCAAAACTCAAACCTATCCCTGAACCCTAAAAATACCCCTGCACCCCAAACCTATCCCTGAACCCTAAAAATACCCCTGTACCCCAAAACCTATCCCTGAACCCTAAAAATACCCCTGTACCCCAAAACCTATCCCTGAACCCTATAAATACCCCTGTACCCCAAAACCCAAACCTATCCCTGAACCCTAAAAATACCCCTGTACCCCAAAACCCAAACCTAGCCCTTAACCCTAAAAATACCCCTGTACCCCAAAACCCAAACCTATCCCTGAACCCTTAAAATACCCAATCACCGCAAGACATATACCTCAGAACCCCAAAACATATACCCCTATACCCATACTTACCGCATCCTAACATATTAAAAAAAAACATGCTTTTACCATTCATGCATTTACAACGAATTTCGTTGTAAATGTATGCGTGGTAAAAGCATATAAAATGTAATGCCATGCGTTATAATGGCATTGCGGAGTCATGGTAGATTTGAATAATAGTATGAGGGAAGAAAGATTCGGGATAATGGGTGTTTACCTTCATATATACAACAGAATAGCCATAAATCTCTTCTGAAAGTGGCCCTCGCCGACCAACTGATGTCATTGCAGAGTTAAATTATTGCCAATCATTTTTGATGATGTACTCACTCTGAGTACATAAATCAGCAAACACTTCCAAACATACCTCTAAAACACATTCAATTAAAAAATGTATTTTTACCCCACAAACCCACTTGAAAGTCCATAGCATCATACCTAACTACAACTCCCTTCACTTTGTGAAGAAAACACCAAATTTGTCAAAATGGCTGGTGCCCAAGATAAATAGGATGTATGATGTAACAACGCGTGTTATTACAACGCGTGCTGTTACATCGCAGTTGTTACAACGACTGCTTGTTACCACGCTATGCCTTTACAACACAGGTCTTTACATCGACTTGCGCTAGATGGCGTGCTAACATTAAAAAAGTGTAATTTACTATTCCAACTCCAGTCCACTTATCAGTACTGAAGGTGTTGGGATAGTAAACTACACCATTTTTAATGTTAGCACGCCATCTGGCGCAAGTCGATATAAAGACTTGCGTTGTAATGGCATAGCGTTGTTACATGCGGTCGTTGTAACGACCGCGATGTAAAAGCATTGCGGTGTACTAACCGCGTTGTTAAGGATGTTTCCCGATAAATAACCATACGCATGTCCCAGGTGGAAAGAAAATTACTGTTACATGAAGTGTAGGTAAAATTAAAAATGGCTACATTTTTAATACTTGCTTGTGAGGTCAAATTGCACCTTCTTGACACAAATACTATGGGTTTCTCCCACAATGCTCCGAGGATTTGGAAATCTATTTAAGTCTAATCCAGAAGGCACTATTTGCTCCCCTCTTCTAAAACAAATCATAAAATCCTACTCTTCAAGCCATCAAAATCGGCACCCCTGCCTGTGTGACTAACGTGCTCATCATGTTTGGTGATTCTCAGCACTGCCACAGAATGGAAAATAAGAAGAGTAATAAAGTTTTTTTTTTAAACAAGGCCTCTATGCACCCAGGACCTGGAACAACATTCCCTTATCCATTAGGACCACCCCAATGCTGCTCCAGTTTAGAAAGAGCTGAAGACACACAACTTTAAAGACCAGCACATCATGATGCATTAACAGTCTACTTTCAATCTTGGAACCAGCTACCCTTTGATTCATACATTCACAATGCCTTTGCCTTGCGACCTCTATAGTACTCCAGTGCCTTTTGTTTAGATTTGTGCAAAAACACATAGTACAATCAACACCTTATTACTTGGAAATCTCCGGGTTATTAGATCAATCTGATGAATGTTCTGCATCACCTTGTTTCAACTCGCCGTGCCCACCTCTACCCATCCCAGGACCCTCTGACCCACTTATCAATGAAGCCCCCAAACCTCACTCCCTTCCATGCTAGATCCAACACCCCCTTTTAGATTAACAAACCTTCCTACATCAATATTTATTCATTGAACTTCCTGCTTTAATTCTTTGTACCTAGGTCCACACGTTATAAATCTATGGGCAAGTATAATAAAATGTAGCATGCATATGAAGAGCGTTAACTGATTACTCTAAAACCAAACTTGCTGTTTAAGAAGACTCCAAAAATGTGACTTTTCTAAAGAAGGTTGCATAGCCCATCAGTTCATGCACCAGGTTCCTCTGGTTTCTGCACTAGGGGCGAGGGTTATCAAGAGAAGCAGCTAGATTCAGCTGCCTAATCGAACACAAGCAACAGCCAGTTACGGTCAGAATGCTGTCTAAAAAGAGTCTGCCACCCTATACAACAATGCACCCGCATAACAGAACAAATAAATCACAGGACAGTCTAATCCCCATTCGAACCAACTCAACACCTGACTTAAAACCCCATGGCCAGAACTCATTTTCCGTCATGCACCCCTCAACCTCTCTCCTAAAGCGAAAAGAAACTTTAAACACAGGCTGATCAGACAGCACCAAGAAACACTAATTGCAGACACTTACCACTGCTGCGCAAAAGGCATGCAGAAAATGGACCTTATTTTCCACACCCAAAATCCGTCTGGATGGATTTTCACTCTCAGTTCCCACCTCCACATCTCAAAAACAATTAGCACCCCTCACAGCTGCAAACTCACGTTCACAATCCCTAACATCCACACACGCAACGGAAACACCTTTGCAACCTTTTACAGCAATTGAACAGCCCTGATCCAAGACAACAACAAAAACCTAGAGGCATTTGACTCACTCTTCCCCACGCTACACATCGCCTTCACTCAAATATCCCACTTGAAAATAACCCAGAGCCAGCCATCCGGGGAGAACTATCAAAATACCCCCTTGACGCAAACCCACCACTCCGACCCATCTACACCCAGCCTCACCATCCCATCTAACTCCCTCCAACACACACAACTCATCCATATCATCCATATTAAACGCTCCTAACACAAGGCCTGCACAAGATGCTACATTACAACCCTTATACTGTCGCCCCCTCTCCCCATACTCCGCTTCAGCAACCGGACCGCAGACAACAGCTTCGCACCCCTTCTCTGCACATAAACCTTTGAAAGTGAAACACAATTCCCGAAACAACCTCTCACAACCCACCCCCACGATTTTCCCCAAACATCACACAGCCACTAGAAATTCTGGGAGCCTCACCCACACAGTTAAGCTCCCCCATCCCTGAACCCAACCTAGCACCACCCATTCAGAGATGACCAGACTCAGGACACACAGAGTCCAAACCCCCCCACTCCCACCTCCATGAGTTCAGCCCAAAGATTGGCATGACTAGAATTCCAGCTAGAAATAGTCATACAGGGGATTAATAAAATCCTCTCTACACAACCCACTTCCATCACCCAAGGCCCACCCCCTACACACAAAGATACTACCACCAAACACACAGACCATCACACGGCAAAACGACTAAGATGGAAGACTACATCCCTTAGAATCCATCCTCGTAGATCCAAAAGGACGAGCGCTGCAATGTCCAGTCAAGAGGCGAGGAATCTCGCCGATTCCTATGAAGCTGCTCCACCAGATGCCTCCACTTCTGTGATACAAGTAATCACTGGATTTGGCAGAGAACATACCACACCAAGAACAGTGAGACCTCCAGCTCACCTCACTAACATTCCCATGGCTATGATCCAAGTAATCACTGGACTTGGTAGAGAACATAGAGCGCCGAGAACAGTGAAACCGCCAGCATACCTCGCCAATATTTCTATGGCCCTCCCAAGGGAACAACACAACAACGAGAGGGCGAATAACTGCATGCTCATTAACTGCAGATCTGCTAACAAACACGCAACTGAACTGGCAGAAACCATCCTAACACACGACATTGACATCACGTTAATCACAAAAACTTGGTTAAACAAATCATCACCCCCCATCTTCGATATGCTAATACCGCCGGGGTTCTCAATCATAAACAAGGACAGAAAAAACCAGCAAGGTGGGGGGGACCGCTATCATTCATAAAAAGAACATCTCCATAACAAAAATGGACTCCTTCGAATACAATACAGTGGAATACCTAACCGCCACCATCAAGACCGCAGACAACAAAATGCTTCACTGTCACCTCCTCTACCACCCACCGGCAACACTTCTGCATTTGGTGAACACCTTGCAGACCTGATCTCACACTGCTCACTAGCAGATGTGAACTACATAATTCTAGGAGACGTAAACCTCCACTGGAATGAGGTAAACAACCCTCTGATACAATCCTTAAATGAGCTTCTCCAGTCCACAATAACAACTTGACCCAACACTGCACCGAACAAACACACAACAAAGACTCAATTCTTGATGCCATCATAGCTCACAAAGATGCAATCACCATAGACTGTACCCTCCCTGTGGACTGGTCAGACCACCATTTCATTCTTTTTCACATCAATCAAAAGTCACATCGACTGCCCAGCACAAACTAGCACTTCCACTGGACGAGAAACCTGAGACAGATCCCCCTCGAAGTACTAGAAGAAAGGCTAAGTACACTACCCTCTTCCACCGCAGGCGACTGGTCCACAACAGAACTCACCTCACAATACTATGCGGCTCTGACCGACATGCTAGACCAAATAGCTCCCCTGAAAGGGAAAAGAACCAAGACCATCCCATCGAGATCGTTGTTCAACACTGACCTAAACCTGGAAAGAAGACAACTAAGAGCTGCAGAAAGACTTTGGCATAGTAATCCTTCGACTACACACCTAGAACAACTCAAAAAGGAATGTAGAAGTTATAAAAAGCACATCATAAATGAAAAATCAACCTTCTTCTGCAGTGCACTCAACAATGCTAAAAATTGACCAAAAGAACTCTTCAACGTCATCAGACAACAAACATCCAAACCATCGTCTTCCACAATTCCAGCCTCCAAAGACCTACATAACAAATTTGCCAATTTCTTCAATGAAAAAAAAAATAAAGATTGAGCTCTCTCTCAAGGATCACCTCAGCCCTCCGAACGAAGACCCGCTACTCGACAAAGATGTCACAAACCCACTCAGGCATCCCACAAATAACTGGAGAACATTCAAACCCGTCACTGAAACTGAAATTATTGAACTGACCACCGGGTCCAAGCCTTCATCACACATTGAGGACCCTCTCCCCTCGCAACTGGCTAAAAATCTCAAACTCTCTCTAGAGGCACACTGGTCAGAGATCATAAATAGTTCACTGGAAACTGGAACCATACCTGACTGCCTCAAAATCGGTCAGGTAACACCATTACTGAAAAAAGCAGGCACTGACCCGAACGGCCTCAACAATTTCAGACCGGTCTCCAATCTCCTATTCATAGCAAAACTACTAGAAAAATGTGTTCTCTGCCAACTTTCCCGTCACATGGACAACAACGATCTCCTGGACCCTCACCAATCGGGCTTTAGAAAAGGATGCAGCATCGAGACTGCCATTGTGAATGACATTGACGACATCCACAAATCACTGGACTCGGACCTATGTTGTTCACTTATACTCCTAGACCTTTCGGCGGCCTTTGATACGGTCGACCACAATCTACTCAACAACATACTCCGAGAAAGGGTGGGAGCAGAAGGGGTGGACTTACAATGGTACACCTCCTTCCTGAAAAACCGCTCCCAAAGAATAAAAATCCGAAACCTCACGTCGGACCTACACCCCATAACCAGAGGCGTTCCTCAAGGCTTAGTTCTCTCACCCGCACTGTTCAACATTTACATGGAGCCACTCAATATCATCCTCAAAAAAGCCAACATTCCCGTCCATCTCTATGCCGACGACACCCAGATCTACATCGAAACCTCTTCCATAGTGGACATACAAAGACTCAATCTCACCCTAATAGAAGCCCAAAAATGGCTGTCCCATAACCATCTGAAACTCAACCAAGATAAAACGGAAATTCTCCTCATAGCCAACAAAGAGCAGACCCGTCGAATCACGGAATGGTTAAAGTCTGTTGATGCTCTCAACTGCACTCTCATCCCGGCAGGCTCCGTGAAGTCACTGGGAATTACTTTAGACCCCAACCTTGACATGGTCAAACACATCAAGAACATGGAAAGATGTGCCTTCTTCAACTTAAAACTACTAAAAAAATTCAAACCCTTCATCACTCCAAAAGACCTCAAGCAAGTCACGCAATCCCTTGTGCTATCCAGATTCGACTATGGGAACGCCACCCTCACAGGCACGGTCAAGCTACATCTTGGTCCTCTTAGAGCTATCCTAAATGCAGCAGCAAAAATGGTGACTGGAGTGAAGAAATATGAACACATCTCCCCGCTCTCAAAGAGCTCAACTGGCTCCCAATTGTATTGCGTGCTAACTTCAGAACTTCCTGTCTCACCCACAAAGCTCTGCACACTGGAAAACCCACCTATCTAGCCACCAACCTCAACAAAGCAGGACAGACTAAAAATCTTAGGAGCACCAACTCTATGCTACTCATACCCCCAAAACCCCGTAAACAAAATACCTTATCTCGATCTTTCTCTGGAAATGCTCCCAGAATTTGGAATGCCTTCCCTATTCATGTCAGGACAAACCCTTCCTTCAAATAATTCAAAAACCAGCTCAAAGTGTTCCTCCTCAATCGAGCTCTCACAAAATGACAATGGTCAGACAAAGGGAGATCAGCCACCTACTGAGGATCTAGGCATTACGATAAGACCAACTTCCTACAGCATCTTACCTTTGCCCACAATATTACCTCCTCCACGATGACTGCATTTGTTTGCAACAGGACTTTTAGTGATACACAACCCATCATTGAATAATGTGTTTACTGTTCCCATTCTTTGCTTACTCAATTGTTAATTGACAAATGCTGTAAAGCGCTCCAATACCTTCGGGTCTGGCCAGCATTATATGAAACTCTAAAATAAATAAAAATAACTAAATAAAATAAATAATTCAAATACAATTGAGTAAATTGTCCGCTGACCAGTTATGTCTTTGCTCCCACCTTGGTCAGATGGTAAATTACTTCTACTTATGCATTATTTACCCCCTCTTCTCATGGCTGCCTCAAACATCTTCCACACTTAATTCATATCAGGACAAGTATCCCTGATCATCAAGGGAAGGCAGCCTTGACCATACCACACCGAAAACTACAACCTCAACACTTCCCTCGACTTGGTGCAGAGACCTTAGAACAAAATGTAGCATCAGAGCTGCTAATGCGAATATAGGAGGAGAATCTTACACAAAACACCTACACCACCTTCTGGCCTCTATTCTCAATCAGAACAACCAGGTTGATGACCTCCTTTGGGGTAACAGCTATTATTTTATTTTTATTTTATTTATTCATTTTATAAGTTTTATATAGTGCTAGTGTTGGACTTGGCCCTTTTTTCAGGGAAATCCCTGAACTTTTTGCCTTTCTCCTATATTTTGTCTGACCAGTTGTTGGCTATTTTATGACTCTGGACACTTTACCACTGCTGATCGGTGCTAAAGTGCATATGCTCTCCCTACTGTAAATTTATGTATGTATTGATTAGTGATTCCATGATTGACTATTGGGTTTACTTGTCAGACCCTAGTAAAGTCACTTAGTGTGCCCAGGGCGTGTAAATCCAAATGCTGCTAGTGGGCTTGCAGCACTGGTTTCGTCACCCACAGAAGCGGCCTTGTAAAACGTGTCTAAGGTCTGCCATTGCAGAGCCTGCGTGCAGTCTGGTACTGTCATGCTGACTGGGCAAGTGCTCCCACTTGCCAGTCCCTAAACCTTCCCTTTTCTTCATATTAGTCACCCCTATGGTAGGCCCAAGGGCAGGGTGCATTGTACGTATAAGGTAGGACAAGCCCTGATGTGTGTGGCATGTCTCAATAGTGAATTACAGCCATTTTTGTTTTTCACTATTGTAAGGCTACCTGTTCTCAATAGGCCAGAACGGGCTGTTAGAATTATTACACTTTATAATCCTAGCAGACTCAGAGAACATGGTAGAAATTCGAGTTTAGTATGCCTGGACTCAGAATAATAAAATACATCTTTTAGGAAAGTTTATTTTAATATTCTGTGTTTGCAAATACCACTTTTAGAAAGTAGGTATTTGCTTGCCTAACCATTTGAGCCTGCCTCTGCGAGGTTGTGTATTATTTGTCTGGGTTTGTGTGTGACAGGGCTGGGGAATTCCAAGAGACAGGCTGGGGCAGCCCGGTAGTGAATAGGAAGATCTGCATATAGATGGGAGGGAGGAGTTGCACTTGGGATGGGACCTGAATAGGTCTGTGCCCGCCCCCACAGTGCTGGCTCCACCCCCTGTGGTGTGTCTGATGTCTCTGCCCTGCACACTGAAAGAAGAGAAGGAAGACTGTCAACAAAGTGCTCCAGGACTTACTTGCCTTCCACAATGCTGGCTCCACCTCCTGTGGGGCGTCTGATGTGCCTGCCCTGCGCTGTGAAAGGAAAGGAGAAGTCTAGTAAACAGAGTGCTTCAGAACTGGTTTGGACTGGGCACAGGCCCCTCTCCCCTCAGAGAACAAAGGATTTTGGGGTATAAATATTGGGACCCTGATACCAAGAAATTAGATCACTTCTGGACTTACAAGACGAAACCTCTGCTGAGGAGAAGGAACCTGAAGAAACTGAGGAGAGGCTATTCCCAAGCTGAAGTGCGGCTTGGGGGATTGGCCTGCAGTGGTTGCCGGACTGTCAAAAGCGCTGTTGTGGTACCTATTTTAAAAAAACCCGGTTCTGACCCTGCGGTCCTGGGCAACTACCGACCTATTTCCCTCCTCCCCTATTTGGGGAAGGTCCTGGAAACCTACGTCACCCGCTGCCTGAGTACTTTCATCGAGGAAACTCATTTCCTCGATGATCAACAGGCAGGTTTTAGAACGTTCCATTCTACGGAGGCAGTGGTGGTGGCGGTTATGGACACGCTGAGACAGGGGGCTGACAAGAACATGGCCCGGGCCCTAGTGTTACTTGATCTCTCGGCCGCTTTTGACACGGTCGACCATGACATCTTGGTCGACCGTGTCAGAAATGCTGGCATCTCTGGCCTGGCCCTGTCTTGGATTGTGTCCTTTCTCCAACTACGCTCCCAATCGGTACATCTGTCTTCCTTTTCTGCTCCCCGTATTTCACTTTCCTGTGGTGTTCCCCAGGGCTCTGCCTTGTCCCCTCTCTTGTTTAATCTTTATATGCAGCCCCTCCTTGTTTCTCTTCGTCATTCTTCTGTTACCACTTTTAACTACGCAGATGATCTGCAACTTATCTTTCCCATCGACCCCTCCCCTCTTTCCTGCTCTAACTTCCAAACCACAATGCTTACCATCTATGAGTGGATGAACTTCAGCCAGCTGAAGCTCAATCCGAGCAAGACAGAGCTGGTCCTGATTGGTGGGCACCCACATCCTTGGACCACCAATTTTTGGCCCCCTGCCCTTGGTCCCCCTCCCTGCCCAGTTAACTCTGTGAAGAGCCTTGGTGTTACCATCTCTAGCGACCTTTCGATGCGGCCGCACATCAACGCTGTTACCTCGGCCTGCTTTTACCATCTCCGCAGAATCGGGAAGATCCGAAGGTTCCTATCACCAGAGGCTCTCACCCTTGTTATCATGGCCCTGGTCACCTCACGTTTAGACTATGCCAACTGTCTATATGTGGGGATTCCGGCATACCATCTCCAACGCCTCCAACTGGTGCAAAACCAGGCAGCCAGATTAATTTTTCAGCAGCCCAAACACCAACATGTCACCCCGTTGCTAAAAACCCTACACTGGCTCCCTGTTGCGCAACGTTGCATCTTCAAACTGGGATGTACTATTTTCAAATCTCTCTCTGCCTCTGCTCCTGTCTTTATCTCCCTCTGTTTGCACCCCTATGTTCCCTCTCGACACCTCAGATCCTCTGCTTGCAATCTTCTGATCACTCCTAGGTTCAAACGCAAGAAGCACGGTGGTGCCTGTTTCTCTTTTCTTGCCCCGTCCACTTGGAATTCCCTCCCTCTTTCTATCCGGCTCAGCCCCGACTATTCTACCTTCCGTAAATCCCTGAAAACATATCTGTTCCGCCTTGCCCATGGCTAGCTGCACCCACCCCCTTGTGCCCTCATCCACTGGTCTTTGAGCGCCAAGAAACCAATTGGTGTATGTGCGCGGTACCAAATTCTTTTAACATAACATAACATAACAAGAAAGGACTTTGTGGAGTGTACCTTTACTTTCAACTTGTGCAAAGATCTCCAAGGGCTTGGAAGAGAGCTTGCCCCCTGACCGAAGTCCCAGGACCAGTGGACTTCACCAGCCTCCGTGAATTGCTGCTGTTCCAGTGGCTACAGAGGTAGGGATCTGTGACCGACTCTCACGACCGGCCTGGTGTCCTGTAGGCACCGCATTGAGCAACGTCAGCCTCGAACAACGCAAGCTCTGCGCTCACCGACTCCATCTCAACGCCATCAACGAGCCATAGCCTGCACAGCGGCTGAAAGGACACTGTGACCTGCAACGCTTTCTTTTTCTACACCGCAACGAACCCCAGAACCGGCTCGCACATCCGTGCCGGCCGCCTCAAGGAAAAGGTACTGTGACTGAGTCTGTCGACATTTGAGTGGTCTGCTGGATTTGTTAGACTCTGTGTTCTTTTCAGCAACGTTGTAGCCGGACAAGGCTACCGACTCGCACAGAACCTTGAATTAAGCCTTTTTAACCTGAACCCTTGAATCTGAATAGTACTGTGGATTCTTTTTGTCGTTTATTGGTCTTGTGATAACTCTATATAAAGTATACTTATTTTTTATATAAAACCTGTGTGGTGTCCATTTGTACTGTTGTCACTGGGTTACTGTATGTGGTCACAACTGCTTAACTGACATCGCCTCTGAAATAAGCCTTGACTGCTCGCGCCATGCCGCCTAGAGGATGAGCAGGGGTTATTTTGAGAGAGTAATTCCCTTGCCCTGACTAGAGGAGAGGGTCCCTGCTTGTCACAAGTACCTACCTGTGTCAACCAGAGACACCCAATTCTAACAGCTAGCTAGACCCAAAGGTATCAAAGCGCTTTAAAAAAATCAAGAACAGAAATACAGTAAATCAGGCGCGCAAACACAAATGAGGGGAGAATTCAAAATAGCAAATAGTAAACATCAAAGAATATAAAAACAATACCAAAAACAAGAGAAGCAGTTTTGAGATGATCTAATAGACAGCATAAACAGATAAGCAGCTGACTTTGATCGTAGGAACTAGACCTATACATGCGATAATTAGCCATGGTCAATAATGCAGGAGTTAAAGAATTTGTTAAGGAGGAATTGTTTCAGGTTCCTTTTGAAGCTCGGGAAGGAGGGGTTTCATCGCAGGTCACAAGGTAGAAAATCCATATTATAGGAGCATTTCCTGTAAAAGAGCGAGACTTGGTTGCTGATTTTTTTAGATTGGGAAGTTTGAGTAAAAGTGCATTAGAGCTTCTCAAAGATCTGGTAGTCCCAGCTTTCATCAGCTTGTATTCTAGGTAGTTCGGATTATGTGAGTTAAGTGCTTTGTGGATGATGCAGTCAGTCTTGTAAGTACATCTGTCTTCGATTAGAAGCCAGTTGAGGGTCCCGAGGACAGGAGTGATGTGTTAAAATCGTTTGAGGTCTGAAATATTGCCAATCTATATGCACCTTTGATATCATTGATAACTATTGATATCCAGTCTTCCTGTTTTGTAAATGTTAGACCTGGCATCTTTGGCTTGTTACTTCCCTGTCTATTTTGCTTCTGACCTCCTGTTTTTTGACTATGTGCTGCATTTCGTTTTTGATGGTTTTAGATCTCTGGGCACTTTACCACTGCTGATCAGGGCTTAAGTGCAAGTGCTCCATGTGCAAATTATGATTATGATTGGGTATCCATGATTGGAATATTTAATTTACTGGTACGGCCCTAGTAAAGTGCCCAGGGCCTGTAATTCAAATGCAACTAGTGAGCAAGCAGCACTAATTGTGCCACCCACATGCAAACATGTCTCAGGCCTGCCACGGCAGAGTCTGTGAGTGCAGTTTAAATCTGCCATGTTAACCTGGCAAGTGCACCTACTTCCCAGGCCAAAGCGTTCCCTATTACCTGTTAGGCACCCCTAAGGTGGGCCCAAGGAAGCCCAATTGGCAGGGTGCATCGTATTTATAAGGCATGACATGTACTGGTGTGTTTTACATGCCCTGATAGCGAAATACTTCTAATTTTGTTGTTTACTATTACATGAACTATCTGTACCATAGGTTATCATTGGAGCTGCCTTGTGACCTCTTGTAAGTATAACTTTCAATTGGGAAGAGATAGAGATTTGAAATTTGGGGTCCCTGAACTTACAATTTAAAAATACATCTTTTAGTGAAGTTGATTTTTAAATTGCGTGTTTGAAGATGTCACTATTAGAAAATGGGCATTTTCTTGCTTTGCCATTCTGTGCCTCGGCCTGCCTATGAAATCCACATCTGAGGAAGGGTTACAGATGGGCTGTTTGAGCATTCACTCTAGGTAGTCACACAAAGGGAGCAGAGGTGTGCTCTGCATCTCCTGAAGGCCCATCACCAGGCTGATGGGTCTTTCTGAGTGAGAGTGGTGGGAGGAGTTGTCACAGACACCTGAATCGGGCTGTGCCTGTCCTCACACAAAGCTGTCTCAACCCCCCTGTAGTGTGTCTGGTACTAGGTCAGGGAAAGGCAGGCCAATTCACTACAAAGACTTTCTCTTGAAGTTTATCTACTTGAAAGTCAGAAACTAGTGTAACTACTGGAGCTATAACACCATAACTTCAAAACACTTATGGACTAAGAGGACATTCTGCCAAGAAAAAGCTGGAGAAGCTGTAAGGAGGGGCTACCACTTTGCTGTGCACTTTGCTGTGTTGCCTGCTACTTGCTGCTTCTGTTTTGGGCAGTGAAAGGACTGGACTTTTCTTTCTACATCCTGCTTTCCAAGTTTCTCCAAGGGCTGGTGTTTTCTTGCCTCCTGTTAAGAAGTCTCAGGGCCATCAAAGACTTCATCTGAAGCAGCAGAACTCCTGTGCTGGGAGTTCTGATCTGCCAAGTGGTGCAAATGCCCGTTCTGGGCCCTTGGAGGTGGTTGTTGCTGCAAATAAGCCCAAACCTCCACTCATTGACTTCCAGTGCCTATTTTTCCTGATGTAGCACCGCCTTCTGGCTAAAAGATCAACACATCGCCACTGTGCGGCTGAAGAATCCCCGCAGTACCTGTCATGCTGGCTGAAAGATCGCCGCAGCCTGAGTCCTGAGCACCGTGTCTCTGGCGTCCGAGGTACCTAATCAACAAAGGGGGGTTGCTGCACTGTTCCTAGAGAAAGAAGGGGTGAGGGAATTCTTACTGGCGTGACCAAGGGGGGGGATATTAATGATACCCTGGGGCATCCATTATGTTGGATATATTTGCCTCACACACCCCGAGGAGTGTCATGCTTCATCATCGGCGGTTGCTCCTCGTCGGGGAGGCGGTGCAATCCCCGACGGGCACACCTCAGAGAGGGGCTCTTTGGCGGAGATCTTTTTCCAACTGCCTATTGGTGAAGTGGGGGTGTGTGGGCAGGGTGGTGTATACCTATGGTAAGGTGGCTAAAATGTAACAAGGGGTACCGGAATGGACTTTATTCTGGGGGTCCCCTGGCTACGGTTAAAAGGTGAAGCTAGTTCCCTAGGTGTCAACCTATTATGTTGTGTGAACCTAGAAGATACTAGTGGTGCATGTGGTCAACATGTTTCTCGCTAATGGTATATTTACCGCGATTCTTCAGGACCAAAGTGAAAACAACAACATGCTTGTATCATATGTGTTGTAATGTTACCTTAGTGGATCCTCATATGCCTAATGATCATATCCTAGAGGCCACATGAGTGTTCGGCAGGGCTGAACTACAGCGCTGAGCCCAAGGTGTGGCTGAAGTCTGCTGTGTCCGGGTGTAGTGACCTACCCATCCCCGCCGAGCTCCGAGGTACCTACTCTGACTCTGACAGAGGCCCTACTGTGCGGCTGAACAAATGGACGCATCACCTGCGACGCAACTGTGAAGAAGGCTGAAATGCCAGAAACCGGTCCTCGGAAGCTTGTTTCCGGTCCAGGGAAGACATGGCTTGGCAGTTCGGACTGGTCTGTTCCCATGAGGCACAGGGTCAGACTGATTTGCATATAGCCTTGTCTGAACTGGGGTGGCAAAGTGGGCTAAAGAACGGTGATGGATTAAACCCAGATCTTTTGACTGGGTGTGAGTGTTTGATTGATTCAGATGCTCCGTCCATCACCACCCCCTTTTGTACCGCAACTGTGAAATCAGCGCAGGGCCTGTTTTGCCACCATTTCATCGATCTAGCTCTTCCGGATTTTCAACACATAGCACCTGTGAGCCAAGTTCTTCATCAACATGGTCCAGTAATAGGCGAACCGAGGCCGCATGCCCAGAGACCGACACATCAACTCCCCTTGCAATAAGGAATCGACACATCACCTCTCCTCACGGTAAGGATTCGACTCATCGCCTCCCATGCGCTGCAGTAAGGAATTGACGCATCATCTCCTCTCGCCTAAGGAATCGACAAATTGCTTTGCTTTTCCGGCTCCTCGCCTCCCCTGCACCTGAATATCGTCTTTGATCTTGAGGCATCCCAGGTACTCTGTGATAAAGGTGACACATCCATAGTTTCCTATGAACTGAACTACTTTGAACCTTTTAAAAATGATATTTTTATTTGTGTATGTTGGATTTTTGTTATTTTGGTCTTTTTTGATCCATATAAATATTGGCAAATTTTTATATACTGGTGTGGTGTCCTCTTGTAGTGTTTTCATAATGTTACTGTGTGAGTGTTGGTACAAATGCTTTACACATTGCCTCTGAGATAAGCCTGGCTTCTCCTACCAAGCTACCAATGGGTTTAGCAGCGGTTATCTTGGGTGTGTAACTTCATTTCCCTGACTAGAATAAGGGTGCCTACTTGGACAGGTTGCAAGACACTGCCAACTAAACACCCCCATTTCTAACACTAAGGGGTTTATTACAATGGTGGGCGGACAAAATCTGCCCGCCACCGTAACGGCAAAAGGGACCGCCCGCCATATGTGCGGCAGTCCCGTGATGCATATTAGGGTGCACTAGCCACACTGGCGGGAGCATCCAGCATTTTTTACATAGCGGCGGGCGTTGCTTTCAGCAGCACCCGCTGCAATGCAAAAAAGGCAAGTTGTGCTTTTGCATACACAACGTGGGAGGCCCAGCGCGGTGCCTGCCATGTTGTGCATGCACATGCCCCCAACATCCTTGGGGTCCCCATGCCTTTCCATGGAGGCAAGGCCTCCAATGAAAGGCACATCTCTGCCTGAATTGTAATATGAATGGCTGTGTCATGCAGACATCCCCACCATATTCAGCCCCTTTTCCACTTGGTCGACTCGTCGACGGGCGTAAAAACGGCGGATGGTCTTTCCATCCACCGGGGTCCCCCGCCATCGTAATATGGCGGGGGAAATAGAAGGCAGGTGGTAGATAATGGTGGGCGGATCCGCCCGCTAATAAATAGATCCCTAAGGGTTCGAAATTAGGTTTCTGGTTGGAAAGGGGATGGGTCCTGTCCAAGCTGGAACCACAATCCTAGTCCGGGTAAGTAAGATACACAGCCTAAATTAACCTAGCCTATTCTCTGGTAGCTAGGCACAGAGCAGTCAGGCTTCACTTACGAGGCAATGTGTAAAGTATTTGTGCACAGATTAACACAGTGAAAACACCACAAAAAGGCTCCACTCCAGTTTAGAAACATTGAGAGTATTTTTATAAATAAAACAAGACCAAACTGACAAAAATCCAATCAGTAGAAGTTGAGATTTAAATTTTTAAAGATGAAATGCCAATATAGCGCTTAGAGGCAAATAGAACTCAAAGAATTCCTTGATGTGTCTGAACTGGGACAAAATCAAGTGATTATGCTGCTAGTGTTGGAGCTCAGCCAAGTAGAGGACCCACGAGAGCCCGCTGAGCAAAAGTACACTACTACGTGTCACAGCATCAATCAATCAGTGCTTGTTAAGAGCGGCTACTCACCTGTGGTGGTCTCAAGGCACTGGGGAGGGGGAGAGGGGGGGGTTGCAGGTCCAACTGAGCGCTGTGGTTCATTTGAAGAGCCAGGTCTTGAAATGGCACAGACTGCATGAGATGTGTAGATAATGCCCAGCCAGTCGAAGGGTTGCACCGGATTTCTCAACGCAACTGCTGTAATGCATCAGTTACGATAAGCGAAGCGCCGGTTCTGACTGCGGTGGTTTCAAATGTGATGCGCCGTGTTAATCCATGCTGGAGGGGCGATGCGACGATTTTCTCCACACAGTGGGGGCGATGCGTTGGTTCCGAAGATGTGGCTCCAGAGGCGATACCACCGTTTCGACTGTGATGCGCCAACCTGGTCCCTGCAACAGCAGTTATGTGTCAGTCTCGCAGCAGGAGAGGCATTGGCTACAATCAGTGCAATGGTGTTGATGCGCAAGTTCTGGTTTCTGCAACAGCGACGATGCATCGATCCCAATCTTGCAGCAGGTGATGCTTCAATTACAATCCACGCAACGACGCTGACGCACATGTTCTGGCAGATGCTGCACTTTAAACTCACTTCCAATGGCCCTGAACTTGGCAGAGCAAGACTTACAGCAAGTAAAGTCGAGGTGCTGAATTGAAGATAAACGTGAAGTCTTTGGGATTCCTGAGACTTCAGAAACAGAAGGCAAGCCAACAAGCACTTGGAAAGTACTTAATTTTCTGGGATGTAGAAATGCAGGGCCAGTCCTTTTCACTACTAGGCAAAAAGAATCAGACAGCAGGCCAACACAGCAAAGTGGCAGTTCCTCCTACAGCACAGCATTCCTTCTTTCTGGCAGAATGTCCTCAATTTCAGAAGTGTTCTGAGTTGGTCGTATCAGAGGCCCAGTACTTATACGCAGTTGGGCCTTTGAACTAGGGAGACTTCAAAGAGATGCTTTGAAGTGCACAAGACCCTGCCTATCCTCCCCTGGCTCACTCCAGGCTCACTTCAGGAGGGTATGCAATCCTTTGTGTGGTTACAGGACATTATACTTTCAGGTGTAAAGTGTAAGCTCCTACCTCCCAACCTGCTCAGAATGACCCATCAATATGCATATGGCTGTTGAGTCCTTCCAACATGGACCGCCATAGTTGAATTGAATTGAATACGCATTTATATAGTGCATGGCTACCCAGGGACATCCCAGTTCTTAATGTGTCACCTTAAAAACACAGAGCTGATCATGGAAAGAGAAAAGTGTTAAGCTGTTTTCTGAATGTAAGATAATTAGATTCCAGACGTAGATAATCTGGGAGCTGGTTCCAAAACTTGACTGCATTGTATGAGAACCGCCGACCTCCAGTTCGTGAGAGCTTAATTATAGGGAACGCGAGTTATCGTTTATTGTCGGATCTCAACGTCATTTTGGGGCAGTATAATTACACCAATGAATGAAGCATTGGGGGACTCTTCCCAGAAATTGATTTATGGACAATGCCTATGGTATTCTAAATAACTTCTTCACCATCTCCACTGTCGTCATCAGTCTGGCAAATATTCCTGTTACTCCAGCCCTCCCAACCATCGAAAGGGCATTGGGGTACAGAAGCATTTGCTCTGACTTCACATCTGCCATACCATCTACTCAACAAATGTGCCAAACTTCTCAGATACAGCACAGGCCACTGAGCACCCCATTGGCATGCACATATCCACATAGTAGTCATAATGTAACTGAATCCCCCGAAGCTGGAAGACATTGGGGTGGACCGGCATGAGAAGGAATGCTGATTTAATGTTCACGTTGCACATATCAGCTCCCTTACCACATTTCCTCACTAGCTCCTTCGCTGTGTCAATGCTAGAGTATATTACCCTACAGTAAGGATACTCAAAGTATGGATGGGTGCCACTTGCAGCCCTCCTGACTGTTACACTCAGCCCACTGGCTGCTGTTTATTTGAGTTAGCAGTAACATTCAGAAAACTGTTAAAAAGGCTCCTCAACATTCAAAAAAGTGTATTTCATTAACTTATTTTTTATTTTTTTTATTTTTATTATATTTTTGGAGTTTTCTATAGCGCTGGCCAGACCCAGGGGTATCGGAGCGCTTCACAATTTGATTGGGAGGAAAGAGAGCGAAATAGTACAGTGAAAAATAGACAGACATCATACAAGTTCAGCAAATTAACAGCCGCCTGAGGGGCGGGATTGAGGTAGTGTTTTTGAGGTATTCACGGTTCCTGTCGCGTTGTTGAGGTAGTATTTATGAGGTAGTTAAGGTTCTCGATTGCGCTATTGAGGTAGAGTTCGGGAAAGCACGGTTGAGGTAGAGGATTTTTAGGCGGTTCTTGAATTCAGTAAAGGACGGGGTAGTTCTGATGTCCACTGGGATGCAGTTCCAAATTTTCGGGGCGTTGCCAGCAAAAGAGCGGTTGGCGGTTCTTTGTTTCCGGGTTTTCAAGGGGATGAGTAGTAGGGAGTTTGAACTTCTGAGATTTCTGGATTGACCAGCTTTCTTGAGTTTGGAGGCTAGATATTCCGGTTTCCCTGTGTGTAGGGCTTTGTGTGTGAGACAGGCTGTTCTGAAGTTTGCGCGCATTTCCACTGGGAGCCATTTCAGGTCGTTGAGTGCGGGGGATATGTGGTCGAATTTCCTTACACCTGAGACCATTCTGGCTGCTGCATTGAGGGTTGTTTTTAGTGGCGCTAGGTGGGATATGGCTGTGCCGGTTAGGGTTGCGATTCCATAGTCCAGTCTGGACAGGACCAAAGCTTGGGTGGCTTGTAGGAGGTCTTTTTGTGGGATGTGAGGTTTGATTTTATTGAGGAGCTTCAGGTTGAGGAAGGCACTTTTCGCGGAGTTCTTGATGTGATTTGACATCGTTAGTTTGTGATCCAGGGTGATTCCCAGGGATTTTACTGAGCTGGTCAAGGTGAGATTTCCACTGAGGGCGTCAATGTCGTTCAGCCATTCCATTATTTGTGGGTTGTTGTCTTTGTTAGAGATGAGGAGGATCTCTGTTTTTCCTTGATTGAGTTTGAGGTGATTCATCCCTAGCCAGTCTTGGATTTCTTTTAGAGTGTTATTGAGTCTTCGGATGTCATTGTGGGACGTTATTTCTATGTAGATCTGTGTGTCGTCTGCGTAGAGGTGGAAAGGGATGTTGGCTTTTTTCAGTAGGGTGGTGAGGGGGACCATGTATATGTTGAAAAGTTGAGGGGAGAGAACGGATCCTTGTGGGACCCCTCTGGACACAGGGAGAGGATCAGATGAGAACGATTTTATTTTTACTCTTTGGGAGCGGTTCTGGAAGAAGGAGTCAAACCATTTCAGGACCATGTCACCCGCCCCTACTCGTTCTTTGAGGGCCTTGATGAGGAGCTTGTGGTCAACCGTGTCGAATGCCGCTGACAGGTCTAGGAGGATGAGTAGGCAGCACTGATCCGCGTCAAGGGAGTTGCGTATGTCGTCAACTATGTTCAGGATTGCGGTTTCGGTGCTGTAGCCTTTTCTGAAGCCTGATTGGTTTTGGTCAAGAAGGTTGATATTGTCGAGCTGGTTGTTGAGTTGACGAAGCACGCATTTTTCTAGGATTTTGGCTAGGAAGGGTAGACTTGAGACTGGTCTGAAGTTGTTTGGGTCGTTGGAGTCGAGACCTGGTTTCTTCAGGAGGGGGGTGACCTGGCCCACTTTGAGGCAGTCCGGGATGGTGCCTGTTTTTAGGGAGCTGTTGATGATTTTGCACCAGATTGGAGCAAGGGTGAGTTTGAGGTCTTTGACCATTTGGGCGGGGATGGGATCAAGGTTGTGGGAGGAGGGTTTGGAGGATGCTATTAGATTGAGGATCTCGGCTTCGTGGACGTGGTCGAAAGCTGGCCAGGTGATGGAGGTTGAAGCTTCAAAGGTGGTGAGTGTTGTGGTTAGGTTGATGTTGATGATCGGAGTCGGGTTGATGTCTAGGGATAGTTCGATCTTGGTTATTTTTTCGTTGAAGAAGGAGACGAAGTTGTCACATAGGGTTTTGGAGGGTTGCGCAAGGACCGTGGATGTCTTGGAGGTTTGTTTTTTGATGATATCAAAGAGTTCTCTTGGCCTGTTCTTTGCCTTTTCTAGCGCATTGCAGAAGAAGTTAGTTTTTTAGTTGTTGATGTGGTTCTTGTACCTTTTTCTCATTGCTCTGAGTTCCTCCCGACTGTTAGAGGAGGGGTTCTTTCTCCAATGTCGTTCTGTGGCTCTGAGGAGTCTCCTTTCCTCGTTGATGTCCTTGTTGAACCAGGTTCTCGATGGGATGTTCCTGGTTTTTTTTCGTTTTAGGGGAGCCAGTTGGTCTAGTATGGCGGATGTGGTGGTGTTGTAGTGTGAGATGAGTTCTGTAGTTGAGAGACCTTCTGTGGGGATTGACAGGGAGGAGGCTATTAACTTGTGAAAGTGTCTCACTTTAGTGTATCAGATTATATCACTGCACTGAACGGCATTTTTTTCAAAGTGATAATTCTCAAACATGAACTGGGAAACATTCATGTCTTCTCCTCCCTGACAAGAATGCCATTAGTGCACCAAGAGGCAAGTCAGCTGTCATGTGTGCCTTCTATGTGACCGAGGTTATTATTATATATGTAACAACAATATAGTTTATTAAATCAAACACAAGAAGTTTTGTGCAGCACACATCCTGAACTCATATACGTCAGTGTGTGCATATATGTGACAATGATGAACAACCAGGCAAAGGTAAATAAAACAATTGCCTAGGATCACACATTTAGGTCAAGTGGGGAAGCTGGGATTCAGCCCAGGTTCAATCCATGTTTCTAAGCATGCCACATGTATACAGTTAAGAGACTGAAGAAATAAGGAGATTGTGAGGCCTAAGATTTTATTTCAATCAAATACAATATCTTCTTTGTACACGTGACTCACCAAAGGTCCCAAGAGCAAACAGAAAAGGCTTTGCTGTCGAGGGATAGCGATTCCGATAAAGTATAATAATTGATTGTCAAATCTATGACTCTTCTAGAGACTAGGTACTTAATTTAGAGGGCAGTATGGAATGAAACCATCAAAATAATCCTAACTCACTGTGCACACTTGGAAAATGATTTGCTTCTCTAGTACACACCTTTCACCCCTGCCTTATCACTACCCCCCAACCCCTGTCCTACTGGTTTCAATGCGGCCCTCAATCGCACCACATACCCTTCTTTTTGGCCCCTCAGAAAATGTTTGTGAGTACCCATGCCCTATAGCAGGATTGATAAAGACACCATTCAGAAATAACCCACTGGGCCATGAATGGTGAGGAATCAATCAGAATTCTCCCAATATTTTCTTTGTTACAACTACCATAGTGGTGACGCAATGAGATTCTGTACCAGGGGTCTGCAAATTGTCCGGCCATTCATACGTTTTCTAGATTTTACTAGAAACATGGGGGCATATTATAAAGAACGGTGTTAAAAATTATCACCGGTTTAGCAGCAGAAAACTGCCGTTAACGTGGTGATAATGGGCTTGATAATATGCCCTTGAGAATTCCAATAGAAGTATGTTCTGGTGTGAACATGGGTTTCTATTGGAATTCTTCAGGGCATATTATCAAGCCCATTATCGCCGCTTTAGCGGCAGTTTTAAACCGGCGATAACTTTAACACCGTCCTTGATAATATGCCCCATAGAGTTCAGTTTTCTAGACCCCATGGCACTAAGGAACTGAGACAGAAAAACAGTTGTACTGAAACCACCCCACAACCCACTGGGCTATATTTGAGTGAGATCTGTTTCAGATAACGATCAATCTCATGAGACATTACAGGAATTGTTAGATGAACCTCCAAACCCTCTTTTATTAAGGAATAACACTCTTAACAACAATAGGAAACCAGGGATACATTTCAAAGATTTATTTTAAAATCAAACCGTTTTCTAGTGCACACAATATGAATTATATCTACGATAAAGATAAATATAATAGCAGCAGCAACCTTTATTAAAAGTGTAAAGAAAAAAGAAAAACTCCAACATGATTGCTGTGATTCGTTTATAGCAACTGTCTCTGCATTCTGCTACTTCCAAGCACAAGGCTTGTTCTAGCACAGCAGAAAATAAAGACCTATTTCAAGTTTCAGTTTCATACCAGTTTGAACAACAGGGTTTAGGTTCAATATAATTGCAAGGCCTGCTATTCTTGTTGGGTGAGGACAGCTGCACTGATTAGTTCAGCAAACAAAGGAAAAGTACCTCCCTTTCTGGTAGCCTTCTCTTTAGGATCAGTGATATTATTCCGCACGATCTGTCACCTGCTGTGAAGATTCCCCTCGCTCTTTTAAAACATGAATCCACTGTTGTTGACATTTTCAGACTGAACAATTAGCAGAGAATGGCCTGATGGCGCCCTTTCCTCTTTTTTCATTCTACAAGACTGTGCTTCTTTGAACAATAACAATAAATAAAACACATAGGGGCAGATTTATGTTGGGAATGCGCCACGTTTGCGTCACGCAACTGCGGCGTAAACGTGGCGCATCCCTACGACCCATTTACAACGTGACGCATCTAGGCAGATGCGTCACGTTGTAAAGCCCTGCGCCACTTGTGGGCGTTTTGGCGCAGGGGGGGGCGTTCCGGGGCAGGTGCGCCTCGCAAAAGTGGCTGAGTGAAATCTATAAGATTTCACTCAGTCACTTTCAGGCCAATGCTGCGTTAAAACCCTGCGCCTGCTTGAAGCAGGCGTAGGTCTTGATGCAGCATTGTAAAGATGGGGCACCCCCGAGCCTTGCTGGAGCTGCGTCGCGCTTGCGACGCAACTCCAGCAATGAGCCACCTTTACGGCACAGATGCGTCACGCATCTGTGCCGTTTTTGCCCCATGGTGCGCCGCATTGTAAATGCGGCGCACCATGGGTGGCGGAGCAGCGGCGCAAAATAACTGGCGCATCCCTGGGGATGCGCCAGTTATCATAAATCTGCCCCATAGTTCTCAACCTCCCAGAAACTCTTCAGAATCAATAACAAATAAGGTAAAACAGAACAGACAGTGTTAAGATCAAATTCTGCAAATATATCAAAGTAAGCTTGATTATCACGTTGCATAACGGAATAACATAAACTAGATGTGCATTTTATTATTCACACATATGAACTTCTGATTGATTAATTGATTAGCACATTTATTTAAAAAATGAGATGACCCAGAGGAGCAGAGAAATAATATTCATTACACCATTCTGCTACTTGTTACCTCGGGGTCTTGCAAGCAGGATACCTTGTTCTCTGCCCATCTACCCTTGTGCAGCTCCTTGTATGGTATATGGAACTCCTGACTATTTCTGTCCCACAACAACCTGGCTTCCACCACATAAATATCACATGTTTATTTGTAAAGCGACCATTCACCCGTAAGTATCTTAGTGCTGAATATTAGATATTTCTTGTTACCCAACTCAATGGTACTAAATTTATCGACCTCAGATGGATGATGGGCTTAGTGGACCCACCAGGATTTGAACCTGTGACCATGAGGTCGAACAGAATCCAATTCAGGGGACGCTTTAGTACACTGCGCCACCAGACTCATCTAGGTACATCAGCAGTCAGGGGCGCATGTGTCCGGTTTAACTAGTGTAGCTGCTGTTCCTCACAACACCTCTGCTCTCACCTCTGCCTCTCCCTGCTGTGGTATGGCATGTGCTTCCTGTGCATTGTCAAAGCCAGTGCCTGTGCTCGCAGCTGGAGCATTTATGCTTACATTTGCAAAGGCACCTGTGGCAGGCTCCCTTCTTAACGACCCAGCATATTCCTGCCGGGTCCTGTCTAACTGTTCCACCCATGTCTCTCAGGGTTGGATGCCTTTGAAAGGGTGTAGAAGGAAGAGACAATTCACTTGCTGTGTGCTCTGACTGCAGCAGCCTTGTGGGGGGCATATATTGCAACCACAGCTCATTATCTTGTTCCCTCCTAGATTTTGTGGATGACACACCCTTACTAGATCTAAATTCCTCGTAATAGCAGAGCCAAGCCAATCCCAGTAAACTGACATTGAACATTCTATTGATGTCAATATATTTCTGCAGCACCACGCTGCACTCTGGGGATTTCTCACAAGTGATGCACGCATATATAGTTAATGCCATCATCTAAGTATCAAAGTTAGTTGTTATCTTGGGCCACTTAGATCACTCCCTTTCCTCCGTTTTGGGACCCTTCGCACATTTTGTCTCTCTGTGCAGTAGTTTAAATATGCCCATATATTTGCATGCTCATATCATCTCTTTTGTGCTGAATAACAGGTCCCTCCCAAGAGGGTCTGCACTCCCAATGTACAGTAACTTCACCCGCTGCTTCACACCTTCCTTTGTGGCTCTCGCATTGCCCTGATTGACTGATTGGTTACAATGGTATCCGACACAAGGTGACGCTGACACTTTGAGAAACCTTGTCCAGTGGATTGCCGGCGAACTGTGCGGAGGCTCCTACCTCCTGTTGCTGACTCCCGTCGTTGGATCTTTTTGGGACTGAGTGTCACCTTAACGCCTTGCCGGACCCGCTGCGTGGGTCCCGCTGCGTCTGCTGACCCTGTGGGACTTCGGGAAAGGGAGCCGAACATTCCTGTCCCTCTTTGCACCGGCAGGGCTGCGAGCAGCCTAGCAGGGACTCAATTGACCAGGAGTCCCTGCGTGTCACACCTGCGGCCGCTCTCCCTGCCGGTCACGCCCACTGCCCCAGCCCTATTTCACAGATCGGAGAAACCGCTGCGCGGTAGCGCCCGGGGCAAAGACCGGGCAAAGAGCGGGCCGTTTGAGGCCGTTCGAGGTCTGAAGAGTCTGGGCTAGGCCCTACCCCTTTCGCCCGCCTTTGTGCCTCTGGTACCATTTATCTGCTTTATTACATTGTTGTTATTGTTTGTATAGCCTTGTAGGATATGTGCACGCGGGCAAGCCGCAGCAGGGCTGCTAAGGGGAGTCTAAAGCAAAATGGGACTGTGATCGTGGGGGTGTCGCGGGCCGGAAAATCAGGCAAGGAGGCCGGATATAGTGGGCTATAGGTGAGTTTTATTGGTACGAAAGTCAATAGACAGGATGACAAAGGTAGTCCGGTAAGACGGGGTGGTTCTTCCTGGTCGACGGTCTTCTGTTGCCGGGTCTCGGGATGCTCTTTGTCTCCGATGCTGGGGAGGTACCTCGAAGGGCAATAAGAGAGAGAGAAGGGACCGTTAGACCGAACTGGGTCTCAATCGTAGGCTGACACCGACACCGGGACGTGCGTGGGAAGAAAAGACGGACTAGTGAGGTAGGGTTCTATGGGGAAGAGGAACGTACGGAAGACAGGGAAGTAGGTCAGAGAAAAGAGTGTTAGGGTGACGGTGGCGGGAAGGGGGCGTTTGCAAGGTGAAGTGCTTTACAATAATCACAGTGCAGTTATCGTGCGACAAGTGCCTAAAGGTGAGAGAGCTATACAATATATACACTGAACACCTAGCGTGCTCACGGGGAGGTTTACGCTACTCACGCGGTCCGCCGTAGCTCTCCAGTTGAGCTACGGCCGCTCTTCAGCCACCTCCTCAAGGGCTCCACCAGTCCTCCGACCACTCGTCTTCTTCGGCTTGCTCTTCCTCTCGCTCTCCAACACCAGTCTGAGTATCCTGCCACAATGCTCCGACCTCGTCCTCACAGTGGCGTTCGCTTTTCACTGGTGCTGTCGCTGCCTCGGAGGTGGGACTTCCGAGTTCACGGTGACGTACTTCCGGTGCCTGAGGCCCGGTGATAGGTTCCTGGAACAGAGAGAGGGGCGGGGCACTGTGGGTCATGCTGTTCGTTCTGACACTGTTACGGACCCGAGGGGGTTGTCTAAAAGTGCATGAGTGGGAAGTCCTTGACAACGGTAAGGTTTCAGGGGGGCACAGTCCAGGCGGGGGTGAAACAGGGACCGGGTCACATTCCCTTCCCCTAGCTGTCTTTCTTGTACCGGTGGAAGAGCTGGGGTACCGGGACAAAAAGTCTGCGTTGCCTTGTTCAGATCCTTTTCGGTGGCGGGTCTGAAACCGAAAGGGTTGGAGAGATAGGAACCATCGGAGGACCCGGTCGTTATGTCCTTTATTCCGGGCCATCCATTCCAAGGGGGCATGGTCGGTGTAAATGGTAAAGTCCCTACCCTCTAGGTAGTATCTCAGGCTCTCGATAGCCCACTTGATCGCGAGGGCTTCTTTCTCTACAACAGCATAGTTAAGTTCCCTAGGAAAGAGTTTTCGACTGAGATACAGTATTGGCTTTTCATTTCCTTGTGAGTCGATTTGGGAGAGGACTGCTCCTAAACCCTGATCGGACGCGTCTGTTTGGAGTACAAAAGTCCGGGAATAATCAGGGCTTACAAGGACAGGACTGGAGGTCAGGGCGTCTTTCAGGTCGTTAAATGCCTGCCATACCAGCGGACTGGGGTGGTTTAGAGCTAGCTCGGTGTGGGTAGCTTTCTTTAACAGGTCGGTAAGAGGGGCAGCCCTTTGAGAGAAGTTGGGGACAAATCTCCTATAGTAACCTAGGAGTCCTAGAAACGCCCGGAGATCTTTCTTGGTCCGGGGAAACGGGAGAGTCGCAATGGCTTTGGTTTTGGACTCCTGGGGTCGGATCAGACCTTCACCCAAAAGGAAACCGAGGTACTGGACGGTTTGGGCGGCCAGGGTGGTTTTAGCCGGATTGATGGAAAACCCAAAGGAGCCCAAGGAAGAGACAACCGCATGCAAATGGATGAGGTGTTGTTCCCAGCTGTCGCTATAGATGACTATATCATCCAAGTAGGCCCCTGCATAGGCTGTGTGGGGACGTAATACCAGATTCATGGTCCGCTGGAAGGTGGCAGGGGCGCCGTGTAACCCAAAGGGCATGACAATGAATTGGAACAAACCCTCTGGGGTAGAGAAAGCGGTCTTCTTCTTATCCTGTTCTCGGAGGGGGATCTGCCAATAACCCTTGCAGAGGTCAAGGGTTGAAATATATTTGGCCTTCCCTATCCTTTCGACCATTTCGTCAACTCGGGGCAGAGGATATGTATCAAATCGGGAGACTTTGTTTACCTCCCGGAAGTCTATACAAAACCGGACAGAGCCGTCGGGTTTCGGCACCAGAACTATAGGGGAGTTCCACTCACTGACCGAAGGTTCGATGATTCCCATCCTCAACATGTCCTCGGTCTCCCTCTTTATGACTGCTCTGCGGGCCTCAGGGACTCGATAGGGACGCAGTCTAACCACCTTCCCGGGTTCTGTCTCAATCGAGTGTTCGGTGACGGTAGTACGTCCCGGACAAGAAGAAAAGACCTTCATTACAGGGGTCAGGGCTGTTTGGAGGGCTTGGACCTGTAGCGGAGTTAAAGCAGGGTCCAGACAGGGGTCGAATGGAAAGGAAAAAGGGGGTCTACTTCCCATTAGAACAGGACGGGGTCCCTCCCACTTTTTTAGATGGTTTACATGATAGATCTGGGACGTGCCTCTTGTGGGATCGAGTTCTATCTCATAAGTTACGGGGGTGACCTGTCGTTGAATGGCATAGGGCCCTTGCCACTGGCCCAAGAGTTTTTGGTCTGAGGAGGGCATCATCAAGAGGACCAGGTCACCCACAGCGAATACCCTGGCCTTGGTACCCTTATCATATTGTTTTTCTGCGTATTTTGGGCCTTTTCCATGTTCTGTTTCACTATCTCTCTTATCTCAGCTAAATGGGTCTTGAGATTGTTGACGTATTCTGGCAAAGGGCGGGTACAGTCAGGCTCGGCTTCCCAGGCTTCCTGGGCCATATCAAGTAGGGTGCGCGGGGGCCTCCCATACAGCAGTTCATATGGGGAGTAGCCCGTACTGCTCTGGGGTTTACATCTTATGGCAAACAGGGCCAAAGGCAGGATTTCCTCCCATCTTTTGGCCTCCAGGCCTAACAGTTTTTTCAATGTCTGTTTCAACGTTGCGTTATAACGCTCGACTAGACCATCCGTCTGGGGATGGTATGCCGAAGTTCGGATTTGTTTTATACCTAGCGTAGAGCAGACTTGTTTGAGTAGGGAGGAAACGAATGGGGTGCCTTGATCAGTGAGGATTTCCCGGGGAAAGCCTACTCTGGAAAACAGTGTGATTAGAGCCTTGGCGATGTTCTGTGCTGTGGGTTGGCGTAACGGGAAGGCCTCCGGGAAGCGGGTAGCATAGTCTACTATGACCAGGGCGTACCGGCAACCTGTTCGGGAGGGTAACAGGGGCCCTATTATGTCCATCCCCACCCTAGTGAATGGGACATCAATGAGAGGAAGAGGTTGTAGTGGTACCTTAGGGGGTCGGTATCGGCTGTGTTTCTGGCAGACAACGCATTCGCGACAGTAAGTTTTAATGTGTTGATGAACCCCGGGCCAGTAAAACTTATCAAGGACCGTCTGGCTCATTTTTTCGTCCCCAAAATGACCCCCTAACAGGTGACTGTGTGCTAGAAAGAGGACCTTGTCCTGGAAGGGGCCGGGAATCAACAGTTGGGCGGATTGTAAGGGGCCTCCCTTTTGATATAACAACCCCCGCTTCTTAAAGAAATAAGGACCTACTTGTGTGGGGTCTTCCTGTTCTAAGGCCCTTCCCCATGCTTCTTGCAGGAGCGGGTCCTCCTGTTGGGCGGCACGGAACTCTTGATCGGTTTGCCAGGGTGAGTCATCCACATTCACTGGATAGGCAAAGGAAGGGTGATTCTTCTCCTGTCTTTTCTGGTTCTTTGATTTGTGAGGTTTCGGTTCTTTGCAAGGAGAGGATGGACCCTGGGGGTAAGGGGCTTCCTTCCACCATTGTGACAGGGAGTCCGTAGTGTCCTGGAGAAGGGTTGGGAGTCCGCGATAGTCGCTACCTAATATAGCTGGTTCGGGCAACGCTGGTACCAGACCGACCGTGAGTTGGGTTCCTGGGTCTCCGGGATGTTGTACCCAGACTTGGGTGGTGGGATAGCGTTTGGTATCGCCATGTACACACTGTATTGCCACTGTTCCGGTTGGTGGTCCGTTGGGAAGAACCAAGTCTTGCGGCCGCAGAACGCTTTGTCTGCACCCAGTATCAGCGAGGGCCAGCATCTCCTGTCCTTCAATGGTCACGGGACAATGAAACGGAGGTGGGGTGTCCCTTGGGGTGTTGCAAACATAGTTCCGAACCAGTCCAATTTCCATGGGTACCTCCTTCTGAGGACACATGCGGGCAATGTGGCCAAAGTTCCCGCAATGGTAACACTGGGGTCCGGGATTGGGGGGACGATACAGGACTGGAGGATGTAAGAGTGGAGGAGGTTCAGGTCTTCGAGCGGGCAACGGGCGGGTTGGACGGCTGGCTGTGGGGTTGTGGGGTCGGTGCGGGTTTTCCTCCTTACCGCGTTGCAGCTCCTGAGCACGGCCATAGGCACAGGCGATTTCTACTGCAGTTTCCAAAGTTAGCCTAGTATGTTGCCGAACCCATCTCTGAGTGGCGGGATGCAAAGAGTTCAAAAACTGTTCAAGATAGATTTTCTCTAATATCTCGTCTTTGGTGGAGTTTTCCGGTCTAAGCCACCGGTTGGCAAGGTCCTTGATGCGGAAGGATAGAGCGCGCGGATTTTCTTGCGGCCCTTCCCTAGCTTGTCTAAGCTTCACTCTGTACGTGTCGTCGTCGACCCCCAAGCGCTCTAGAATGCACTTCTTTATGTCGGCATAGGGGTTGTTGCCTTGGACGTTGGCTTGTTGATAGGCCACCTGTAGGTCTCCAGTGAGGAGGGGACCTAGATATTGGCCCCATCGATCCTCGGGCCAGTTTGCCGCTTGTGCCAGCCTCTCAAAGTTCGTAAAGAAATAATCCGGGTCTTCCCCCGGGACATATTTTTGCAAAACCACGGAGGGGAGTGAAGCCATGGCCCGTGGTTGTCCTAAGACGTCAGTCAGTTTGCCCATAGCTTGGTCATGAGCGGTTCCTTGGCCCTTCAAGACGTCATGTAGCTGCCCTCTGTCGTCTTCGGCGGTTTTCAGAAACTTCTCCATAAGTTTCCCCAGTTGTTCTTGGGAGTCGGCCATTCTCTTCATGACGGCCTCCATGCTTCCAGCTGATCCCACTTCTGACACCAAATGTGATCGTGGGGGTGTCGCGGGCCGGAAAATCAGGCAAGGAGGCCGGATATAGTGGGCTATAGTTGAGTTTTATTGGTACGAAAGTCAATAGACAGGATGACAAAGGTAGTCCGGTAAGACGGGGTGGTTCTTCCTGGTCGACGGTCTTCTGTTGCCGGGTCTCGGGATGTTCTTCGTCTCCGATGCTGGGGAGGTACCTCGGAGGGCAATAAGAGAGAGAGAAGGGACCGTTAGACCGAACTGGGTCTCAATCGTAGGCTGACACCGACACCGGGACGTGCGTGGGAAGAAAAGACGGACTAGTGAGGTAGGGGTCTATGGGGAAGAGGAACGTACGGAAGACAGGGAAGTAGGTCAGAGAAAAGAGTGTTAGGGTGACGGTGGCGGGAAGGGGGCGTTTGCAAGGTGAAGTGCTTTACAATAATCACAGTGCAGTTATCGTGCGACAAGTGCCTAAAGGTGAGAGAGCTATACAATATATACACTGAACACCTAGCGTGCTCACGGGGAGGTTTACGCTACTCACGCGGTCCGCCGTAGCTCTCCAGTTGAGCTACGGCCGCTCTTCAGCCACCTCCTCAAGGGCTCCACCAGTCCTCCGACCACTCGTCTTCTTCGGCTTGCTCTTCCTCTCGCTCTCCAACACCAGTCTGAGTATCCTGCCACAATGCTCCGACCTCGTCCTCACAGTGGCGTTCGCTTTTCACTGGTGCTGTCGCTGCCTCGGAGGTGGGACTTCCGAGTTCACGGTGACGTACTTCCGGTGCCTGAGGCCCGGTGATAGGTTCCTGGAACAGAGAGAGGGGCGGGGCACTGTGGGTCATGCTGTTCGTTCTGACACTGTTACGGACCCGAGGGGGTTGTCTAAAAGTGCGTGAGTGGGAAGTCCTTGACAACGGTAAGGTTTCAGGGGGGCACAGTCCAGGCGGGGGTGAAACAGGGACCGGGTCACAGGGACCCTTGATGATTTTATCACGAGAACACACATTGCTCTAGACAAGGAAATCACTAAAATGCAAAAACGTGTTTCCCTAGATTTGGAGGCTGCTAGAAGATTGTCCCAGGACATTGCTAAGTCCAAAAAATCATCCCTGGGCCATATAGCGTCCGCATTAACCCCGGAGCGATTGGCCAACCCGCAGTGTATTATAACGCAGGCTGACGTCCATCATACTCCAGTCACGTCCTCTGTGCTAATACCAACCCCGTGTTCCACTCACCAGCCCGCCAGCCAGATCCCACCCGTAGTTATTCTTGAACCATACCATGGGCAATTGAATGTTAATACACTGCAAATCACGGAGAACGATGATAATTCCCCATGCACGAACACTAAGGGCACAATACATAAAAGAAAACACAACTCTAGGTCTGCCTATTCACGCAAGAAGGCTAAAGTTGCTAGGGCCCATCAACTTAATGTTAACAATCTCCCTGTGATTAGTGTTGAAGGTGGGACTGTTTTTCCTGTACAGGTGCCGCCAGGAGCAGATGAGGATGGCGCAACCCTGGAAATTTCCAGGGAAAATGTTACAGTAGAGGACATGGGGACACAATTAGATGAGCAGGAAGGAAAGGACGTGGATTTTATAAAAATAGTCTGGGAAACCTTAAAAAAGCTGCTATCTCCCCTGGACTTAAGACTCTCACGTATTGAGAACCATCTCTTAGAGGTGGAAAAGAGTATTTTAGCTCTAGCAATCCTTAGTCTGCGAGGTCAGGAAAACAATGGTATTCTAGATGGCAATTCAGCTCCACCGATACCCAACACCACCCCTCCAGTACCACCCCCAATCAGGCCAGTACCCAAACCTCGTACAAAGGGATACGATCATAAAGCCCACAAACCCCCACCAAAGTCGCTGAAGCACCCTATCTCACAACCTACTACACACTACATAGCAGGAGCTGCCCCAAGGCTGGATGCCAACAGGGCCGTTTGTCCAACCCCCCAGGGTCTACAAAATAGGAGTAATTTTCGGGGGGGTTATATCGATCTACCCCCAGATGCAAAGCCATATGTGGTGGTATTGACAGGTGTACCGGAAATTGAGAATGACCACCAAGAAAACCACTGGTCCCTGAAGAACAAGGTTATCCACTGGCTGAATGTGAATAGACCGATCCCAAACGGAACGAGAAGTAGAATTCTAATGGTGCGTAGAGTTCCTTGGGTAGGTCCTTCTCGGAAATCTACTCCAGGTGACTGTATAGTTGTGTCCTTTGAGGACCCACATACGGCTCACCACATTTGCTCGTGGACTACCTATGGGGAAGACTCATCCATTGTAGCCAGGCCTTTAACATTCTTTTACCCCCCACGTTCTAACCAAAACTACAGGGGGAATGGTCCTCGGTACGCCATCAGGCCCGTGGTGGGGCAAGAGACAGATGGCAAGTTTCAAACAGAAGGTGGCTTGGGGTACCAACATCCAATAGGTTTGGCTGTCTCGAAGAGGTAGATTGACTTCCCATGCTTGTTGGTTCTTCACCTCATGCCAAGGTCTCTTTGTCTCCTGTGGTTCCTGATCTTTTACCCTTGGCAATCAAACCTGTTGGAAATAGCACTTACCTTTCTGGCCAACTAACTGTACATGCTTCGGAAGAATGGGGGGTGCCGAATATTTTTAACACCAAAACAGCTCATGAAACAGCGCACAAGACAGTCACTCTTCCACCGACCCCCTTAACACCGCACCTATTGGCCCCGCTTAACAACAAAAGGATCAATGTTACTAGTACCCATGACACCTGGGTAACTATCCACACAAAGGGGGAGGATTCCCAAACCTTATTTGGGGCTGATGCTGAGGCTTTAGTGTTGCCAAATGGGTCAAGAGGGTCTAGCTCTGTTTCCGTCCCCCCTGCATTTGCCCCCATACTGGGGCTGAGTGTTGCGGGAAATCCATCGTTGAGGCTCCTTAGTTGGAATGTAGCAGGACTTGCACGTAACATCGACACTCCCGATTGGAATTCCCTTGTGGAACCTTTTGGGATTTGTCTTCTGCAAGAAACCTGGTGCCTGGAACCTCGACACAGGGTAGGTTATACAACCTATTTTGTGCCTGCATCCAAAGCACCTGGTAGCAAAGGTCGCCCTTCTGGCGGCCTTTTGATTTGGGTTAGTATTGCATTGGGGCTAACCATAAGGCAAATAACCACAAAATCACCTGATCTACAGAGACTATCAATCCAACTTAATGGGGGGAAGATGCTAGAAGTGTTTAACCTCTACCTAAGGGGGGCAAGGGGTGGTGTCTCTATGTTATCCACAACAGGAATTGAGGAGGAGCTTGGATCCTGTAATATAGACTCTTTCGTTATTCTGGCTGGTGATCTTAATTGTTGTTTTGAACCACTAGCCAGTGAGGACATTTTAGACATCTGGGAAGATGATGTTAGGAGAGGTATCCCCTTGCTCTCTCTAAATCCGATTAAAAAATGGACCCAGAGTGCCATAGACATTAATGCCCTCTGTATGGAATATGACCTTAGAGCAACTAATGGTAGATCCAAGTCTGATACCAGGGGAGTACATACTTACAATAGGGTGGGGCACACTTCAAGAATCGACTATATATTGTTGAACCATAAGCTCTGGGTATATCTTCAAGATATGGAAGTTCTATCGACTTCTGATAGTGACCACAACCCACTGGCCCTGACCCTTACCCCCCCATGGCAAGGCATGATCCCAACCCCGTCACCACACATATGGAAATTGTCCCACGAACTAGTCCCCTCGAACTGTGGTAGGCGGCTAAAATGGAACAAAGTTGCCGCGGATGAGAGAAGGATGGCTCAAGCAAAGTCCATATTGACAGCTGTGAAGATGCGGTTAGACTCACCGGAACTTAGTAATTCTGATGTCTCCAATGTCTTTATAGAAACAACCTCAGCATTAAGCGAGTTGTTCGTTGTCCCGCAGGGTAGAGTAAGGGCCACGAATAGAGTTACGTCTGAGGGCAGAGCTAAATGGTACTCCCCTACCTGTTGCGCTGCTAAACGAGAACTTATATTAGCAGTGAAATCCAAGGTTCCCGGTCATATTAGACTCGTAAGGAAAAGCTATAAAAAGTTTTATCCACGGCTAGGGGTGCCTACGAAACTAAATTCTGGAACGATTTAATGACGGCTAGTTCCAAGAAAGATTCGAAGGCGTTTTGGGAACTGCTGAGAGCTAGGGATAAACTCGCCGATTCTCAACTGACATGTAACATCAAGGGGGAGTCGTGGTTTGCCCATTTCTCCAAGCTTTATTCCCTTCCTGTGGGTTCTTTAGATACCATGAGGGACCTGCCACACTGAGTGTCTGTTGATTATCTCAACAAGGACCACCTTTTTGTTGCCAAGGAAGTCGAAGGGGCAATTAAGTGCCTGGTTGCCAATAAGGCTGCAGGACCTGATGGCATCCCAGGTGACTTAATACGGGCCAACCCAGAGGTGTGGAGCAAACTTATTGCCCTTCTTCTGAATGCGGCCTTGACGGGTGGATGTCTGCCTGATTCCTGGAGGGGCGCGGAGGTCGTCCCGATCTTCAAAAAAGGATGTCGGGACGACCCTGCTAACTATCGCCCAATTAGTTTGCTAGATTCCACTCAGAAGGTAGCTGGCAAGGTAGTTTTAGGCAGGATCCTTCAGTGGGCTGAAGAAAACCAAGTACTGTCAGACTTCCAGGCTGGTTTTAGATCCGGAACAGGGACCATCGAGCAGACATTCCGCTTATTAATGTTATACTGGAAAGTGGTCGTATTGGGCAAGGACAGTCTGTCCCTCGCATTTATAGACTTACGGACTGCCTTTGACCTGGTCCCACGTGCCCAGCTGTGGAGTGTCTTAGAGGGCTTGGGTATCCCTTCTTACCTACTTAGCATGCTCATCAAGTTTCACGAGAGTAATTTTGCACAGATCAGGTGGGGAGATCAGGGTCAAAAAACATCACGTATCCCTGTAGATAGGGGTGTCCGCCAGGGTTGTGTGCTAGCCCCCACTCTGTTTTCTCTATATGTTAATGGAGTGGTGGAGCACTTGCTTAAACATCCAGCAGATGCACCTTCCCTGGCCGGCAGAAAAATCCCTACCCTCCTATTTGCAGACGACACCCTCCTGATCTCAAAAACTCCAACAGGCCTTCAATCCTTACTCTCCAGTTGTAAGAAATTTTGCGACTCTAGGGGTCTTGCTATTAATGTAGGTAAAACTAAATTCCTGGTCCTAAACCCCCCAAGGAAAACTGTCATCCCCCCCACCTTGGACTCAGTCCCACTTGAAAGGGTAAAAGAGTTTGATTATTTAGGTATTCGTCTCTGTGACTCCATGAACTGGAAAGCCCACCATCAAAAGATCCTTCTGACCCACAAGAGGGTAACAGGGGCCTTGTTGAAAGAACAACGTGCCTCGTCCCTCAAACCAATTGGTGCTGTACTAGATATTTATAGGGCAAGGGCGGTGAGTGCAGCTCTGTATGGGTCTGAATTGTGGGGTGTGCAGAAAGTTGACTTCCTGATGCACCTAGAAAACAAATTCCACAAAGACCTCATGAGGTTACCGTATAGTACCCCTTCCCTTCCACTTCTATTAGATGCAGGAACACGCCCAATAAGTGAGCAGGCGAGGCTACGTCCCCTTCTCTTGTGGGCACGAATATGGAGGGTACCAGAATTGTCCAGCTACGCTGAAGCCCTAAGGGAACTCCTCTTAACACCTGGCTGGCACAAGGTCCGTTGGCTTAAAGAAGTTAAGCGGCTCCTTTATGACCTGGGCCTTGAAGACGCCTGGGTCAATAGAACTGCCCCGCCCAAACAGACTCTAAAGAAGCTATATTGGTCTTGGGTGGCAAATGGGAGAAACAGTAATTCTAAACTATGTAGATCCACCATAGAATTTCTGATGGTTAAGGAGCTCCCTTTTAGAGAACCATACTTAGATATGATTCATAAATCATGGGACAGGACATTATACTTTAAATTTAGGGTGGGTTTACTGCCATTAGGGCAGTTGACAGCAAGCTGGAAGCCACCGCTGCAAACTACACCATATTGCCCTTTCTGTGACAATAGGCATGAGTCAGTTGCCCACCTAATGTTCGAGTGCCCAGCCTATGCATCCCCGCGACGCACTTGGTTGAAACCTCTATGTAGGAATCTTGGCACTAGATCTCATTTGGAGGCCTTACGCATTTTAAGATCTGATGCCCGTCCTTTGTTTGCCTGTTGTTTGGCAAAATTCTTGGGTTGGGTATGGCGGATCAGATCCGCCAGGCAACTGAGTCTCCCTTAATCTGAATTGTATTGGCTCTATTGTTATTCTCATGCTGACAACAGATTTTCTTCGCAAATGAGTTTCCCTCTTACCATTTTGTCTCTGTTTTATTGTCAATCTATATGTATTTTAAGAGTGGTCTATTTGTATATTTTTTAATCGAGGAACAAAATACTAAAATGTATTGTATTTTTAATAGTTTTCTGTATTGTAATGCTTTTATGATATGATGAATATATCGAAATAAAGCTATTATTACTTACTTACTTACTTACTTTGAGAATCGGGCATGAGTATGTTTTTCATTTGGGGTATGGAGGACTGTGAGCGAGGTGATGGGCATAGAATTTGAAGTCTGCTAAGGAGAGAGCTCAGGTGGTGAAGGACAAGCTACACAAGGTAATAATGGAAGAGTGGCCCTTGGCTGATTTGACCACCACTCGGGGTGGTTCCAAAGAAGGAGCAGGGCCAGTTCAGATTGATACCGCATCTTTCTTGGCCAGAAGCCCAGTCCATGAATCACATCATCACAGATGACTTGGGGTCTGTGTCATATTCTACAGTGGATGTGGCAATCGAGTTGGTGTGGACAGTTGGGACAGGGTCTTACATTGCAAAAAGCGACATTAAGTCAGCCTTCTGCTGATTGCCGGTCCAACCAAAGGACTATGAGCTGTTGGGAATACAGTTTGAGGGTAGGTGATTCATGAACAAAGCTTTGGCGATGGGAGGTTTAGTCTATATCGTGTACACTCTTTGAGAAATACAGTTCCTTCCTCCAATGGCTTTCACATTTATGACGGGGTTCCGGACGGTGACTCACTACCTGTATGATTTCCTCTTTGTGGGGCCTCCAGGTACCACAGACAGCCAGCAGATGTTGGACGCTAAAAGAGCTCACGGATGATGTGGGGATGCCCCCAACAGGGGAAAAGACTGTGGGACAGATATTATTTTGATATTCCTATGGCTCAAAATCAACACCATGCAGATGGAGGCACGGTTGCCGGTAAATAAAAAGCAAACAATGATGGGCCCGATTGATGAGATGCTACTGAAGACTAAGGCACGTGTGAGGGAAGTGCAGGCGCTGTTGAGACATTTTAACTTAGCTTGTAGGGTAGTTAGAGCCGTGAGGACCTTTTGCAGGAGGCTGGGTCTAGCATTATCTGGTTTGTCCCTTTCGCACCACAGGGTGAGGTTATCAGCAGAAGTGTAGACAGACTTGAGAATGTGAAGAACATTTTTGGAACATTTCAATGGGATCTCATTGCAAGGTCTTGGATAAAAGATGGAATGGGATGCACAGATTACCAGAGTTCTGTAAGTGCGGGGGCGGGGGAACAAGAATATTTTTAGAATTTTTCCCATTGAAGGTTGCTCTGTACCTGTGGGGAAAACACTTCGCCCACGGGTCGGTATTGTGCAATTTGGAGAACATGACAGTGGTGCATCTGGTGAACAGAAAATCAGCGAAAGAAGTGCAGGCTTTGCGGCTACTGTGGGGTTTTGTACTGGGTTCTTTGCGTCACTAACTATTGTTTAGGGTTTAGCATGTTCCAAGAATTGCAAATAATATTTTGGATGCTATGGCTCATTCAAAATGGCACAGGTTCTCTGGGCTTGCTTTGGGAGCAGAAGCAGACAAGACGTCAATGATTAGAAGTTGTTAATTGTCAGTGCAAATGGCTTCTGCAGCTGGTGATGGCCTCATTAGCAAAGTCAACAAGAAAGACTTATGCACAGGCGTGGGAAACATTCATGGAGTTTCGAGAGTGGAGGACAGCAGCGGATTGGGATGCATGACTAAAGAGTGAGGAAGTGGTGCAATTTATCATGGACATGATAAGAAATGGTTGGTCTTGGGTTATGAGTGTGAGTATGTTAGCTGGCTTATTGTACATAGGTAAGCTGCTATGGGGCTATGCACCTTCAGTCGGGAAACTAGGGAAGAGGTTGTTGAAAGGTTGGGTGGGGGGGAAATGGGAACAGTGGCAGGAAAAGGTGCCCGTTGGTGTTGTCTGTGTTTCGGAAGGTGACGGGTGAGCTGAGTTCAGTTTGTCGCAATGAAGAAGAAACAGTTGTTTTCTTTGTTAATGAGCTTGATATTTTTGGGGGCATTTCAGGTGTCTGGGTTGTTGGGGGGCAGAGAAGGAGCGTGGCTGTGATGTGGGGATGTGGATTTTGGCAATGGGAGTGTCTGTATTATCTTATCAAAATCCAAGACAGATCAGAGGGCGTTGGGTAGGACAGTTCAGGTAACGGATTACCCCGCGAGGTAAACTGGGGAGGGTGGCTGAGGGCTCTCATAGTATTTCAACATTTTTTTTATTTTTATTTTTTTAAACCTTTATTGCACCTTACAAGTTACACAGCAATTGGCCTACAACCCAATCGGGCTGGCCGCCATTATCACAGCGTCGTCAGAATGCAGTAACGCCCAACGCAGCTCATGTTGACATATTTCCGTACAGTATTTGGTTACCGCTACATAAAAAAGGTGCACTTAGTGGAGTGTTAGCAAATCAGTGAGGTTTTTGTGGTTTTTCTTTTTTTTTGCAGAAACAAAAGCCTAACAATAAACTAAAGGAAACACATACTGATCGTTCATTATGGGAGAACAGTTCGACTCGCCAATTTAGTAGGAAATCCCCCCTACAGTCAGTCCCTCTCACCAGTGTCTGTGCACCTCCCACCCAAGTACCAGGTGCGTGTGGGCTCATCCGAGTAACATTCCCATGTGCCACATTCCCTCAATGCCAGGGCAAGTCCCAAGTGTGGTAGTGTGACCTATACTCCATGTGTCACCCCCCGCCCCCCACATCTAATGTGTCCCCTGTGTCCAACTAGTCCAATTCCTCCTCATCATCTGACTCATCCAGCTCTTCCTCCTCTAAGGGTTCGCAAATTCCCCCCCTGTAATCATTCCACTTGGACCAGACCCTATTCCACTTCCCCGGGCAGGCCCTGTTAGAGTACACTGCACGCTCCGTCACCATGACCCTGTCCATGTTAATACTCCAGTGCGTCGTTGTAGGTGTATCAGCCACGCCCCACTTCTGTGCTATGTCCCGCTTGGCGACTAATGAACCCCACTGTAACCCATGTTTGGTCCTGCCTGGAGACATCTGTCTGTTCCCATATGTTCAGGAGACACCGCCTCGGATCAGGCAACAGTGATATCTCTAATGCCTGTGAGATCGTCCGCATTACCTGTCTCCAGAATTCCTGAATACGCGGGCAGTCCCACACAGTATGAAAAAAGGTTCCCTCCTCTCCGCATCCACGAAGGCAGAAAGGGTGTTGCGTTCTGTGTATGCGATGGAGCATGGTTCGGGTGTAGTAGACCCTGTGTAGAACTTTCATTTGCACTAGTCTCAGTCGAGCTGAGATACCCACTTCCTTAGGAGATGCTATCGCCAAGTTCCATTCATGTTCGTCCATCTCCCCAATATCATCTTCCCAGTGTTCCTTAAGCCTAGTCAGTGGGTCTGGTAGGTTGTTAAGCAGTTTACGGTATATTAGGGAGGTCGCTTTCTCAACCATGTATTCAGTGAGGAGCCGGTCCTCAAGTGGGGATGCCTCCGGCAATGTGCTGTCGAGGGGAATGACCGATAGCAGTGCATGTCTGATCTGGATATACCTGTATAACTCCCTCTCTCCAAGGTTGAACAGCTCCCGCAATCTGGCAAAGGTAAGTACCGCGCCTCTCTTCCAAAGGTCCCCAACTGTAGATATGCCTATTGCGTCCCATTGGGAGAAGCCCCTGCTGGTTCGCAGATTGCCAAAGATTTTAGAGTCCCAAAGCGGTGTGAGTTTCGTAATTCTTCCCTTCCAGCCCAACGCTGCGGTAGCCGTATGCCACAGTGCTGTGGTTAGCCTGGTAGGCCCCTCCAATTTATTCGCCTTTGTACGGTCATACAGTGGGGCCAGTAGGCTATTCAAGCCCAGTTGCGCCCTGTCTGCCTGGAATGCAGGCTCGGACTGCGGGGTGTGCAACCAACAGTTGATGGGTTTCAGCTGTGCCGCCCAATAGTACATTGTCAAGTTGGGGAGTGCTATCCCGCCGTCATACCACCCTCTGTGCAGTTTAGTTTGCGCGATACGCGGCGGGAGGTTGCCCCACAACAGGTTGGACACCAGTGCTGCCACCCGTTGAAAGAACTTAGGGCTCACGGGGTATGGAGTATTTTCAAGTACATACAGGAAGCGGGGTAAAGACTTCATTTTATAGAGAGCGGCTCTCCCCAACAGCGTGAGGGGCAGCCCCGCCCAGAATTTTACATCCTGCTTTAGTCGCTCAACTTGGGGTGCCAAATTTTTTTCCATGAATTCCACAGGGTCCCCAGTAACATGGATGCCCAAGTACTTGAAGGAGGAACCCGCAATCTTCAGAGGGCAGTCAGTGGTCAGCGCCGGGGCCGGGCCCTTCAGAACAAACAGCTCCGATTTGGCCCAGTTGATTGTGTAACTAGAGATTTTCCCATGGCCGTCACAAAGCCGAAGAAGGGCCGGTACTCCCTGTTCAGGGTCAGTGAGATATACCAGCATGTCATCCGCGTAGAGGGATAGCCGGTCCTCCCAGCCCCCTGCCCAGTCAATCCCCCTCAGCAGTGGCGAGGTCCGTATCATGATGGCCAAAGGCTCCAGCGAAATTGCGAACAGCAGCGGTGAGAGTGGGCAACCCTGACGAGTGCCTCTACCCAGAGGGAACTTGCGAGAGATGTGTCCATTGGCCACCACTTGCGCGGCCGGGTCGGCGTACAACAGTTTCACCCATGCTATAATTTTGGGGCCGAACCTCATACGGGATAGGACCTCGAACAGGTAGTTCCACGCCACCAGGTCAAAGGCCATCCTGGCATCGAGGGCCAGTACAACCGCCGGCGATGTGAGTGCCGCTGCCCCTGCCAATGCCCCATGTAATCGGCGCAAATTCAGTGCCGTGTTCCTGTGTGGCATGAACCCGGATTGATCTGGGTGTATAAGGTCGGTCAGGTGTGGCATTAGTCTAGACGCTATGAGTTTGGCAAGGATTTTAACTTCTGCATTAAGCAACGAGATGGGGCGATAGGAGGCGCAATCCTCCGGTGGTTTCCCCGGTTTGGGGATAGCCACAATAGTGGCCAGTCTTTGGTCAGGCGGGAGCCTCCCTTTCTCGAGACATTCTGTGTACATTGTTAAGAGATGGGTACTCAGTAATTCGGGTTTCGCTTGGTACCATTCAATAGGAATGCCATTTGGGCCAAGCGCTTTTCCCGGGTTCAAAGCGTTAATCGCCAGCTGTATTTCGTCCGCCGTAATATCTGCCTCCAAGTCCACTGTGGCATCTGCCGACAGTGTCCTGATCTCTATCCTTTCCAGTGCTTCACTGGCCATTTCGGAAGTCACTTCCCGCTCAGAGGTGTACACCCCCTCGAAGTGGGACGCCAGCGCTTCCACTATGAGTTCAGGGCTAGTGTGTACCCCACCCCGGCTATCTCTCACCTGCTGGATACCCCTAGAGCCGCCGTCTCGTGTGTCGAGCCAGGCCAGCAGCCTACCCGCCTTATCTCCTATCTCATAAACCCTATTCTGAGTGTCAGCAATGTGGCCCTTCACCTGGGTCCTCAGATGATCTGTGTAGAGTTGTTGCTGGATGTTGAGTGCGTGTGCCGTGCTCGGCGTGGGCTGCCTTTCATGTGTCATTATGAGTTCCTGTAGGCCTAATTCTAAGTCAGCGAGTTCCAGGGCCTTATCTTTCTTGTGACCCGCGATCGAGGTTACCGCTTGCCCCCTAAATACCGTCTTGTACGCCTCCCATAGAACCTCCGACAAACTCACGGAGTTGACATTCTCAGCGAAATATTGTGTTGTCGCTGTCGTAAGGGCCTTACGGATCCTGGGGACCTTTAAGTATGCAGCATGTATTGGGAATATCCTCCTGCGCACCTTCTTGTGAGTGGACATCTCCAGGGTGATCGGGGAGTGGTCAGAGACACCCCTGGGGTGTATGTCTACGGTGTCTATGTGATGGGAGCTATTGCCTAAGGTAAGGAAATGGTCAATTCTTGACAGGCTGCCGTGTACAGTGGAGTGGAAGGTGAACTGCCGGAACTGGGGGTGGGAGCTTCTCCACATGTCAAGGAGACCCATGGCAGACATGAAGCGCTGGAAGTGTGAGGGATTGCCAGCGGCGCCGCCCGCCGGAAACCGGTCTAACTGTGCGTCTATAATGGCGTTGAAGTCACCCCCTAGAATTACCTCACCCTCGGGAAGGGCCAGTAAGAATTCAGCTAACTTCGGGAGTTGTATTGAGTGGAGTGCAGGGGGGATGTATACCGATACTAGATTAATGAGTCTACCCTCCCACTGTCCCTGTACTGTGGCGAAGCAACCTTGATCGTCAATCTTGGTCTGTAGTGGAATAAACTGTGAGGATTTCAGAAGAAGGATACCGGTGCCCCTGGACCCAGACGAGAATTCCGAATGTACCAACATTTTGTACCCCTTCCGATCCATGGCCTTGGTCGCCCCACCCATTAGATGTGTCTCTTGCAGCATCGCTAAGGCGGGCTTCAGCCTTTTGAGTGTGAGCAACACCAGTCCCCATTTGATCTTATCCCCTAGCCCCCGTACATTCCATGTCATTAATTTTAACAGGGATCCCCGAGAATTCGGGTCTACGTCCCCCTGTCTAAAAGAAGGGTCATCCGCCATATGCGTTCGTTAACGCCCTTAATTTGTGTAATGCGCGTTCTGACATCACAGCCCCCACCTCCCCGCTTCAACCAACGTTCCAAAATGTCACATGAGTGGTGTGTTACAGTTCTCGACCGTGTATATGTGTTCCAAACAACTTCAAAACAATCCCCCCTCCCTGCCCCCCTGCCTAACGGACTTCCAACTGCCCGCCCCCCCCAACTTAGCAGAGTGCTTGTCCCCTCCCCAAACCAGTGTACTTGCTTGTAAGGGGGAGAGTGTCTCCCCCGGCAGGCGGCATCCCTGCTTACTTCCAGGACAAAGCAGGCCAGCGTCCAGTTGCAGCTATAACACAATAATTCCTAGGTGAAGAGTCAGGTTGACCCCATTGCCTCATTCCGAGCGTTCGTTCTCTTCAGTCTCCACGAGGTCTCGGGCTGGTGACCTCTCCGTCCCTCCTCTCCCTGAAGTTTGCGAACCTGCCCGGCTGTCCGCCCGGTGTTCCATATTGTGCCTGTTGGACTTCCGATTCTTGCTCACAGTGTGCCAGCCCTCCAGCCAGTCCCTGGCCACATCAGGGGAATCGAAAAACCAGACCTTTTTATCAGCTACCACCCGGAGCCTAGCCGGAAATAGCATAGAGTAGGGCAATTCTTTTTCGCAGAGCGTTCTCTTCACTTCGTGGAAAGTCCTCCGTCTCCGGGACACCTCTGCTGTGTAGTCCGGGAAGAACGACACTCTGGAGTTTTGGATCTGAATGGCCGGCGCCACCCTAGCCGCTTGCAGAATGGCGTCACGGTCTCTAAAGTTGAAGAGTCTTGCCAGGATCGGTCTCGGGGGGCCCCCCGTGTTCGGCCTCCCCCCCGGTATTCTGTGTGCCCGTTCCACAGAGAAGAAGTGTGATAGTCCCTTAGGTTGTAATTTGTTCTTGATCATGTCCTCCACATATAGGTCCATCGCTCCTGTTGTTTCCGATTCCGGCACTCCCAGGATGCGGACGTTGTTCCGTCGCGAGCGCCCTTCTTGGTCGTCCAGCTTTTCCTTGAGTAGTTTGTTGTCCGTCCGTAGCTGTCCCATTTCGATCTGGAGGTCCGAGACATCCTGAACCAGTGATTTGGTGACAACCTCGACCTGTTTCACTCGCTCATTGATTTTTTGGAGGTCCGCGCGGATCAGGGTGACCTCTGTCGCCGTTGCCCCCACCGTCGCCTGTACCTGAGCCAGCGTCGTCAGGACGTCTTCTAGCGGGGCTTTCTTCGCTCCCTCCGAGTCCGCCCCTTCCCGGGCTGCCTGCGCTGCTCCTGCGGGGGAGTGTGCTTGTCGTAGGCGAATTTGTCCAACTTCGCTTGCGTAGAGCTGCTTCTGGGGCCCCTTTGCGCCATTATGTACCGCCAGAAATAGAGCGTGTGCAGGCCGGGGTCGTCGCTTGATTCGGGTCAGGTGAAGGATGGCACGACACTTATACGGTTGCCTCGCACGTGGCACTGGTCACGTAGGGCCTATGATCAGTTGTTGCAGTGATAGAGCCCTGTGATATGACCCCCACACTTAGCGTCCACCCGGTGATATACAGTCTCAGCCCGGGGTGTGTAATGTTGGACCCCTGCTCTTCTTGCCCAGGCTCCGACGTTCAGGGATACCTGCCACAGGGCCGCCGGAGTATTGAGGGTGACGCACGGTCACCACCAGCGCCGTTCGGTGCTTCAGAACGCGGGGGGGAAGACCCCGGCGCCACCTAGGAGTCGTGGCCCCCAGCAGATCCCTGCCCCGCACACCTCCGGGGCCTCTTCCCGGTCACTTGAAGGCGAGCCCGCCCTTCTATGGTCCTCCGGTTCGGGTCCCGGGTGGGGCAATGCACGGGCTACTGTGCCGCTACCAGCCGCCTCCCTGTCACCTGAGTCTCTTCCAGTGCCCGGCGCCAGCAGGGCGCCCTCCGTCAGCCCGTAGGTTCGCCAGGGAGTGCTGCCACTTACTGTGTTCGCGAGGCGCCGGGGGGGGGGTTGGCGCCACTTCCGGCGTCAGTTCCCGGCCTCGTCTCACTTCCGCTCGGCCACCGTCCTCAGGCTACAGCGCTGCTTGTCCGGATGTTCCAGGCCCCTCCTCTCGTCTCGGGGCTCCGACCGCAGCAGAGCCTCTGACTCTCCGCCGCTTGCACTCAGAGCACCGCACGGTCACCGGACCCTTTCTGCCCCGAAAGCAGAAGAATTGCACAGGATTTATGTGCCGGATTTATGTGGGAAGCCGCCTCACCGCAGGAGCCTCCCTAAGCTGCGGCCGCCATCGTTGGCTGCTAGCCACGCCCCCCCGTATTTCAACATTTTGATGGTTCGAGGGTGACAACCTTCCAGTTGCTGGGGGTATTAAGGAAAGCATCAGCTTGGTTAGGTTTATCGCCAGCCAGGTTTGGACACATTCTTTCAGAATAGGAGCAGCCACAGAGGCCAAGAGATGGGGCTGGTTAGGCGACAGAATTCAAGCTATGGGAAGGTGGTCCTCTGACTTTCATAAGAGATACATAAGGACAGGTGGGGAGGTTGTGGGTCAAAGGGCAGGTCAGTAATTGTTGTAGTTTGCTGTTTTTTGCAGGCACAGTCCATGACACAGAAATAGATGATTAATGGGTGTGGATCGCGGGTCATTCCTTCGCAAAATGGGCCAAGAGGCAGGCATCCAGGAGACCATACTGGAGGAATTGGGCTTCAAAAAAGGGGCTATTCGGTTGAGGTGGTACAGTAAAGGAGGCATTCTAAGGCAGCAGTTGTTGCCATCATTAAACACTTTGTTGGATGGTTGTGGTTGCTCGGATGTTCTGGTGGTACATTTAGGAGAAAATTATTTGATGAGGAGAAAAGGTTTGGCTTTGCTAAAGGGAATGAAGAAGGATCTGAGGGAGATTAAGGATGGTTGGGCAGGCACTTTTGTGTTATGTCCTGAGTTGATTAATACTTTGGAGGCAACGGAAAGAGGTGGAGAGTCCAGCAGCTATCAATAGGGCAAGGCAGAAGGTAAACTGGGAAATAGGAACATTTTTGCAGTGAGGAAGGTATGGGCAGGGTTGTGCATCCTGACTTGAAGTACGAGGAGGCCAGTTTATTTTGAGACAATAGGGTCCATTTGTCCCGCATTGGGATGGAGTTATATTTGATGCAGATGAGGGAAGCTTTGGCTGAAGCCGTGGGAAAGAGGCTGTGGAATTCAGATTAAGAATCAGTTTGGAGTCAATGATGCTATGGTGTCATACCTTTTCCCCTACCTTATTGTTTACAACCCCGAAAAGTATATATCATTGTCATGTACCCACCAGGACTCTACATAATATCTGAACTCTTACTGTCTGGTTGTCTCACAGTCATGCTTGTACTTTTAATAATAAAAACAAAAACAAAATAAAAATAATTGGGAAAAAAGAATCATTTGGGAGGCTGAGGTTTTTGGTGTGGGGGTCAGAAAATCCATATGAGGTTTTTCTTAGTGGCATTTTTTTCAGGCAGGTTTTGCGTGGTTGGATTGATTTTTTTACGGTTGGGATGGATGAAGCAGTTTGAAAAGTGGGGGAGTAAGGTGACAATTGCAGAAGGCAGGAAGTTCAAGGTTTACTAATATAGGAATCAAGTTAGTTCAAAAGGGCAACACAGATACAATCACTGGCAGTCTGCTTGGGGTAAGGGTGGGGGGAGCACTCATGGGTGGGGTAAGTCAGGAGAAGATGATGGTTAGTGAGGCTGTAGTTTTATAAGGCAGATTTACCTAGGGTAAAAAGGTTTTTGTGATGTGTACCTTCTTTTATAACTATAATGCAGCCTTTTCCACACTATACCAGTGTCAGTGGTCTGTGCTGTACCCTCTCACCTAGTGGGGTTCTGCGGGGCAGGTGCCCGGAGGAAGTGCGCCCCCTGGGTTTTTTGTGCATGGGGGTTCAGCCGAGGGGGCTCTAGCCAGGTTGGGTGTCAGTTTGTAGGCAGGGACGGCCTTGAGCGGCGTAGGTATTTAAGTTTGCTCTATCGATCACCATTTTGTGTAGCTACACTATGGCTCAGAGGGTGACACTGGAGGCAGGGCAGAAAAAGTTTCCCCCACCCTCTCATGCCTCACTACAGTTGAGGCAGCAGGGGGTAGTTTTTTAGAGGGCTGAATTTTCTTGAATCTGGTATGCAAAACGTTGGGAATTGTTGCTTTGGATTAGTGCACAGGCATTTTTTAGACATGCTTTGCTTGGTTGAACTGGTTTTTATTGCGTTTGAGGTGTGAGAAGTAGTTTGGAAAGAGGGGGGGGTAAGTTGACAATTGCAGAAGGCAGGAAGTTCAAGGTTAATTAATATAGGAAATAAGTTTGTTAAGACAGGGAAAGCGGATACAATGGCTGGCAGTCTCTACGGTGGGTGGTCACTTATGGGTGAGGGCGAAAAGGTATGAGAAGATGATGTTTAGTGAAGTTCTAGATACATTTAAAAAGGTTTTTGTGATGTTCTCTTGCTTCATTAAAGCATCCTTTTCCATGCTATATGAGTGGCAGTGGTCTGTGCTGTACCCTCTCGCACAATGCCAGTTGACATACCTCTGGAGGAGTCCAATCCTCTCAATTTTGTGACGCAGGAAAAAGTGATTTTCCTGTGAGCCCTGATTGTAGTGACATGTTTGCTCAATTCTACCGCTCCTCTGCCTCCTCCCAAACTCCCTGGCAGGGCCGGTCCCGAATCCGATTGACCAGAACTGTACCCTGGGCAGAAAAAAAATGTGGGGGCTTATTTACAAAAAGTGAACGCAGCACGGTGCCGCAAGCAATTTGGCTGCTCCACGCTGCGTCAACTCCGAAGCACAGGGATGTGTCATATGAACAAGGATATGATGGATCCCTTTGCTCTACCCTGCACTGGGCACAATTTGCTGGCATGTGCCGACGCAGGCATCCTTGCAACATGGTGCAAGGATGCCTGGGTCACAGGAATGATTGTTTATGTGCAGGAAGGTGTTCCTTTCTGCACATAAACAATCTGAAACGGCGTTTTTAAACTTTTATGTGTGCTGCATTATAAACAAACAATAGAGGGGATTTCCCCATTCTATGTGTGCTGCAGAATGCAGCACGCATGGAAAGAGGAAAACAAATGAGGAGAAATGAATTAATTTCTCCTTGTTGCACCTCCCTACGCCTCCCCGGGGAGGTGTAGCATTCAGATGCATTTCCAGGTTTACGATTTCTCGTATATCTGGAAATTTGTCTGGTTCCATAGGTGTTGCGTGGGAACAGCAACAGCCATGGAATTCCCCTTTCACACAAAGTGCTGCATGCAAAGGGGCCGTATTTACAAGGACAGGAAAAGCTATGCGGGTGGGTTTTCTTGTCCTTGTAAAAATGGAGCAGGTAAATGAGCCGCTGGTGCATTACAAAAAGTGACGCACCGGCGGTGCAAGGGGCTTGTGAGCCCCTTGGTGTTTGTTGGCGGGCAGGAGGTCGTGTGGTGTGACAGCAGGAGGTGTGAAGAAGATAGGAGGATGTCAGAGGGTTGATGAGGTGCTAACAATTTTGCTGAGGTACATTAACCCTTTCCCTGCTGCCGTCGGCCAATGGCCGACGGCAGCACTACCTCCCCAGTGCTGCCGTCGGCCATTGGCTGACGGCGCCCCACCCGCGCACGAAAACGCCCGCACCGCGGCGGAATTACCGCCGCGGTTAACGGGTTAAGGGCTGGGACAAATTGAAGCCACATGGAATGGATGAGTTGCTGTTTGCATGACAGTAAGAGCATGATTATGAGTCAGGCGGTCCACGGACTGCCAGACTCGCGGGGACACGATGTTGGCGGTCTTTCGACTGCCCTTTGTAAATGTAAATGTAATGTAATGTAAATGTAATTTATAAAGTGCAAACTCATGCCCGGGGCGTCTTGGAGCTATAGAAATCTGATTAAGGCAGCGGCAATGTCAGCAACAGGTCAAGCAGGGGCGCAAAGAGCCTTCCAATCCTGTGTGAAGGGCGGTCGGACTGCCATTGCCCCGCCGTAACCGCCAAGGATCAGAGATCTCTGGCAGTGGCGCAGTGATCTTGAAGCTGCAATATGCTTCCCACGATCCATCCAAGCATATTACAACATTCCTCTCCGCCACGGTTTTCATGGTGGTTCCTCCTCCATGAAAACCATGGTGGAGAGGTAACAAAGGGAGCTCAACAGGGCCCCCTGTTGCCTCTGGGCCATGGGGTGCATGCAGGTAGGCACATATTGTGCCCTCCCTGTTTGCATGCACCCCAGTACCCGCACTGCATGATGCCGTCCAGGTACGGCTTTTGACGTTCCCATTGCGTTGCCTATTTCATAGACACCGCCGTGGGAACGCCAAAGAACCGCTCGCCAGTGACGGAAAAAGTCATAATCTGGCGGGCGGTGAGCACACGGTTTGGCGGTGCAGAGGAGGGGCGGTCCCCCACTTCAAACTCATAATCGGCCCTAAGTTAGAAAGATTCCTCCTGCGCCTCTTGGAAAATTGGCGTCCCGGGCTTGGGCCCAGGTGGCCTAGGTCGGCCAAGGTCGGCCCGGCTCTCCAGGCACACAGATTGTTGCAGGTCCCACTGACCCGGGGGGGGGGGGACCTCCATTTAGGAACCCAAGCATATGTTCCTACCCATCCCTACAACCAATTTCATTTACAAGTTAAACCCTAGTGTATACTTAGGGAGGTGAGAACTGTTGTTAAGACATGAATGAGCCATTCCCATGACAAAGAATAAGGATCACCTTTTACTTAAAAGCTCCTTCGATTCCGGCACGAGCTGGAAAGTGGGCTGTAAGATTATGTTGCAGCTTTCCTTTCTTTTGACAGCTCAATTATTTTCTGAAATAAATATAATGAAGGATGCATTTTGACAGAGATGTTATTTTACGCTCTGTAATGGGTTCACAGGAGCAGTGGCGAAGTTTATGATGACGTCGGGTAAATTACGAACAGTACGAGGCCGCCTCCCTGAGCATATTCCATTTTTGCAGTGCAGTCGGTGACAGGGCTGCTTATGCAATTGTCCGACAGTGCGAATGTCCCTGTAAACATTACGGGGCAGATTTATGAGGCCGTTGCGCCTCTTTGCGCCGCAATTGCGTCACTTTATTTGAAGCAACTGCGGCGCAAACAATTCGCCCTATTTACAACGTGACGCATCTAGGAGATGCGTCCCATTGTAAAGCACTGCGCCATAAGGAGGCGTTCCTGTGCAGGAACGCCTCCTGAAAGTGGCTGAGTGAAATCTATGAGATTTCAATCAGTCACTTTCAGGGAAATGCTGCGTCAAAACCCTGCGCCTGCTTGAAGCAGGCGTAGGTCTTGATGCAGCATTAGTAGAATGGGGCACCCCCGAGCCTTGCTGGAGCTGCGTCGCGCTTGCGACGCAACTCCAGCAATGCGCCACATTTCCGGCACAGATGCATCACGCATCTGTGCCATTTTTGCACCATGGTGCGCCGCATTATAAATGCGGCGCACCATGGGTGGCGTAGCTGTGGCGCACTGTGGCGCATGTTAACTGGCGCATCCCTCGGGATGCGCCAGTTAACATAAATCTGCCCCTACATGCGTACAAGGGCAATCCATTTAGTCTGGAAATGTGGGTACAAAATAGCCAAGATCTATTGTATGTAATCCAGCAAATGATCAGGGGCGTAACACAAGCCCCCGCAGCCCCCGCATTGCGGGGGGGCCACGCGGGGCCCTGCGCTCCGGGGGGCCCCGCCGGGCCCCTGACTTAATACATGTGCCGGCACTGCTGCAGTCGCACAGAGTAGGCTCTGAAAAATGGTGCGCACTGCGCAGCGCGGGCCCCGGCCGGGGCCCCTGCGAGCATTGGAAATGGTGCGGCCGGGGCCCCTGGGAGTCTTCAAAATAGTGCGGGCCCCGGCCGGGGCCCCTGCGCGAGTATTCTAAATGGTGCGGTGCAGCCGGGGCCCCCGGCCGGGGTCCCGAGAGACGAGAGTCAAGTTGAAGTTCGAAATGGTGGGGGGGCCCCGGCCAGGGGCCGTCAGCCGTGTGAGTGAGCAGGCTGAGGCAGTGGCACTTATGTTGTCTGCCCGCACTGCGTTGTGAAGTGTATAACGCTCAGTCTCCGTTGTTAGTTTATGTATCTTTAATGCTCTGGGCAATGTTCGCCTCCGTCCGCCATTCATCAGGCAGGCCTTGGGGTGTTTTGTGGAACCGACGGTTTCGATTTTTGTGGTGTCGCTCTGTGGTCACACTCACACACTGTGCCCTTGGCAGTGAATTTTGCCAGTTAGTTGGCACAGCTGCCACCTGCTCTTTCATAGAAGTCTAGGTGCTGGTTTTTTTGGGTACACAGCGGGTTATTTTCACGCACATGCACTCTCTCTACACAGAGTAACCCTCTGCCCATGGGCGCCGAATCGCGCAGAGAGGCTGGCACAGCACAGCACTTGCTTCTTTGGGCCGAGATTATATTTTTGGAAAAGGGATGGGGTGGTTTGAGAAAGTAGATGTATGAAGTGCGATGCCCCCACGAGCCTCTGAAACGCACTCACCTCAATATATGACGCCGCCCAGTCTCTGCCTGGCACTGCTTTTGTTATTTCTCGGGGTCTAATTTTGTTAGGGGGAAGCGATAGCGTTGCTAAGTGTTTAGAGAAGTTGTGTTCAGTATGCCAATGTGCTAGTTACCACCCACCCTGCTCAAAACCCTACCCTCCCCATTTGGGTCGTATAGCGCCAGGCTCGCCCACAGCGCTATATAAACATACACACACGCACGCGCGCGCACACACACACATGCAGACACACACACACACACACATTTTTAAGACAAATGTGTTTACCAAGTTGTAATTCTTCAGATTTTAAATCCCAGCACAAGTAAGTGGAAATCAGAGTGACTCGTTCCTCGCTTCTGCAGCTGTGGCCTGACAAGCGCTTATCACTCCCGCTAATGGCAATTTAATTCTCTTTTACTCTCGTGATTCGTCGCGATACTCTAATGGGGGAGAACTACTGTGCTCTGCAGGGCGGCAGTGCCGCAGCGGGCCCCGGCCGGGGCTCTGATGCAATTATATTATAAATGGTGCCGGGCCCGGCCGCCCCTGGCCTGAGCAGTTATTATATTATTATCAGTTGATGAAAATGGCGGCGGACAGGGTGGATGCGCGCCGGCGCGCACACACACACTTGTTTACTCCCCGAGAGTCCTGTGTCGGTGTCCTCCTGACTTTCACTTTCCGCCGCGTATGCGTGTGCCCTCATTACATTTGTCGGCACAGGGGTACAACACATGCGCAATCGCCGGGGCGCAATGAGCTCACACGCAAATGCGCGTTATTAGTAAGGTGTGGCGTGTGGCATCAAGGGCGCGCATAGCCATAGTCAAGAGAAGACAAAGCCAGGCCCACCCACGCTCAGGACTGTCTGAAGTCCGTCACCGGCGGGGCCTTAATTTTCCATACTTTAAATTGCCCGGCCCCTACCTGGCTAACATTGCGCTGCCAACCCCTCCCCCCCCCCCCCCCGCACCCCCCTTTCCCTTCCCGGCTCAGCCCCTGTCTGCCTTCAAGTTCTGCCCGGTGGCGGTGCCCGCCTTCTGCCCATAACCTGAGCTCGCCTCGCGCCGCCCTAGAGAGTCTGAGCTGCAGCCTCCTCAGGCCAGGTCCAGCAGCAGGCCCCCAGCCCAGGTGAGTGAGTCTCCTCTGCTTCAGTTCACACACGGTCTGAGTTGACCCAGGATAGAGGCAGCAGCACTGAAGCAGGGGTCAGGGAGTGGTTCGGGCCGGGGTGGGGGGGCGAGGAGGACCGTGACCGTCGTCGGACGGACTGTTAAGGTAAGGGCAAGGGGTCACTAGTCTCTGCTTGCAGAAAAGCCCTCCTGCGCAGTTGATTTTGGTTCCTTTTTTTATTTACAGCACCCACATCTTGGATCAGTAAATAAATAACATAGCTGCCCAGGTTTCAAATTGCGATGTGTGACATTTTCATATTTTCAGTATAATTATGAGTGACATTTGAATGACTATGAGTGACATTTTCTTGTGAGCGAAATCATGCAATGATAAGAAATTACACCTAACGAGAAACTAAGCACCAGACATAAAAGAAAGACCGGAGTCTAAGCAGGGGAGAGCAGAGTTATAGGAATTATGAGAGTGCTGTCATCATCCTGATTTAGCAGAACCCCGACTCGAGCTCACTGCAGAACATCCATGGCGTGGAGAGGGAAGTAAAGAGTGTGGGTGTGGTGGGAAAGCTTGGATTGCTGTAAGTCACAAGTTGTAACCCCTGATAGCATTGGATGGAGGGAATGAGAAAAAGGGGGCTGGATGTCAAACTACGGAGGTTTTGTGGCCATTTCCAGTGACAAGATATATCTGTTTTAGATATTTCACAATTCGATATTTTGCACTTTTTTGTTAAAAGGTAATTTTAGGTTGCAATTCGTAAACTACTGATATTTACATTTTTAAATGGTGTCTCCCACTAGTAGAACTACAATGCGAAATAAATAGGTGGACATGAGTTTACCTTGAAGTGAAAGGGCAGCAATGCGCTCAGTGTGAGCTCCCGATCGTCCATGATGCAACTTAAAGGCCCGTGGGCCGCGACTCCGTCGGGGGGGGGGGGGGGGGGGGGGGGGGCGGGCATGGGGGCCCCGGCCCCTCCATGTGCCTTGCAGGGGGCCCTCCTCAAGTTTCGTTACGCCACTGCAAATGATGTGTGTAAAAGCCTTGCCTGTCACTCTTTATTCTGTGGGAGGAGGGACTGATATTTTATTGTTTACAGATTTATATAGCGCGAACTCGGCCGAAGCGCTTTACATGAGCACCAGTTAAGTTACACAAGGATACCTTCATTTTTGGTAGACAAGGGGAGATGGCTTGATTTGCCCAAAATCACAGTATGCTGAGCCTACACCGAGTCTCAAACATGGTTCCCCAGTCCCAAAATCTGCATCTCTGAGACTCTGACCCTTCTGCCATATTCTCTCACCTATGTTTCAGGTGTACCGTACATAGGTTCTGCAGTTATGGCCCCATGACTGCTCTGAGACTCGAAGAATAATGTTCTGGTGGCGGGAGACTACCCTGCCAAATGTGACTCTCGAATCTCGAATCCTATTAAAATTATTGGTCTGAAAAAGAATTATTTTCAAAGCTATTAAGTTGTTTGCGTGTCAGGATTCCAGCTGTGTGCATTCTACATCTTCTCATCATCATGGCGTAGAGGCACCCGCTGAGAGGAAATGTAACCTTGCATTTTCTATACATTTTTGAAAGCGGTGAAATGCTAATTCTATGAAGAAGACCAGATTATGTATTGCGTTAGAGGATGCCTGATTGGTGCATGGGAATCTGCTAAAAATGTGATACAAGTGTTGAGACAGCATAGAGATGACGTTCGGTGGGGCTTTAACGTCTGGAATGGGTTTTGAAGGGTATCAAATATTATTTGTAGGGCGTCAAAAAATGTACATGGGGCCATGAACTGCCTCAGTATGCCTTAAAGGCCATCTAAACAGAGCTTGTGGTGGGAATGTGCCTGCTGAATGCATGGGAGAGCCCAAAAACGATGCTTTAGAAGAAAAAAAGGACCCACAATGTTCACAGGGTGGAAGACAGGCTGTGCGGGTATGGTGATCAAGCCATGCACAGAAGAGCATTGAAATAGTGCATTCAATAAGCTAAAAACTATTCATGGAATGGCACTCAATGACGTCATTAGGTTGGAGGATGCTTGATGCATTCATATAGTGGGGTACCCGGCAGAATGTGTGACTTGGGAACTCAGTAGCAAGGAAAGACTACAGGCTGGCACATGATATCCTGTTTTGAACACTTTCTCATAGCATGACATAGCATGACATAAGCATTCATTTATTTACTTTGCACAACTCATATTCGCCCATAGTTGAGCCACCATTGTGTTTTAATCCTCATATAAAAACATGAGTGAATGCCCTTCATGTCCAAAAGGCAAACCGCTGATAAGCCCTGGGCTTGTCTTGTAATATTGCACTTTAATGTGAGAAGAAACTAAGCACACGTGTTGTGTTCCTTATTGATTTAAATCTGTCTTTTTAAAGAATTTTGAATGATTACATTTGGTTAATAAACCTCCCATGCATTAAGGGGAGATCAAAGATGCCAAATATATAAATTTGAAATTCGGGCATTTCTTTGAGCCCTGAGAATTGGGGAGGGAGAAGATTGCTTGCCCCAGGGAAAAGCAATTCTACTCCAAACTCTTCTGATGAGCTTACCAACATACCAAAAGAACTTGTACACATGTATGTGGAAGGGCAATATAGTTTGGAGGATTGCTTTATGAGTTTTGAGAATGTTTCTAAGTCTTAGCCTTTGAATGATGTGTCTTAGGCCACAACACAACTCAACTTCCCAAGAGCAACTCAACTTTCAATCACAGCTGAAGAATGAATCCTAAACTCATGGTCCCACTACACCACTGTTGAATTCGCTGCTTGTCATGCCCCTGCTCAATAAACCACCCGTTGACCCAGGCATGCTTTCCAACTACAGACCCATCTCCCTCCTATCATAGCCAACAAAGGACTTTAAGAAATAAATCAACCAATGCCTCACCGGCCACCTCAGCAACCCTCAGTTCCTCGCCAAAACTCAGTCTGGATTCAGGTCAAACCACAGTACAGAAAAGACACAAATTTGCTGCCACAGACGAGATCCACATGATCCTTGAGAGAGGTGACATAGCTGTCTTCATTCTCCTGTGACAGTCTCACTCCCTGTCCTGATCAGGTGCCTGCATGAGATGGGCATTCGCTGGACCTGCTCCTTCTTAAAGGATAGAACACAAGCTGTCAGCATGGCATCTTACTCCTCAGAAGACCGCAAACTTATCTGTGGAGTGCCTCAAGGTTCATTGTTTAGACCCACTCTCTTCAATGTATACATGATTGCTCAAGCCAGCATTATCCGCATACACAACATCAACATTCTATCCTACACCAACAAAATGCAACTCATACTCTCCTTCTCAGACGAGACCCCCAACACAAGAAACAAGTTAACTGCCTGCATGATTGAAATTTATAACTGGATAAAATCCAACCGTCTTAAGCTCAATACAGACAAGACAGAAGTAGTAATCTTTGGCAAGATTGCCTCACCCTGGAACTCCAACTGCTGGATGGCTGAAATTCGACCCACACCCACAGGCACCTCTGCCCCACACATATATAGATCCAGATCAGGAGGACGGGCATTTCCTTACATCGCTCCTATAGCGGTGAACGGCCTCCCACTCCATATCAGAGCCTTCTCCTCTCTTCATGAATTTAGTAAGAAGCTGAAGACCAGGCTCTTCAATTAACCAACCGACCACAGGCAGGGCGAGGCCCACACACCCGCTCAGCACCAGGATACCTTCACAGATGTTAGTGAGCATTACATATATACATAAAATATTAAATGATGACGATGTGTTGGTCAGCACTGGAAGGGGCAGCAGGAACTGGAAGGATGCCTGTGGATGAGCAAATGGTGTATGAGAAGATGAAAGAAGCTCTGATTAGGAGGAATGGGCTGAAGCCAGCTCAGTACCTACAAATGTTTTAAGGTAGCAACCAAGCGAATGGTGTTCCTTTTGAAATGTGGGTTCACAGAGTATTGTGTGACTACAATGAGTGGTTGAAAGGGATGGAGGCTACCGTTTTGTATGCCTTGAGCCAGCTGATGGTTAGAGAGCGGTTCATGGAGGAGTGTTCCACCCCACATAGACAATACTTATAAGATCTGAGTCAGAAAGATCCAGTGAAACTTGCAGTGTTTGCGGACAAATGGCTAGCCAACAGGGTTAACAAAGGGATGTAGCAGCATGGCTCTAAGTTAAAGGGGGAGAGGAGCTCTCCACAGAGTGGTTCTAAACTGGAGGGCAAGGGCCAGGACAATTGTCACGCTTACGGAAGGGGACAGAATCTAAAAGGGAATTGTGTTTATAGTCAGAAACAAAGGGAGGAAGAAGGGGGACAGGAAAGTTCTCCAATATGCAAACTTGCTTCATGTGTCACAAGGAGAGACATTTTAAAAGAGACTGTCAGGCAAAAGACTGCCTGCCACACCCATGATAGCTTGTATGCTAACTATAGGGAAAGTAACCAGAGAAGTCCTCTTGCTCTTAACCTAGATGCCATGGACATACCGGAAAGAAATCCAGATGCTCTGAACCAAATAAACTCTAATAAAATGGGATTGTGCTGGAGACTACTATCAATGGGAAGAAAGTTCCTGCCCCATGTAATATGGGAGCAAATAGAACTATGGTAGAAAGGAAACATCTCAAATCCAAAGATATTCTCCCAGGTCCTAATGGCAAAGACTCAGTAGTTAGTGGAAAGGACATTGAGTATAACTCACCAGCGGCGCAGAGTACAAACCCATATCTCCGAGGCCATGCAACCCACTTTGCATGGCTTTTCATGGCCTTGTAGATGTGGAGTAGGGCAAAATGGCGCAAGTCGCCACGTTGCCTAACTCTGTGTTAAAGAGGTGTTCCACAGGTGTTGCGGTGGGCCTTTCTAAGCAACACCCATGGATTTTGACGCAGTCCCCGATTTGCACTAGGACTTGTAAACCTGGTAATGGGTCAAAAGCCACGAGGAGAAATAGCTTTATTTCTTCTCGGTTTTTCCTCTTTCTTTGTGTGCTGCATCCTGCATTACAAGTTAAAGGAGAAAACACCCTCCATTTATTGTTTTTGTATGGCAAGTTGTCCCTTCTTGCACAAAAAAAATCATTCCTTTAATACAGACACTCTTACACCATGGTATAAGAGTGCCTGTGTTGGTACAAGGCAGCCAAAATGGTACCAGCGCAGCAGGAAAGGACAAGAATGTGCCGCATATATCATAAATACAACACTTTCCTGCCCTTTTCTTTTGCTGCAGGACATTGCAGCCAAGTGACTTACTGTGCTGCTCTGCATCAAAAACCTGTAAATGAGGCCCTATGTGTCCATGAGACAGACATAGGAGAGCAAAAGCTAAAATTATTACATGTCTGACCGAGTGCAGAAGTGCATCAAGGCAGAGTCAGCCAAAATGTTAGACTTAAGGGTGATTGAGTGCTTGTGTAGCCCTTGGGCCTGTGTAGTGGTGCTGGTTCCCAAGCAAGTTTAAAGGACTTGTGGTTCTTTGTAAACTACAGTGTCCTCAATGAAGTTACCAAGATGGATGCCCATCTGCTCCCTTGAGCTGATAGCAGGTGGTTGGAGACTGTAGAGTGCACAAGCACTTTTGAGCTGACCAGCGGTAACTGACAGATCACTTTAGCGCCAAGTGTCAAGGCGAAGACAGCATTCTCAACAACAGAGGGATTTTTCCAAGTTAGTTGATGCCATTCAGGTTGAAGAATGCTCCTCCCACTCATCACTACCTGGGGAACCATATTCTCGCAGGGTTGGAAGAGTTGTGTGTGGCCTGCCTGGATGACATGGCCATGTTCAGCAATTCTTGGGGTGCCACCTGGGGCACCTTCAACATGTATTGGAAAGGACAAAGGGGGTGAAACAACAGTTAAGGCAAGCAACTGCCAGGCGGGGCAGTCTACTGTAGCCTACCTTGGGCATCAGGTGGGGAACAGAAAGATTTGCCCATTGAATGCACAAATACAGTCTGTTGGAATGGGAAGAGCCCACTTTTCAGAACAAAGTAAGAGCCCTTTAGGACTCACTGGTTGCTACAGAAAATGTGTAGCTATCAATGGAACACTGTAGACTGCACTGACATCCAAGAAACAGCCTGGGTAAGTGATCTGGAGTAAGGAAGGCATTTCTGAAGCAGAAGGGAGAACTAAGCAATGCATTTGTATTAAAAGCACCTGATTATAGTCAACATTTTATAGTGAAGATGGATGCTTCAGATTCTGGTGTTGGAGCAGTACTGAATTAACTGGTGAACAAAGGGGATGGCCATCCAGTGGCCTTTATTAGCCAGAGGTGTTAAACAGAGTGCAGAACTGGGCAGCCATTGAAAAAAAGAGGATTTTGAAATAATGTGGACTTTGTGAGATTTCCGCCCATATTTGGTCCGTATTAAATATGTCATACATACATATTACAAACCACTAACGTGGTTGAGGGCAATGAAGGGTAAAAGTCCCAAGTTGCTGAGCTGGTCAGTTCCATCACAGGGCCTAGACTTCATAGTTGAGCACAAGGCTGGATCAAACCATGGGAATGCAGATGGACTTTCCCGATGTTTGTGATGATTCTCTAGACAGATTTCTCCACTGATGGATTATGGTTCTAGGTATCAGATCTGGGAGGGGCATCCTTTTGGACAGGATTGTCCTCTGCATGATATACAGTCTTATCCTCTACACTGTGTGCCAAAACTGCATACGTCATCCTGTTTTTTATTTTTGGTCATGCCACACACCACTCTCATGTGGGTGCATTGACCTAGGCCCAATTGATCTTTTCACAATGATAGGTTTGGGACCTTGTCCTATACTACTATGGGAGTGATCAGTGCATCCTCATAGTGGAAACGGACTATCGTCCCTTTCCCAGGTTTCCTTCACAGGTGGAGTGCAGTGGTAGCAGCATATCATGGTTGATAAATTGTAGTGAAAGGCTTGTACCTCAGACATGAATGTGCACTCACAGGCCTCTGCATATAAAGTTCAGCTGCTTCGATGAATCTGGAATCCTGAATGTGGTATTCCATGCTTTGTACTTGTGCATGTGTGCTCAACACAATAATGCGTCGTGCACAAATAATACAGGCTTGCAGGTTTCATTTTGGAAGCCCACAGCATGACCAGGGTGCAAGATGGAGGAGAGTATGTGCTCTAGACAGCACATGTTTATTGTCAGCATCTCCTAAAAGGGAGAAGGAAGCACCAGACTCTACGATGAGGAAAGAGGGGGCAGGTTTTCCTTAGAAGTGCCATGACCCTTCTTGATACATTAGATTGTAAATGACTCTGACTGCAGCTGTCTTTTGGTAGATGGCAGGGGATACAGGGTGAGGCCTGCAGTATCTTTTGTAAGGGAGAGGATCCCTTTGAAGTAGAACAGGTTCTTGTATCCATTCCTGAGTTCTGTGAGGAGGGGTCATACACAGCTGGGTGCTGCCTGTTATCACCTGTTTGTATGTCTGTGTTGGACACTCCACCTGGAGTCAGTCCTTCTCAGCAGAGCATTGTTGCAGACAGAGGTCAGGCCTGGGTAGGGAATGGATCAAACCAATTTCAAGGGAGCAGATAAGGAAAAGACATCCTTCACCAGTGAAACTGGTATACAGATGGGAGTTCAATATGCACCATGGTTCGTTGTTGTGGTCTCCTCTACTGTGGAAGGATTACTTCGCAGAGTACTTAGGGACTACTGTATAGCCAAGGGTTGGTGTCCCACTGACGGCCATCTGCCCAGAGGAGAGGGAACATTGCCTGGAGTCTGATCTGAAGGAGGAATTACAAGACTGTCCTGGGTTCCAAGTATTAACACCAGTGAAAGATGCAAGGAATCACCAACCCTGAAGGAGGTGTGAATCATGGAATGTACTGCTATAATTGACCATGGCGTAGGGTCCATTGACGGAGACTTGCTAAGCAAGTACACCAAGGGATTCAAAGTACTGCTGGATTGGACAGGGAGACCATCATAATTCATCCCCATCATAGCTACCAGGCACCTGGAGTGGTATAACCATGTCCTAGGCCAGCCTGAAGCTGGGATAAGCGAGTGGTGGAGGCCCATATGCCCCACCAGTAGACTGCATGACTACATTTCCACCATTTGCCAACTAGATGCTCATGTTGCCAGGAAGATCCTGCTGCTGCAGGAAGGCTGAATGCGGCCAGTCGCTGGTACCACAAACTTGGTGAGAGTCTGAACAGGCCTAAGTCCAAGAGGCTGATTGCTAAGACTAGATCAGAAGGGCGGGGGAGTAGGAGCTGTATCCTCCAATCTCGACTGCTGAAACTTAATGGGGAATCCAGATTCAGGGAGCCCCATGTGGAGCAGATGGAGGGCTCGTCAGCAGCAGCATCTAGAGCATTAAGACTTGCACCTGAACCGGATATTCATGAACTATTGATTTTGTAGTAGAATTCTATGTGTTTTGTATAATAAAGTGCTTGTCTTTTCTGAAAAGAAATGCACTGGGCGGGGCACCGATCTTATTTCACTGCTGAGGATGTGGATTTGAATCTTGCACCTAAGTTAACGCCACACCAACCTCCCTCAGAAGTCTGAGACTGCTCGCCCTTGCTCCTACTGAGAGTCGATGGCGTAAACTGCTGTACTCAGTCCAGTTTTCAGAGCCATAGTAGGGTAGGCTCTGGGATAGCAGAGGTGAAATGCCTCAACCCTAATGGTTGTGGCCCAGTAACCATTCCTTTACCTGTAATCCACTAATTAGGTCTGACAGTCATAAAAAGATCATAAAAACTAACAAAGATGTCATATCACTTCCTGTTGAAAATGAAAGCCTCACATTTAACCACGTGAATAATATTGTTGAATTTAAACCTGTAAATTCAAGGCCTCATTCATGTTTTTTTTGTGCCATAGGGCAGCCCAGCAGGTCCTGCTGCTGGGCTGCCCTACGACAAAAGAAAAGGGCAGGGAATGCGCCATATCTATTAGATACTGTGCACTCCTGTCCTTTTCCCTTGCGCCAGTGCACAAGGGTACCTGCGTATGCGGAATGATTATTTTTGGTCAGGAAGGGGAACTTTTCTGCACAATAACAATCACAAGAGGCTTTTTCCTCTTTCTATGTGTGCTGCAGAATGCAGAATACAAAGAGGAAAAACAAGGAGAAATAAATATATTTCTCCTTGTTGTGCCTCCCTTACACCTTCCCTGAGGAAGCATACATTTTTGGACCTGCCTCAGACTTACGATTTCTTGTAAATCTGGGGCAGTGTCAAAAAGCCATGGATGTTGCTGGGAACACCCCCAGCAACACCCATCAAACGCCCATTTTATGCAGTTGTTGGCGTGAAAGGGGCACATATTTATAAGGCTATGAAAAAACACATAACATGACTTTATGTGGCCTTATAATTATGTCAGTGGCACATTGCACCACCAGAACATCAAAAGAGTTGCGTTCCAGCGGCGCAATAGTACCCATAGGACCTTATAAATGAGTCCTTCAGTGTTTTGCATATTTTCCTGCAATTTTGAAAGTATAACATTTGAAACTTTTGAGCAGTTTTTCTATATTGAGGGAAGTTTAAAGATGTGAAGTTTTAAAATTCTGCACATTTTGCATTAGTCTGTCTTGTGTACCACATTAAGGAATCTTTTCCTTCCCACTTTACTTTCTGGGTGTTGACTGCCTAACTTTACAGTCGATTGTCCAGGGGTAATCTGAGTAATTTTAGTGATTACACATTACTCTTGTGATGCAAAATTACTGAAATTATGCAATTGCACCAGTTTGAGCAATTATTATTAATTTGGGTAAAAAGTCCTACCACTGGAGCACACGAACAATGAAGTAAGAGACAGTGAGTCGCTGCTGACTACTGCTGTTAGTGTCCTGCAGCCTTTAGTGCTATTTTCTTAGAGCAAAAAGCATTGACGAGCCCAGTGTAAACACAAAGATGCATTTTGAAAATAGAGCTAAATGCTGGATTGCACTTCTCACATAGTTACTCATATTTATGAGTACTTTTGGGACCATTTTGACTAATTATGCTACAGAGAATTAAGCCAGTTACACCCACCCCTATCTAATACAGGACATGTAACTAGAGTTGGCTTCGGTTCAGTCCCTTGCCCATTCTTGGATACCTTTGTTATCTGTTTCACTTCCATGCTCTAGGTTCAATAGCGTTCCTCCCTAGTCTCCTGTTTGTACCATCCTAAAGCATTTTGATTCAACATTATCTGATTTGGATACAATGTAACCTACTACTACATACTGGTGGTGTCGCTTTTGTATTGTCTATGGATACTTCCTCTCTAACTGTTTTTAATTTCCCCATGCTCTTTTGCTTTATTTTCCCTGATCCCCAATGCTCTCCATCACACTACCTATCTCATCCCCTGTGTTATTTGTGTATTTATTTATTTTCCCTTTTCTCTTCCCATTTGTCTTCCCTGCACACTCTTTTATGCTTGGCCTCCCTCCAGCATTTCCCAATGCTACTTGCCCTGCTCTCCAACCAGATACCCATGCTAATTATGTTTATGTATTTCGTTTTCGGGGGGTTATAGCTGCAAAGTGCTGTTATGCTATGTTATGCCATGTCATGCCATGTCATGCTATGTTATGTTATCACCCATGAGGGTATCCTGGCACCTCGCAGGTATGTGAGGTTAGCCACGGACAGGGAACGTACTGGCTGAGCTAAATATACAGCTTCTTGCCAAAAAGAGAGGAAGTGCCTGTAATGTGGAGTGGGAGATCGTTCAATGCTATAGGAGCGATGTATGAGAAGACTCATCCTCTGGAACTGCTTATGTGAATGATTGGGACATGTGCTAGTAAGAGTCAGGATGAGTGGAGGTGCCTTGGGAGGTTTGGTGGCAATGTATGCAGCTTTTGAGGTAGGCTAAGCTTTAGTTGTGTAGTGCTTATTATGTCTGGATGAGAAGCTTGAATTGTTCATGCATGTGTATTAGGAGCCAGAGGAGCCCCTGAAGGTGTTGTATGTTGTGTGATCATCATGGGAGGTTGAGGACCAATGTGAGAAATTGTGTTATTGATTGATACTCCAGGGTGTAGTCCTCAGGATTATAAGGCTTCTGCAGGTCCAAGAGTGCACTGATGAATGACTCAGGAGATCCTCTATTTATACCTGGTGCCAGCTTTAAAGTGGAAGAAACATCTGGAGTTTTCCCCCCACAAATAGTTCTGGAATTTCCTTACTCCCTACCTAAGTCTCAAGAAGTCTGGGTTGATAAATGCCTGGTGTTAAATTCTTTGGGAGTGCGCCGAGGCAGCTCCTTTGAAAAGTAAGTGGGGCAGACAACTCTGCCCCTCCATTCTGACAGGATGGCCGCTTTCCAGCTACACCCAGGCCCTCTTGTTCACTGTCTGGGCCCAATACACATTCCTGATGGGTTGGCAATTATCTGCCCCAAGAAACTGGAAACTCCTAAAAGGCCTCAGAATCTTTAGGGCACAAAAATACCAACTTTCTGGAAGTGGTATTTTCAAACTTGTAATAAAAAATATGACGTTACCATTAAAGAGGATTTAACATTTCAATTCAGTTCAGTATCTTTATTTGGATTAATCAAAATCCAAAAAAGCAAAAACATAAAGCAGCATTCATCAGTTTATAAAAAGCAACTGTTTTCCGCAAAGTGCAAAATAGAGAAATAAAGTGCAATTTTACAGTTTGTACAGTATTTAAAAAAAAATCATTTAAATCTCAGTGTAGCTAAGAAATGTAAAGTTTATATAATTTAAATACACTTAAAGATCATTCCTTAAAGTATGAGCGTGACAAAACCAGGGTTTATTTTGTCTATCTCAAGGCCTACTAGTTTATCTGCATTTCCAGCAACATTAGATTTAAAAACAGCTCTTTAAAGGATCATTGGAGTCATAAAAACCACCTGGATGGGGTGCATAAATTAACCAAAAAAATATAAGTGCATTGCATAAATAGGGCAATGTGAATATTAAATTAGAGGACCCCCCCCCCCCTCCCTTATCAGCACAATGCTTTTTCCTCATTCTTAGCACACCTGGCAAAAAAACATGCCACATTAAAACACACTGCAGGGGTTTGCAACATTAGCAAGCAACTCAAGGCTGGCTTCACCAGCAAGAAATGTCCCCCTAAGTAATTGTAAAATGTAGCACTGCCTCAAAAAACTATAATGGTTGCAAAAAAAGATAAAATGCATAATATCTTGGATTGAGAGATTGTTACAAGAACATGGCCTCTGATTTAGGATGTTATCATAACCTAGAAGTTCTGGTAAACGCCTGTGTAAAATATTTAGTCTAAAATTTGTTAAAAGAAAATGTTGGTGAGTTGAATCACCACACTCAAGTAGTTCTCCATACCCAAGTCCGTTGTGAGTGGTATGTAAGCCCTAACCATGGGCTTTTTCTAAAATCCAGGGTATGTCTTTTTCTTTATTTGCTCAGGTGGCACAGCCTATTTCATCCAAGGATAACATAATGTAACCACGGGATGGTCAGGTCTTTATCCATAACAAGACAATCTCTTATAATGGCCTGATTGATCTCTAGTTTAGTACTCAACCAGATGTTAAAACACCTAACTATTGGGGAAAGAGCCAACTTATCCAAAATATAGTCCAAACCCAGTTCTTCATGTATTACAAAGGATACGACCGACTGTGGGAAAGACAGCAATTTCCTTATAAAGCTATTTTCAACACTCTGAACCTCACTACAGTCTGTCTAGCCCCATAGATCACTTCCATGACTGGCGTTTTACAGGCATTTGGCTTCATACACTTTCACCAATTCCTGAATCAGTATGGAACACAATCTACTTGCAAAGCCAAATACTGATGCTACTAACCTATTCAGCAAATTTCACGTAACCTTTCTTTGAGGGGCTCAGGAGCCTTTCTCATCAAAGATGACCCCTAGATATGGGAATGTAGTCACTCTAGTCACCTCCTGCAAAAAAAAAATATTGTGGCACTTATTTTCTTGTCCAATAACCATGATACGGGATTTTTTCTGATTTAAATCCCTATCAAGAGATGTCATAAGTTCACTAAAGGAATCAAAAGTCTTTGAAGACCCACCGCCATTCCAGCTAACGGAACCATATTGTCTGCATATATAAGAGCAGACATTAGCTGCGATCCAGCCTGGGGAATATCCTTTGTAGCATTGCATAGAAATGTGCTCAGATTGTTTTACATAGAAATGTGCTCAGATTGTTAATATACACTGTGAACAATAGCAGGGCCAAAATACAGCCTTGTCTCACTCTTTTATGTACTTTTACTGGCGCTGTCAGGGACCAATTGTGGTTCAATCTTACTGCAGCTGTTAAATCATGATGAAGGACATGTAAAAAACTAACAATGCCCCGATCAATCAATCAATCAATCATTGACACTTATAAAGCGCGCTACATACCCATAGGGTCTCAAGGCGCTGGGGGGGGGGGTGCCGCTACTGCTCGAACAGCCAGGTCTTCAGCTTCTTCCTGAAGGAGAGGTGGTCTTGGGTCAGGCGCAGGTCGGTCGGGAGGGAGTTCCAGGTCTTGGCGGCCAGGTAGGAGAAGGACCTTCCTCCTGTAGTCGCTCTTCGGATGCGGGGGACGGCGGCGAGGGCGTGGTTGGCTGATCGGAGGTGGCGTTTGGGAGCGTAGAAGTTGACTCGGCTGTTGAGGTAGCTCGGGCCTTGGTCGTGTAGGGCTTTGTGTGCGTGGGTGAGGAGGCGGAAGGTGATTCTTTTGTTGACGGGGAGCCAGTGAAGGTCTCTCAGATGTTCGGAGATGTGACTGGTTCGTGGGATGTCGAGGATGAGTCTGGCTGAGGCGTTCTGGATCCGCTGGAGTCTCTTCTGGAGCTTGGCGGTGGTACCGGCGTAGAGGGCGTTGCCGTAGTCCAGTCGGCTGGTGACGAGGGCCTGGGTGACGGTCTTCCTGGTCTCGGTGGGGATCCACCAGAAGATCTTCCTTAGCATGCGTAGGATGTTGAAGCACGCCGAGGAGACGTTGTTGACCTGCCTGGTCATGGAGAGGGAGGAGTCCAGGATGACGCCCAGGTTTCGTGCATGGTCTGTCGGTTTGGGTGCGGTGCCCAGGGAGGGAGGCCACCAGGAGTCGTCCCAGGCGGAGGGTGAGGAGCCCAGGATGAGGACCTCCGTCTTGTCCGAGTTCAGTTTCAGGCGGCTGGTCGTCATCCACTCGGCTACCTCTTTCATCCCTTCGTGCAGGTTGGCTCTGGCGGCGGCGGGGTCGTTGGTCAGGGAGAGGATCAGCTGGGTGTCGTCGGCGTAGGAGATTATGCTGAGGTTGTGTTTGCGTACGATGGCCGCGAGGGGGCTCATGTAGACGTTGAAGAGGGTGGGGCTCAGAGATGATCCTTGGGGGACGCCGCAGATGACTTCGGAGGCCTCTGACTTGTACGGTGGTAGGCGGACTCTCTGTGTTCTTCCGTCGAGGAAGGAGACGATCCATTCCAGCGCCTTGTCCTGGATGCCGATGTTGCTGAGGCGCCGTACTAGGGTGCGGTGGCAGACCGTGTCGAATGCCGCGGAGAGGTCTAGGAGGATGAGGGCCGCTGTTTCTCCATTGTCCATCAGGGCTCGGATGTCATCGGTGGCGGCGATGAGGGCGGTCTCGGTGCTGTGGTTGGCTCGGAAGCCGGACTGTGAGGGGTCGAGGGATCCGTTCGTCTCGAGGAAGGCGGCCATCTGCTTGTTGACGGTCTTCTCGATGACTTTGGCTGGAAACGGGAGGAGCGAGATGGGGCGGTAATTCTTGAGTTCGGTGGGGTCCGCTGTGGGTTTTTTGAGAAGAGCGCTGAGTTCGGCGTGTTTCCAGCTCTCGAGGAAGGTGGCGGTGTCGAAGGATGTGTTGATGATGTCTCGCAGGTGGGGTGCGATGACAGCGTCGGCCTTGTTGAAGACGTGGTGAGGGCAGGGGTCGGTCGGTGATCCGGAGTGGATGGAGTTCATCGTGCGGATGGTGTCTTCGGTGCTGATCGGGGTCCAGGCGTGGAGGGTGGTGGTGGGGGGTGGTTGTTCGGTCATGGTGTGCGTTGGTTGGTTGTTGAAGCTGTTGTGTATGTCCGCGATCTTGTTGTGGAAGTATGAAGCGAGGGAGTTGCAGAGGTCTTGCGATGGGGTGATGTCGTTGTTTCCTGCGCGGGGGTTGGAAAGCTCTTTCACGATGTTGAAGAGTTCCTTGCAGTTGTGTGCGTTGTTGTCCAACCGGTCCTTGAAAGCTGTTTTCTTGGCGGCGCGGATCAGCTGGTGGTGCTTCCGGGTGGCAAGTTTGAAGGAGGTCCTGTTGTCCGGTGTCGGTTCCCTTTTCCAGACTTTCTCGAGGGCTCGGCAGTTCTTCTTGGAGCTCTTGAGTTCGTCGGTGAACCATGGGGCCTTCTTGCTGCCGGGTCTGCTGGGCGGGGTCCTCAGTGGGGCGAGTTCGTCCGCGCAGTTGTTGATCCACTTCGTGAGGTTGTCTGCGGCCTGGCTGGGGTTCGCTGAGCTGGCAGGAGGGTGCTGGCTCAGGGAGGTGGCGAGCTGGTCTGCTGTGATCTTGTTCCAGCTTCTGCGGGCGGCCTGTTTCTGGTGGTGGTGGGTCGTCGTTCTCTTGAAGGTGAAGTGGACGCAGCTGTGGTCCGTCCATTGAAGCTCTGTGGCGTGGCTGAAGTCGATGTCTGTGCTGGAAGAGAAGACTGCGTCGAGTGTGTGTCCGGCGAGGTGGGTGGGGGTGGACACCAGTTGCTTGAGTCCCAGGTTGGCGAGGTTGTCGAGCAGGGTGCTGGTGTTGTGGTCGTTGTTGTTCTCCAGGTGAAAGTTGAGGTCTCCCAGGAGGATGTAGTCAGCAGAGGGGAGGGCGTGCGGGCTGACGAAGTCGGCGATGTCCTCGCTGAATTGCGTGCGTGGTCCAGGGGGTCGGTAGATCAGGGTGCCTCTGAGGGTGGTGTTCGGGTTGGTGTGGATCTGGAAGTGCAGGTGTTCGGCGCTGGTCAAGACATAGATCAAGACCTATATCAATTGACATTGACCATAGTTGATGTGATATACGTAATCAAGTGCCCGTGTGACTATTGCTACATGGGACAAATCCGCCAGAGAGTGAATTCATGTATTCTGCAACATTGTAGCAGGGTAAGCTGCAAAGTACAGGAAGCACTTCTATTTGAACATTTCCCCACCTTAGAGCTCCAGACAGGCAATTTGAAATGGTTGGTAACTGAGAAAGTCACTGCCAACCCAATGGGTGGCAATTTTGCCAACACACTGAGCTTATGTGGGTGTAAGAGGATACACACATTCGACACAGTACTGAGAGGGTTGAATGAGTTCGAGGAGATAGCGAGACAAGTGCCAAAATTGAATGATGGGTGAACCATATTCTCCTGTAACCTACATCACTGGTCACATTGAGACACACAGGATATTTTAGGCATGTACGTCTTGAATTGTGTATTCACTACAGGGGTAAGTGATTAGAGCCAGATACCTTAAAAGCTCATTTTATACTCATACACTTGCCATGGCTACCTGAGTATTTAATATGATTCTAAATGTTATTTGTCGCCTCATGAATATGTTTCTCCTCACCAGTAACCTGTGACTGATATTTGTGCGTTGGAACCACACATCCATTGAAATGATTGTGAATTACTAATTTGTGTGCTTTTTAATTATCCATACTTTGAAGTTATGCCAAGTATTACACTCCTGTATTGTGTGATTTATTCTTTGTTGGTTTCCCATGCTTCTGCAAGACATTTTGCATGAATTGTTATTACTGTATTGGCTCTTCAAACTGGCCCAGTATTGTTATTGTTGCACATGTTGTTTCTCTTCTTTTCACTTAGCTCACATGTAACCCCCTTTTCGGATTCCTTTTTCAGAATCCCTGTGTCTAGCATCACACAGATTCCCTGAGCATTACCTAGAACCTAGGCGCATTGTAGCTTGACTGCTACAGCATTGTCTTCCATTTTGGGCCCACAATGGGTGAGGGGGGGTGGCAGCACATACCACAGACAAGCTTGTTGGTGTGAAAAAGGCCGCTTTATTGGAAACAGGTGCACCTTACAAATAAATTCCCTTGGCCTGTGCCGTACAAAACTAAACCTCACTAAATAAATACTTCCTAACATACCCCCACACCCTCCCCTAAACATGGGTTCCTCCTACAACAATTATAAATACCAACTAGCAATTTCCAACTTTCCTAATTACCTAACTATATAACTTCTTGTATCTACCCCAACGGTGGAGAAGTATGGCTCACTGGTTAGAGCAGGCAGACCCTGTAGCAGAGGTCAGACCCGGGACCAGGGTTCAATTCCCGACGCGGCAGGGCCTTGTGCTCAAATGTCCACAGACTCGATAATTCTCGCTTCGGTGCCTGACCTAATCATGGGTTCACACTCTGCAACTCCGGGCATTAAGCTTGCTTAATCTCCACAACGCCCCCCCCTGTAGGGGCTATCTCACAGGGAAAAGCCAGGACGGGTTCCCAAGGCAAGCGCCAAGATACCTCCCCGGTGATCGAGCGCCATATAAGAACATACAAGAAGAAAAAAAAACTGTAAACCGGACCTCATACAATCCCCCCCCAGTACTTAGGAAAAAACGCCACCACAACGGCCTGTACAACACATCAGCACCTGCTCCAGCGAGAAAAATCCCATACAATATGCTTCCCTACTGCACCCGTTCCCAACAAGACCACCTCGCCAAGACACAACTCACCACCTCAGAAACCAGTTACCACCCCAAACTTACCGAAAAAAGGGGGTATAACCCTAAAAAAGGGGTGGGAGGGAAAAAAGCGAAACCCCCAGGACACCTAAACCGGCTGCTGGGTCACTACCACCAAAATGGTGGGTAGTACCCTAAAATGGCTGGTTAAATAAGCCTACAGCCCAAAAGCAGCCCAAAGCTAGCCCACCCAGCCCAAAATGAGCTCACATAGCCCAACCAACCCAACTGAGGTGCTGGCTGCCCTCCCCCTCCTAGGCCCAAAACCCCCCGGAAGGAGCAGGCTTCCCGCTGGTCGGCCGTCCCTCCCAAAGCCCTATTTGGCCCACAATGGGTGTGGGGCGGACGCAAAAACCACAGAACAGCTTGTTGATGTGAAAAAGGCCGCTTTATTTGAAACAGGTGCACCTTACAAATAAATTCCCTTGGCCTGTGCCGTACAAAACTAAACCTCACTAAATAAATACTTCCTAACATACCCCCACCCCCTCCCCTTGACATGGAGAACTCAGAGCAAACACTTGATGTGCAAATAGGAATTTTAAAATTCCTAGTGGAAGAAAAAAGGAAAAAAGAACAAACCGAGCTAACCAAAGTAAAGGGAATATCCGACAACTGTCAAGAGGTAATAAGTGACATCAAAAGCACCGGCCACTTAGCGCCGGCGAAAAGAGAAATGGGAACACAAACCGGTAATAAACCATGTAAGGGACCAATAAGTAACCAGTGTAAAACTACGGTTTATTCCCTAAAGAAACTTTTTAAAGAAGACACTAATAGCGAGTCTAACCTATATCCTATATTCAGGAAACCCAAAGACAAACTTATCATGGCCAGTCCTGTCATGGACCAAGAAAAAAAGGATAGCATTGGCTTAAATGGCGAGGATGCGCAGGATTTACAAAATATAAAAAAGAAGCAAGTGGAAAGAAAGAAAAAAAGGGGAAAGCCGCTAAGAAGATTTAAAAAGAAAAATGCGCATAAACTCAAATTTCAGAAGACCACCACCCCTCCCGACGCCCACCTTGATCACGAAGAAAGTATAAAATCGCCCATATCTCTAAAGAGAATAAATCAAAACCTGATGGAAAAACCTAATAATAAAATTCCCCAACAATACCCGTAAAACCCAAGGGCAAAAGACTTCCTTTATGACCCAGTAAGCCCTGCATTAAGAGTTCATTTTAAAGGATCCGAAGACTACCGGAAAAAAGACCTACCACAAGAAGATTTAATATCGACGCAGCTGCAAATAACAGAGCTGTTTCCAACAGACGAAGCCCCTCTCAACCAAGGTCGTATTATTAACCTCCTTCAACGTATCTTGCCCCTACAAACTTTAACACGAAAAGAAATCAACTTAGTAACCTTCCCGGATAAAGAAAAAATGAAAACCGCCGTGGTAGAATTTTGGTCACCAGTGCTCCCGGGAATTATTCTGAAAGAAAAAGAGACTCTCCATAAATGTGGCTACGACTTGACCTCAATACAGAAATCTACAGACGGTAAACCGAGAAATCGCCCTAAGGGATCTTTACAAAAAACCCTTTATCAGCAAAATAAAAAAAACAATTACATAGGCGACTCTGCAGATCATCTAATTATCTAAGTAAAGGACGGGGAGAGAGAACTCTGGAGCCAAAGTTCCAAAGATAAGGATACAGTAAATGTAGATCAGTCTTGGTTATGGATTGCAGAGATTCTAAACAACAAAAAACAAGCACGGAACAAGAATCACTCAGTTTAGCAGTGGTCTACTGATATCATCCTGGAACATAGCAGGGAAAACACCAGAAAAGATGATGGAACTGACGAAAAACCAACCAGCTATAATGGCAATTCAAGAAACTTGGTCAACAAAACGTTTTTACCAGGAGGGGTATTTCACCTATGATATCCCAGCGCAGGAAGTTGGCCGAGGGCATGCAAAGGGAGGTATAGCAATACTTTTAAGCGAAGAGTACAACTGGGCCCAAGAAATTATCTCTACAAAATCTAACCACTTTCAATGTATTAAGATCAGGCTGGGGTTAGACACTTCAGACCTGCAAAAAAACTTTTTGCTTTTCAAGGTATATATCCCCCCTGGACAAAAAAACTATGGGCTATTTGTTGAAATCTTGGAGGGTATCCAGCTAATAATAGAAACTCAAGCCTATCTCCCTTTTATAATCATGGGTGACCTCAACGGAAAACTATCTAACACAGAAATATCGAAATGGGCAAGCTGGTATAAGGAGGAAGCTCTTGACATTTCAGTGCCATTGTTCCCGACCAGAAGCAAGGCTGACAAAAGGGGGAAAGTATTATTACAATCACTACCTTTACTAAATGGAACTATCCTAAATGGAAATGTGGAAGGTGACATCCCTGCGTCTTATACGAGACAGGGAACGAACTCCATATCAATTTTGGATTATATGATCTGCAGCTTGGATATGTTCGGGTCTGTTTCACAGCTTCAGATTTACTTTGTCCAAGGAAGCGACCATGCCATCTTGGCTTTACACACCCAATGGACAACGACCACATGCCCAACAAGCCACATCATGTTTAAATCCAGTACTGTTACGGTAAAGACAAACCAAAGGCAGATATATTGGAATTCCGCTACACTCAATAAAGTCGCCACTCTAATAAATACTAAGCAGCTCCTTCAAACAATCTATTCCTCCAACCTAATAACAAACTTTGAGATGATAATCGAGACATTAAAACAAATGCTCCAACACAAATGGCAACAAGCAGTACCAGCAAGATTCAAAAATAAAACTAGTAAGCCATCTACAAGCGCAAAAAGGTTAAAGAAATTAATAGGAATGCAGTTCCTGGAGCCCTCTATATCTAGACAAGCAGAAATTAATACATTAAAGAACCAACGCAAGAGGGAGAAATAATGGCAAAAAAATACAACACAAGATAAAAATTGGGTCGACCTGCGGATAGCAGCAAAACAGTACAACCAACGTACTTACTGGTCATTAATCGCTAAAGAAACAGGCACAAGAAAGGCCTTGCAAGCTATCCCAGTCCCCCCTAAAGAATGGGAGATATATTTGACCAACTTGTATAAATTAAATACTAACTATGAAAGGCCTATAACTCCCACAAACAACTGCGAAGGAATCACCCCACCCATTGGAACTGTGTCACCCTTTTCCGCAGAAATGCAAATAAGGAAGGCAAGAACAACAGGAGCCACCGGACCAGACTAAATACCTATTAAGGTCCTTCAGACTGACCCTAAGGGATGGAGCACAATACTATCTCCCCTCTTCGATTTCATCCTCAATACAGGGAAATTGCCGAAATCTTGGAAGGGTAGCATCGTCATACCGATATATAAAAAGGGACCGAGACAACAGCCTGGCAATTATCGGCAGATAGCACTACTGGATGCTACGGGAAAGATCTTTGCTGCAGAGGTTCTGGATCAACTAAAAAAATGGGCTTTCACACAGGGACTGATCCCGCTCTACCAAGCAGGCTTTAGGCCAAAGCACTCAGTCTTAGACAATATTGCGATGTTACAAACTATCCTTGACACATATGTGGTAGTTAAATCCCAGCCTGTGTATGCAGCATTCATCGACTTTACCACAGCGTTCGACCGAGTGGATAGAGTGACCCTATGGAAAAAACTGAGGAAATTAGGAATTCCTGAGCAGCTGTTACGAATTATAATTGCACTGCATACAGACACTTTGTGCCAAGTACAAATGGGGAGGGAAAAGGGCCTGACTAACCCGATCCCAACCCCTAACGGACTCAAGCAAGGGTGCCTCCTTGCCCCATTGTTGTTCTCCATATATCTCAGTGATTTGCCTCAGCATCTACAGCGAGAACAAACTTCCCACCAAAGGTAGCTGCCCAAAAAGTTCATGCCCTACTTTACACGGACGATATTATAGTGTTGGACCAAACACCCTTTGGACTGCAAAACGATCTGGATGCCCTGTATAAGTATACTAAGGAAAATTTTCTAATACCTAATTTAACCAAAACAAAAATAGTCTCTTTCTCAGGGAAGAAAAAAAGCAGTAAATACTGTTGGAGACTTGGTGACGAAAAAAATAGATAAAGTTGAGGAGTATACCTATCTGGGTAGGATCTTCACTAAGTCACTAAAAAACAACCGCCAGTTTCTAAACTTGTCGAGAAAATCAGAGGTGCATGCAGGAGCACTGCTAAGGTTATACGCGGCCTCGGGAAATAGACATTTCTCCTCCCTACTTAAAGTCTACAGTGTGAAGATCCCTGCAGTTTTATCATTTGCCTTGGAATACATTCCTATAAAGCAGTGGACATTCCTGGACCAAAAAGAAGGAAAAATATTGAGGAAAATGCTAAAAGTAGCGCAGTCTATCCCAGTACAAGCACTCCGCCTTGAACTATCGCTCACGAGCTCTTACTCTCGAGGTATCGCAAACATCATTAGGTGGGCATACAACCTGCTCCATGCAAAGGATGGTACACTTCGCTCCCTGCTTAAAACAGAGACCTTTGATAGTGATTCTATGAAGCACGTATTTTATAAAAACATGTCTTTCGCCTTCAAACTGGCGAATATTAGTACTGATCTGTTGCTGACTTGGACACCGCCTCAATTGAAACTCTTTTTAAAATGCTACACCCCAAGACTAAGCTTTGACCTTGACTCATCGCATTGCGCCAAATTAATTTTATATAAAAACTTTGCTGAATCAGTGGTATTTAAGAACACCCAGAACTATATAGATTTTAATCTCACTCACGGCGCTAGGAGATTAATTATCCTGCTCCGGTTGGGCATTCTACCCACCCAAACTTTAACATCAAAATGGCATCAAAACGAGTCACCAATATGTAGCCTATGTAACGGCGGGGAGCAGGTCTTAGAGCATCTACTGTTCATATGCCCCAATCTAAAAGTAGTAGCGGCGAGAGCAAAACATCTGTATCCTATATATCTCAGATGCCGCATCACCACTGTCAAGGAATTGATTATCGCTCGCAAAACTCCCCCTAATGAACTAGTTTGTTATAAACTTTATACATTTTTAAAACCTTTTTTATCTCTGTATTAACATGAGAACTTTTAAAAGCTATAATAGTTGAATTTTATATATTATTTGTGGTCCTTAGTGGAGTACCAAACCAAATAAAAACTTGGGTGTGGGGCGGACGCACAAACCACAGAACAGCTTGTTGGTGTGAAAAAGGCCGCTTTATTTGAAACAGGTGCACCTTAAAAATAAATTCCCTTGGCCTGTGCCGTACAAAACTAAACCTCACTAAATAAATACTTCCTAACATACCCCCACCCCCTCCCCTTGACATGGTTACCCCCAACAACAATTATAAATACCAACTTGCAAGTTCCAACTTTCCTAACTACCTAACTATATAACTTCTTGTATCTACCCCAACTGTAAACCAGACCTCATACAATCCCCCCCAGTACTTAGGAAAAAACGCCACTTGGAAGTCATCCTGGCGGCGTCCGAACCCCCATTAGGCATCCTGTCTCTTTGGATATCTGTGTACCCCTATGACCTTATCCAGGGCCTCCTTCAATTGTACAATGTATAATTCCATCCCATACCGCGATAAGTGGACCCCGTTCTCCCTTAAAAAGTACACCGCTCCAATGCGCAATTCCAGATGCTCCATCCTACCCAAACCTTCCTTCTCGCAAAAACTCCTCATCTCTCTGTTGTCTTCCTGCACGCCCTATCTATGGCCGCCAGCTGCTCCGCGGCTCTCCAAATATCCCTAGGTATGAACTCTGTCTATATAATATGGCACCCTGACGACTGGCGCCGCACTTCCAACAAATCCCTCTTCATCTGCTTCACCAATGCCAGGCCCTTGCACTGACCTAACTCTTCTCCCCCAGGTGGATGACTAGTACATCCGGACACACTGCCCTCCTGACCATCTTATTCAAAGCCGGCAACAGTTCATGCCACCTCATTCCCCCTTTCCCTGCCAATGACATACAAACAACCCAGGATCCAAGCCCAATTCAAACTCTGGTTCTTATCCCACTCTGCGCATTCCGCCCGCTTCACAAATGAATGTCCCATAATGAAGATACACAGGACAGCGTCGTCCGGCCCCACCACCGCACCTGTAAAGACACACATGTAAGCCACTGGCCAAAACATGTCATCAAGCCTGGTCTTCCATCCCAACTCCCCACAACCTAATGTACGTTTTATAACAATCCGACTTCCAGTGCCCCAGATGCATGAGCTCCTCCCTTTCTCAACCCCTTCTTGCTGCATCCGTCGCCGCCCCTATGCAGAACTAGTGTGTCCAAAAAACCCTCGGGTCCTCACCCATGGCGCGTAGGGCGTGCTGCAGAACACATAACAGCTGAGCTGCCGTCACCCTGCCCTTGTCAAGCCGGCAAAAAACTTCCCCGTCTCCTTTCGCCGTTCGTCCGCCAGCAGCCCCCCCACCCCGCTGGCCATACTGCACCTGTCTCTACCAGACCCATCACGAACTGTTGTAGATGATTTTAGGACTCTAGTTAATATTCCCGATTTCATGCCCTTATGTGGTTATATCAAATCAGACCCTTATACAGGCATATGAATCATACCCATATTAAGACATAGCCAATGCAGTCCAAATACGGCAAAGCTACTCCCATAGACTCCTAGAAAGCACAACGCGTTCTTAAACAAACCAAGCCTCCAGCAGCCGGGAATTCCCCCTGCTTCTGTATTGATTTGTCCTAGAACTCCTGGAGTCCTGAAAGAACTGCAAGTTCTTAGTGACGTCTTATGTCTAACCTTACAAACTCATCACCTTCCAGGTATAAATATACCAGCATCTGCCTTAAGCAAGACACGGTGGTTTGGAGCAGATCGGCTATCTACTTGCCCGACGAACCTGCTGATGCGAGTGCCGAAGGAAGCCGACCCTCCGTGATGATCCACTGAGAGAGACACTGTCTTTTCTCCTGCTGAGAAATCCAGCTCCAGTGCTTCCCTGTCACCCTTGAGGTTTGCTGGGAGATCGAGTCCTGAGAAAGAGATACAAGACCTCCTTCATTCTATAACCAAGGTATGGAGCTGATTAGACCCACAGAGAATTCTTGATTCAGATTCCTGGCAAAAACTATAACTCATCTACTCCTTCCCTGTACTAGGCTTAGGTTAGGTACACTGGGGTAGGCGTATCTTAAAACACCAGTTGAGTACGTTTAGTCATTATTTTATCATTGTATGTATTTTATCCATTTTAAGTATCTTATGGCTTAGAAACCATATAAATGCTTTTACAGTATTATTTCATAATACTCATTTTACTGTACGCACTATACTTTATGACAAGTATTGCAATTGGTGCAATCACTTCTCTTGCATGAGAAAGTAGACTGCTCAATAAATAACCTTTTTATTGAAAACGCCCGTCTCTCTATTTCTCTGCACTCCTGGTGAAACTAAGCATGCACGATTGACTGAGTGAAATAGCTATCTATTGTTTCCACGACTCTGGAGATATACTCCTTATTCTGGGGGAGCAAAGTTGTCATGTTTATGCGGTTGTCAGAAACTTATTCCTTCTTGTCTAATCAGGAAAGTTAACACCTTCTTGTTTACTCGAGAAAGTTTCTAGTGACCTCTGAGCTAGCTGGCATTTCATAATTAAGAATAACATATTCAATAGAGACCTAGTCGACCTCAGTCCTACGTCTACACTGTTGTTTATGTTATTCCAATGCACAGAGCCTATTGGGAATATAGGAACTACACTACAGAACCACTTCCCAGCACCCCGTTGATCGGTCTTGGAACGCCGCAGCAGTACCACCACCTCCTGAGCCATCAGTTCCACCTCCCCCCAAGACACCCCAGGCCCTATTCTGATCCCCACCAGTTCCGAAACCCAAAATGCCACAAAGTACATCCACGACATGAGTGTAGAAAACATAATGGTCTCCTCCCGGTTGTGGCAAATCGTCGGCAACAGCTGTATCAGACCCACGAGCATAGCCCTTGTGATGGGCCGTCGCTGCCGAACTCTGGCACCCCTCTCCCGCACCCAACCTTCCAATAAACGCGATCCCAGTTCGCCCGCGGACAGCCCATAGCCCCACCACAACTTCCCCATGAAAGCGACCACTGACATCTTGCCAGCAATTGACGCTTTTGACATCCCTCTGTCAATCATCCGCGGCATGAATTGCACCACCTGTTGGCCCCCTAGCCAGCGATGGTCCTGCTGCACTGCCCCACCTTCCAAAAACTCCCTCCATGCCTGCTCGTACGCCTTCCAGGTAGAAACGGCCACCGACGCTCTTACCAGTTGTACGACCCGGTCTCTCCCACTGACCACAGCCCCAGCGGCACCGGCGTCTTGCGTTTGTCCGCCTCTGTGGCTAGCCCATGGAACCTCTGCCACTGTGAACAAGACAAAGCATCGGCAATGTCATTGTCCACCCCTGGCACATGTCGGGCTTGAAATAAAATGTCATGTTCCAAACAACGCAGAATAAACAACCTCATCAACTTGAGCACTTGCAGGTCCCTGGCTGACTGTCTGTTGACAACCTGTACCACGGACATGTTGTCCACTTTAAAGATCACCCGCTTGTGTACTAGCTCTCGCACCCAACACCGTCACCGCGACCACTAGCGGGAAGAGATCCAAGAACGCAATGCTGCGCCCCACGCCCCGCCAATGTGGTGGCGACTCCTCCGCGCACCACCTCCCCGCCAGTACAGACCGAAACCACCCACCCCGTCGCATCCAACGAGATGGTCACGTCCCATTCCCAGTCCTCGGGGGGCACCATGGGCACACCATTGAAACGCTCCAAGAAGGCCCGCCACATGTGCAGGTCCTCCTTCGTCCCCGCCGACAATCGGAGGTGATGATGCTGTAACGTTAGTCCGGACAGTGCCAGACCCAGTCGTCTACAAAAAGTACGGCCCGCCCGCACAACGCGGCACGCAAAGTTCAAATGCCCCAGTAGAACCTGGACCTCCCGGACTGTCACCTTATGTTTCCCCAACATGTTGTCCACCAATGCCATCATATGCACCTTCTTGTCCTCCGGCAGGCGTGCTTCCATGGCCATGGAGTCGAGCTCTGTTCCTAGAAATGACAGCACCGTACTGGGACCCTGCGTCTTATCTGGCACCAGGGGCACACCCAGGTAGCCCATGAGTTCCATAAAACTGTCCAGCTGCTGCTGGCAATCCACCGAACCCGGCCGTACCACCAAGAAGAAGTCATTCAGGTAGTGCATCACCGTCTCATTGCCTGTGTGCCAGGAAAAAGCCCACTGCAAAAGGGTACTGAAGCGTTCAAACAACACGCATGAGATCGAACACGTCATGGGCAATGCCTTGTTCACGAATATGTCCCCGTCAAACTGAATCCCCAACAGCTGGTGATCCTCCGGATGTACCGGTAGCAATCTAAATGCCGACTTATTATCACATTTCAGCATGAGGGCGCCAGCCCCTACCGACGCCACTAGCCTGCGTCCACATCCACGGACAAGTAAGACACCGATGACAGCTCCGTCGATATATAATCGTTCATTGACATCCCTTTACGGCCACGACAGGTGCTGAATCAGGTGAAATTGCCCCGGCTCCTTCTGCGACACAACACCGATAGGAGAGATAATCAAATCCCAAATGGGCGCCTCCGAAAGGGGCCCGCCATCCGCCCTTCCGCACTTCCTTGAACAACTTGTCCCGCACCACCGCCTTGTGCGCATTAACCGATTTCAGATTATCTGCCCACCTGGCAATCCTCGGGCCTTCGTACCCCAGTCAGAAACCCTCCCGGAACCCCCGCCGCAACCACCCGCGTCGTTGGTCCGCGGATAAGACGCTATGAGGGTCTCTTGCCGGTCCTGTTTAACCAGCGTATGAGCCTTTTCCCATAGCTCCTGACCCCCCTTTTCCTCCCCTACCCACAGCCTGTGTCCCTGACGTTGCGGGTTGCTGCACCGGAGCCCCGCCCCCGACTCCCCAGCATTGTACCATCGGGTGTTGTTTCCCGCACTTGGAGCACTCATGCCAGAATCGGCAGTACTGTCTGCCACATGCGCCCTTGTTGTAGTCCCAACAAGCTCTAACTGTGTTGTTTGTGACACCCTCTCCTTGCCGCACCCCCCCCCAAGGGTGGGGCAGGCCGGAAAGGGGCGAGGCGCAAGCGGTAGGCCACTGGCCGTATAGATCGTCTTACCGAACTTCGCCTCCCCATGGTCGGCTGATACAAGTCAGAATCGATCTCCCCCACTTTGCCTTCGGATCCGCCGCCAAGTGTGCTCCAAACTCCTCATCATAATGTGACCACACATAACCCCCATACGTGACCTGTGCCCTCCAGATCACGTCCATATATTTAAAAAGCACAACCGTCCGCTCCGGGTACTTCTCGCAGTACACGCTGGCAAATATCAAAAACCCTGCCGACCAGTTTTCTATGTTCAGAGGAACCTTTGGCCGCTTGGCCAATTCCTGTTCCTCTTCCTTCGACCCCTCCTTTTCCGTCAGCTCACGGTGTGAGAGCTTCAGAATATCCACAATGTCCCCTTTCCAAATCTTCTTTTTGGTGGCCAGGGACAGGTGCGCCCCCAGCGGTTTTGCGATGCCCTTTTAGGGCAGCTTGCGCACCGGAAGATCGTGGCTCTCCTTCCCTTCGGTACCCCCCTTGCTCCCCCGTCCGTCTTAGCGTCCCCGGCCCAGCTGACGCCTGCCCCGTCTGCGCCTACCCCTGTGTCCCTCATGTACCTTCCCTTATTAAGACGCACCCCTTCGTCCCCTCCTTTCGCATCTGTCCCCACCGACACTGTACCCCGTCGGGCCCCTTCTTCCCCTCTTCCGCATCTGTCCCCACCGACACTGTAACCCGTCGGGCCCCTCCCGACCCGCTCCCCTCTCTGCAACCTTTCTTACCTGGCGTCAATTTGAGCAGGGGGGCCTGCCACTCTCTCCGCTCCACACTTCTGGGTCTGCAAAACACTAGTAACAACATTACTCCGCTCCCCCCATCCCGTCCCGCCCCCCTCTCCTCCCTAATTTCCCCCTCCTCCATGCTATCCTCATCATAATCCAGCTGGGACCTCTCCTCCTCTAGATCCTCAACTGCAACACCTTCCAAATCTTGCCATTGGCCGTCCTCCACGAGCTCCAGCCGGCTGAGTCCTGCCCTTTCTCTATAAGTACGCAGCAGTTCCCCTACGTCCACAATCTCCCCTCTCCTCTCCTCCTGCTCCTCTCCATGGTCCCGATCAGCACTGACGGACCTCCGCCCCATCCCCTCGGCGGAGTGGAGCCGCATGCTGCTCTCCTGAGCACCTCGCCATACGTTCCTGTCGGGAAAAAGAAGTGGAGTCCAGCATGCGGGGGTTAAAAAGTCTGCCCACTCTGCCAAAACCCCCTGCATCCCTCCATGACCCCCGTACACCTCCCCACCCCCGACGAACGACCCCCCGCCACGGAGGAGCCTCCCATCAAGCCCCCAGACCCCCCCTACGTCTATCCTGCCCCACCCCCATCCCCCTAGCCGCCCCCTCCTCCTCCCCCTCGCCCCAGACCAGCTCCTCCAACTTCTGGCGCACCAAAACCCGTCCCCCCCAATAGCCAAGCACCCCACTCCTGCCCCAGTCCCCCCCATCTGGCCTGGCTGTTCGACCAGTAGCAACAGCACCCCCTTCCTCCCCACCCCTCAGCGCCTTGAAATCCTTGAGGGTATGTAGTGCGCTTTACAAATTATATGATTGATTGATTGATTGATCCACGCCGCTAAGGCACAGCTACACCCAAGCAATAGGCCCAAAATCAAAAAAGCGAAACCCCCAGGACACCTAAACCGCCTGCTGGGTCACTACCACCAAAATGGTTAAATAAGCCTACAGCCCAAAAGCAGCCCAAAGCTAGCCCACCTAGCCCAAAACGAGGGCACATTGGCCAACCAGCCCAACTGAGGTGCTAGCTGCCCTTCCCCCCAGGCCCAAAACCCCCCGGGAATAGCAGGCCTCCCGCTGATCGTCCCCCCTCCCAAAGCCCTATTGGGAGGATCGCAGTGTCTGCCAGTGTGAATGCTCCTGCTGCTGAGCTGCTCCGTATTTTGTCTCCCTTGGGACTGCTCTCTGTCTGTGCGGCCGAGCGGGAGAAGGAGATTCTTCGTACCACAAGAAGTAAGAAGAGAGCAATGCCACTCTTCTATTCCATTAATTGCAGATTTGTTCCTTTGTTACTAAACTGACCCGTTTGCAACTTTCCATTATTTATTGCTTGCAGCCCATTCTACAAGCGTTTCACAGGGCACCCCCACCCAATAGGTTTTGAATAATGCAAGAGACTATGGTGAGTACTCTCAATTGAGCTTTGTTGGACCTACACATTTTGTTTTAAATGTCAGAACCGTGAATAATCTTTCATGTAGCCAACAAGATTTTATTTTGCAAGCCCTATCTACATTAATGAGGACAGGGCCCTCTGGTTTTCTATGTTGCACCCAAGCACAAATTTCTTTTAATGGGTGAGGGCCAATGCATATTTTTTTCCTTGTGATGACTATGGTGTATTTGTTGTTTAGTTTACATGTGGATTTATTCCACATTACAGAGAATATTGGACCTATGAGCCTTAGACGAGGATCCCACGGGCCTTTGTTCATACGTGTTTGCTCGTTCACTTGAGGTATGAGCAGCTATGCACTGCTAGGTGAGTTTTGCACTTCAGGAGAGGAGTGAGTTTTGTGAGAACACACCAGAAAAGTTTGTAAGTGAGTGTATCCTCCCGCAGGTTGCCCCATTTACCCATTTTGATGCAGACCCATATGAAAGGTTCTGAGTGATCGCATGTTTTTTCTGGGTCAAAACTTTAGCAACCTACCATCTATGCCTGGACTGTACCATTCTCCTTAATGAGGATTCTGATTGATTAAAACATTAACTCTGCCAGAAAGATATTAATTAGGATAGGTAATTTCAGCTCAGACAGGTGTATGCAGATGCTTGCAAGCACTGCAATTCATAATCATTTTTTTTATTTATAAATACTGATCACTTGTTACTTTGCACAAGCAACTCATGCACTTTTTCACCCGATGGAGAGCCCTTTATTGTGCTTTGAATCATTTATATATACTACAAAAACTTAAATGAAGACAATATTTTGCACATTTTTGGCTCTGGAGTCATATGTCCTGTGTTCTCTCTTTGTATTCCCCATAGAGATCAGCATGCAATAAATAACATTCTGTGTCTTGTGAGAATTTGTTTCTCTTTTCAAAATTATTTTGTTGTTTGTTACCTGGTTGCCCCAGCCTTTCCTGTGAACTGGCTGAGAGCCTGCAGCTTCTGCAGTCAAGGCAGGAATCTGACCTCCTGCCAAGAAGTGTGAACTCTCTCAGGAGGCAGAAACAAAGGCCTCCCTGAAAAGATGGCTAGTCAAGTGGCACATCAAGGTGGTGAGCTTCAAAGCCCTCACCGCATCTGTTATGCAGCCAAGCTTCCACCCAGAGGAGGAAAAAGCCAATGACCTGCCCAGGCCCATTTGCAGCCCGCGTAGGAGAGACAATTAGGAAGTCAGGAGGCATACCTCCCAACCACCCAAGAAGGCTAGCTACATCCTTATTGTGGACTACCTGGTCTGTATAGCTGAAGGAGGGTTCTGGCATTTTCAAAAGAGGCAGAATAGAGGCATCTGGGTAGAAAAGGTGGCACCCTTCATAGGAAGTTGTCACCTCAGGGACGAATTAGCCACTAGGGCTAGTAGCACATTGGCTACTAGCACCCATATCCCTAATGCCCCTAAATATAGGATGTAAGGGGCTCCCCTGGCACCAGAACCTCGGATCTGAAGAACTTGCAACCATGGAGTAAGGAGAGACCTTAATCTGCGACTTCAGGACCTGCACAAAGCAAATGTGTGATAGCCTGCAACTGTGGTAACCACCCTGCAACTGCACAACTGTAACTCATCCTAGACAAGAGACCAGTTCCAAAGGAAAGAGGAACCTCTCTGAGAGCCAAAGGCAACACCAGAATGCCCTTGGACTAGAGGTACTAGTCCCCTGAAGCCCGCAGGTAGAGCATGCTCCTGGAACCAAAAAATCACTGGCCATCAGGCCCACCAAGGGATCACACAAACGTCAATTGTCTAGTGCATTGTGGGAAATGTAGTCCAGACCTCCTTCAAATTTCAGGTGGCTAACATTTTACTCCAGTCTCCAGGACGTGTAAGTAACTTAGGCTGAGCTTGCCGCTGCCAAGGCTTGTTGTTGGCCAATCTGGCTACCACTAACTTTGTGGTTGTGTCTCGAGGGAACCCCGCAGAATCTTCAACCCACCCCTGTTGTTGAGTTTTTGCTCACCCCTTTCTTCACCAGCACTGCCTGAGCAGTAAAAGTAGCAAACCAGCAGCTCCAACTTCAGCACCAGGGACAGCCAGGACAACTCTGCATCTGGGCCCTATGAGCCAGGTAAAATTCAACCGACTGTCAGTGTCGGACCCTGGTCGTGGGACCCATTACCTTACTATCCAGTGGTTTCCACTGATTTCGACCTGCACGTGACCGATTGTCACAAGTATGATTTCCCATTGACATTAACGTTAACATTTTTGCAGGAGTAAAATACACTGATTTATTTTTCCTTTAAAAATCCATAACTCCAATTATACTCACACGATTGCTTTTGTTTCGGTGTCTAATTTTATATAAAAAATCAGCTTTATTTTTATAAATCATTGTCAGATTTATTTAGAGTCCTGTCAATTACTTATTGACCATTACTCTAAGATGCCTAACGTGCTTCTCTAGTAAAGCCTGCCTGCTCTGTGCCACAGTACCAGGACTGAGCTAGGGATTTATTAGTGTGAATCCAAAGGACCTATTTGGGGTATTTTGAGAGTACTGCATAGTGAAGCCCAAGCAGCCTCACTGCATATTACTCCACTTTGCTACACATACCTTTTGTATGCCAGCGGCATTCCTGCTGCGCATGCCCACTGCACATCCGCAGTGTGGCTGCCATTAAGTAGGTCCGAGGAGGGGAGAGGAGTGCAAGGGGTCGTGGGTGGGTCTGGAGGGGCTGGGGGACAGGAAGAGAGAGAAGGGGAGAGTGGGATGACACCAGCAGATGCGTGAGGAGCAAATAAAGAGTGGCATGGTGGAAGTAGGAGGAGCAGAAAGGGCGGGAAGGGGCAGAAGACAGCAGGCACAAAGCACAACAGAGGCAAAACAACGGTCACATCACAAACAAGCTAAGAAACATTGACAAACAATGGCAAAACAGTGACAATGGTGACTAACTGGCAAAAAGCAAGGGTACAAACGATTAGAAAAATGGTGGCAAAACAAGGCAAAAACAGTGAGAAAACTGGGAAAATTATGATAAAATGGTGACAAACAGTGGTAAAAAAGCAAGGGCACAAACGAAGAGAACAGTGAAACACAGTATCAAAAACGGTGATCAACGGAGGCAAGAAACAAGGACACGGATGATGAAAAACGATGACATAAACATGAACGATGAGAAACTGACAAATAGTGATAAAACAAAAGGCACACTCGAGGACAACAGAGACAAGCAGGGTACAGAACATAAGGACAGTGGCAATAACAGAGGTCAAGAGAAAGGCATGAATGGCAAGAGAGCAGGTGTGAGAGACGTTAAAGACGGGTCCAAAACGGCCTTGACCAGATAGAGTAGTTGCAGGTAAGTTCTAGTGGGGTCTAGGTCTAACCACCTGCAGGGCTGCCTGTTGGACTGATCGCATGCTTTTTTGCACTTCCTACTGAAGTTTTGTACATTTTAACTTATAAATGTAAACATTTTTAACTCCATCAAAAAGCGTTGACAAGGCAAGTAGCTCATCATTTCATAATTGAGACCTTTTGACTTTGTCTACAATTGTTCCAAAACCAAATAGTGATCGGGCTCCATATTTTATTCAGGAGTTCTTAGATCAACATGATTTTTAAATACTCGTATTCAATTATTGAAGTCATCACAATAAGATAATTGAAGCTAGTTAATACATGCAACTTATCTAAATGACTCAAGATGTCGGTAACATACAAATTTGGCTCAATTAATAATTCTCCCTGTAGAGAATCTAGTACAAAAAACCTGAAAGCACATATATGTCCGATTTTTTAATATTTCAAAAATGTAACTTGCATCGCATTTTACCGATATGAAAGAAATCACTTGATGTCTCAAGTATTACCATGAAAGCAAACCTGAAATATTGTCAAATGGGACTAGGTGAATGAGCGTTCCTTTTAATTTCTTCTCTCAGTAGATGAGATATCCCCAGAAGTAGTACCACAAAATAACCTGTGATGCATCTGTGGCTGCCACTGATGTGTCAAATGGCCAGCACGCCCAGGCAGGCATTGGGCAGGATCAGAACACAAAATGAGGGTTTCTGTCTGACCCTGTGACTCACTGCCCATTGAAATGATGGACAAAGCAGGATACATGGATTTCCAATAATTTTGCTGTTTGGACCACAACATCTTTGAACTGCTGAAGTTGAAGAGAGTAAGCCCGAGGGCAGTGGCAGAGCTTCAGAAGAAACTTTAAAAGGCCCACTCAGCGCCATCTTGAAAAGAACAAGCCCACACACAAGTGGCATGGGGTCGGCATGCAGTCTAAACAGGGCACACTTGTTTGCAACAGCCCAGGGAGGAGACAGCAGAAAGAGAGCCAGGAATTAGTTCAAAGGGATGGGATTGCTATATTTAGAGGATTCTGGCCAGTGCAATGGTTTAATCCAGCAGGCATGTTTGTCAGGGCTAAGACACTGTGGGGTAGTCAGTTCATTGAATATTATATTCTATTGGTATAGCACGGTCCATGTTGCACAAAACAGTTCGAAATAAATTGCAATAGCATCACAGTTTAACATTAACTCACCTTCAAGGTGGAACAGCTATCTTTCCCAATGTTGGGTGCCATTTTGCAATGGGGGACTTATGCCTCTATGTTTAAAAGCACCAGTAGGTTGGGTGGCTATAACAGTTGTATTCTTTGTAACATCATACACAACTCAAGCTGCCTTCTTGTTGTCAATATGATGTAAGTGAAAGCCCTTTAATCCCCTTCGGCGCTTATGACGAGCTCAGCTGAGCTTGTCATAACTGCTGCGGAACGCCCACGTGGGGCTAATTCGCCTCCTGTGCGGGCGTTCCACAGGAGTGGGCGGAGTCATGACAAGCTCAGCTCGTCATGACCACAGCTCCGCTGTGCAGCATGACGAGCAATGCTCGTCATGAGTACCGTGGCATTGCGCGCGGCCCCCCTCCCTCCACTCCGCTGGGGAATTAGCCCAGCGGCGAAGAGGTTAAAGCATTCCTGACATTTAAAAGTCAACCAGCTATAAAGTAAGGGCCATATTTATCAAAAATTCACACAACGCAGCAAGTCACCTAGCAGCGCTGCACTACGTGAGAGGAAAAGGATAGAAATGCACCATATTTACCATATTTACCATTATAAGGCAAATTCCTGTTATTTCCTAGTGCTGTCGCATTTTTGCCTGGCTAGCGCCAATGCAGGCCCCCTTGCATCATGCTGCAAAGGTACCTGTGTTGTAGGCAGGATTGTTTTTGTGCAGGAAGGGACACTTTCTTGCACAAAAACAATCCTCAGAGGCATTTTCCTCATTTCTAAGTGTGCTGCAGAATTTACATGGAAAGAGGAAACAACTAGGAGAAATAAAGATATTTCTCCTTGTTGTGCCTCTCGTCAGGAGGCATACCATTCTGGCGCATTCCTAGGTCTACCAATGTTGGTAAATCTGGGAGTGTATTAAAATCCATGGGTGAATGTGTCACAGAGTAATGCAAAGCAGTGATGTGTGCTGTCATGCGTTACTCTAAATTTATCAAGTCACTCAGGCCCAAGTTTGCGTGGCTTTATCAATAACATTTAGGTTTTGCGCCACCCTAGAGTCTCCTTGAGCGGCACAAGGACGATGCAAAACCTTGATAAATATGCCTATCAATGTAGTAGCGGAACAAAAGGGGGTGGTGATGGACGGAGCATCTGAATCAATCAAACACTCACACCCAGTCAAAAGATCTGGGTTTAATCCATCACCGTTCTTTAGCCCACTCTGCCACCCCAGTTCAGACATGGCTATATGCAAATCAGTCTGACCCTGTGCCTCATGGGAACAGTCCAGCCCGAACTGCCAAGCCATGTCTTCCCTGGACCGGAAACAAGCTTCCGAGGACCGGTTTCTGGCATTCCAGCCGTCTTCAGCCCGGCTTGCTTGAATCCAGTGGCAAAGTGAGCAAGGGACTCACGTCTGAGTATACCCTGCCACACTTATGGTGGTCAAAAGCGGAACAAAAGGGGGTGGTGATGGACGGAGCATCTGAATCAATCAAACACTCACACCCAGTCAAAAGATCTGGGTTTAATCCATCACCGTTCTTTAGCCCACTCTGCCCCCCTAGTTCAGATATGGCTATATGCAAATCAGTCTGACCCTGTGCCTCATGGGAACAGTCCAGCCCGAACTGCCAAGCCATATCTTCTCTGGACCGGAAACAAGCTTCCGAGGACCGGTTTCTGGCATTCCAGCGGTCTTCAGCCCGGCTTGCTTGAATCTAGTGGCAAAGTGAGCAAGGGACTCACGTCTGAGTATACCCTGCCACACGTATGGTGGCCAAAAGCGGAACAAAAGGGGGTGGTGATGGACGGAGCATCTGAATCAATCAAACACTCACACCCAGTCAAAAGATCTGGGTTTAATCCATCACCGTTCTTTAGCCCACTCTGCCACCCCAGTGCAGACATGGCTATATGCAAATCAGTCTGACCCTGTGCCTCATGGGAACAGTCCAGCCCGAACTGCCAAGCCATGTCTTCCCTGGATCGGAAACAAGCTTCCGAGGACCGGTTTCTGGCATTCCAGCCGTCTTCAGCTCGGCTTGCTTGAATCCAGTGGCAAAGTGAGCAAGGGACTCACGTCTGAGTATACCCTGCCACACTTATGGTGGCCAAAAGCGGAACAAAAGGGGGTGGTGATGGACGGAGCATCTGAATCAATCAAACACTCACACCCAGTCAAAAGATCTGGCTTTAATCCATCACCGTTCTTTAGCCCACTCTGCCACCCCAGTTCAGACATGGCTATATGCAAATCAGTCTGACCCTGTGCCTCATGGGAACAGTCCAGCCCGAACTGCCGAGCCATGTCTTCCCTGGACCGGAAACAAGCTTCAGAGGACCGGTTTCTGGCATTCCAGCCGTCTTCAGCCCGGCTTGCTTGAATCCAGTGGCAAAGTGAGCAAGGGATCCACGTCTGAGTATACCCTGCCACACTTATGGTGGCCAAAAGCGGAACAAAAGGGGGTGGCGATGGACGGAGCATCTGAATCAATCAAACACTCACACCCAGTCAAAAGATCTGGGTTTAATCCATCACTGTTCTTTAGCCCACTCTGCCACCCCAGTTCAGACATGGCTATATGCAAATCAGTCTGACCCTGTGCCTCATGGGAACAGTCCAGCCCGAACTGCCAAGCCATGTCTTCCCTGGACCGGAAACAAGCTTCCGAGGACCGGTTTCTGGCATTCAAGCCGTCTTCAGCCCGGCTTGCTTGAATCCAGTGGCAACGTGAGCAAGGGACTCACGTCTGAGTATACCCTGCCACACTTATGGTGGCCAAAAGCGGAACAAAAGGGGGTGGTTGCTGATTTGCATATAGCCAGTGTCTGACCTAGGGTGATGTGGAGTGCAAAAAAACGATGGAATTAGGCCCAGATCTTTGTACTGGGGTGAATGTAAGACATTGTTCCGCATTCTGTCCATCAACTGTGTTTTTTGCAATTTTCACCCCGAGTGGGCTGGGTATGCTCAGACGTGAGTCCCAGGCTCTCCACATCACTGGAGTCAAGCTATCCAGGCTGAAGAAGGCTGATAGCCAGAAACTGGTCCTTGGATGCTTGATTCCGGTCTAGGAAAGACATGGCTTGGTAGTTCGGGCTGGACTGTTCCCATGAGGCACAGGGTCAAGGCTGATTAGCATATAGCCAGTGTCTGACCTAGGGTGGTGTGGAGTGCAAAAAAACGATGGAATTAGGCCCAGATCTTTGTACTGGGGTGAATGTAAGACATTGTTCTGCATTCTGTCCATCAACTGTGTTTTTTGCAATTTTCACCCCGAGTGGCCTGGGTATGCTCAGACGTGAGTCCCAGGCTCTCCACATCACTGGAGTCAAACTATCCAGGCTCAAGAAGGCTGATAGCCAGAAACCGGTCCTTGGATGCTTGATTCCGGTCTAGGAAAGACATGGCTTGGTAGTTCGGGCTGGACTGTTCCCATGAGGCACAGGGTCAAGGCTGATTTGCATATAGCCAGTGTCTGACCTAGGGTGGTGTGGAGTGCAAAAAAACGATGGAATTAGGCCCAGATCTTTGTACTGGGGTGAATGTAAGACATTGTTCTGCATTCTGTCCATCAGTTGTGTTTTTTGCAATTATCAATGTAGTAGCAGCAGTGTCATAATAGAGAGCCTCTAGCAAATCAAACACACCCATTGCGAATGTGCTAAGTTCATCTATTGTAAATGGAGAAGGAGCCTGGAGATCTACAAGTGCTGGCCAATGGCAATCTTGTTTAATGAAAACCTACGATTTTAGTCTGAAGCTGGTTCTATGGAAATCTTAACAAAAAATGTAACAAGGAGTAGACTACCAACCTATGTCCCATTCCAGGGCTTCTTTTAAACTTGGCAATGATGATAAGAAGACAATAGGCCTCATTTATGAGGCCCTTCCGGCACTATTGTGCCGCCCGAACGTCACTTTTTTGACATTCCGGTGGCGCAATGTGCCACTGGCATATTTAGAAGGCCGCGTAAAGCCATGTACGTGGCTTTTCATGGCCTTATAAATATGTGCCCCTTTCAGGCAGAAAACTGTGTGAAAGGGGCGTTCCATGGGTGTTCCTGGGGGCGGTCCCAGCAACATCCATGGCTTTTTGACACTGCCCCAGATTTACGCGAAATTGTAAGTCCAAGGCAGAGCCGAAAACATATGGAGGCGTAAGGGAGGCACAACAAGAAGAAATAGCTTTATTTCTCCTTGTTTTTCCTCTTTCTACGTGTGCTGCTGCATTCTGCTGCACACATAGAAGGAGGAAAAAGCCTCTGTTGATTGTTTTTGTGCAGGACGGTTTCCCGTACAAAAATAATCATTCCTGCAACACAGGCACCCTTGCACCATGGTGCAAAGGTACCTGCGTTGCAGCACGGCAGTCGATTGTGCACCAGTGCCGGAAAGGGACAGGAATGAGCTGTATCTAATAGATGCAGGCCATTCCTGCCCTTTTCTTTTGCCATAGTGCAGCGCAGCAGCAAGGCCTGCTGCGCTGCCCTATGGCAAACAAAACATAAATGAGGCCCTGAATGTGCACTTGAATGAGCTTTGAATGAGCTGACAGACGATTCAGAGTGAGGCTTGATTCAGAAAAGCCAGGAAAGGGGTCCAGGACGAGGCAGCTTCGGTTCAATGTGGCTGACTAAAAAGTAATGCAGCTAGGGCACTTAAGTAATGAAGAACCTGACACAGTGGGAATAGGGCTCAAAGCTCCACAAACATAACAGAGATCTTGAGTTTGTCATGTTAGATGGCTTGTAAGTGTATTATTTTTACAAAGAAAAATCGACAAACATCCACTTTATATCCCATGACATAAAAGCCTTAGGGCCTCATTTATGAGGCCATGCGTCACTTTTATGCCGCCGGTGCGTCATTTTTTGTGACGCACCAGCAGCGTAAAAAATGTGCCTTGTTGCACCATATTTACAAAGTGACGCATCTAGGTAGATGCGTCGCTTTGTAAACCTCTGCGCCACATTATACCTGCGCCAGGTATAATGTATGCAAGGGGGGCGTACTGACGCAAGGAAGGGTCGTAGAAGTGACGCAGTGAAATCTATGAAATTTCACTGCGTCACTTTTAGGACGCCATTGCGTCAAAATCTTGCGCCTGCCTCACAGCAGGCGTAAGACTGACGCAGGCCCTTTCACATGGGGCCTGCCCCATGTGAAAGGACACATTGATGGAGTTGCGTCACTTTTGTGACACACTCCAGCAATGCGTCACTTTTGCGCTTACAGATACGTCAGAAATACTGACGTATCTGTAACTCCTTGCGACATGATGCGTCATACATTAAATATGACGCATCAGGAATGTCGCAAGGAGTGCGCACTGAGAAGTGACGCATCGCTGCTTTCACGCAGCGATGCGTCATTTCTCATAAATGAGGCCCTCAGCGTGCACAGCTTGTCCAAATCCACGCCACCTAATTCAGCCCTGCCAAGTACCACGCATCTGGCATTAGACTAACACATTTAAGTGTAGTGATACACATCACCGCACTGAAATGCAAAATCATGCACAACAGGCATCGTGCCTCCTCGGGTACCAGTGCTGCTAATCAATGCTGGTGTAATATAATTTCCATGTGGCCCGTCTGTTTTCTGGTGCTTTATGTAGGAAACTGGCTCTATATATACTACACCAACATGAAGTATAGTGTGTATATAGTCCAGGTGACTCCAGAGGTAGGCAGAGGTTAAATTTAGATAGAACCTTACTCTCTAATTGTGATAGAGTTGTTGAGCAGTAAGGTAGTATCAGAGGACAGTGTTAAGCATTTGGTGTACACACTCAGTCAGCAAATGAATTCACACACTCAAGAACTGAACTCTAGGCCAATTGTTTTTGTATAAAAATATATACTGTTGTTTTATTTTTAGAACCAAGCAAGCCTGGCACAGGTAAGCATTAAATACTTTACACTAATAGGTTGCTGATTGTAGAATAGTTTGAACATACAATAGGAATTGTACTTTGTTTGCTTTATAGGGGATGCAGTAGGTTGCAATGCTTAGCAAATACAGTACATTGAAATGAATAGGTTTGTTCAGTAAATTACAGGTAAGTTACTTTTTACGTTACTTTTCTAACTCAGTGCTGGATACCTAGATTCAGCACTGGGACATTTCCTGCAGACAGGTAAGTAAATATGTTTTGGTTATTCGTGCGATTTTTAAAGAATATTTTTAGATTTCAAAACTCCACACTTTTTGGAAGAAAATGGTCAATGTTAGAACTGGCTATTTCTGGTAGGCTAAGGCGGATGCCAAAGCCAGGCAGAAACCACCAATCTAGTCAGGGCAAGGAAGTCACACGCCAAGATAACCCCTGCTCACCCCCTTGGTAGCTTGGCACAAGCAGTAAGGCTAAACTCGGAGGCAATGTGTAAAGCATTTGCGTCAGCGCACAACAGCAACAACATACTAGGTACACCACAAAAGAGACTCCACACAAGGTTATTATAAAAATAACTTTTGTATTGTAAAACACATATCAGATAAACATCACACATGTACATTGTGCCAATTGGCACGGCAACATTCATAAGGGATTATTTACAAGACAGGGCCACATAGGCCACTGTCGTAATCAGCACTTTTAGAAATAGCACTACTTGTCAGAAATTAGAATAAAAGAATATAAAATCACTGTAGCACAAAGTAACAGTTATGAATCACATCCAGTAACTACTGGGAACAGGTAAGTACACACTACGCAACCCTAAACCCCTTAGGAGCATGTCACGAAGGGAACCAGGACCTCACTAGTACCCCCTGTATTAAAAAGGACAACCACCTAAGGATAAAATCCACTTAGGGGTATAAATCAGAACACATTACCCATGATGCATGAATATACATTCAGAGGAGTGGTAAAGAAAGAGACACACATGATGCCTAAAGCATTCAGAGGTGTGAAGAATAAAGCACATGATGCAATAAAATACATTCAGGGGTGCAGCGCAAGAAGACACATGATGACTAAACATTCAGAGGTGCAGCGCAGGAAAAGAAAGACACATAATGCATAAAACATTCAGAGGTGTCAAGTGTAATACAATAGCGCAAAAATCACATGAGGCCTAAAAACCTTCAGAGGTGCAGGAATAACACATGATGCAAGAGATCACATTCAGAGGTGCAATAACCATATACTTGCGCAGCACTCACATAAGCCACTACCTGTGGCAGTCCCTAGGCCAACGGCCTTGTTGGGGCTCAGACGCCCTGAGTCTCAGTGTCAGGGTGCCGGTCTCAAAGTACAAAAAGCCTAAACGTGGCAGATGCCCACTAAGTGCTGGGCACCTGGAGAACAACAGAACTGCGCCAGGGCCCTCACTGGCCCTTAGGCGCCAACTGCGCCACTGCTGGAGCCACACAGGCTCTGGGCATAACGCACATGCCCCAGACGTTGGAGCCACAGAGGCTCTAAAGCAACATGCCAAACGTTGGAGCCACACAGGCTCTTAAAACAATGGTGCCCCCATGAGCCTCGCTGGACTCTCCAAGCGTTGGGGCGACCCACTGCCAACCGGGGCCGCCCTTGAAGCCCTCGTCGCTTCACACTGCAGGAAGCGCGAGCTCGCGCTACTGGGGAGGGGCGGACACCGACAATATGTCCCGGCGCCCCTCCTGGCTCTTCTGCCCCCTCGTTGGAGCCTTGCAGGGCTCAACATCAACACTGGCCCTCAAGAGCCCCCGCGCGGCTCTACAGCCACGGTGGGGCGACCCACTGCCATTCGGGGCCGCCCTTCCTTGGTGCCTCGACCGGCACCACGAGAACTCATCTGCTCCCTCGCGGAGCAGCAACATCACGGAGCCCCCCCAGCCCTCTTGACTCACCGGGCTGTTCTCGGCGGGGGCTCCTCTTCGCCCGGTCTCCCTCCCTGGGACCGGGTCTCTTCACCGGCAGCGGGCGGGGCTCTCCTTCGCTCGCGGTGGGGGCAGGCACCGACAATGTGCCTCGCGCCCCCGCCGCAAGTCTCCGCCTGCCGCTCCTCCTTCACTCGGGGCTCCCTCTGCACCCGGGAGCCCCAGGAGCCGACCACACTCCTCCTCCAATGCCGCCGGGTTCCCTCAGCTCACGGGAGCCCGGCCGACCCGCCGCCATGCTTCTCCTCCGCCTCATCCCTCGTGCCCCCGGCCTCAGGGCGGCCCAGCCAATCACGTCGCGGCTCCGGCGACGAGCCCCTCATGACGCGAGGCCGCCAACCAATGGCAGCGCGGCCTCGCCGATGACACGACGATCCACGGGCCAATCCCGTTGCGGCCCCTTCGTGGTGGTTTTTCTCCGCGGCAGATCGAGGTGGGCACTCGTAAATAATTAAATCAATGCAGGCAGGAATCCTCAGCGCATCCAGCGCTATAAACGAGCATGAAAAGCGCTCCTAAGCGCTAGAAAGTCCAGAGAAAGCGCTCTCAAGCGCTTGGGGAAAATGAAGCGCCCCAAAGCGCTAGAAAGCAGGCAGAGCGCTCCCAGGCGCTCAGGGGGAAGCACAGCGCCTCCAGGCGCTAGAAATCAACTCCAGCACTCTCCACAGGAAAAGGCAACTCCTCCATGCTGCCACGGTCCCAGAGCTTCCCCAGGGGCAAAGCCAAGTCCCCCCTACAGCCCAGGCAAGGCAGAGGGTCCCCCAGGAGTCCAGGACGGTCCATCAGGTGCCCAGGGCTGGGCAGAGCCCAGGGATTCCCCTGAGCTCAAGCAGCAGCAGCCCCTGGCAGATTCAAGTTGAAAACAAGAACAACTTGGAAGGAGACACAGCCCCTTCTTATACACAGAAATGCCTTTGAAGTACTTCGTGCAAGAGGCCCTGAGTACTGGAATGTTTCTGGTTTTCATCTTCCTGACAGCTTCAGGGCCAGAGGTGACAGTGGGCCGTCAGGATGGAGAGCCAGCAGGGTGAGCGGCAGGCACGGCCCGGCACCACCAGACGCTCTTTCCTCCCATCCCTGACAGCAGAGGGGCCGTTCATCTACGGCTTGACTCAGACCCCCTCCTCCGGGGCCTTGCAGACCCTGCAGACCCTGTCCTACTCAAACCGGACAGTCCATCCACCAGCAGGCCCAGGCACTCCTGGGCAGACTCACCAGCCAATCACACGCTAGCACCAACTTACACAATTATGCCAACTTCCAAAAGTAGTACTTCTAGACTAGACACAGTCATGCCGCATATATCATTTTGCAGCATTCATTCTCACGAGTTTATACATACCAAACTCGACCCTGCACTCCCCACACATCAGGAACTACCATGGGCATACATATTCCCCATTCATTCCTATGGGAGGGCAGGTCACTCACCCTTCATACAGAGAGCTCCAGCACTTTACACTGTACCACAGTGAAAAAGTGCGCAGAGGCCTAGAATCACCAACACCAGGTTCCAGAAACAGGCTAGGAAAAAGCAAAAAGTCTAGGGGTGAACCTGCCCAAAGGGCCGGGTCCAACACAGCCCCCTTCCAGCCAAAACGCAGGGTAGACCAATCACTCCACTGATGGGCTTCACTGCTTTGGGCGACAAAAAACACGGACCCGGACCTGCACGGCAGGGACAACCTCCGGTTTTTCGCCACTCTGAACCTACCTGGTTACCTCTAAACAATAACTCTCTGACACAACTAGGACACCCCACTGGTACTCCCTAGTCATCCACAGCCAAGACCATCCAAATCACAGGTCCTAACCAATCCACAGAGCGGGGGGCAATAACCCCTGGCACACAATAGCCATTCTCCACTCTCTCTCTCAGTGTAGCTACAACTACCACTGATCCAACAACCTAGGGTCCACACCCCCAAGCTGACCAGAGGTCTCGGGCAAGAATGCCCCACCCTACCTCTACTTCTGGGTTTCCGCACCCTCACAGAGAAGCACTCACCAGAACACAATTCTCCTACCAGATCAGGACCTCACTCCGTCACTGGTCTACCACCTGGAAACTATTTCACTCCTGAGGCACAAAGCACACAGCACAGTTCCTCTTCAAGCAGGTGGGGGGACACAGCATACAGCAAAGCCCCCTTTCCTCTACCTTAGTGGAAACAACAAACTGCAGGTGAGCCCCAGATCACACAGCTAGGGCAGCCCCCTCAGTCTCTTCAGCTGATCCACTTGGGCAGAGATTCCTCTTGACCTAGAAGTTTCCTAATCTCCCAACCTAAGATCTAAACCCTCAGGTTGCACCGGGGTCAGAAGTAAGGACACCGTCCCTCTGCACCCCCTTCCAGTTCAATTACTACAGGCCCAGTATGTCTCAGGCTAGACAGAGCACACGCCAGCGGCGTATCAGCGACACACCCTCCTCCAGTACTCCCTATCACAGGGTAATTCTCAGTATGTCCGAGGCTAGACAGAGCACACACCAGCGGCGTATCAGTGACACACTTTCCTCCAGTACTCCCTATCACAGGGTGATTCTCAGTATGTCCAAGGCTAGACAGAGCACACGCCAGCGGCGTATCAGTGACACACTTTCCTCCAGTACTCCTCCCAGGTCAGGCCACAACCCCAACCCGGCTTTCCCCCCTCCTCGGGGAACGACCTCCAGAGGCCCCCCCAAATGGTCAAGCACTCTAGACGGTCAAATGCTCAGCGAGCCAGGACTTCTGCACCCTCCACTTAGGAGCGGTACTGCCCAACACTAGGACCGCCGGAGTTCCGGTTACAGACACTCCCCGTCCTCTAGACACAGGAAGATCCTCCTCAAATGACCTGTATGTACAGCCTAGGCCCCTGACCTGGCGCTCCCTTAGGGAACCCTCCGGGCCCTGAGATAGGGTTTCGGGCCAACGTGGGTCACACCGTCCCACACTCACTCCGCCTCCACTGAGACAGGACGTGAGCCCCTACACCCCTATCATCCTAATGGGATCTAGTTGGGTTACACATGAACCTCTTCCCCTTCACAGGATCATCAGATACACAAGCCACTCCTTTTAGAATCACTTCCTAATGCCTCTGCAAGACATCTAGCACACCGCCAGACATACACCTTCTTGTCCAGTTCCTCTGCAGGACCTCCTGCACACCACCAGAGGTACACCTCACGTGCAAGCTCCTTTAAAAAAACTCACACCAGCTCCTCCAGTTCAAGACACCACCCATCCACACACTCCCCCCTCGGACTGGTAAGGCAGTTTCTACCACCCCTGATTCCTCAACCTGACCACAAGTGACACAGGTACCAAACTCTGGGAGCGGGGAATGGGATTTCACACGCACTGGACAAATTTAAGCTGCCACCACTGGATCCTACCACACTGGGGAATCCAGACACACACACTACACTCAGGCGATAACCACCCTCCTGAGCTAGTCATTTCTCCTCACACTCCCTCTCTTCCATCTACCCCCACAGGTACAGGATTTGGGATTGGACACGGGACCCAGCAAGGAATTCCTAATCTATGGGAACCTCCCCTCTACTGGCGTCCCGCCCTGTCACTTTCTCTCATCTGCCACTAAACATAAAGCGCAGGAACACATTTGAAAATGACACTCTTGAGGAAAAAAATCAAAAACAATAATCCCAAACATGTGACTATCTGAACAAAATTGCAGAGTTTTGTAATGTAGCCAGTTGTCGCTATGGCACTGCGCAAACGCAAGTCCAAATCCCACCGCTACCACCAATGTTAGAACTGGCTATTTCTGGTAGGCTAAGGCGGACGCCAAAGCCAGGCAGAAACCACCAATCTAGTCAGGGCAAGGAAGTCACACGCCAAGATAACCCCTGCTCACCCCCTTGGTAGCTTGGCACAAGCAGTAAGGCTAAACTCGGAGGCAATGTGTAAAGCATTTGCGTCAGCGCACAACAGCAACAACATACTAGGTACACCACAAAAGAGACTCCACACAAGGTTATTATAAAAATAACTTTTGTATTGTAAAACACATATCAGATAAACATCACACATGTACATTGTGCCAATTGGCACGGCAACATTCATAAGGGATTATTTACAAGACAGGGCCACATAGGCCACTGTCGTAATCAGCACTTTTAGAAATAGCACTACTTGTCAGAAATTAGAATAAAAGAATATAAAATCACTGTAGCACAAAGTAACAGTTATGAATCACATCCAGTAACTACTGGGAACAGGTAAGTACACACTACGCAACCCTAAACCCCTTAGGAGCATGTCACGCAGGGAACCAGGACCTCACTAGGACCCCCTGTATTAAAAAGGACAACCACCTAAGGATAAAATCCACTTAGGGGTATAAATCAGAACACATTACCCATGATGCATGAATATACATTCAGAGGAGTGGTAAAGAAAGAGACACACATGATGCCTAAAGCATTCAGAGGTGTGAAGAATAAAGCACATGATGCAATAAAATACATTCAGGGTGCAGCGCAAGAAGACACATGATGACTAAACATTCAGAGGTGCAGCGCAGGAAAAGAAAGACACATAATGCATAAAACATTCAGAGGTGTCAAGTGTAATACAATAGCGCAAAAATCACATGAGGCCTAAAAACCTTCAGAGGTGCAGGAATAACACATGATGCAAGAGATCACATTCAGAGGTGCAATAACCATATACTTGCGCAGCAACTCACATAAGCCACTACCTGTGGCAGTCCCTAGGCCAACGGCCTTGTTGGGGCTCAGACGCCCTGAGTCTCAGTGTCAGGGTGCCGGTCTCAAAGTACAAAAAGCCTAAACGTGGCAGATGCCCACTAAGTGCTGGGCACCTGGAGAACAACAGAACTGCGCCAGGGCCCTCACTGGCCCTTAGGCGCCAACTGCGCCACTGCTGGAGCCACACAGGCTCTGGGCATAACGCACATGCCCCAGACGTTGGAGCCACAGAGGCTCTAAAGCAACATGCCAAACGTTGGAGCCACACAGGCTCTTAAAACAATGGTGCCCCCATGAGCCTCGCTGGACTCTCCAAGCGTTGGGGCGACCCACTGCCAACCGGGGCCGCCCTTGAAGCCCTCGTGGCTTCACACTGCAGGAAGCGCGAGCTCGCGCTACTGGGGAGGGGCGGACACCGACAATATGTCCCGGCGCCCCTCCTGGCTCTTCTGCCCCCTCGTTGGAGCCTTGCAGGGCTCAACATCAACACTGGCCCTCAAGAGCCCCCGCGCGGCTCTACAACCACGGTGGGGCGACCCACTGCCATTCGGGGCTGCCCTTCCTTGGTGCCTCGACCGGCACCACGAGAACTCATCTGCTCCCTCGCGGAGCAGCAACATCACGGAGCCCCCCCAGCCCTCTTGACTCACCGGGCTGTTCTCGGCGGGGGCTCCTCTTCGCCCGGTCTCCCTCCCTGGGACCGGGTCTCTTCACCGGCAGCGGGCGGGGCTCTCCTTCGCTCGCAGTGGGGGCAGGCACCGACAATGTGCCTCGGGCCCCCGCCGCAAGTCTCCGCCTGCCGCTCCTCCTTCACTCGGGGCTCCCTCTGCACCCGGGAGCCCCAGGAGCCGACCACACTCCTCCTCCAATGCCGCCGGGTTCCTTCAGCTCACGGGAGCCCGGCCGACCCGCCGCCATGCTTCTCCTCCGCCTCATCCCTCGTGCCACCGGCCTCAGGGCGGCCCAGCCAATCACGTCGCGGCTCCGGCGACGAGCCCCTCATGACGCGAGGCCGCCAACCAATGGCAGCGCGGCCTCGCCGATGACACGACGATCCACGGGCCAATCCCGTCGCGGCCCCTTCGTGGTGGTTTTTCTCCGCGGCAGATCGAGGTGGGCACTCGTAAATAATTAAATCAATGCAGGCAGGAATCCTCAGCGCATCCAGCGCTATAAACGAGCATGAAAAGCGCTCCTAAGCGCTAGAAAGTCCAGAGAATGCGCTCTCAAGCGCTTGGGGAAAATGAAGCGCCCCAAAGCGCTAGAAAGCAGGCAGAGCGCTCCCAGGCGCTCAGGGGGAAGCACAGCACCTCCAGGCGCTAGAAATCAACTCCAGCGCTCTCCACAGGAAAAGGCAACTCCTCCATGCTGCCACGGTCCCAGAGCTTCCCCAGGGGCAAAGCCAAGTCCCCCCTACAGCCCAGGCAAGGCAGAGGGTCCCCCAGGAGTCCAGGACGGTCCATCAGGTGCCCAGGGCTGGGCAGAGCCCAGGGATTCCCCTGAGCTCAAGCAGCAGCAGCCCCTGGCAGATTCAAGTTGAAAACAAGAACAACTTGGAAGGAGACACAGCCCCTTCTTATACACAGAAATGCCTTTGAAGTACTTCGTGCAAGGGGCCCTGAGTACTGGAATGTTTCTGGTTTTCGTCTTCCTGACAGCTTCAGGGCCTGAGGTGACAGTGGGCCGTCAGGATGGAGAGCCAGCAGGGTGGGCGGCAGGCACGGCCCGGCACCACCAGACGCTCTTTCCTCCCATCCCTGACAGCAGAGGGGCCGTTCATCTACGGCTTGACTCAGACCCCCTCCTCCGAGGCCTTGCAGACCCTGCAGACCCTGCAGACCCTGTCCTACTCAAACCGGACAGTCCATCCACCAGCAGGCCCAGGCACTCCTGGGCAGACTCACCAGCCAATCACACGCTAGCACCAACTTACACAATTATGCCAACTTCCAAACGTAGTACTTCTAGACTAGACACAGTCATGCCGCATATATCATTTTGCAGCATTCATTCTCACGAGTTTATACATACCAAACTCGACCCTGCACTCCCCACACATCAGGAACTACCATGGGCATACATATTCCCCATTCATTCCTATGGGAGGGCAGGTCACTCCCCCTTCATACAGAGAGCTCCAGCACTTTACACTGTACCACAGTGAAAAAGTGCGCAGAGGCCTAGAATCACCAACACCAGGTTCCAGAAACAGGCTAGGAAAAAGCAAAAAGTCTAGGGGTGAACCTGCCCAAAGGGCCGGGTCCAACAGTCAATGTTATCCTATGGAGGAAAAACAGGTTATCGGTTCACAGGTAAGTTATTGACTGTGGGAGTTAAGGTTCTGGGGTTAGACTCAGGGGTCCCCCAGGGTCAGTGATGCATTCTTGCTACACCCTCAGCGGCACTAGGACGGCCGGGTGCAGAGGGTTGAGGCCCAATGTTTTCCAATGGGGGACAGGGGGCCTCCGGTTGGTGGCTGCTGGCAAGGGTTTAGGTGAGGGCAAATGGGGAAACAAAATAGTGCAAAAGGTACACCCCCAGCGGCATTGAGGCGGCCGGGTGCAGAGTGCTGTTTCGACATCAGAAGCTCTGTTGTTTTCAATGAAGAACCTCCGGTTTGCAAAAGCACTGCAGGCAGAGAGACGGAGGACTTCTGGGTGCGACCACCACTTCGAGAGGTAAGTTGGGAAGTTAAGGGTTGGTTAGGCACCGTCGGTTTGGACATACAAAGCCATGGGGCATCAGGTGCAGGGGTGCCTTTTGGGGTCGGATCGTCTTACCAGCTCCTGGTCGCGGTTAGGGGGGCCTTCTGGATTTGGACTGCAGGCATCGGCAAGAGGCTTGAGGCAGGTCAGGGATCACCAGAACTCAGTTCAGGATCACTAGCGTGACCTCATCGTGGTGTTTTTCCACTCGAGATCGGGTTGGGTTCCGCAGGTGCAGAGTGGGCTGGATTCGAGGTCGCCGGCTGCTGTCAGAGGTTGCAGTTGAACAAATCTGGGGTTCACAAGAGAAGCAGTCTTTGGGAGTGAAGGCAGGCAGGTCCTCCGGGGTTTTTGAGGTTGCTGGCTACAGGACACACCGGGATCTCGCAGGAGCAAGTTCGAGGGGAGACAGGCCTGTAGGGCTGGGGCCAAGTCAGTGAGTGTCTTCCTCTTGTTAGCTGGCTGCACAGCTGTTCGGTCCTTCTTCCTTTCTTCTTGTTGTTTATAGATCTGAGGAAGCAAGGTTCAGGATGACCCCTAAATACTAGATTTAGGGGCGTTACAGGTAGGCAGAGGGCAGGGACCAATGGGTCCCTTCCCTGTGGTGGGTACACCCTCTGGTATGCCACCATCTAGTGGGAGGGGGCCACAAGCCTGTCCCTGGTTGGTTGGGCCCCCATCCTCAAGATGGCGGGGACTCAGAGTTGTGCTTCACCTCGCCTCCCCCACCTGAGAGGTGGAGTTGGCAGAGGTGGGCACACCTCTCTTCCTCATTTGTTTTTCCTGCCGGTTCTCCTGCCCAAAGCGGGGGGCAGAACCAGTGGGGACCAGTTGCTGAAAGCAGCAAGTGGTCTGGGGAAGCTCACAAAGGTGGCAAACCTTTGAAGCTTCCCCTTCATGTACCCTGCCCATCCTGGGGGAGGAGGCTTGGCACCTTTTCCCAGGATGTGCATTGTTTCAGGGCCCCAAGAGCAGCAGGCTCTCGACCCAGGGGTCCAGAAACATGTCTGGTGGTGGCAACCTAAGCAGCCACTCAGTCGGGACACTAGACATGGGGTCGTGTTCAGGGGGCATCTCTGAGATGCCCTCAGTGTGGATTTTTCATTAAATCCCACACTGGTATCAGTGTGGATTTAATGTGCTGTGAAGTTTGTTACCAAACTACTCAGTTTTCAGTGTAGCCATTATGGTGCTGTGGAGTTCGTGATGACAAACTCCCAGTACCATATACTCTTAATGGTAGCACTGCACTTACAATGTCTAAGAATGGACTTAGACACTGTAGAGGTTCAGGGCTCATGCATCTGTGCCCTCGCCACTGGTATAGTGCACCCAACTAGAGGAGTGACTGATCTATGCCAGGGCAATGGGTTGTTGGCATGGCACACAGGAATGTGTTCCATGTCAACTCTTCCCTTTGTACTGCACCAAAACACGCAGCCTGACAAGGCAGTGTGTGAGTGTAGTAGTCTTAGGGTGGCACAATAAGTGCTGCAGCCCTTAGAGGCCTTCTCTGGTCACAGTGTCCCGGGTACATGTGGTACCATTTACCAGGGACTGACCTGTGCCAGAAATGCCAATTGGGTTTGTTTTGGGGAAAGAACACAGGCCCTGGGAACCTGATTGGCAGGGACCAGAGCACATCAAGTAAAAGTGCATCAGTGGTCTGGCAAAAAGTGGGGGGTTACTGCAACAGAAACCCACTTTCTTACACTTCCCCTGTCTCCTAAACCGATGCGGTAAATTTCGTTATGCAGTACAGCTGCCTGTGTGGTAGTCCTGTAATGAATGTCCCTTTTCTATGCCCACAACATTTTGCCGTATTTCCGTAGTAGTCCATACAGTTAGGTCGCGCGAGGATTTGTTGCAGGTGTGCGCCATGCACCGGCAGCCCTATGATGTCAGCCGTTTCAAGTGCGACCTATGCAAGGACTGGTTCCTGATGGGAGCTAGGGGCTTGAGAAGGGCACCGGAGCTCTAGAGTGGGTGATGTGACCTGGGATAACCTTCGCCTCCCTGCGGGGAGCGATGTGCAAAAACGGCCACTCTGCATGGAGGAGCCGGGATCTAAGATTCCAACACAATGACACCACAGCGCTGAAGTGCCCAATTTCATTGCTGTTATGTTGTTGGGGGACGGAAATAACGATGAGTAAGTATTAAAGGAATATGATGCGGGAGTCTGTTTCTAGGCTGATTCCTACTTGTTTTCCTTTAAACTTTCACATGGCGGTAATAGCTACTTTCAGCAGCAGACATACCGGAATGAAAAACAAAAACATTAATTGTGAAGGTCCCGTAACTCCTGTGACCTAGGTGTATTGGTAACTCTTACCTGTGTCAGAGCATTTAGTTCTTCAGATGCAAGATAGATATATAGCTGCACTGATTAGGGGTGTTACATTGAGTAATTGCTAAATGAGCGACATTGGTTTCCGAAAGCGTTACTGTACCGAGGTGACATTGTATTGATACCGCACAATACACTCTCGGTGTGCAACGACATAACCTCCCTTCCCCTTACTGCCATGAATTATTGCTCCTCAGAGGGTTAGCGCCTCCAGTCATCTCTCGTAGTTCTAGCTGTTACTGTGGTCAGCCATCCAACGCCTATTGACCCTCCGCGGTCCTCAATGCTCCTCTTTTGACTAGAGTCCATCGAGAGGCATGCTCTAACAGTCTACTATATTGCCTCATCCAGCCTCTCAAGTTCGGGCCTCTGCCTGCTGGTCGCAGGCCAGTGAGGCCCAATTTACACACACACAGAAGAGGCCTCCGGTCCCCGTTCGTCCAGCAGGTGTTTTATTAATGCACCTACAGACCTTGCTCAGCATTCAAACTAATTGCGCCAAGGGTCTAGGTGCCTACCGTGGCGCAGGGAGCTGTGTCCTAACTCTAGTCTGGGAGCATCAGAGGCATCACTGCACATACTGCTTCAGGCTTTTATTTCCCCTCCTCACACTCCAGGCACTCCTGGCTAAATGGACGAAAGACCAGGGCAGTCTAGACCACATAGTCCTAAAACATGTTAGATCCCCGTTGCACCCTTCCTCACACAGAAGATCACTGAGGAGGCACTAGAGGGTAAGTCACTGGGTCTTACTGTGATTTTAGCATCCCAGAAATGGCCTGATTACTCATAGATGAAAGCAGGTCTATTTGGAACGTTTAATCTGACCACAGATTAGCATGTAAAAACAACTTTGCAGCATTTCTATGCTGAGTAACCAGACATTATGGGAGGCCTGATTGGACCTTGAATGAAGTGCCACTTTTAAAGTGCTGGAGTAAGTGTAACCTGGCACAGGCAAACCTCTGATTTCTGCAGAGACCATCCTATGTATTTATTTTGTATAGCATGTAGCTGATGGAAAACTGCTTGGCGCTTGCAAGTTTGCTAAGACACCTGGCAGGCTGGTCACCATGAGGGAACAGAGGAATACACCTCAATTAGAGCACATTTTCATACTGATTCACTCATAGATGGCAAGATTTCAGATTGGTAAATGTGACGTTTTCATAATTTAACTGTAATAATAGGGGACATTCACACAGTCTGACTCTGCTCAGTTTTTAGTAGCCTGCTGTTAGGGCACTTTAGTTCAGTGACTTTCTTAGAGTTTCTAGTTGCTCAAATGGGTGTAATTTCTAATATTTATATGTTTCCCTCCTCTTAATTGCTTGATTTTGCTCACAAGAAAGTGTAACTCATAGTCGTTGAAATGTCACTCATAATTTCACTGAAATTATGAAAATGTCACATATCGCAATTTAAAACCTTGGTAGCTATGCTAAGTCTACCACACACAGCACAATTGAACATCTCATAATTCCATGCCACACAATTCTACTATAAATAATTTAACCCTACAGCATTCTATACCACTTAATTACAATCCTAAAAATAAAACAAAAAAACATATTTTCACTTCACTCCATACCACATAATTCCACATCACATAATAACATTCCACACAACTTAATACCACACCAAACCACATAATTACATTTACACAACACAAATAAACTACACATAATTCCACTTCAACCTATATAATTATACTTCAACATATTTACACTACACTCCAAAACGCATAATTACCCTCCACAAAATACAACTCTGCAACATGCTACATAATTCCACTCCGCACAATTATGCACCACACCATACCACATAATTCCACACGTCACACAATTCCACAGTTCATCCCCACACAATTCATCACAAAACATAATTACACTCCACATAATACCACTCAGCACCACATAATTTACCTCCACATAATTATGCTCTACGCCATATTGCATAAATACACTCCACATAAATCCAGTCTATGCCATGTAGAAACATTCCACTAAACTACACTTTACACCATACCTCATATTACCACTCAAAATAATTTTCACTCAACAGCGCACACTTACACGTCACACAAATTCAACTCTATACATTTTCATTCCACACCACATAATTCAACAACAAACTACATAATTCCAGCCAACAAAATAATTACACAACACAACACATACATCCAATCTACACCACAAAATTCCACACCATGCTACAATATTTAACAGCACACCACATAAGCAAACTCCACTACATACCACTCCACAACACAAAATACCAATCCAGATAATCTCTCTCCAAGACACACAATCCCACTCCATGACACGCAATCCCACTCCACATAATTCCAGTACACTCAATACCACACACTTACTATCCACATAATTACACTGCACACCATGCCACATTATTTCACTACACAGATCCAATCCACACAACACAATTCCACAACTAACAATTCAATCCAAACCATATATGACTTGCATATATGCCTATGCATATATTGCAAAACCATATATTGCAAATGCTTGTTTACCTTCCAATGTGTCCCAGCAGATCCTGTTCCTGGAGCTGCAATCCTTCTCCTGCCCTGTCAGCGATCCTCTGTGCTGCCTCCAGCTGTCTCTGGGACCCCCACCCTCATCTTTTTTCCCAGGCCTGACTCGGGCTCTGACTGAAGAGAAACAATGTAAGTTGTTACTTTGTTTCTCTTCAGTCCTGGATCAGCACGAGAGCTCAGAGCAGGCAGCTTTAGAGGGAGAGAGGCTTGCTTTAGAGAAAGCCTCTCTCTCACAGCTCTCTACCGAAGAGCTGAGGGGGCCTCCTTCATTTACTGATTAGTGGGCCCCCACCCCCGCACCGCGGGGGCTGCGGGGGTTTTTGTTACACCCTTGCTTGCCCAGTGTCTTGCTCTGCACATGGCATTGACTTTTGAAGAACATGCTCCAACCTGGCTGGGAGCACCCATAGCTACTAGCTGCAGTCATATAGAAATATGTGCAGACAGGTCTTTAAATGGGATGATAAATTGGGGGCTCTTTAAAAGGGAACATTTAAAATACTTTCTGTGATTTCCATAGTGTGCCACCTGACAGGTACTTTGGTTTCTCTCTTAGATGTTACAGCATTCAGATATATAACACAACAACTAACATGCACCCACAACCTGCCAGTACTATTGGCTTTGTCAATGGCTGTTAGCTGTTTAAGATAAATGAATAGCAACAGTGATTTGTTATAAATAATTCCCATTAATTAACATTGGAAATGTTTCAGTTCTGAAATTGTGAGACCGTGAACAGGGCCGGCCTTAGGCATGTGCAAGCTGTGCACCTGCACAGGGCCACAAAATCCCAGGGGCCACCACATCAATATATATCCTTAATATAATAATACTCTGTGGATGGATACATATTTGTGTGGGGGCCCCTGGCAGGGATATGATGGCCTCTGGATCTATACAACTTCCAAACACCATGACCCCCCTTCTTCACTGGCCTCCGCGCTCCGCCCCACCCGGACCCCCTCTTCCGGGGCCCCCTACCTACGCTCCCTGCCCAGGGCCACCATGAACCTAGAGCCGCCATCATTGAGGCCTGTGGAAGGAGTTTTGGCCTTCAGTTATGTGCGCTTTATGTTAGATATGTATGCCCTTTTTCTGTGCACATCTCGACCATCTGCAGATCTTCAACGTCATCTCTTTCCTCTTCAGCACCCACTTTTCACTCTCCCTGAATGCAATTCCTCGTATCTCTCTCACTTCATCACTGCCAAACGTACACTGCACTCACTCACATTTAAGCTCTTTTTTTTTTACTTTGTCTTGTAAATATTTTGACATTTGTGTACCCCTTCAAACACATTTACACAGAATTTCAATTAGAACTGGAAATACATGACCATTGTTCTGAGTGCTCTGCAGAAAAGCCAACCCACTTACAGGTACTAAAACTTTGTAGAAAAATGTAAAATACAAAAAAACACAGTTTGCTTTTAATCCAAGGCATTTCTAAATCAATAGATGTTTTAAATAATTCATATACCACATATAAAGTTGTTTAATATATACCCAATGCCTAATAGTAATAGCTGACTGGCCGTGGCCCATGAGCAGACTAGGTATCACAATAAAATGAGTAAAGTAATAGTGCAGAATTCCTAAACAACACACAAGTAAATAGAGAATAAGCACATTAAACGTTTTAAACCCAGGCACCCAGCCCTCACAAAACTGTGCAAACTTTTTCCCTTAGAAATAACTAAAATATTATTGCAAAATAGGCCGCTACTGCAACTTCAAGCCACCCACAATCAAATTTAACAATGGAAGAAAAAACAAAAAGTTAAAAAAAAGAAATACTGGTGCATGCCCTTCATCAAACAACAAACTTAGCCAAAAGCTCTTTAACTTACTTGAGTCCTCAAAGGAAATCCTTAAAAATCCAATGGCATATGCAGCAGGGATTGCAGACAAAGAGAGCGATCCTTTCCCCTCAAAATCCAAATAAAAATGTGACCAAGGAATGGACAAAGCACCGGGAGAAGCCTTCTGGACATGAAGAGGAATTCATGGAGCCTCTGTGGCACTTCCTTACTGTTGAAAAAAAGTAAAATGAAAAAAAAATTGTGCTACAAAATTACCTGAACTGTCCATTTAGGTAGAACAGTTAAACGAAAATCCAATTTCGAGTTTATTTAGCTGCTTCTCGAGTAGAAAACCTACTCCAGAAGAAGCCCTTAGAATGTGACCGCTCGCGACCACCCGCATTAGAAAATGGCGCCAGAAGGCCTCCTAGCGACGGGAAATCTCGCTAGGGGCTGTTAAATCTTGCTCACTCTCACCAGCTGGAGCTTCACTTTGTCTCTTTTGTCATTAGGTTACTCAAACAGGAGCAAAATCCTGTCAAAAGGCCACTGACGGAATTTGGTGGAACTTCGTATTACAAGAGTAACGCAGAGTGACCAAATTTCACCAATTCAACAAGCAGAATCAAATGTTCCACCCACCCTTAAATAGTATTGTTAGATGTGATAAACAGGAGTTCAAACTTAGCTATTTGTTTGTCTAGGTTAGAAATCTTCATCTGAAATGTATTTTCATTTGTCATCATGGAGATAGTTACTCCCTAATGTATGTTTAAAAGCATCCCATTGGGTAATATTTGATGTTATACCATCAGGATTGCAAGAGAAATACTCTTGATAGCAGACAACATTTATGCCTTGTCCTTTCCATTGAGAGCCATATCAACATTCATACACCATCTTGAGTGAGAGCTATGTGCTTTTTCCTTTTCTAAAAATGGAGAAGTCATAGCAAGTTCTGATATCTCAATATTTCCAATAGTAGGGTCAGAGATTGAATGGACTAAGTTTCTTGAGAATAATAAATAATCAATTTGTGAATATAAATTTTGAGGATTAGAGAAAAAAATAAAATCACTTTGTGTCGGAAAGTGCAAGCACATAATATCAACAAACTTGGTATTGTTAAATAATGTTTTGAGCCCACAAAAAGCTTTGGGAGGGCTAAATTGAATAAAAGAAACCCTAGCTAGTAGGGAATCATATATTAGGTTAAAGTTACCCTCAACAGTAAGTGAAACATTACCCAAGTTAATAATTTCAGAAGTAATATTATTCCAAAAAGTCAGGTCATCTACTGCTGGACCATAATTATTGATTAAATGCATAATTACTGTATCAATTTTGACTTTAGCAATTAGTAATCTACCTTCAGTGTTTGAACACTTATCTAATATCTGTAGTTTGATAAAGAATAGAATTGCCACTCCATTTTTTCCCCCACGGCTGAAGAGAAAAAAATTTGTGACCTGCCAATTTTTACTTTTATGTAAGATAAGAGTTTTTCATCAAAAAGTATTTCCTGAAGCAAACAAATATCAGCCTTGTGTCTGGTTAAGTAATCAATATTTTCATACATTCAGCTGGGTGTAGTAAACGTTTAACATTAAGAGATACAATTTTAATCTTGCAAAACGTATCCATAACTTTAAACATTAAAAGGCGAGGATAGGTGAAATACAATCATAAAGAATGAGAAAGGAAAAACATGAACATAACTATGAGATTGAAATAGCACTGAGAAAAGAACAGATAGGAAAGAAAAAGAACAAATACTAACTTATAAAAGACAACAGAAAATAATTTTTAACAGCCTGGAATCACACACGTGAATTTACAAGAACAGCCAAAGGGAAAGTGCACCCGGTAAGTAAATATAATAATAAAAGAAGGGCAATATTTGAAAAAAGATGGATGCAGAAGGAACATCAATTGAAAGTCTCATGAATATCCATGGAAAGATGGAAATGATAATCCAGAAATGCACGAAGATCTTCAGGGCAATAAAATGATTTAGAAATGTTGTTTTTGCAAATGCGCATTGTGGGAGGATCAAAAAACCTGTATTTGAAGACAGAATTTCACAGTCTTGGTCATAGAGCATTGAATTCATTACATATGGTAACTGTTTCTTTAGCAAATATAAAGTTTCTATTGCCATTAACCAGAAGAGAAGGAATTTCTTTTGCAGTCTTCCTTATCATCAAGAAATGGCTGTGATGTAAAACTTTGAAAATAACTTGACATGTTTTGGTTTGACCAGGTTTGCGGTGCAATGGGATGCAGTGCGCTTTATCAATCTCAAATTTGTCTGGAATTTTAGATTCCGAAGGCTAGGTAATAAGTTCTCCAGATACCATCTGCAATCATTGCCCTCTATATCTGCAGGCAAATTGAAAGTTCTTGAATTATATTGTCGGTTTCGATTTTCCAAACCTAATAAAAGTTTATTCATAGGAAGAATTTTGTTTGTAATGGGAAGTAGTTGGTCTATTTTAGTTTGGTTGTCTTGTATTTTAGTTGAATTGTCGGAAACTTTCATAGATAATCCAGCCAAAACTTTGCAAAAATGTTTTATCTCTGTGGGAATGTTATCAGTATTAGACTTAACAGCTTGTAGGTCTTCCAAGATTGTAGTGAAGGATGGCTCAGTAGAATCAACTATTATGGATTTAAGTGGTGGCGGAGAAATTGCCTGTTACACTTATTAGTACTGACAGCGACATGTTTACCTTCCATGTTGAGAAAATACAAGAAAGGGAAGCAAAATTACATGTAGTAATACAAGCCAATGTAGTTTGCAGGGGCATCAGCTAAAACCAACTGTAGTGGGACCTCAGGCCAAGCCGCGCCCTTTTCTTGAGTTAACGCTGCCTCTCCTGACAGTAATCCTAGTCATTGGAGTAATGGAGACTCGGAGCAGGTCTCAGCTTCTATTAAGTCACCACATACCAGCTTAAAATGCCAATTTTAGCAACCAAAGGCAGCACCAGCTCACCGCAAGCAGAGGAAGTAAGGCAGTAATAATATTGGCCCTAAGTAATCTTTAAAAAAGATTGGTAATAAATTGGGTGAGACAGTAACTATTGGGCGGTGACTATCTTGCTTTGTGCGCTCAACTCTCCAATTGCCCTATTTCTGATCATATTAGGAGAGTGGTGCTACTCAGACAGTGGGCCTTATTATGATGGCAGTCGGACGAGCATCCCACCGCTGTCGGTGGTTCAATCTGACATATGACGATGTGACCGCCCTGTAGGTGGTCGTAACCATGCCATTTTCATTTACGGCTTGTGCTGCGGCCTGGAAAAGGCCTGCAGCACAAGCCTCAATAGCAAAGGGCATGTTTGCAAACATCCATGCACTGTGTGCCAGGCACCATCTGGTGCCTGACACATGGTGACTGGATGTTTGGGGGGACACCACATGTGCCCCCCTGACCTCATAACGGAGGCCCACAGGGGACGGGGACCCTGCCAGGGGCTCCCAAAGTCCCTTTCTGGCTGCCTGTTCATAGCAGTGAGACCGCCTTGCAAACACAAACAAAAGAAGATGATGGATGGGGCACTGAAACCTTGAATAGGAGATCAGAAAGCGATATCCTAATCCTTACATCCGCCACATTGTAGGGATTAGGACTATGACTGCCGCCCCAACGGGCTCCTTGAGCCTGTCGGAGGTGGCAGTCTTTCCCCCTGCCTAACTCCCTCCGACCGCCAAACTCGTAATCCGGAGGTCTGACCAAGGGTGTAGATGCTGACGGTTTGTTGGTACTGGTCCCATTGACATTGTAATGAGGCCCTATGTTAAAGTGCAATCTGGCATTAAGGACAGCAAGGTCCAGTCAAGTGGTTTGTCCTCCTGGCTATCCCACTCTGAAAATCTTACACTGTATCATGATTGAGAAAAGAGAACCGTGAGCACAGGGCAGGACTAGGGAACCCAAAGCAGCTTTTGGAAAAATGTTCAAACCAGTCTGATCTCCTCATCTTCTTGTGCAATCTCTCTTACCATCCACCCATTCTCTCTCTCTTTCCTCTCTCTTTCCTCCTCTCTGATCGTTTTCTCTCTACTTTCGCCCTACTTCTCTTGAAGACTCCCATGGCTGCAGCAGATACATTCGGGGTGCTCCGGAAAGTGACAGCGCCACCAGGTGCGGCCCTAGGCTTTCAAAACCAGCCTCGATGGTCTCGAGCCCACTGAGGAAATGCCCGGTGGAGTAAAATGTCTGTCCAGCCCTGGGATGGGCGAACCTGGAGTGGTACCATGCAGCGCTGAAATAGGCTGTTGTGGAGGCAAGGTCATATAGGTTTCTGAAAGGTGGAGGACACAATCGATGTAGCTACCCTTCTTTTTGTAAACCTACATAAAGTAAAGAAGCAGAGGTAGCTTTGGTGTTATGCTATTTGGGACTTACAATGTGATCAGATGAGATAGTGCTTTAAATAATGCAAAAAACATCAAACACAGTTGTGCTACTGCAATCCGCTTCAGCCATTTTTTTCTTGATCAGACTAACATTGTGCACAGGAAGTGGCTGTCTGTAACATGCACCTATTTTTGCAATTTTTAATACTGAGGCCTGAAAAACTAAGAAGAGCTTGCTCAGTGAAACCATTTACATTTCTGTTACTATCTGAATACCACTCAGTCTGGTTCTGATGATCTCAGTTAGGCACCTGCTTGTTTTCGTTATAAGAAAGTTATAAGAATTTAATATGTGACTTCTCCTAGACATGTTTGTACAGTAAGGTATACATCTGAGTCTTGTGTCAACAAGCTAACCTCCACTGATCTTGGCCGGGGAACGTCTGCCCTATTGACTCTGTAATTCAGAGTATTCATTTTTCAATTTGCAATTAACCATTTTAGTCTCCAATTCGCATGTGAGGAAATGTCTTTGACAGCAACTTGAAAAATGGGCAAGGAATCAATGTAAATGAGAAGTGACTAGGTTTTGAAATGGGTGGGTACAACAGACATACGAGGGGTGAGCATTGAAGGCAGAACAGACAGAAATGTGCTGCAATTGAGGCAGACTAGACCACCGCCTAGAGAACTTGTTGGTAGGGGATTCTCTGGAGGATAGCTCCATGTCTGGCTTCCAGACCTGGGCAAGTGAAAAGTTACAAAAGTCTGGGCTGTAAGGGCATGACATAAGAGTCAGGCTGTGCACTGAGTCTGTCATCAGCTACGGATGGCTGGAGGACCACTGACTTAAAGTTAGGTAGATTGTAACTCCCACACAACATGCATTATTAACAGTAGTCCCTACGTTCTGCATGAAAAGGGGGGGAAACAGCCATTACAACGCAACTAAAACAACGCGCTACCATTACAGCAAAACTTTTACAATGCAGGATCCATTATACCGCATGCCATTACAACGCATGCCATTACAACGCAGCTGCTATTTCAACGCATGCCATTACAACGTAAGTATGGGTAAGTATTTAATAAAATGTTAACCCCTACACCATCCAACACTTACCCTACTATTACGCCCCCCTGGAGTTAGAATAGTAATTTTAACCCCTACACTATCCAACACTTACCCTACTATTACACCCCCCTGGAGTTAGAATAGTAATTTTAACCCCTACACTATCCAACACTTACACTACTATTACATTCCCATTAATTAAAAAAATAAAAAAATACTTACCCATACTTATGTTGTAATGGCATGCGTTGTAATAGCAGCTGCGTTGTAATGGCATGCATTATAATGGATCCTGCGTTGTAAAATTTTGTTGTAATGGTATGCGTTGTGAATGTATGCGTTGTAACGTCATACATTCTGATAAGGGTATTGGTTGGTGTGGCATCTAGCTTATAGTAAGCAGATAGTGGGGAATAGAAGAGTTGCTGGGTGAAAGGGCAATCATGCTGCAGAAGTACTTACACACAGCACATGCCAAAGAAACAGGATTCCTTTTATGAGTTGTTGAAGTGCTTTGCAGATGGGTAGAACACTAAACTGTAGAGACCATGCATATATGTAGTGAACAAATACTTCTTGATTCCCCACCTGTCACAAGATGTGTGACACTGTATACTAAGTCTTGAGACTCTGACCTAAGAGAAGTGATAAGGGAGGAGAGGGGCATTGGCTTTGTCATGTTCAAAGTCAGTTAGTCTCTGCCTGGAACTGACTGATAACATGCTGGCAACTCATCACAGATAAAGACATATCCAACAACAATAGAATTGCAATATCTTTATTTCCTTTGTGTTATCTTCAACCTCTGCATTCAGTCTCTGGCTGGGGCTGATGAGTTCCACTGCTCTCAACTGCCATGCTTCGTATCTCTCTGATGTTCTTGTACGATGTCAACTGTTTGATCAGTTACGGCTCTTCTATCATTCCTGGCAAATCTTTAACAGACGTTTGTGCCAAACTCTTCAGATACAACTGTGACTTCTGTAGATGATTTGCTTGCTTAACACAGTTAGGTCCACGAGCCCGGATCATTTGGATATATTATCCAAAGGAATTAGTCACATGTACCATAAGTTCAATTTAGCAGCTTCTATGGCAAAGTATGAGAGGTTTAGAAAGGACATAATTGCACCCCATTTTGTTCTTAACTTGTTAAAGTGTTGGAATGGGTGAATACAATGGCAATAAATACCATGATATGTGCAGGCCCAACAACAGCAATATCAATAAATGCAATATCAACGTATGCCATAACCTGTGCCCTCATAACAATGTCAATACCCATAAATGCAGGGAGGGGTGGCCAATACGCAAATGGAGTGAGACGTGTTTTGCAGAGACTTCGCTACATCGGGTCCTGCTAAAGCTAGTAATCCTGGCTGCCGGGTTTGCTGATTACCTCTGGGTGTCCCGTTTGGCGGAAGAGTGTCCGGGGGTGCCCCTGCGGACAGAGGGGTGACCCCACTCCTAATGGGAGACCCACGATTCACAGCCTGAAGTGGTCGCAGCAAGAAACGCTGACGGCATCTTGGTCGGGGAGCGGCCTGTTGCAGCACTCTGAGACACGCCGACGCTGCATTGGGGGTTGTGCCACCTGGATCGGAGTGTCTCTGGAGACAGAACTGCCCCGCTGGGGGACAACGACCCCTCAGAAAGCAGATCTGGAGCATGAGGACCCCGAAGCCCCAGCGGTGCTTCCCCCTGAGTTGGAGGTGCTGCGCCAGTGGAGGGGTAGGCCGGACTCCCGATCCCTGACGTTGTAAGTGAGGGCGCAGGCCTGGGCCTGCCACTGCCTTGCAGATGGGGAGCGCTACAGCCGAAATATCTCCCCCCACCTAAGCATGAGCGGATTTTGCGGATTGGCAATCCGCGAATTTTGCGGATTTGCGGATTCGCAATCCGCAAAATCCGCGAATTCCCGCGAATTTGCGGATTTTTTTTTTTTGTGTGTTCGCCCGTGTTTCTGCCAGTTCGCGAGGGTTTTTACAATTTCGCAATTTGCGAACTTACCTGTCGGGTCGCAAGTTTTGCGAACTTGTTGTTTCTACGTGTCCAGCCTGTTTGGGACACTCTTCTTCATCACTGCCACTCTCTGTCACCACTGCCACTCTCTGACTACTCATGCCACCCTCTGGCCCACCCATGCCACCCTCTGTTTCATCACTACACCCTCTGGTTGTCCAGTGTACATTATTTTCGGCAAAGCAAAGCACACCTTCCCTGCCTCAAGTGACCTGAATTAATTTGGGGCTGATTAATGTGTCACAGAATATTTTTTTAGCTGGCACCTGCTTCCTTAGTGCGCCCTGATTAGTGATCTTTTGCACTTGCTAAGTGCTTTCATTGTTGCAAAATTAGTTACAACACCTGCCCTGCCCCAACTGACAATAATGAATTAGGGGCTGATTAATGGATTTTAACTTCCAGCCTGGCTCCTGCTTGTCTCCCTTAGCTGTAATTCAGGACCTTTGTGGCATATGTGTAACTATTCTGAGGTTCAGAGCAGGGTCACATAATAGTTTCAACTGGCAACTGAACTCTGGAGGGGCCCCTCAGGAAGCACTACAGGAAATGGCTACTAATGATGTGCCTGAACTTTTGAACCTGGTAAGTAGTTACTTTCAGTTTTGCCAAGATCGTATTTCTGCAATTTTGCACTTATTCGCGGGTCGCGAACTCACGCGAACAGTGCGAGCAGTGCGAGCAAAATCCGCTGCTCGCGGATTTGCGGATTTTGCGGGAAATTCGCAAATCTCGCGGATTGCGGATTTCCCGAAAATCCGCAAAATCCGCGAGCGGAACGGATTTTCCGCCCACGCCTACCCCCACCGCGGCATCGGAATGATGGGTCTGCTGCCCCCCCTGGCCTAAACACTAACTTTGCTCCCCTGGAGCCTCTTGCTTACAGGCTGTGGTTTGAGCCGGTGGCCTTCTCTGTCTCCCGGCTACTGGGTCATAGCACCATGCTCTGGCTGATGCCGTGGGTCCCGCTGGATGAGGGAGAGAGAGGGGCCGACCCTGCTGACTGAGAAGCAACTCCGCTGCTGTCCCAGGACTCGGGGTTTATCAGGGGAGGTGTCGGCAGCGAGGCTTACTGACGCCATCTGTTTCCCAGCAGTGGAGTCTTGACACCACTTTCCCTGAGGAGAGGCCCTTGAACATGGACATAAGCGGCAATTGGTGACTGGGCCCCCACAGATTTGGTTTCTAAAGAGGCCCCCCGCCACATAGCCACGTGCGCCTAGTATTGCGCGCTGGCGGAGAACCGCAGCTGCTGGATCTGTTAGCCGGGTACCACTTCTCGTGCCTGTCCTCCAGCTGAGTCTGTTTGGTGGGGTTTGGGGGAGCAGTGGGAAGTGCTCTACAGCCCAGCGGTGAGCCCCACATATGTACCTACGGCCATAGATGTACTGGGAGCACTGCGGCAAGACGCTGGGAGTCTGGAATTTAACTGAATCCCTTTGTGATCGTCCGGATGTGCTTGGGAACCTCTGTGGCACTGCAGAGCATTTAGTATCACCGGCGATAGCGTTCTTCATCCTACGCAAGGCATTATCGCTGGTAGCTGGTCTGGTGGGAGCATCCATACCCCTCTCAGTCGCTTTTTATCTCTGTCTGGGACTAAACATTATAACTTGACCTATATCTTCTTTTGTCAAGCTATTAGCCGAGGCATCTTCAAGCCCTGGGTGGTATCTTGCTCTGACCGTCTGGGACATTGTTCAAGAGCAAAAACCAAACATGCCTCCGAAAAGTAAGGTCAGCAAGAACTCCGATCCTTCCTGGTCCAGGGACAACCCGGTAACTTCTCTACAGTCCAAACCCAATTTACAACCACAGGCTGCATCTGCCTCTATGGACTCTGCACCAGAAAATCCCCATTCTGATACACCGATCACGTAGACCTTCATGACCTCATTTCTCCAAGAGATCAAGGACGAAATAGGCTCTCTCAGATAAGACTTCAAAACTGGGCTGCAGGACATTCGGAGTGAGGTCACGGAGATCGGTGGATGGGTGGATGACCTTGAAAGCACCATGGACGCCATGTCTGAGGACCACGAGAGCCTGTGGCAAAGGATGGCGGAACTAGAGGACCAAAACATTAGCCTACAACTCAAGAAAATCAAAGTAGGTGTAACAACCTGCATATCAGGGGAGGCCCTCGGGGAGCGGAGAGCAAAGACATCCTGACCTTCACGGCAGACCTTCTACAGGCCATTTGTGAGAATGAAGAACCATCCCCACCTATACTGGACAGAGCCCATTGAGTCCCTGGCCCCAGAAACCGACCTGACTTCATACCGGACATACTTACGCAGGTCCATTTCTTCACTGAAAAAGAAGACATTCTGAGAAAGATCCAAGGGGTCAAAACCCTCTCTTACAACAGATTCTCTGTACAGATCTTTCAGGATCCAGCCCCTGCCACGCTGCAGAGGTGAAAATATTTCAAACCAGTTATGGACAAACTTTGTGACCTCAGCATTAAGTATCAGTGGGGCCACCCTTTTGCTTTGATGTTCCACTGGGAAGGCAAGCAACGCATCCTTCACTCATTGAGAGAAGCTAAACAGCTACTGCAGCTTCCACTGGATCCTGCGGGCGATGGGCCCCACTCCCCGCGGGAGTGCCCCGGAGGACCCTTGTTTTCAGATTGGGCGTTTGGATTTTGCCATCTAAGTACAAGCGAAGCCTCCAGGAGCCGGAATCCTGTCAGGTCAAACAGGAGATCATCAGTCACATCCGATCTTTAAATGAATCTTCCCCATCATCTACATCACCGGATAATAAAGATTGGCTTGGACTTGGTGTGACCAACTACTTATGCTTTCCAGATCTAAATCTGTGATTTGGCATTAGTACACATCAGTGGGAACTTTCTATCTATACTTGTCCTTGTTCCTCTTTCGTTCTGAAGGGGGCTGATCCTCTGAGAGAGTTCATAAACAGTCCTGGGACGACAGACCCCACGGGGACAAACCTTTGGTCCCTGCCATTGTCTGTTGCAGCACTGGTTCCTCCGGAGGCAACCCAGTGGAGGATGACTTCTTAGCCTTTTTGTCACCACAGGCCGGTGGAAATGAAGACCTATGAACTTACTTGAGGCTGCCATCCCCCCACTTGCAGGGTACACTTGAAGAGTGACTTCTTCAGAATGGCCCGCACTTTGGACGATGGGCAATTCCTGGCAGACACTGACCTTGTCTGGCCCTGTTGGCCTTCCCCCGTTGGGTGTCCTATTTCCCCTCTTTTCCCACCCCCATGTCACTGTTTCCTGGATGTGCTACTATTGGTGGGGTTGGGGTTGACTAGATATAGCCTTGGAACTATGGGCAAGGTTGGGAGGTACTCTGTTTTTCCATATGTTTTGAATGGGCTTCTGGTAGTTGCACTCTGTTGTGGTATGCTGTGGTGGGAGGACGCATTCCCACAGAATTTCTTTCTTTTTAATGGGCTTGCCGCACCAACCACCTCCTAGGACTTCCTATGACTAACCCCTTTAAATTTCTCTTGCTCAATGTCAAAGGTCTCAACTCTCCTAACAAGACACGTCAAGTCTGGAGATGTGAGGGGCGCTAGAGAGCCCGCAGCAAGATGGCCGCACACTAGCGCTGCTATGCTGGCCGGAGTGACAATCCACCTGAATATCGGCCAAAATGTGAGCCATCGCGGTGATCTGACCTCAGTTTCTGCTATCGGAAAAGAAAACGACCTATTGATACGACTCAATCCGTCTGAATGATCCGAAAAACCGAGATGCAGGTTTGTGTCCCCTGGCTCCCTGCAGGGGACAAGATGGCGGCGTGAAACGGAGCAGACCCTGCCTTGGGAGCAGAGAGCTAATGTAAAGCACCAGATATGTCAGCCTCTCCCCTGCGAGGGCACAGAGCCGGTGAGTGCCAAGTGACAAAGATATCCTAAGTAATGTGAGCTGTGGAACAGAGCAGCGCGTCCCCATACGGCACCTAAAATGGTGACGTACAGCGAGGCGATGACTGCCCAGCGCCTGTAAACACGAACCACATAACCACGCCCCTGCAGAATTGTCTCCTACCGAACTCAGGACCACGCGATTCAAATGCGGAATGCACCCACAGCTATAGCCGATGTGGAAAAGGGAGGTGGACTGTGGAAGTAGCCACCGGCCAAAAAGTACTTGAAATACACCACTTTGAAACCAGTAATGATACGACGCCAGAGGGTGCCAAATGCCGGCACTGCCCGCCCCATATACCAGGCGACACACTGTATCTGGGAACAAGATGCTTAAAATGGCAGCACATACCGGAACTGAGCCTGTCTAATAGTCGTGGCGGTCTGCACTCTGCAATCCTGCCATTTACCTACCTGTAATGAAAGTGTGTGATCCCTTGACAACGAGGGCCATGCATATCAATTAATGGCGCGCAGCCTCACCTGTGCCACAACCGGATCCCCTGCGGTAGACAACTGCACGCAGAGGCCCTCAAACATCTGCACCCCAGCTTCCTTTAGGCCCTGCGAGGTCAGCATTTCACATATTCGCTGTGTGCTGTACTTTTTGACCTCCGGGCCAGGGGACACTGAATGCAGTGACACGCGGGGTCCTCCGCCTATTGTGCGGTGCAACAGCGGAGCGAGGTGACAGCCAGAGAAAAGCCACAGGAGCTAAGAGGGGCAGAAGAGACCAGTTATCCAGTGCATCCTCCACGGTGTCATGACCATGTTGCTAATTGATTCCACTGACACGGGGTGCGTGTGATGCCGGCTCCGATAAGGTAAATCTTTGCCGAATCACCAGCGGTAGCTTATTCACTGAACTGGACACATGCCCATTAGTGCTTGGACAGAACTACTTACCAAGGCGGCAAATCAGATACATATCCTGCCATCCAGGACCTTGGCTGCAGTCACATCGCAATATTCCCACTCATGCTGCACTAACTCACGGAACCTCTCCACGCAACGCAAAGCTGGCATAACAGACAATATAACTTGATATAGAAGCTTTGAGCAGAGTGTGCGCCATGCTACACCTCCGCTGCGAGCGCGGACACTACTGTTAATCACGTCCACTAGCTAGCAGATTGCGCACAGAGGTGTGGCGAACGCTCCGGCACACACACACTGCGTAACCCCCTCGCTGTGATGGCAAATTGTGAACTAATATCTACAACCCTCAGATAAGAATGGGCAAAACTGATAAACAGCAAAAAAAACTGCCATTTGAGCCTCGCAGAACCCCTAGACTTACCGATCGAATGCCTAGGCTGACCCAGAGATGGAGCAAACAACAGATGTCAAAATGGAAGCTGCGTTAAACACAATCTATCAAAGTCTACAAGCAATAGATGGGAAGATAGACACGCTCACAACCAGACTGGACAACATGTCCGCCAAACTAGACAAACAAGGTGAACGTTTAGATGTGGTTGAGCAGCGTGTATTGGCAGTTTAGGACAAATCACATGCGACAACTACCAAATGCACTGCTATGGCTAAACTCTTGGAAGTCATAAAAGCCAGAAATGAAGATCTGAAATCTAGATCACGCCGAAATAAAATCTGCATCATGGGGATCCCAGAGAGTACTAGCACCGGCCACCTCGAAGATTATGTTGAAAAATGTTAAAAGACATGTTTAGCGAGGAACGCTTTTTCCCTGTGCTCATAGTGGAATGAGCTCACAAACCTCTTGCTCCGAGACCTTCACCGGGCACTCCACCACGACCCATAGTAGCCTGGATCCTAAATTATAGAGATCAGGACACTGCGCTTCGACTGGCGCGAGAAAAGCAGCAACTCAATTATAAAGGATGTGCGGTGTCCCTCTACCCAGACTTTACAATATACGTCCAACTAGCCCGTAAGGATTTTGGCCCAGTCAAGAAGAAACTAATTGATATGGGCATCCCCTATGCAATGCTCTATCCTCCAAGGCTCATTGTACATGAAAGCACAACAACAAAAAAACTATAGCTGTGTATTCTTTCCTTTCAGTAGCCGCTTGTCCTGTAGTTCCACACTCTGTTCACATGCAAGGCCACTACCGGCCAGGACAGACGGGGTGAAAAACAGCCCGCAATCAATACCTTGAACTTGATTTGAATGGAAATTGAAACTGAACTGAAACTGAATTAAGAATTGAATTAAGAATTAAGAGCGGATATATGAATAGATCTCAATAGAACTGAAATAGAGTGTCAGTCTGACATTTGGATAAATTAGAAAATATAACAAGCACTTTGGTTGAGGGGATTAGTGGGAGTCTAATAGCTGCCTGCAATGAGAGTGGGGTTTGTAAATAATAAAAACGTGTTTGGTCAGGTGAAGCAGAAGCAGAAGCAGAGACTGAAAATAAAATCCCTTTTCACAAAAGAATATATACAGTCTACCTATGACCTTACTAGGTTTCAATTGGTGAGAGCAGCAATTCAAATTCAAATCGAGTTTGGAGTCTATCGCATCATAAATATAATAAACTGTATAAACAATACACCTTGTGAGCCCAATCAGCAATCAAGGATCCATGTCGAAGTGAGGCTATATAAGGGAGGGCGAGGTGTGCAAAAAGCGATAAAAGGCAGGGTTCAAGGAGAGGCGGCTACCATAATTTCTTCGCTCAGCAGCACACCGCTACATACTTTTGGGCCAGGCAAAACAACTCATAGAAGATTAGCTATGGAAGACTTGGTTCATGGAGCAGGAGCCGGAGCATCAGTTACACTGTCAGTCTCGAGTCTGCAGAAGGAGCAAACTGAGCCAATAAAACACAGCGAGATCAACCTGGAAAAAAAATCAGAGAATAAACTGGAATTATCAAGGGAATTAAGCAACTCAACGACACCCTCTAAGATTATAGAGGCGGGCCCTTACATACTTGAAACTGGAACTGAAATTGAAAATGCTGTTGACCCCTGCAAATTGATGGATAAAAACACAGATAAACGACCAGAGATAAAGGGACCGGAAACTCGGGGAGCCAAGGCAAAGGAAATTAAAAATAAATTACGAGAGGAAGGGCAAGGGAGAGACAAAGATAAAAACAAGGACAAATCAAAGGGCAAAGGTTCAGAAAAAGAAAAAGATAAAGACAAAAACAAAGACAAAGAGATGGAAATAGAGAATGAAAAAATCAAAGAAAGAAATAAAAAATGCCATGGGGATAAAGAGAAAGTCCAACGAAAGGATAAAGGGAAGGAGAAAAGCTTTGAAGTAGATGATGATGTGGAGTTAATGGCAAAAAAAGCAAAGAGACTTCAAACTATTAAGAACTTGAAAGCAAACGCCAAAGCTACTGAACAAGCCAGTACACTTCAGCCAAGTATATCTAGTATCTTTAGCCCTATACCCAAGGAAGGGTCAAAAAAAGTCTCGAAACATCCTGTTACAGAGGAATCATCTAAGAATGAGGAGAATATGATGACACATTTGACACCAGACCCTGAAACATCAACATCAACATCAACAAATTCTCCTTTAAAGCAATCTGGCTATAATGAGACTCCCAGCTCCTTACGCAATCCATCTATCGCGAAGTTGAGACAATCTGAAGCAGAAAATCCATCTGAGGGTTCGGATGCAGATATATATGAGACTGGTATATCTACAACAAGCGAGATCAGTGACGATAATATTAATCCAACTCAAGGCTCAACACCCGCAGGTACAGACTCCTTAGACCCCAAGAAATTCAGTGCCTCAAATCAAGGTTATACTCCACGGGGAAAAAAACTCGAGAAAAGGAGAACAAGGAACCAACGGCTCAACAAGTCAAACTTTGAAGAAAGTTCAGATCAAGGAAGCATTACTGGGCAAGTCAGCGAAAGTAGGAACAAATCCAATGATTCTGATGAAGCTGTACCGTCCCAGCACAGGGAAGAGGATTCAAACGGGAGCGACAACCAATTACAAAATGGATCGGCAGTAAGAAAAGGGAAACTGGCAGAGCCCTCTTTAAAAGATATTTTGACGACTATTAGGGACCTCCATAAGGATATAAAGAAAGACAGCAAAAGGAATCATGCTGCAATTCAGAAGCTAGAAGGGGTGGTCAACAAAGTAGGTAGTACTTGTACCAAGATAACGGAAAGGATGACATCTCTAGAAACTCGTACTGAGTATTTAGAGAAAGATGTTGCCTGCCTCCAAAAGCAAGAAAAATCTCAGGAAGGGATCATTAGAGACTTAATGTTCAAGGTTGAAGACCAGGAGAACCGCTCCAGAAGAAATAATCTTGGTTTTCTTGGCATCCCGGAAGCCGTGGAGAGGAATGATCCTAGGGGATCTATAAGCAATCTTCTGAAAAAAACGTTCCCGGAATTAGAATCCTGGGACATGGACAAAGAAATTCAGCGGGCCCATCCTTTTCCCCTCACACGTAAACAAAATGAGAACTCCTCTAAATACCCCAGGGCAATGCTAGTGTATTTTGGTAATTTTCTTTTACGGGAAGCCATCTACGACCTAGCGCGTCCTACCAGCAAGCGTGAATATAATGGATTCTTGTTTTTTGTTAGACCCGACTTTGCACATCCAACAGTCGAAAGAAGATGGAGAATGCGGCAGCTCTTCACTCCTTTTGAAAAAGCTGGTGCTACTGTTTACTTACAAAACCCTTCCCGCCTGAAAGTAATCTTCAAAGGTACCACCCGCTTTTTTAATAGTGAAATTCAAGCGGAAGGATACCTGCAAGAAATATCGGACACTGCAAGGAAGGACAACTGATAAATACTATGAATCAAAAAAAAAGGGGGGGGGAATAATGTAATTCTATTGGGGACAAATTAAATTAATTGTCGGAGCTTCGCATTAACTACTGCTATGATACAGGCTCAAGCTTTTATTTCTTTTTGATCAGTTTTCTTTCCTCTTCTTCTTTTTTGGCTTTGGTGCTCTTTTGTTATTCTCTAATGGCGGGGCCGGAGGCTCTGAGAGCGATCGTCGGCGTACGGATCACATAGACGCCCACACCTGGATCCGGCCGGACCCAGGATGCCTCAATGGGTGGTGGGGGTGGGGTGGGAGGGACGGGGTTGTGGAAGGGGGGGAGGGAGGCTTGGGATGGTGCTGGGGGGGGTGTAAAACTAAAAAAGAGAATTCATGATATTATCGTAGTTATAATTAGGCTGAAATTTAAAGCTGTAACAAGGTATGTAGTCAAATGTGCTTTTACTATATTAAATGGAAGGTTGAATAGAAGGAAAGATTTAAGACAGAAGTATGTCAAAGCTTAGGATCTGCTCTATGAACACAGGGGGCCTAAATGATTGGAAAAAAAGGGGAAGACTAGAGGAATTTGTTAAATTTACACGAATGGATATCATGTGTATGCAGGAGACCCATTTGCCATGGGGGAAGAGGCACTGGTTAAACCTAAAGGGATTCGAAATTCTTTCTTGCTCCTCCCAAACGTCTACTATTAGGGGGGTCGCTATTATTGGCATGGTGGGTTTGGGGGGAGCCAAGCGTTCCAAGGCTGACACTATGGGGCGCTGGGCACTATGTGAAATGAATCTGGGCATCACTATTTGCTGCATCTACGGGGCTAATAGCGATTACCCTGATACCTTCGATCGTATGGAGAAGGAGCTAGCAGCTTGGCCAACACCCATAGTGGTATGCAGGGATTTTAACATCTCGGCAGATTTCGAAGGGGGAACCGGGTATACCGGACGCAAACCCCGGGTGTATCGGGCAGTACGCTCAGTGATGGATTCACATAGCTTGAGAGATGTCTGGGGTAGTATTGAAACAGGGAACCCAGGTTTTACATATTTTTCTCATCCATTTAAGAAATACTCCAAGCTAGATTATTTTATGATCTCCACCACAGAGATCAGTACAGTAGGAATCAGTAAATTACCTATAATAATTTCAGACCACAATCCATTGTTATTAACAATACCTCTTAGCAGACCAGTTAAACCAATGAGACCATGGACTTTCGATAAAAAGCTTTTAATAGATAGCACTTATATAACACATATGAAGAATTGGTCACAGGCCTTTTTTGATGCAAATAGATATAGCGCAAAACGAAACTCTGTTTGGGACAGTTATAAAGCTGCCTTAAGGGGAGAAACCTGCAGTTATACCTCTCGAAATTGGAAACGACTCAACTCAGAAAGAGAGCAATTAATGAATAAATTAACAGCGGCTGAGAAAAAGCTCAGGAAAGATATATCCCAGGGAAGGCAGGATACCATAAGTTTTGAAAGGGTGAGCACAATCAAAGCCGAGATACAAAAGCAATTCGCTAAAAAAGCAGCTGCTGAATACCAAGCACAAAGAAGAAACATGTATGAGACGGGGGAACAAGCCAGGAAAGCATTGGCATTACGAATTAGACAAGCGACTTCGAAAAATATTATTACACGTATAGAAGAGCAGGGTAGGACCTACGAGGAGCCAAAGGACATTATAAACGTCTTCAAAAGATACTATCAAACACTGTATCAGGAAGATCCGGTCATTGAGGAACCAAGGAGTGAGTGGACAGGACTGGGGACCAAAGTGGCTCAGGGGGACAGAGAAATTTTAGAACAATCCATTACTATGGATGAACTCTCGGAGGCCATACAAGAATTAGCAGCAGGGAAGGCTGCTGGCCCCGACGGTCTACCAATGGAGCTTTATAAATACTTATTTGAAGAAACATCTACACTTTTGTTAGACCTTTTCAACGGGATTATAAATACAGGCTTAATCCCTGAGTCATGGATGAACACCAATATAGTGGTGTTTCATAAAAAGGGCAAGCCCATGGAAAATCCGGGATCATATAGACCCATATCCCTAATAAACACGGACAATAAATTATACGCGAAGATCCTGGCAACCCGCTTGGGACGGATCATTGGGACCCTGGTCTCTCCCTGGCAGCATGGTTTCATCCCTGGTAGGGGAACTACCGATCATATTAGACGAGCTATCAAGTTGTTTGATATACATGCTGCCGGGGAGGGAGGGGTCAGACGCGGAGAAAGCTTTTGATCGCGTCAGATGGGAATTTCTTTGGAGCACGCTCTCTGAAAGGGGGTTTGGACCGAGGTTTATGAAGGCTATTCAGGCTATGTATGTTACCCCAGTCGCGAAAATTCAAATGATGGGCGAGAGTTTGGATAAGATCTTCATTACGAGGGGGACAAGGCAGGGATGCCCTTGCTCACCCATTCTATTTGCACTGTATATTGATCCTCTAATGCGCCAAATAATTAATAACAGAGCAATCACACCGGTAGTCACGAAGGGATTCCAAACAAAAATCTTGGCGTATGCCGATGATTTGGCCGTTATTACTACTTATCCCGACGCAGCTATGCGTGAAGTGGTGAGCATTACGAGCAAATTTGGCGGTCAGTCGGGTTATCGCTTAAATGTGGGCAAGACTCAGGTCCTCTGTTCTAAGAATGTAAATAAATCAGATTCCAGATTCGTTGATTCCGTGGTTTATCTGGGGATAACGATCAATGCACAGCCGGAATTGATAATTAGAGATAACTTCATTCCTCTTATGAACTCCATGAGGCAAAATCTAAAAAGAATGGATACATTACAACTTTCAATAATAGGTCGTGCCAATGTCATCAAAATGACTATGTTCCCCAAGGTCCTATATAAATTCCGGTCAATCCCATTTAAAATAGAGGGGAAAATTATAAAAGAAATAGAATCCATCTTCATGAATTTCCTATGGCAGTATGGAAAGGTTAGAAGATCTATGAAATATATGTCTTTGCCTCAGGAAAGGGGGGGCTTGGGAATGCCAAATCTTAGATACTACCATTGGTCTTGTCTTCTTACGCAGATGGCTTATTATTCGATCCAGGGGGAAACAGTACAAACCCCCCGATTAGACAAGATGTGATCCCATCTATCTTTGAATTACTGCTCGGTAGCGAGGCTATTGGGGTATTATTAAGGAGACTAGAAAGAAGATATTATAACAAGTCTAGATTTAAGACACTTGAAGGGATATCAGGGGTCTGGGTAGCAGCTCAGAAAGTATTGGCAATCTCTAAATACAATCACCACACCACTCTCTGGAACTCGGGCCTCTTTCCTAACCTAAGTAAAGATGGGTTCTGGAGACACTGGGAGCGACAGGGTATCTTGACACTTGGGCAAGTCATGGTCAGGGATGAGTGTAGAACTCTGGAAGAATTAAGACAAAGGCACTCCCTCCAGGGCAGTCAAGATCATAAATATGCTCAGGTGGTCAGCACAATTAGATCAATAAGGCCCGTATCATCTTGAGGGAGAGGTGTAAGATACTGGATTATCTGAAGGGGGGTGAACCTAGAATCAACGGAGTGTATAGGCTCTTCTTGGAGGAATCCCAGGACGATATGGACAAAACTGAGGCAGCCTGGGCTTTAAAATTAGAGGACCCGGACATTGACCTAGACAGAGCCCTTGTAATGGACAAACGATTCCTACGCTCCTCCAATTTAAGAGCTCAGCACTTCAAAACACTATTTAATCTCTATTACACCCCCTCCAAGCTCTACGATTGGGGCAAGAGGGAGAACAGCAACTGCCCTAGATGCTGCAAAGGACCAGCCGATATTACCCATATGTTCTATGAGTGTGAGAAACTTGAATCAATTAAAACAGAGATTGAATCATTCTGGGCGAGGCTGTTGGATGCTCAGATAACCCTGTCTCCTAAACTCATGATTATAGGATGCCAAAGCAAATTGAAATTAAATATTGAGACTGAAGCTTTAATTTTTATCTCCACAGCTGTACTTAGAATTTTAATTTCAGCAGCTTGGAAAGACACTGAGGCCCCAACCTTTCAAATGTGGCTGTCTAGACTATTGGGAATACACAATATAGAGGCGGCTATGTATGAACTTAAGGGTAAAAAATTAAGAAAAGTGGGGCTGAAGACCTGGGCACCGGTTGCTGCCTGGCGTGATAGCAGATTGAAGCAAATTCATCGATTTTTTAGGACTATGGCTACGGTAATGCTCTTATTTGTTATATTCTCTTCTCATTTTCTTTCTGTTTACATTTGCCCTCACAATGTATACAACATTCATATTAATAACATTAATTATTCTTTGATTTACAAGTATAAATTCAATCAGACACTAAGCTATGTAATTCGACAACCGACCTCTACATTACCTTCTTATTGTTAATTTAGGTGGTTTGTTTATGTTGTATATTGTCTTTGTCTTTTTAATCATGTACATTGATTTCTTATTGTGCCTCATGGATTCTCAATAAAAAAATTTAAAAAAAAAAAAAAGTACATGAAAGCACAACAAGGATCCTGGCAAAACCAAAAGCAGCTCAGGACTTCCTTTAACACATCAGATCGAAACAAGAACGCGTAAGAAGCTCCACCTCGCCAACACACTTGGACTCCTAGCCTACCGCACGCCGCCCTCTGGGACTCATATCGAGTAAATTGCACCTATGAGGCAGAAGGAATGTAAACACGATGGGCCCTGACTCCACTTTTGATCCTCTACACAATATTTTCAAGACGTACTTGTTACCTAAATTGTCCACGAACACTGGAACTGTGTCAAGTATTATGTTGAACCTATAAGCCTAATATGCCTGTTATCCTGCTATCTATATCCTCAACTCGCAGGCTCATAAGCTGTATCTAGGTACTTTGTAGAATAATGCACTAAACTAGTTATACGTCTAAATGCACTGTGTTAAATCGCATTTCCAAAAATGTCAATACCTACTGTGGTACACCTGCCCTGTCTGCTTGCGGATGGTACACCGAGCACCTAGTCGCCCCCTGACGGGTAATCCCCACAGAAGTTATGTTGCTAATTGCAATTAAGTTATTGGTATGTCATAATTGGGAGGCTAAAGTGGGTGGGGGGAAAAGCATGTTATATGTTTTGTTTTTCCAAGCAAGTTCAAATGTGTAGGTCCATAATGCAATCGCACCAGTACTCATTACACTAGGCCGTACAGCCAACCAAGCAGCACCTAATGAGGTCATCAGAGAATCTACACTCCTCCTCAAGCACGGCCAATACCAGTCCCCTCATGCGTAATGCTACACAAGCTTCACCACTGAGATTAGCCACCTGGAATGTAAGAGGTATCAACAACCCTAGAAAGATTAGGCAGGTGATCGCATATTCAGACAGACATCACATAGATATTGCTCTGCTCCAGGAAACATATCTACTTAAACATAAGGCAGATGGGCTAGGGAAAAGATGGGCTGATCTGGTGGCTGCATCCTCTTACTCCTCCTATGCTAGAGGTGTTATAACCCTAGTCAAGAAGGGGACACAATTTGTGGCAGAGCATGCACTATATGACACACAAGGAAGGTACGTGATAAGAACTGGCATCCTACAGGGATCACGGGTAGGCATCCTCAACACATATGGTCCAAATGTGGACGACCCCGAATTATTTGCAAACGTATGGAACACACTCAGAGGGCTACCGGATATCGACCTAATTTGGGGCGGAAACTTGAACGTAGTGCTTGATGCAACACACAACAGATCACACGCAACAACTGAACAACATCAGCGTGCTGCCACTACTATACTAAATGGAATTACAGAATTTCGTATGCATGACATTTGGCGAATGCGCAATCCACATACGCATCAATTCAACGATTCCTCCTCTGTACACGGAAGCTGGTCTAGACTTGATTACTGGCTGCTCACAGAAACGATATGTACATGGGCACAAGACATTAGCACCTCCCGAAAACATTATCGGATCACAAACCTGTCATACTAACCCTTAATATCCCGAAATATACCCCTCCACTGTTTGAATGGCGATTCAACGCCATGACCCTCTTAGATCCGCTATATAAAGAGACTATCTGGACAGCAATTGCAGATTGTTTTAACACAAAAAAAACCACAGTAACAGTGCATGCACGCTATGGAAGGCCGTCAAGGCAACATTGCGCGGTATCTGTATCAGTACCAATGCTGGAATATTAAAAGGAATCTCTGACAGAATATCGACGGACAGAATATCGACCTACAGCAACATCGACGCTGTAATATCGAAGGCAAGTATATCGACACCCTATCTACAACATGGTAAGTACAAAAATATCGAACCTAAAATATCGATGTTAAAAATATCGTAATTAAAAATATCGTTTTTTGTTCTGTAAAAAAAAAGTTAAATAAAGTAAATAATACTTATAAATAAATTAAACAAATTTAAACATATTTAATAATGTTTAAAATTAATAAATAATACATATCTATACTACTATTATAAAGAGAGAACTGTGTCCTTTGAGCCAGGTAAACTCAAAAAGTACACCACCAATCCAAACACCCAAGACATATTTGAAAACCTCAGGGCAAGCAGAAGGACATAGGCTATATAAAAATAAAAAATATACATTGTTTAAAAAATTTAGAAATAAAAATAAAGTAGTGCCTTGCAAGTAGCGCCGGCCGCGACGTCTGCGTGATGACATCGGGAGCGCGGGGAGGAGCGGCGTTCAGGAGCAAAAGGAAGAACGGAGGACATGAGCGTGGGGAGGAGCGGCGAGCGGTGGTCAAGCGGTGAGGAGCAGCGAGAAGCGGAGGAGCAGTGGAGCGGTAAAATCAGAAGCGTGGGGAGGAGCGGTGGGTGAGGTAAGTGAAGCAGCCAAGAGCCGCGGGTGCGCACCAAGGGACGGGCGGGAGCCATGAGTGCACACAAGCCCAAAATGCTGCCCCCAGCCCCCTTCTGCCCCGGGCAACGCCGGCGGGTGAGGTAAGTGAAGCAGCCAAGAGCCGCGGGTGCGCACAGAGGGACGGGCGGAGGGACGGGCGGGAAACATGAATGCACACAAACCTGAAATGCTGCCCCCAGCCCCCTTCTGCCCCAGGCAACGCTGGGGCGGGCTGCTAGTTTAATAATAAAACTTTAATTAAAAATAAACATACAATATATAATATATACTTACTTAATAACAATATTTATTAATTATTTTAATTCATTATAAATTAATAACAAATACCATAAATTACAAATACATCTACACACATAAAATAATTATTATATTTACTAAATTAAACAAATGAAATATACTTCATTATTTTAAAAGTTAATTAAATACAACATTATCTAAAATAATACAAAAAATATTAAATACGTAAATAAATAAAAATACTATTTAAAGTCCCAAAAAAACTACATTAATGAAAACATTGGATAGCGTAGAATGTAAAATTACTGTTCCTACTCCACTGTTAAATAGCATAGGGGTAAAAATTACAATTCCCACTCCAGAGAGTGCAAAAGTAGGGAAAGCGTTGGATAGCGTAGAGGTAAAAATTACTATTCCCACTCCAGAGAGTGCAACAGTAGGGAAAGCGTTGGATAGCGGGTGGGTAAAAATTACTATTCCCACTCCAGTGAGTGCAACAGTAGGGAAAGGATTGGATAGCGTAAGGGTAAAAATTACTATTCCAACTCCAGAGGGTGCAACAGACGGAAAAGCGTTGGATAGCGTAGGGGTAAAAATTACTATTCCCACTCCAGAGGGTGCAACAGTAGGGAAAGCGTTGGATAGCGTAAGGGTAAAAATTACTATTCCAACTCCAGAGGGTGCAACAGTAGGGAAAGCATTGGATAGCGTAGGGGGAAAATTACTATTCCAACTCCAGAGAGTGCAACAGTAGGGAAAATGTTGGATAGCGGGTGGGTAAAAATGACTATTCCCACTCCAGTGAGTGCAACAGTAGGAAAAGTGTTGGATAGCGTAAGGGTAAAAATTACTATTCCAACTCCAGAAGGTGCAACAGTATAGAAAGCGTTGGATAGCGTAAGGGTTAAAATTAGTATTCCAACTCCAGAGGGTGCAACAGTAGGGAAAGCGCTGGATAGCGTAGGGGTAAAAATTACTATTCCCACTCCAGAGAGTGCAACAGTAGAGAAAACGTTGAATAGCAGGTGGGTAAAAATTACTATTCCCACTCCAGTGAGTGCAACATTAGGGAAAGCGTTGGATAGTGTAAGGGTAAAAATTACTATTCCAACTCCAGAGGGTGCAACAGTAGGGAAAGCGTTTGATAGCATAAGGGTAAAAATTACTATTCCAACTCCAAAGGGTGCAACAGTAGGGAAAGCGTTGGATAGCGTAGGGATAAAAATTACTATTCCAACTCCAGAGGGTGTAACAGTACAGAAAACATTGGATAGCGTAGGGGTAAAAATTACTATTCCAACTCCAGAGGGTGCAACAGTAGGGAAAGCGTTGGATAGCGTAGGGGAAAAAATTACTATTCCAACTCCAAGGAGTGCAACAGTAGGGAAAGCGTTTGATAGAGTAGAATTTAAATTTAACATACTTATAAATAATTTTTATATTTAAAATAATGTATAATTAGAGTTTTTAAATAAATCTACATCATTTACAAACAATTATTAATTATTAAAAGCAATTACATTTGAATAATTAATTAACAATAAATTATCAACAAATACCAATTAATATTAATTATTAAATATTACTCACCAAATAATAAATATTAAAGAATTAAATAAATGTCATTACATAAAAATATGATTTAAAATAATTCACAATTAAAAATTATTAAACAATATACCAAATAATATTTTTTTATAAAATATTGATTACCAATTAATTACAAATATTTTCCAATTAATAAGAATTAATTACCAATTAAAAATAATAATTCCCATTAACACAATTATTTACCTATTAAAAAATGAATTACCAATTAGAAAATTATTTCCCAATTACAAACATGAATTACCGATTTAAAAAATTAGTTAGCATTTAAAACATTAATTACCAATTAAAAAAATAAATTATCAATTAATATAATTCATTGTCAATTAATAATTAATTTAAAATAAATTATTTATCCATAACAAAAAATTATAAATCAATAATTAATTACAATTAAATTACTTACCACCCAATTCCCCTATAAACCCACAACCTACTACAGAAGTAGAAACAAAATTAATAAAAAATAATTTATAATTCCTATAAATTAATAATTAATTTAGTATATTTAAATTACTTCCCACCCTATTCCCCTATAAACACACAACCCGCTCCGGTACTAAAACATAAAATTTACTTAAAGATAACTTTAAATACCAATTAAATAATAAAAAAAATGAATTGCCAATTAATAATTAATTTATCAATTATTATATTTAATTGCCAATTAATAATTAATCAATTAAAATAATTAATTGCCAATTAATAATTAATAATAAAAAATACTTATCCATAAAAATAAAAAAATCATTAATTAATTACAATTAAATTACTTCCCACCCAATTCCCCTATAAACCCACAACCCGCTACAGAAATAAAAACATACATTAATTAAAATTAATTTATCATTCCTAAAAATTAATAATTAATTTTGTATATTTAAATTACTTCCCACCCTATTCCCCTATAAACCCACAACCCGCTGCGGTACTAAAACATAACATTTACTTCAAAATAGCATTATTAATATATACAAATAATACACAAATATTTTAAAAAATTTAAATACAAAAACATATTACACATACATAATTAAAAACATAAAAATAATACAAATATCGATATTAGTAACATCGAAATTAGTTACATCGATATATATGCTATCGATATTACTAACTTCGATATTACTTACATCAACATAAATAAATTCGATATTACTTACCTTAGGGTCGATATTCTGTCCAACGATATTCTTGACATCGAAATTCTGTACCTTCGATATTTGCAACACGATATTTGTGGAGGTCGACAATTAGGACTCGATATTTTGACTGTGTACCTATTAAAAGATATAGGTACGCAACTGAAAAAAAGTGAAGCCCGCATTCAACAGTTGGAGGCAGAATACGACACCACCCACACTGCTGATATCTTAGGTAGCATCAGAGACGAACTAACCAATTACAATAAGCTTGCGGATGATCAAATGAAATACATCTCACGTCGACACACCGCTCGGAAACTGGGGGAGGGTAGCGGATCAGGTCGAATCTTAGCACAAAAAGTGCACGTAGAACACAAGTAGCACACCATTCTGAAAATGGTAGATGCCACAGGTAAAACACACTATGATACCAATGGTATACTAAACACATTTATGGACACATATGGTACACTATACGCAGCACGGGATACAGCAAACACACAAGAAATCCGGTCCTATTTGGATGACATAGCACTTGCATGGCTCTCGGATGACCAACAGGACTTTCTTGCATAACCAATTAACACAGACGATGTAGAGCAGCCATAAAAGTACTACCTAATGGCGAAACTCCTGGGCACAACGGCTTCTCTGGGGAATTCTACAAAGAATATTCAGAGCTGCTAAGCTCATATATGGTCGAAATGTATGAAGAGGCAAATAATAACCAGATCCTCCCACCAACACTGCGTGAGGCGCAAATAGTGGCGTTATTAAAGCCAGATAAAGTTCCGGAGCATGACGCATCGTATAGACCGCTATCCGTAATAAACACAGGCGCTAAGATACTGGCTAAGATCATTGCCACTAGGCAGCAGCCCTTCATGTAGGCCATTGTCCTACCGAAACAATCCGGTTTCATACCAACCCGTTCAATGGCACATAACATCCGTACCATATTTGCGCTCTTACACCAGCTAAATCCTGAATTAGAAGCCGTAGCTGTGCTACTTGACGCAGCTAAGGCGTTTGACTCTGTGGAGTGGACATATCTATTCACAATACTATAATGGATTGGGTTACCACCCATACTGTTAAACTGGATCAAACTCCTTTATACCAAGCCCCCCACACGTATCAAAGTGAATAAACATATTTCCGATGTTATACACATCCAGAGAGGAACACGGCAGGGATGCCCACAATCCCCCCTCTTATTTTCCATTGCATTGGAACCCCTAGCCTGCAAAATACGCCAACAACATGCACACTCCGCTTTACAATTCCACTTACGCCCTATAGGCATATCAATGTACGCGGATGATATGGTGCTATACATCCGTGACCCAAGCACCAACTTATCACCGGTACTAAGAGAATACATCAAATTTGGATGGCAATCAGGCCTGCAGATAAATTGGAGCAAATTGTCAGTGCTACCGTTAATGGAAATTACACAGCAACAACACATGGAATTCCCTCTTGCCTGGCAGAAAGATCCCATTAAATATTTAGGAATATGGATCCACTGTGATCCAGAAGTAGTGCTTAGAGTCAATTACGACACTAGCATTGACAAACTTGAAACGTAGATTGCCAGGTGGATCACCCTACCGCTCTCCCACGCAGACAGAATATCCCTCATAAAGATAGTAATCCGGCCCAAACTGCTATATCTCTTCGCTAACATCCCAATAACCCACCAGCCCCCATTTTCAAAAGATTAAACGCAAATCTTACAAAACTCAGATGGGCAGGTAAGCAGGCATGAATACGTTTGCACACACTGACTCTACTGTATGCCTTTGCCAGCTTCACAGTGCCTGATTTATCATTATATTATCTATGTACCCAAGCGCAATATGCGTATTATTGGTATCACCTGGTACGTTATATGCCACAACTAGCGGTGGAAAATGGCGATGCCAATCCCATAGAATAGGCAAACATCCTGCCACACCAACGTCGTCATTTAACCAAACACAAAATCAATACTGCATGGACTACATCCATTGCATGGCAACGAATAAGTCATGTAACTCAGAAAAGCCTGATGTACGCACCAAATATGCCACTAGCTCAACACCCCTCATTGTCTGTAACACAGGATAAGGGTAGTAGGGAACTACTACGACAAGTGGGCCTAATGGTAATGGGGGATCTATATATCAACAGAACGTGTATCACCCCTGATGACCTCTCATATGTGTGCAACCAAACAATCCTCTTCAAATTTACTTATCATAGACTCCGCAAAGCAATAAAAAGCTTTACCCCACGTTCCCGAATGAGCCTCCCACGCTCAAAACATTGCAGTTGTTAATCATGACTCCAGATAACAATCATATAGTGGCAAAACTCTATAGAGCACTGCAAGCTGAGCTAGGCGACAGAACACACAAGGCTCTAGAGAAATGGAACAAGACACTAGACACACCACTGGCAGAAGAAGAATGGCAATCCTGCTGCGCGCTCACTGAATTGCTCACTCCCAATGGTAACTTACGTATCATACACTCCAAATACCTACACCAGACCTACCACACGCCACTTAACCTGCACAAATATGGCTTACGAGACGATGCAAAATGTCGAAGATGTGGGTTGGACCAGGCTGATTTCGTGCACCTTGCATGGTATTGTAACAAAGTGAGATTGTATTGGGAAATGATAATACGCTTACTGGGGGGAATATTAAACTACAAAATGGATTGCACACCACAACTATGCTTACTAGGCCACTTTAAAATCTGCTAGGAAAAAAATTGCTGCTATTGCATTGCTCCTTGCAAAACGAAGAGTCTCAATGCACTGGGACAGTAAAAAATCCCCCATAGTGGAACGCTGGGTAATGGACTCCATCCACTGCAGAGACAATTGCTTACTGTATGCAGAGGAGCTATCGACAGCTGCCAAACCTACTAATTTTTGGGAACCACTCACTATTTACTTACGTGATCACCCCGACTTATTAAAAAACGATGTACAACATGATTAGCTGAACTAATCCTGATCAATCGCAATGCTGATGGGCCATCAATATGAACAATGTAATAAGATCTACTGTGTACTACTATCTCTTTTCAGACAGGCTTGGAATTTTTGTTATCACTGTTATGTAATATCAATAAAATTTTAATTAAAAAAAGATGTCATCTTTCTTCAAGAAACCCACCTTCTTCCTTCAGACACTCGCCTTATGTCCCACCCTCAATACCCTACTCAATAATGGGCCTGCTCCCTTAGTAAAACTGGGGGGGGTTGTCCAGTCGAGCGGGGATGTCCCCAAAGGCTATGAAAGATAAGGATGGGAGGTTTTTAAAGATACAAATACACTGGGACACGCGACTCCTGACTTTCATAAATATCTACACTCCTAATCAAAACCAAGATGCATTCCTACGCTCACACTTAAGTGATCTCTTAAATCCGGCCACAACGGTGATTATCGGGGAGGGGATTTTAACCTGGTGTGGGACCCGGAATGGGATCATACTGCACAGGCCCACCAAAGCACTGGTGCCATGTCAGCAGCTCTTAACCCGTTCCGTGCTCGCGTCGGCCAACGTCCGACATGAGCACTACCTCTCTGGTGCTCCGCATGACCGTTGACCGATGCAGCCCCGTCCACCAAATAGAATGCCCGCACCGTGGTGGAATTTGCGCCGCAGTAAATGGGTTAAAAATTTTATGGCAGACTTAGGATTAGTCGATGCCTGGAGATACTTGCACCCTGACTCCAAAGACTTCTCATTCTTTTTCCATGCACATCGCTCACGTTCACGCATTGCTTATTACTTTCATTCTCTTCCCCTACTCCACTCACTCATCGCTGAGATATCTGACATTTCTCTCTCTGATCATGCCCATATCTTGACACCACTAACACTTGTTGAAAACAAGTTTTTTCATAATCTTGTGGGTCTCCCCAAAAGCACACAGATGAAACCATTGCGGTATGACTTGGGGAGAAAAGCATTAGCCGACGTGGTCAGATTACGACCTCTTTTATATTGGCGGAGAATCTGGGTCACCCCGGAACTTGCTCAATATGCCCAGGGTTTTTTGGAGGTAATCAAAATGGACAAATTTCATAAGATAGTGTGGTTGAAGGAGTTGAGTAAAGCCCTGGGGGAAATGGGGTTGAAGGGACTGTGGGAAAACCCGGAGCTAGCTCACTTCTCATCGAAAAACAACTTAAAAGAAAAATGGTCGCTCATCGAAATTGGAATGCCACTGACCCTTCTACCATGGAGGGCTGTTTATTGGAAATTAAGGCTTCACCTAGTTTTGAGCCATTTTGGGACTGTATTACAAAACCTAGGGACAGGAAGCTTTATTTCCAGTTCAGAGTGGGGTCTCTCCCAATAAGAGCACTAACTGGGAGATGGGCGGCTGGCAATTCTATCATGTGCCCGGCCTGCAACAACGAAAAAGAGACTATTGCACATATTCTTTTTGTATGCAGGGCCTACGCTAATCCAAGACGAGTTTGGCTCAAAGCAATGTGCAAGTTGTTAGGCACTAGGGATAGTAGGGTGGCATTAAGACTAATTTCCACCAGCAGCCTACCAGTTATCACATTCGCTGTTGCAAAGTTCTTGGGCTTGATGTGGACCATCAGAAATGAATTTCTTTCCACTGAATGACATTTTGTCCTGGGTGATGTCTGAATTTTCATTTTGTATAACAATGTTTTTAAAATACCAGTGTTTTATGTGTATTTTAAATTTAATTGATCAAATTGCTTTTTTATACTAATGATAAACCCTGCTTTTAATAGAACTGCCAAAGCGGTTACTGTAACCATGGAGCAGTAACAATGTCATGTCTGTATTTATGCTTTTATGAGTTTTTTACCTGGAATAAAGCTAAATTTGATTGATTGATTGATATCTTTGCAACCTTCCAACCCCTACACAAGCTCTCAACCCAAATGGAGACTGCCTCCCCAGGCCCTCCAAGATCCCGTTGATGTGGCAGATATTCAAAAAGGGATTAGGGCCTTCTTTATTACAAATAACGTCACTGACACTTTGGAAACTGTCAGATAGGACGCCTTTAAGGAAACTATCCGTGAAGTTATATCGTCCATAGCGATAGCCAGAACTTGTGAAGTCTGTGGACTAGAGGACTCCCTCTCTGCCGATATCAAAACTTTAGAATTTAAAGACCATCAACAACCATTTCTCCATAATAAACGGCTAATTGCCGAGCTGCGGGGTGAATTACATGTACACTGCACTAATAAGGCGGAACAGCTTCTACTAGCTCTTAAACAAAAATTCTATGCAGGGAGGAAACGGTTGGGGCATGCCTGGCGCAACTCCTTTGGGCCCAAAACACGAGAGCACATATCTTCAAACTTAGACGCCCGGATAGTTTATAGAACCTATCAGTCCCCAGCAAATGAAATTGATAGAAGAACCCATTTCACACGAAGTTATAGCGAAAGCCCTGAATCAGCTTCCAATGGGTAAGACACCTGGTCCTGACGGCCTTCCAGTGGCCTTCTATTGCGCCTTTTATCCGCAGGTTCGAGAACACCTGCTTCAGCTTTTTAACAGCTTCGCAGACATCACTGGCCTTACTCCAACTATGTCTGAAGCGGAAATAGTGCTCATTCCAAAACCAGGAAAAGACCCTTCTTTGCCGACCTCCTATCGCCCCATCGCCATTTTAAATACTGACGCGAAGATCTATACCAAGATCCTAGCGAATCACTTAGAGCTTCACCTCCCAGGTCTTATAGATCTAGACCAGGTAAGGTTCATTCACCACCGCCAAGGGGCTGACAACATTCGACGGATAGCCCACCTTATTGAAAAAGCCCAGTTAAAGAAACAAACCTGCTTGTTTGGTGTCTCTAGATGCTGAGAAAGCCTTTGATTGGGTGGACTGGCGCTTTCTCAGGGAGGTCCTCCAGAAAGTGGGGATAGGCCCCATCATGACGTCCAGACTGATGGCTCCTTACACGCAACCTACTACACACTTTCACCTTAATGGATGTCTCACTGCACCAATCCCTATTTATCGTGGCCCTCGGAAAGGATGCCCGCTATCCCATCTTTTATTTGCCCTAGTGGTGGAGCCTCTGGCAATTGCGATCCGTCGTGCGCCTGCTATCTCGGGTATTCCTATGAGAGGTTACGACCATAAAATCTCTCTTTTCACAGACGACCGCCTCCTATCCCTATCCACCCCGTCCTCTTCTCTCCCAGCGCTAGCCACGCTCTTACGGTCTTTTGAGAGAGCTTCGGGGTTCCGGATCAATCTAACTAAGTCTCATGCACTCAATATTACCCTTTCGGTTTTGGAGGTTCTGGACTTACAAACTCTGATCCCTTTACAGTGGTCTGATAAGTCGATATGAAACTTGGGATTTGATTTGACTCCCTCGCTCACATCCTGGACTCCAGCTAATTGGTCTAAAAAAAGAGGTGCTATCCGGGAAGAGTTACGCAGATGGCGGGGCCTCTCTCTCGCATGGTCAGGATGCATTAACACTGTCAAAATGTTGCTCCTCCTAAAGACATTATACTTATTTCAATTCTTCTCCACTCCAATACCGCAAAATGACATCCTGTCTCTCCAACGGGACCTTACCAATTTCATCTGAGGAAAGTCCCGCCCACACTTTTCCAATAAGATACTGATGTTACCACCGATTGGGGCGGGCTTGCGTGCGCTAATCTCCTGGAGTATTACTGGGCCTGTCATCTCCGCTACATATCTGAATGGGTAGTCCGAGAAAGCGAAAAACATTGGTTCCACATGGGCCGGTCAGTATCATGCAGACCTCTATGGGACCTAGCTTGCCTCACCCTGGGGGCCCGTCCCCGCAGCGCATACATAGTCACCCCCACAAAAACAGTCCTAGAAATATGGGATAAATTGGCTATGTCTCGGGCCTAACCGCATTCCCTTCTCCTAATACTTCGATAGCTCGTAATCTTCTCTTCCCACCTGCGCCGCAAACGCGATCCTTTAGTGCATGGACTGACGGTGATTGTCGCATAATTCAAGACTTATTCCAGAGCGATAAATTTATCACCTTCCATCTGTGCAAAAAAGCATTTCACCTTACGGAAGGGGCTCGACTGCAATATTATCAAATTCGTCATTGGCTACTTTCTCCTGCCTATACACAAGGCGCAACCAGACAACTGACTGCCTTTGAGTCCTTAGTCCGCAAATTTGAGGGATTGAAGGGCCTAATTTCTCGCACTTACACTGTATTACAACAATCACAGCGGTTTTCACCACACACATATCAAATACAATGGAATCCGGTCCTGGGCAAAGAAGTCTCCCCAGAAAGCTGGGATCGGCTATGGTAAGACATCCTGAAAATATACCACAGCACCTTGCAGAGGGAATCTGCATATAAGCTTATGATGCAATGGTATTTTACCCCAGCTCGTATACAACAGATTGTACCAAACTTTCCCCTGACCTGTTGGAGATGTCGGGGTGCTAGAGGTGATTTTATCCACATTTGGTGTTCTTGCCCCAGTCTAATGATATTTTAGAAAGAGATTCTCAGTCATATCAAGGACACAGTGGGATTTTCTATTCCTTCCTCTCCAATTGTAACTTTGCTTGGCATTAGGGGCGCTAGAGGGCGCACTAGCAGCATGGCCGCACTAATGTGAGGCTCCTGCCGCATGGAGATCTAATCCATTATTTATCCTGCTTTACCATCGCCTGCTCTTCCTTTGTCCATGAATCCTGGGTGAGACTGGCCTGATACACCTCCGGTTCAAGTTTCGGCCGGTTTTGGTATTCCTGGCCGAAGTTGCAGCCGGTTGAAGATCTCCCCGTGTGGTGCCCTGGAGACGCCTGGCGCTGCTGGCCGAACTGCCGCTTTACTTTAGCCCGCGGCGCACCACGAGGTGAGAGGGCCTTCGCGCACACCCCTCGGCGGGGGCCTCCCGGTCCGGTGCTGCCCTGAGGCGACCATCGCCAGAGCGGAGGGACGGCTGTCTGGGACCCTCGCTGGGCGCTTGGTGCTACGCTGTGCCGCATTGCAGGGATCAAAGCCTGTGGAGCCGCGTTGCTGCCCTCGGAGCCGACGGCCGTGAGAGGAGGTGGCCATTATGTAGACGGGTGAGGCGGGGTGTCTTACCTGCTCGTGCCCCTGTTTGCAGTGTCTCTCACCGCTCCCCCTGCTTGCTAGATGACCTGAGACTACCGGCCCTGCCTTCCTTGACGCTCTGTGCGGGCCTACACTCTCGTGTGTTCCTGGTGCGGGACCCCTTTGAATTGGAGTGCCTATGCTTGTGGGCTGCGTGAGTCCAGGGACGCTCACCGCGGAGGGTGCCATCCCTGGCCTTGGTTATCGGAGCTAGCGGGGGACGCAATTGGCATGTGGAGGACTGTACATTCTGCTGTATTTCGTTATCTCTCGCCTCACATGGGGGTACTGCGGCGGTGCTGTGGGGCACTGTCTCGCTTGGTGGACCTGCTGGTTACAGTGCTGGTGCTTGGGGTGTACGGCCTGTGGCCCTGGGCTTTCTCTTTCTATCACTTGTGGAGCGGGCTGCGGAGGAAAATTGGCGTGCTCGCCACTCGACTCCTGGACCATAGTGCTGGTGGTCTCCTACTGATGTTAGAGGTGTGCGTGAGGGGGAGCCTGCTGCTGGTCATTGTGGCCCCCATCCTTCTGCTGCTCCTGGACTGCGCTGTGGACTGGACGCTCCGTCTGTGAGGGTGGTGGTGCCTGCGTGCTGCGGCTTTTCTTACACCTCCTACGGACAGTGAGTACTGGGTAGCTCCTTTTGGCTTGCGCTGCCTTGTGGTTGCTGGCTGATTTGTGCATCCTCAATACCCCAGTGCTTGCCGTGAACGGCCTCAGGCAATTTGATATGGGTAAACCGGACAACAAACAGCCGAAGCTGTCCTTTGATTCGATGGCGGCCAAGAGAGGTTCGCGCCTTGTGCAAGATGCAGGAAGCTCCCGCTCCCCCCCTGCTGTATCTGACGCTGTCCCCCAACATGTTACCCCTGACTTTCATCAAATGATGCAAGAAATGAGACAGGGATTTGCTACCATTGTGGACAAGGTGGATAAACTGTCTTCACGGATGGATGCTGTGGTGCAAAAGATGGACGTTCATGAGGAGCGCATCACGACGGCAGAACAGCGTATTTCTGACCATGATGATACGGCGGCTACCCACACGACGCAACTGGCCCAAATGGACAATGTGCTCCGGGTCATTGCTGCAAAGAATGAGGAGTTGGAGGCCAGAAGTCGGCGCAATAATATACGCGTGGTAGGTGTACCGGAGACGACCAATGTGGGTAAGATGGAGACCTATGTGGAAAAGATCCTGATTGGCGCGATTGGCTCGGAGGCCTTCTCCTAGCAGTTTATTGTGGAACGGGCACACCGATCCCTTGGGCCACGACCTGCCACTGGAACCCCGCCGCGACCGATCATCGCCCGTCTCCTGAACTATCGGGACCGAGACGCGGCTCTTCGTGCGGCCCACACCGCCCGTACACTCTCTTATGACGGGGTACATTTTTCCATCTATCCGGATTTCACGCCTGTGGTGCAGGAACAAAGGCGTAAGTTCCTAGATGTCAAGAAGAAGCTTAGGGAGCTGCAGGTGGACTATGCCCTATTGTATCCTGCGAAGTTGAGGGTGACGCATCAGGCGAAACAGCACTTCTTTACGAACCCGCAACAGGCGGAGGACTTTGTGAAGCGACTCAGGAGGGAGCGTGCTGCGGACCGACGATACGGAGATGAGGGGCAGGAAGGATTCCACTCGGCCAATGAAGATGAGTGATGCTGGCCACGGACTGGGCTCCGTTTGTAACTTGGACTTCTGGGGCTGCGCCGCAGTGCCCGCAATTTATTTAATTTTTCTCCTTCCCATTTTTGTTGTCTGATCCCGCTGTGGAGAACTGCGAGATAGCTTTCATGCATGCGGACGAAGGGCGCTGGAGGAGCGTTGGACTACGGTGGTAATGTACTCCAGGCACCCCCCCCCACTACCTGGGCCGTGCTTGCTGGTGACGTGAGGGCCAAAGGCGAGGTGTGGGGGGTGGATATGTGCGCCTCTAGATTACACCCTGAAGGGTATTCCCCAATGACCTTGGTGTTTCTGATGCAGATGTTTAGTTGGGTTGGTTTTGATGTGGGTGGGGGGGGGGGATATGGGGTCCTGGCAGGTTGGGGTTGCTCAGGTGGGTGGTAGTGCGATGGACTCTTGGGACTGTTTTTTGCTGTTTCATTGGTTGCTGCACTGCTATGGTTGTGACTGCTTCTTTGGACCGAGGGTGTGAACATACAAGTGCCGTGCCAGGCCTTTCTTGTTATGATATGCTGTGGGATGGTACTGTGCCTGGCGCTCTTACCCGACCCTGCTGCCAGAGGGGGGTGGGGCGCTGTCGGGTGCCTAATGTTTGGTTTGATGTAGGTACTTACCCTGGGGACCCTGCAGTGATTGCAATATTCCGGATTCCGGCCTTGTGTTCTACGGCAGTGTGTAACTGGTATTTGCTGGATGGGGATTGTCGAGTTGAGAGGGGAGGGAGTAAGAGGGGTGTTTGTGGTGTAGACTGGGTGCGGAAGCGAGTGCATAATGTTTTTATACTACGCTGTTCTTCGCCTGGGAGGTGACTTTGGCGCGTGGGTGTGTCTGAGTGGATGGTCTTTTACACGGATTATGGCTGATGGTGTGCTGGATAAAATATCGATTATGTCCTGGAATGTGCGGGGTCTTAATGATGCCAGAAAGTGTAGAAATGTGCTGGCATACTTAGATAGACATCAGGTGCAGATCGCTTTCCTACAGGAGACGCATCTGCTCCCAAAACTTGACCCTAAATTTGCTAGTCATTGGGCCACCGTTCGGAAATTTTCATCATACTCGTCCTATGCTCGTGGGACTGCTGTGTTGATCAAGAAAACGCTCCCTTTTCAGGAGCTAGGGGTGAGAGTGGATCCTGATGGGCGATATGTGATTTTATGGGGAAGAATTGGTTTGGATATTGTTGTGCTTGTGAACTGTTATGCGCCTAATGTGGACACGCCTGACTTCTTTCTTACGCTCTGGGGCCACGTCATTGCCGTGGACGCCACGCATGTTATATGGGGCGGTGATTTTAACGTAGCGCTGAGATCTGTGGAGGATAGGTCTGACGGGAGCCATCAATATAACACTCAAGCGAGGGATGTATTGTGGGGCATTCTGGAGGAAGCTGGGTTGGTGGATAGTTGGAGGTTTACTCATCCTGGCGGCAGAGAGGGCACACACTTCACGACACATGCACGCACTTGGGCGCGGTTGGATTATGTTTTTCTGTCACGGGGGCTTGCTGTGGGACTACACAGAGTGGAACATCTCCCCAGAACCTACTCAGATCACTGCCCGGTTAGGGTTGCTGTATCGATGCCGGGTCTCAATAAGCCACGACCTCCCTGGAGATTGTTTCCCTCAGTACTGCTGGATCCCATCTTCAAGGCAGAACTTGGGGAGGAAATAGAGGCGTTCTTTCCCAGGAATAAGGGCTCAGTGGACAGTGTGGAAATGATTTGGGAGGCCTTTAAGGTGGCGATTCGGGGGATTACAATCTCCAAAAGCTGTGGGGTACTCAGAGATATTGTTAAGACCATTACGAAATTGGAGGCTGACTTAAAAGAGTTGGAGAATAGAATGATTGCTGATTCGGACCCAGAGCTCACTCATAAGTTTAGGGGCAAACTGTCGGACTTTGAAGAGGAGGCTGCTAGGGAAGTGAAGTATAGAGGGAAGTACTGGACTGCGAGAAAATACTGCGAGAGTGAGAGACCGGGTAAGGTACTTGCTGCACTCACGCGACACCCACGCTTTAGCACTGGGGTTCTAGAACTGGTACTAAAAGATGGCACCCGGTGTCAGGATGCGACGGGGATTCAGAAGGCCTTCATGCACCACTATGAACAACTATACACTACACAACAGACGGGGGAGGTCAGGTATGGGGGCTTTCTTGACGATCTTGCATTGTATTGGCTATCTGATGACCACAGGGCATTTCTTGGTGGACCCCTGGAAGTGGAGGAAATCAGAGACGCCATTATGTCTCTGAATAATGGAAAGGCGACGGGGTTGGACGGACTCCCTGCCGAGTTCTACAAATGTTATGTTGATATTATGGCCCCGGTGCTTAAAGAGGTCTTTGAGGAGTCCCTGGAGGTAGGGATTCTGCCGGGATCCATGAGGGAGGTGGCGATTACGTCCCTACTAAAACCTGGCAAGGATCCCCTGGACACAGATTCCTACCGTCCCCTGTCGCTGCTTAATTGTGACGCAAACATTTTGGCGAAAGTCCTAGCGGCGCGGCTGTCTTTGCTTATGCCCACTATAGTGCTGCCGGATCAGTCCGGCTTCGTACCAGGGCGCGCGACCTCCCATAACCTTCGTACTCTCTTCTCTTTACTTCCGACTATAGCTCCTGAACTCCCTGTTGCCGCAGTTTTTCTGGATGCTACGAAAGCATTCGACTCGGTGGAATGGAATTACCTCATCAATATACTGTGTAGAATGGGCTTTCCTAAAATATTTATCTCGTGGGTAAAATTATTGTACACCCAACCCGTGGCCAGAGTGATAGTTAATGGGATTCTCTCCCCTCAATTGCCTATAACGAGAGGTACTAGGCAGGGCTGTCCTCTTTCCCCACTTTTATTTGCTATCGCCATAGAGCCGCTGGACTGTCGCATCCGGCAATTGCATAAACACAGTGCCTTTAATTGCTTCCAACGCCAAATAGGGGTCTCACTTTATGCGGACGACATCACAGTATATGTGAAGGACCCGCAGGCGAATCTCAACCCGATATTGCGGGAGCTTATCGTTTTTGGCGGGATTTCTGGCATACACATGAACTGGAAAAAATCTCAATTCTTCCCGCTTACTGCGGCTGTTGAGAGGTTTCCGCTGGACTATCCCCTAGAGTGGTGCGACACTGATCTTCGCTATTTAGGTATTGTGATTTCCCTTGATAGGGAAGAGACGATTAGGCTCAATTACGGTGTTGCTATTTCCAAGTTGGCGGACAATGTTACGCGATGGATGTCCTTGCCGCTTTCTATGGCGGGTAGAGCCTCGTTGGTGAAGATGGTGGTGCTCCCGCGCTTCTTGTATTTGTTCCAAATTATTCCATATCACCCCGGCGCATATTTTTTTAAACGCCTTAGGTCGGAACTCCTTCGATTGTTCTGGGGGGGCAAGCAACCGCGGTTGAAGTGGTCCACTTTAACATTACCTTATGACAAAGGGGGGTTTGATGTCCCGGATTTCGAGGTATACTATCTGAGTGCTCAGGCGCACTATGCCTATCATTGGATGCGGCCCACGCCGTTTATGCCGCAGATAGCGGCTGAGGAATGGATTGTTCATCCCCTCCCACTTGACTGGTGCTGGGGAGAGTCAGTGATGTGGATACGCAGCCCACCACGGTCACGTGCACGATAGATGCATGGACTCGTATTGCAAAGATTTTGGGACTAAAGTTACTTTACTCACCGGCGCTGCCGCTTGTGTACCACCCTACATTGTCACTGCTGCGGGAAACGGGATTCCAAAACATGTGCAAGCGGAACAAGTTGTTCACGTGGGGGGATCTGTTTCTTGAAGGTAATTTTCGTGCGAGAGATCAATTCTTCCGTGAGGAAAATCCCTCTCCCTTAGATGTTTTCTATTACGTGCGGCTTCGACAGGAGCTCCGTGCTTTGCTGCCTCAGTTCCCGGGTGAACCTGAGGTGGCTTTACCGCTACATTCTTTACTGATGTCTGATGGTCGACATTTGGTCTCGAAATTGTACAACACCATTAGGGCGCAACGAGAGGTGCCAGCTAGTCATGGGCGCGAACAGTGGACTTTTGAGCTTGGCGTCGAAATTCCTGACGAGCAATGGGCCTATTGTTGTGGCGTTAATGTCAATATATCATCTAGCTGCCGGCTGAAGATAATTCATTATAAATTTGTACAGAGGTTTTACTACACTCCAGCTAGGAAACTCAGATTCCGCCTGGCGGAGGATGATAGATGTGCTCGTTGCCGGGCGGAGGGGGCTGGCTTTCTTCATTTGGCATGGGAGTGCAGTGCGATACAGGACTATTGGGTTCAGGTTCACGATGCCCTACAAACCATGACTGAGGAGGCGGTAACGTTTGATCCCATGGTGATGCTGTTGGGATACACGAAGGAGGTGCCGGTACCTTATCGCAGATTTGCAGATGTGGCTTTGCTGCTAGCAAAAAGAAGGATAGCCTGTAGGTGGGGCAGAGGCAGGGCTCCGAAATTTAAGGACTGGCTGGACGATATGATGTATTGTCAAGATCAATATAATGTGTATGCTGACATGATGCCTGTGCGGTGCAGGCCTAAGGATTTCTGGAGCCCGCTGCAGGTTTACTGGCTGACCAGAGTTGCGCAGCATGCAGACTCGGATAGTGGGGGTCCTGATGGCCTGGTGTGAGGGCTATCGTTTCTTGCTAAATTTGTATTGCTGTGAATGACTGGCATGCACTGTCAATATGCGCTTTGTGTAATCCGTATTGCCTTACTGGATGTGTGATAAGTACTGTTGGCTGCAATCTGGCGATGTAATGGACTACTGCTGCGTACTATGCCACGTTTACCATGTGCCTTTCAAATTTATCTGCTGACTGAAGATGTCTGTCGTTCTCTACTGATGATGTGCATTGTGTGATACGCTATGCTGGGACCATGTCGGCTGTACTATTCCTTCCTTTTATGATCCGTAGCGCTGATGTGCAATGCTACCTGCCATATATGCTGACCAGTATTCCCGATTGCAATGTATGCCGCCCAGAGTGAAGAACGATCTCCTTTAATATTTGACTCTAGCATTGTGCCTTTTAATCTTGTACCCAATCTGTCTGTACACCACTGTATGGTTTTCTTTGTGCTCAATAAAGGTTTAAAAAAAAACTTTGCTTGGCATTAGACCCTCAACAATGACTGCTATGACACATTCGGAATGGCGCTTGATATTACCAATGTTAGGAGCAGCACGACAGCGCATAGCTTTATTCTGGAAGAAACCTAAGCCCCACCAGAGCTGCTTGGTTTCTTCGCCTATGGCATGTTTTAGCCCTTGAACTACTTTCCACATGCATCAACCACACTGATGTCAAATTTACTCGCACCTGCCAGCCATTAATTCAATATCCCTCAAGATGGAACACTCCCGCCTGGTTCCCCCTCGTTTAAGAGCCCTACAACTATTTGATGACCCCCTTGAACCCTACACTAGAGGTCGACAGCCGGTATCTCCAACACCGGAACAGTAGAGGAGTCTTTTATCTCCGCCCCAAGAGGCCCCTACGCCTCCACTCCAAGGTACTTTAAGGACACCATGCATTCCTTCCGTCCCCCATTTGGGATGTTGTTAACACCTTTACTTGTTAGAAGTTCGAGATATACTCCTTTTTCTCTCCGGGTTTGATATTAAGAAATTTCAGAGATGAATACAGGTATATCTTATATGATAGACATAACTGAACATCAATCACTCAGTCTTTTCATTAGTGACAGACCCACGTGTATCTCTGGTCTTAACGTGCACTAGCAGTGGGGCTTCTTTAGCAGAAGCAATATACTACTATATTCCCTGCTAGGGACGCAGCACATAGTTCTCCTTCTCTTTTTAGTCTCCCCCCATCTTCTTTTTGTTTGTGGTGCCTATTCAATCCCCCGACCTGTTTGGCTAAGGGCGATGTGTAAACAGCTTGGCACGAGAGAGGGCAAGGTGGCCTTAAGAATAATCTGCACCTGCACTCTGCCGGTTATTTCTGTGGCGGTTGCCAAATTCTTGTAGTGGTCATGGTCCATCAGAAAGAAATTCTTATTGTGAATGTAGGTATGTTGAGATCAAGCTAGGCATCCTCCCCCCTAGCCAATAGGAATGCTTTGACCGCCTATTTTGGGTACTTATTGGTTTTATAATTGTAATTCTGTCTGTTTTTATTATTGATTTTAATATTTGTGAAGCCAAGACGCTTTATTCTTTTAAAACTTCCTTGTGTAACTACTTTATCTTTTTTTTGTAAATGCATTTTAATATGGACCAAAATGGTTTTTAAATGTACTATGCTTTTATGAGTTTTTACCTCGAATAAAGCAAATTTGACTGACTGATTTGAGATACAATGCATTGTCTATATCTTGCAGAATTTTAATGCTGTATGCTGCTACCTGTGATGGACTTTGGTTTTATTTTTTTGGGACTGTATATCTCCTACTCGTTCGATTTCCTTTGTTTTCAATGTATTCAATAAACAGATTTAAAAATAATAATACCCATAAATGCAATGTCAATGTATGTCATAAGCTATGCCTGCACAACCGTGTCATATTGGCAGTAACAATGTCAATGTACGCCATAATCCCTGCACAAGTTACAATATTGTTGCCCGTAGAAACAATGTCAATGTACGCTATCACCTAGGTACGCATAACTGTGACAATATCAGTAAAGACAATGTCAATGTACGCCATGACAACTGAATGCACAATGTTGAGAATGTCGATAAATACGATACCAGTGATTGCCATATTATTTTCAGGAGCTCCAATGAACTCATATCACTGCTATCGGATTCACCCAAGGTGACCTCTGCATCAACCCTGAGGCAGAGATATGTGGTCAGACAGGTCTTGTGACCGACACCCACGCCTATCGAGTGACAGGTCACAGGTGGGATCTCACTTAGCTCAAAGTCAATCGTGCACCCAGGGAATACCCTGATTGCTCCCACAAATAGATAGTTGCACCACAAACAGGTCCATGAAATTGGCCGCAATAAAACACATTTGGCCAAAGGCTTGCGATCCCCAGAAATACCACAAAGCTAGATACTACACATAGATAGGAACCCTCAGCCAATCAGTACAGGACATGCACACCACACATAGTGATGATATGCTCCTCATGCCGGATATATGAACACATACACACTGGCCCACACTAGCTCTTCCCGAGGTAGAGAGACATCTGTGCCCAAACATTTTGCTTTATGAATGAGATGCTTTTTCAAGATTGCAGAAACTACTTTATTGTACCTCAAGAGATGTATATGATGTCAGCCAAAACTTTGTACACCAAGAGACTTTTCTCAAACCCTTTCTGTCAAGACTCACCCGACCACTGTGTTTATTTAAACCAACTTGTTCCTGTTTTGCCAAACGCACCTTGTCTTTTCATAAAGGTAAATTCATATCCGAGCAAGAAAAGCATAATGAAAGCTTTGTAGCTCACAGCTACCAAACATCTGTTTCTTTAGCCACCTTACAAGATTGAGATTCCTTATGTATGCCTTTCAATTTCTGATTATGTGTCTAGAGGGAGAAAATTGCAAACTGACTGACGGAGTTCCTATTAATCTCTCCACCAAAGACCCACACAGAAGTGAAAGAATGGACCAAATTGATCACAGCACTAAACTGCACTCCTACGCTAGTGGACTCAGCGAAATCATTAGGAATCACATTAGATAGGAACCTAGACATGAAAGCCCATATCAAATCAATGGAAAAAAATGCCCGCTTTCACTTGAACTACATTAGGAAAGTGAAACCATTCATCTCTACGGCAGATCTCAAAATGGCATTACAATCCTTATTTATCTCAAGGATTGAATATGGATGTACAACCTTAGCAGGTCTGCCAAAAATGTCCACGGCACCACTAAAAGCATGTCTCAATGCAGCTGCAAGGCTCATCACCGGTTCGAGGAAATTCGATCATATCACGCCACACCTGAAATCGTTAAACTGGCTACCATACGAAGCCAGAATCCAACTTAAAATGGCATGTATCACCCACAAGGCGCTCCACTACAAAACACCAAGATACCTAGCTCAGTAGATAGAACTATCTGGAGGAGACAGACTAGCCAGGAATGCCAAGGAGCTGCTGCTGAGACCACCCATCTTCCGGAAGAAGAAAACATACGACAGAGCTTTCTCAGGGGCAGCCCCCAGAATCTGGAACTCACTCCCTCCAAATATTAGGAAAATTACAAACACGGCAACATTCAAGAGGGAAGCAGAGATTTTCCTAATGAGTAAGTTCCTCAGTTAGGCAAGAAGGGACATCACCGCCACCGCGACATAGTTGTGCCAAAGCAGAACAACAAATGGAAGAAAACAGAAAGTTACTATTTGTCCTGGGGATAACATAGAGGCGCTACACTTGCCCAGAATCTGGAGGAAAAATGCAGAGATAAAGACAATGTGGATCTATTGTTATTGTAGTACAATTTACAGTACAGTATGCAAATAGAATAACATGTATGATAACCGTGAAGACAGACATAGACTGAAATTGTATAGGAATATGCACATGCCTATGTCAAGTACTAGCCTAAATATACCTGCCATTATTCATTTTTATGCTATACTACCTTATAATCGTATATCTAACCTACCTCATATTAGTGTGAAACGTTTTACTACATAACTTTATACCTACCTACCTCATTCTCTGAATGGTTTTGCTATGCAAGATGTATCTCTAACCTACCTCATGTATTTGTATCTGTAAAGCGCTCTGATACCCAAGGGTCACGTTCGCGCTATACAAAACTGTCTAAATAAATAAAAATAAATTGTGCATAATCCCACTCAAACTCTCTCAAATGTGATTCATAATGATTGAATTCATCTTGGAGCATCTATAACTTGGTGACTGATGTACATTCAGATGAACACAAAAACATTTATTGACACAGACCTAGAGGCAGGGATGGGAGTGAAAGGTAAGAGAGCTTACAGCCCGATTCATCAAGCGAAATTGCGCTCGCAAAGGGCCAGATTCTGAGAATCTGGCCCTTTGCGAGTGCAATTTTTGCATTTGGGATTCATCATCCCAAATGCAAAAATCTCTATTAGCGAAATCGCAAATTTGCGAGGAATTGGATTTAAGGAATCTCTAATAGAGATTCCTTAAATGCAATTCATCAACCAATTAGAAATTGCGAATCCGCAATATTTGGTCGCAATTTACCACGAAGTCTGACTTCGTGGTAAATTGCGAAAAAAGAGTAAAAAGCACTTTAGTGCATTTTTTTCTTTTGCATGTTACACACACACATGTCCTTTGGACATGTGTGTGCGCAACACCTGTTTAAATTTGCATTTAAGGGGTGCTACAGGGTGTCCTTTGGACACCCCTGGCACCCTTTAAATCGCTATCTTATTTGCGATTAGCAAATTGCTAATCGCAAATACGGAATACTCCCCATTCATTCCTATGGGCCTTTTGGCCCATAGGAATGAATGGGGAGTTATTCCTTATTTGCGATTAGCAATTTGCTAATCGCAAATAAGGAATGTGTAGGAATCGCATTTTATTTTGCGATTCCTACTTGAATCCCGTTTTGCGAGTCTGTAATAGCGATTCCTTATGAATCGCTATTAAAGACTCGCAAAACGGGTCTTTGATGAATCTGGCTGCAAGTTAGGAAGTTTTTAGTTGAGTCTTCATTTGACTCCTCACTATCCATTGAATGTAGGGGATGATATGTGTATGCTACAAACCAAAATCAAGTAAAAAGTGTTTATCCTACAGTTCCTACACCCCTAAAAGTGCCAAATAGACCTAAATGTAGTCCAGTCCGGCACATTTTGTAACAATATATGACCCGCACTCTAAGGTAGCAATAGAAAAAGTCTTTACTGGTCACACTTTACAGCTCACTTGCCTTTGTCAAACAAAAAGTTTCTGAAGCTGGAATTTCATCATAAAAAATAAACAATCCAAGACCAGTGTTTCCCAAACTGTGGGTTGCAACCCACTTTTGGGTTGCGAGCTGATTTTTGGTGGGCAGCAAAAGTGAGAACAATCGATAACGGGATTAGCTGTTCCTTTAAACCTGCACCAGGGGAGCCTGTCTTCGTGGACAACGCTGCAGAACTCACCCGCACCTGCCTGTCAGACGCTGCGTCTCGCCGCACCCGCTTCGCGGGTGCCGATTCGCGTCGGAGGACTCTGTGAGGGCTTGGTTGGTAACTGAATGTGTAGTGGAGAAGGAGTGGGCTGCCTGGACGCCGCAGCGACTCAGTCAACCAGGAGTCCCTGCAAGACCGACTACACCTGGTCTGCGCCTACTGCTCAGCCCCGCCCACCGGCCACCACGCACTGAAAAGCTGCCTCCAAACAGCTAGAACTTGGGATTAGCTGTTCCTTTAAACCTGCACCAGGGGAGCCCGTCTTCGTGGACAACGCTGCAGAACTCACCCGCACCTGCCTGTCAGACGCTGCATCTCGCCGCACCCGCTTCGCGGGTGCCGCTTCGCGGGTGCCGCTTCGCGTCGGAAGACTCTGTGAGGGCTTGGTTGGTGACTGAACGTGTAGTGGAGAAGGAGTGGGCTGCCTGGACGCCGCAGGGACTCAGTCAACCAGGAGTCCCTGCGAGACCGATTACACCTGGTCTGCGCCTACTGCTCATCCCCGCCCACCGGCCACCACGCACTGAAAAGCTGCCTCCAAACAGCTAGAACTTGGGATTAGCTGTTCCTTTAAACCTGCACCAGGGGAGCCCGTCTTCGTGGACAACGCTGCAGAACTCACCCGCACCTGCCTGTCAGACGCTGCATCTCGCCGCACCCGCTTCGCGGGTGCCGCTTCGCGTCGGAGGACTCTGTGAGGGCTTGGTTGGTGACTGAACGTGTAGTGGAGAAGAAGTGGGCTGCCTGGACGCCGCAGGGACTCAGTCAACCAGGAGTCCCTGCGAGACCGATTACACCTGGTCTGCGCCTACTGCTCGGCCCCGCCCACCGGCCACCACGCACTGAAAAGCTGCCTCCAAACAGCTAGAACTTGGGATTAGCTATTCCTTTAAACCTGCACCAGGGGAGCCCGTCTTCATGGACAACGCTGCAGAACTCACCCGCACCTGCCTGTCAGACGCTGCATCTCGCCGCACCCGCTTCGCGGGTGCCGCTTCGCGGGTGCCGCTTCGCGTCGGAGGACTCTGTGAGGGCTTGGTTGGCGACTGAACGTGTAGTGGAGAAGGAGTGGGCTGCCTGGACGCCGCAGGGACTCAGTCAACCAGGAGTCCCTGCGAGACCGACTACACCTGGTCTGCGCCTACTGCTCGGCCCCGCCCACCGGTCACCACGTGGCTTATTTAGTAGACCAGTCCATGCTGCGCAGGAGCGCGCGGGAGTGCGCCGGGCTAAGCCCGGGCAAAGGGCGGGCAGTCTGTGGCCGTCAGAGGCCGAGTGAGGCCGGGCAGGGCCTATTCTCTTGCATCCATCCTCCAATCTTTCACCGCCGGAATGTCTGCTTCAGGTATGAGCCCCGAAAAAACCACTGTAGATAAGCCGGGGGGGTTGCCGTCAAAAGGTACCCTTGACAATTACTTCACCAAGGTTCTTATTGACTTAGAAAAGGAGACCACGTTAGCAGAGCGAAGGGCGGAGCGTCGTCGCTCGGTAGAAAGTCTGAAAAACAAAACTGTAATCGATCCTACGACGAACGCCCTTTTTCCTAATGGAGGAAGTCTCAGTGGAATTGAAGACCTCACCTTGCCAGAGAGTGTTCCGCTTTTGCTACGAGACTGCACCCCTACACCGTGTGTCTCTATTGGACAGACCTTGAGTCCTACTCCCCTTTCCAGTCTAGTTTAACAAAGGATTCGGTTATTACGAATCGCATTTCTGAAAAATTCAAACGTAGTAAGAATAAAAGGCCAATCGTGCCTAAGGTCCAAGGCCCACCACCCAGCAAAAGAAGACGTAAGGGGGGGGTAATGCAAAAACCTAAGACTAGTCACTCAGATTTTGGCAAGTCTCTCAAGCCTGGTATTACAGCTGAACAGGCTCCAGCAGTTGGAGAAGATAACTTGTCAAACTCGACAGTCCATCCAACATCTCCGCACACTGGAATGGACATCAGCATTAGTGCACCTGTTGATGGCCCCGCAGAATCCATACTGAAACCAGCATATACTAGTGTCTCATCAGACAGTATGGAACACTTAATTAGATCCTTTATCTTACCTATTATAGAAAGGTTAAAAAAGGTGGAGAAACGTCTCGAGGACATGGAGTTGGGTATTGGGAGGAAGGACAACCTATCTGAGGTCCTGGTGAGCGAGGCTGTGCCGCCTTTAATCCCGGTCATACCAGCTATGTCCACTACCCCAAAAGTCTCATTCCAACCCACTACAGTTACATCAAAACCCCCCAAAATAGCAAGTTCCATCCAACACAAGTTATCTCCCCCAAAACAGGCAAAAATAACTGCTGTAATTCCTGCGAGTAACATCACGAGGGATCAGGAAAAGGTACCTGCGGGGAAACTACGTGAGGAGAGGAGAGGCATCAGACACACAGGGGTTTCAACGAACAGGGGTCCATTAGCAGAACTTCCCCCGGAAGCTGTGCCCTTTGTGGTTGTCTTTACAGGGGTTCCTGCATTGGCAGAAAACAAGAGGGAAGGGTTCGCCCAGCTGAAGAATAAAATTATGCATTGGCTCAGAGTATACAGACCAATCACAATTAACATCAATGGCGAAATAGTACATGTTCGCCGACTTCCATGGCTGGGTAGTAGAAGTAAGGACATTGAGGGAGATGTAATGGTAGTTAACTTTAGAGATTCGCGTGTGGTCAATTATATATTAAATTGGCCTGCAAGGAATGGTAATAACAGCATTATCCCCCGCCCCCTGACCTACTTCTATCCCAGATCCCTAGTGTTCGCCCCAAAATACATAAGTGGACAATCACATACCCATACATATTTTCCAACCCCATTTAACACCGGGCATTTGTTACATGCACAATACCAAATACCTGTTGCTGATCCCTACGGGTGGAATACTGTACCTCCCAGAGTCAACACAAATTTCAACAGAAGCATGGACCATCTGAGGCCTTTCACACCCCTGGAGACATTTAACAGGTTTGATGTGTTTAATGGTATGGATGATTGCGACTGAAGTTTACAGTCTAGGTGGGGCATGGGTGGTCAATCCCATACTACTAGCCCAGAAGGTGCAGCCCATGGGGTTTCAGAAGAAATCATTTTGTACCCCATGTTATATCAGCCTCTGGGGGAGAAAAACGTAGCTAGCTACACTCTGGGAATACCAATTTGTTCACCCCCACTCCAAGGTAAGGGAAACACTCATAGGGAATCTGTACATGTTAAACCCACCAGTGCGCACACTGTTCAAAAACTGACGGCTTTGGGGGGAACTTCTGCGGAATTGCAAGATAAGACCAGATCATACCCTCGTGTAGTTGGCAGTGGGACATCAGTGAAAGACAGTACAACACTTGGGTTAATGCCCTACAATTATAAAAGGAGGGCACTAGGTGGAACTGCAGAAGCAGTCAGAAAATCACATGATAGTTCAAAGAGCAATAGGTCTACTGAATCCATTAATACATTTCGAACTCCAGTCTCTCAGTGGGATGCACAAGTACAGACTGACCAGGCCCTCAGAGAATCTGGAAATGACCAGGCTGGCCAGTATCTAGTGTCCTGGAATATAGCTGGTCTTAGGAGTAAGATAGTTTCCCATGATTGGCTAAATTTTATTGATAACTATATTATAATCATCATGCAGGAAACCTGGGCAATGGAATCCCACTATCGGCCGGGTTATTTAAATTTTTCAATACCCGCGACCCATACGCAGAGGGGAAGGCCAATGGGGGGCCTGACCACCTGGGTAAAGCAGGATGCCAGGTACACTACGGCGCATTTAGATTCCAATTCCAAGGACATCCTAATTGTTAAGCTCCACTCCCCTGAGTTCGGAGATTTAATAGTATTCAATGTATATGCGAGGGGTAATCCGGGAGGAAAATCTTCCGAGACAGTTAAACAACTGGGACATTGTCTACAATTACACAGGGGAAAAGCAAATGTATTGATAGGAGTTGATTTCAATTGCTCTTTTGAGCCCTTGGACCAATTTGACATTGACCTTACAGAGGCAGAGGATGATAGCTGGCAAATCCCTTCTCTAAATATACCACCCATAAAGAAGTGGACCCAAGCAGCTCTCCAGCTCAAGACTTTTAGTCTTGAGTATGGACTAAGAGCAGTGAATGGTAGAACTAAAGGGGATAAGGACGGAAGTCCAACTTTTAATAATGGCACACGCTCAAGCAGGATTGACTACATTCTAGTTAATCTGGAATTTTGGTCAGCTATCCGGGATATGAATATCATTACAAGAACTCAGAGTGACCATAACCCTCTCAGTTTAGAGTTTCAGCTTTTCTCAAAATTGGGAGTTGTTGATACAGATACACCCAATGATATCGCTCTTGCAAATGACACAAGAAGGTTAAAATGGGCGGAATGCATGGACAATTGTGAATGCATTTCAGAAATTGAAGAAATGGTGTCAAGTGCAACCAGCGAGTTACAGTGTTGTACGTCCAATAATGACTTTATGACCAGGGTGGTTCCAATTCACACAACCCTTTTTTTTAAATCTTAGCAAATTTTTTATTAAGCGAAGAAGTGATCCCCCCCGTAAAAGTAGAAGGAAACAGGAATCATGGTATGGCAAAAGCTGCAGAACCGCATATAAATCTCTAGCACTGGCCGTGAGATCAAAGGATAGGCTCTCAATACGTGATGCTAGGCGCCATTATAAAGTGACCCAACAGGAAGCAAGAATAATATATACTGGGAAGAGCTATATGAGGCAAGTAAGTCTAGAAACATGACAGGATTCTGGAATTTAGTGAAATGGGGCAAGGGATCTTATAGGTCACAGCCAGAAAACTCTGTCCCACCCGAACGATGGGTATCACATTTCAAATCACAGTTTGCAAACCCCGTCCGCGCAAGTGCGGATAGTCTGGATCCTATTATAAACTATGTAGCCACCACTCCGCTAGTGTTTAGTCGGAGTGATATCGAATATGCCTTAAAAACCATCCCGAGAGGAAGAGCCCCGGGTCCGGATATGATCCCGGCAGACTTCACTGTAGAGAGGCATGGGTGCCGTATATAGAGCTGTTGGCGAACGCTATTTCCAGGGGCTCCCCGATACCAGATGTCTGGAGGGGAGCCGAAATCATCCCAATTTTCAAAAAAGGGGATCGTGCTGACTCTGCGAATTACAGGCCAATTAGCCTAATTGCATGCATTCAGAAGGTGGTGGCTAGGCTTGTACTACACAGGATTCAGAATTGGATAGACGATTCTGGGGTAATGTCCACACTACAGGCAGGCTTTCGCCCTTTTACTAGCACTGTGGATCAAGTTTTTAGATTTTCTACTATATATTGGAAATGGGTAATCCTTGGGGGAGGCACTCTTTACGCAGCCTTTGTCGATTTGAAATCGGCATTTGATCTTGTCCCACGAACCAGGCTGTGGCGAGTGCTTCATGAGCAAGGTATGCCACACGAACTCCTCACCTTCTTAATCAAATTTCACAAAAATAATTATGCCCAGGTTAGGTGGGGCAACCAGGGCCAGATTACTGATAAATTCGATACAGAAAGGGGAGTTAGACAAGGGTGCGTCTTGGCACCAACTCTGCTTACGTTATACATAAACAGGGTTATCGAATATTACAGGGAGGTTTACACAGATGCACCCAAACAAAATGGCATCCCAATACCCCTGTTAATGTTCGCAGACGACACCCTACTAATCTCTAAAACGCAAGAAGGGCTTCAAAAAGCAATTGGCTGTTTTGAGGCTTTTTGCAAAGACCATGGTCTAATTATAAATGTGTCTAAAACTAAATTCATGGTAATGCACAGACACAAGAAAGTGAGGGGGACAGTTTTTATGAATGGTGAGCTTTTAGAACAGACTGATTGTTTTAGCTACTTGGGCATTACACTGGGATCTAGGATGGAATGGAAGCCACATATGACCTACTTAGCCACAAAACATGCACAGCTAGCAGGTGTCCTCTTGAGAGAATTAAGATCATCAGCTACTCAACCAATAGCCCCAGCCTTAAAAATATATGACACGAAAGTTAGGGCTTCGATGTTATATGGGGCCGAACTGTGGGGGGTTTCCGATGTTTCCGCCCTGACAAATGCACAAAATAAATTCTTGCGGTGCATAACTAGACTTCCAAAATCAACACCATTGACACCGCTGTATATGGACTTGGGTTGTCAGAAAATTCAGGACATAGCTAGCTTTAGATCAGTCGCATATTGGAGGAGGCTATGGGTTACGCCCGAACTATCTCACTATGCTTCAGCGCTCCTAGAAACCAGAAATATGGACACAGGGGGTAAAATATCATGGTTTAAACAGGTCAAGTCGCAATATAAAGCCTTAGGAATGGAGGAACTTTGGGAAAACCCATCGGAAAATATCTTTCCATCACGAAAGGCCCTAAAAGAGCTGTATTGGGCGAATATAACCCAAAGGGAATTTCAGAAACATACTGATGCATCACTTACCAGGGCTTTTTTGGAACAAAAACATATCCCTGTATATGAGCGATACTGGGACCTTATCACCATCCCCAGCGATAGGAAACTTTTCCATCAATACAGGGTAGGAACTCTTCCTATCAACACATTTACAAGTAAGTGGTCAATTAATAAAGATCACCATCCGTGTCCTTTTTGTATATCCCAATCTGAAACTCTAGCTCATGTTTTGTTTATATGCCCAGTATATAAAGCCCCGCGCCACAAATGGATCAGACCAATTTGTATACAGAAAGATATTCATAGTGGCACTGTGGCACTTAGGATCTTAAAAACAGATTGCACTGATAGCATGGTTATTGCACTTGCAAAGTTTCTAAAATGGATGTGGACTATACGCAGAGATAAATTGAAATTAATGTAGACTGCAATGTTTTAACCTGGCTTTATAGTAGAAAGTATGAGTTGGTAACTATGCAACAAATGTTAAAATGGTGTATAAAAATGTTAAGATATAGTATATTTATTTTTTTAATGATTGTGTTTGGATCACCCTGTACAAAGCAATGATTGAATAGATTAATTTATGAATTTTCCCTTGTCTTTAGGGATATTAGGACGTAACAAGTATGAAATGTTGGATTTGTTATTGTCTGTTGTTTTATTGTGATGTCTTTTATGACTTGTGTCGAAATAAAGACTTATTGACTATGACTATGATAACGTTGCCTTTAAATTCTGGGTTGTCACATTTTCAAACACAGAGGTCAATTGTCCAGCTGATTTATTCTTTTAACCTCTGGATTGGTGTTTACTTTTCTTTCCCTGACTGCAGAGCAAGAGACGTTTTTAAAGTGACTTATATGACAATGACAATGTAGAATGTTGTTTTTTGCAATACACAACATAATGTGAATATCTTTTAAATATGCATCCAGCTGTTAGGCAAGCAAAATATGGCACTTTTTAGTAATTGTGAAGTGTGCAAAAAACTGAGATTTTCATGGGATCCAAAACAAATCGACATTTCAATTTAATTCAATTTTAAAAAAAACGTTATTTCAATCGGTTGACCATAAAAGTGCATGTGCATTACAATAACATTTAATTAAAACAATACATGTGGGCACATGCTCATACCTCATAGGCTTGGGTCAAAATTACCATCACAGGAGCCAGCACCCCATAAAATAGACGTAGATATATACAAATATAATAAAACATTAATAAAAACCAGTATATGTCATGTTGCAACCACTAAAAGTGCACCTAAAACCATAGATAATAAAAGTGAGTAAAAAATCCAGTTAAAACTTTAGAGGATTGTCAGCTTAAACCTGTGTGTTGGTATTCAAAAACGTTCTGTGACACACCACACAGAGAATAAAAAGTGCAACACAGCAAATACAATAGGCAAATGAATGTTATATTTCGGTAGTCTAAATGCCTCTGAGCAGTGCTGAGTTCCCAGGTTTCTGCATAGCTGTAGCAACCATCCATGCCTACACTTCCTATAGCCTGGACAGAAAAAGAATATGTGGTATTCTGACTCCTCTACATTGCTGCAAGCCGGACAGCCCAGAGGGGTTGAGCCAGCACATTTGTTTGTGAAGGCACGCAGCAGGAGGACCACATACCTAAACTGTAAGTATAGCTTCCTAGCTGGGGCGGGTGTGAGTGTCATCTAACACAGGCTCTAAACTTTACTGATCTTTAAATCTCAGGAACACTGTGATGAGAGAGCCAGTTGTAGAGCTCCCCTGCAGGTGGGCAGGTTTGCACAGGCTACATCAGAATTGTAGCATGTTTCCTCTACCAATATCCAAAAGTGTGTCCTTGACATGAGCTAACCATGGTAGTTGCCCCACACTAAAGGAGGCTCAAGTCCTCCCTCAGCTCTTCCCTGTATTGAGCCAATTATGGGGTGGCCCACAGGGGACGCCAGAATGTAAGGGGTCTGAGTGAAATTTCATCTGCAAGTGGCCTTACCCCAAGGTCCAAACGTAGCGGTCGATCTTGGAGCCCCATTCATGGTAACCGTGGGCAATGATCTCCGCTCCGCTAGCGGAGGTTGCGGAGATTTGTTAACTACGCATTACATTGAAAACACGGAATTCATGCAAAAACTCTGACTCTGCCATGTAGCGGATTTAGCTACTACACCCACAACCCCTTGATAAAACAACTTTACCTTTACATGCTAAAAAGCATATGACCAATTCACAAAAGTGAACTTTTAATATATTAGGCAATGAGAGAGGTGAGGATTGTGGGGTCCCCCCTAACCTAGGAGGAGGACCACAGAGATGCCTTGAACACAAAGAGCATATCACGCTGAACGATTCGGTGGTGGTCCCATTCTCCTAGGACCACCCCAAGCAAAGTTATGGGCAAAAATACAAGGCCAACCAAAGGCCCAGCAAAGCATTATGAGGCATGATTCTAGAGGGCAGTGAATATTATAGTATTAGCTCTCAGCTGAGCCGGAAGAGGGATGTTTTGAAATTGGATACCGTAATATTCACGGCTGCAGTGGCAACTACTCCGAATTACGCAGATCCCAGCTGATGCGGGTCATCCCTAGCCTAGGTTTCCTGGAACATGCAAACATCGTATTGGACGACAAATACTCCCCAATCAGGATTATCCAGTTTTGAGCTAAGACCCGCAACTTTCAATGATAGTACCCACACCGTGGGTAAGTCCAGGTGTCCGCTTACGTTTAGGGACTGGGTGTCTGTCACCGGTGGGCCAACCTCCCTCTGGCAAGCACTTACCCTGATCGCCATCGATCTAATGATTTTTTTTAAAACATATTTTATTAGTATTTTATCAGCATACAGTCCAAGGCATGAATCACAATGCTTGTATCCATCAAATATGTCTCCATGCTTACTCCCAACTCATCCCCAGGTTCCCCCCCCTCCCTTTTCAATCGGTGTGGGCACATTTCAAACAAATATATAGCACAGCATAGTTCAAGCTATAAGGACATTATTCACAACGTAAGTCGCATATCAATAATCACATGTAAGTTTCTTATACATTAATCCTCATCTCCCCTTTGCGAATCCAGCAGAGCCTGTACCAGTGCTTCCCAAGCTCTCGCCAATTCCAGAGCCTTTTCATTTGCTGTTTGTCTAGCCTGTTGAAATTTAATGGTGCTCTCGCTGCTAGCCCATTTATACAGTTCTGTCCTCCATCTCTTACTTGATGGCCCTTCTTTTGATTCCAGTGCCAGGTTATTTCCCGTTTCGCCAGTAGCAACCCCAAGTCAATGAATTTGCTAGTTATTTTGGTTTTAGTTGTGTTTGGAAACCAATGCAACAGGCATACAGCCATATCGTAGTCTAATTGTCTATCCGTGATGTCGTTCAAGAGTTCCCCTATCTCCACCCAGTATCGTCCCAAGATCGGACAGTTCCAGAGCATATGCTCCAGTTCTACGCCCTGTTCCGAACACCTGGGGCACGCTGCATCCTGCACCTGGAAATAGCTCCGGATCTTCCCTGGGGTCAGATAGGCTCGGTGCAATATGAAAAATTGCACCTGCTGAAATCGTGCATTCCGAGTTTCCTTCCATGCCCTCTTAAGGATGTGGCCCCATGCTGCGTCTGGTATTGGTTGGCCTATGTTTGCCTCCCATTTTAAATTCAGGTCATCTAGTGGTCGCAACCCCTCATGTAGAATCTAGGATTGGAGACATGTGACTGCTTTAAAAGTCCCCGCTGCCATTATAACATATTGGCAAGCCATTGTAGTTATTGGTTCTACTTGCCCTCCCCTCCAATGACTCCGAATTGCCGCTAGCACCGCCGCATGGAGTAGGAAACTACCCTCCGGGAGGCCATACCTCTCCTGTAGCACCTGAAAGGGCATCAGCTCCCCCTCGTCGTACAGGTCCCCCACCATTTGGAGTCCTAACTGTTCCCACTCCATGAGGGGGGTCCAATCCCCTCCGTGCGGTAGTACCGTTAGCATTCCCAATGGGATTTCCGGTGCATAGGGATGCGCTACCCCTGCTCTACACCGACTCCTGTTCCAGCACAACCTCAGAGTTCTCTCTTCCATTGTTAAGTCCCGCATGCTGAGTTTTTGTTGTAAGACTATATACGATAGAACATGCCTTTGTATCCCTTTCCCCCGCAAATATTCAGGACCCCGAAATTCCGCTGCAACGCCTTGTGTAAGGACCTGCAGCTGCGCTGCTAAATAATAAAGCTCAAAGTCGGGAACTGCCATCCCGCGCTCCGTTTTAGGCCTCATCAGTTTGGTCAGCGCTACTCGCTGCCGTCCATTCCTCCAGAGAAACCCAATAGTCAATGTCCTTAGTTCTTTAAATATGCGCGGAGTGATCCAAACTGGCAGGGTTCGGAAATAATAGAGCAGTCTAGGTAAAGCTACCATTTTGAGTAGAGCTACTCTCCCCACTAATGAAAGGGGGAGTGTCGACCAGAATGCCATGTTCTCCTTCAACAGTACAAAAGGGGGTGGTGATGGACGGAGCATCTGAACCAATCAAACACTCACACCCAGTCAAAAGATCTGGGTTTGATCCATCACCGTTCTTTAGCCCACTCTGCAGCCCCAGTTCAGACATGGCTATATGCAAATCAGTCTGACCCTGTGCCTCATGGGAACAGTCCAGCCCGAACTTCCAAGCCATGCTTTCCCTGGACCAGAAACAAGCTTCCGAGGACCGGTTTCTGGCATTCCAGCCGTATTCAACCCGGCTTGCTTGAATCCAGTGGCAAAGTGAGCAAGGGACTCACGTCTGAGCATACCCTGCCACACTTTTGGCGGCCAAATCGGTACAAAAGGGGGTGGTGATGGACGGAGCATCTGAACCACTCAAACACTCACACCCAGTCAAAAGATCTGGGTTTGATCCATCACCGTTCTTTAGCCCACTCTGCCACCCCAGTTCAGACATGGCTATATGCAAATCAGTCTGACCCTGTGCCTCATGGGAACAGTCCGTCCATCACCACCCCCTTTTGTACCGCTTTGGCCGCCATAAGTGTGGCAGGGTATGCTCAGACGTGAGTCCCTTGCTTTCTTTGCCACTGGATTCAAGCAAGCCGGGCTGAAGACGGCTGGAATGCCAGAAACCGGTCCTCGGAAGCTTGTTTCCGGTCCAGGGAAGGCATGGCTTGGCAGTTCGGGCTGGACTGTTCCCATGAGGCACAGGGTCAGATTGATTTGCATATAGCCATGTCTGAACTGGGGTGGCAGAGTGGGCTAAAGAACGGTGATGGATTAAACCCAGATCTTTTGACTGGGTGTGAGTGTTTGATTGGTTCAGATGCTCCGTCCATTACCACCCCCTTTTGTACCGCTTTTGGCCGCCATAAGTGTGGCAGGGTATGCTCAGACGTGAGTCCCTTGCTCACTTTGCCACTGGATTCAAGCAAGCCGGGCTGAAGACGGCTGGAATGCCAGAAACAGGTCCTCGGAAGCTTGTTTCTGGTCCAGGAAAGGCATGGCTTGGCAGTTCGGGCTGGACTGTTCCCATGAGGCACAGGGTCAGACTGATTTGCATATAGCCATGTCTGAACTGGGGTGGCAGAGTGGGCTAAAGAACGGTGATGGATGAAACCCAGATCTTTTGACTGGGTGTGAGTGTTTGATTGGTTCAGATGCTCCCTCCATTACCACCCCCTTTTGTACTGCTTTTGGCCGCCATAAGTGTGGCAGGGTATGCTCAGACGTGAGTCCCTTGCTCACTTTGCCACTGGATTCAAGCAAGCCGGGCTGAAGACGGCTGGAATGCCAGAAACCGGTCCTCGGAAGCTTGTTTCCGGCCCAGGGAAGGCATAGCTTGGCAGTTCGGGCTGGACTGTTCCCATGAGGCACAGGGTCAGACTGATTCTCATATAGCCATGTCTGAACTGGGGTGGCAGAGTGGGCTAAAGAACGGTGATGGATTAAACCCAGATCTTTTGACTGGGTGTGAGTGTTTGATTGGTTCAGATGCTCCGTCCATTACCACCCCCTTTTGTACCGCTTTTGGCCACCATAAGTGTGGCAGGGTATGCTCAGACGTGAGTCTCTTGCTCACTTTGCCACTGGATTCAAGCAAGCCGGGCTGAAGACGGCTGGAATGCCAGAAACCGGTCCTCGGAAGCTTGTTTCCGGTCCAGGGAAGGCATGGCTTGGCAGAACGGTGATGGATTAAACCCAGATCTTTTGACTGGGTGTGAGTGTTTGATTGGTTCAGATGCTCCGTCCATTACCACCCCCTTTTGTTTTGTTTTTTGTTTTTTTTTAAATCCTCATATTGCGAAAATTCTATGTGTGTGGAAATTCAGGTCTCTACCTCTGTACTTTTGTACCTTCACTGCCCCTTGGTCTTTCTTGATTGGGGAGTTTCCCTTATTTGATTGGTTCAGATGCTCCGTCCATTACCACCCCCTTTTGTACAGATGTTCCCCTTCAAGTCACTTATACAGCGCCGCACATTCCCTTCTAGCATGTCCGTTGCTTCATGATAGATTCGAACCCCCAGGTAAGTGAGACATGTCGGCTCCCACTTTATCTCCTTGGGCAGCGTCGGCAGACGCTTGCATGGTTGTATCGGGAAGAAGCATGTGTCACGCCAGTTTACCCTGAGGCCCGATAGCTCTCCAAATCGTGATAGCAGAGATATTGCTCCCAGCAATGCGTCCTCTATGTTTTCCAAAAGCAGGAGCAAGTCATCTGCATATAACGATATATGCTGTGGCATTCCATTTAACCATAGTCCCTCAAAGATTTGCCCTGACCTTGCTTTTACTGCAAGAGGTTTTATTGCTAGAATGAACAGCAGTGGGGACAAGGAACATCCCTGTCTCGTCCCCCTCATGACTTGATGCTGGGAGGATATCACCGCCCCCAATCTTACTCTGGCCTTCGATGATGAATACAATAGCCTTGTCCAGGCCCCAAACTGCGCTCCCAAGCCCGAAACGTTCCAGCACCCTGTGGAGGAATGCCCACTCCAGACTGTCAAAAGCCTTTTCCATATCCGCTGATAGGACCGCTGGCAATTGTAGATCCTGGTGGTTGCCTCCCATAACCCGCACTAGCCTCCGTATATTCGGAGATGTATTCCTAGTCGGAATAAACCCCGCCTGGTCTGCGTGTACTAGCGTTGTCATATGTGGCAATAGGCGGGTTGCCAGTATCCGGCTCAAAATGTTGTAGTCCGTTGTTAACATAGACAGTGGTCTGTAAGAGGTCACATCACTATCTGTTCGTCCCGGTTTTAGGAGGGGAATAATCAGTGCTTCTCGCAATGAAGTGGGCAACTGGCCTAATTCCCTGGCTTCTGTAAAAACTTCCAACAATCGGGGCGGCAAAATGTCCACATACTGTGCATACAATTCTATGGGTAGACCATCTACTCCCGGTGTTTTGTTCCGGGCCATGTGTTTAATAGTGCTCCGGATCTCAGCCAGTGTTATAGCTTGCCCTAGTATTTCTGCTTGTTCCTCGTCTAGTCGCGGAAGTGGAACCCCTGCCAAATATTCATCTATGTCTGTCTCCTCTACTTCCAAATTACATTTGTACAGGGATTCATAAAAGGTTAGGAATCGTGATAGTACCTCATTTTGCGGGTAAACCATGTGCCCTGTGGCCGTCTCTATCCTCATAACTGGGCCTCCTCTCGGAATCGAGTTCGCCAACCGCGCTAGTAGCGTCTCTACTTTATCCCCTTCTGCATGAACCTTTACCGTATAGCTCTGGTAATCAAAACTCTGCAAGCGGTATACCGCAGTCGCTGCTGCCTCCTTTGCTGCCAATAGTTTTGTTTGCAGTATTGGTTGTTCCGGTCTTAGTTTCTCTATTTCCCTTAGGTTCCCCTTTGCCCTTGCTACATCATTTAGTACTGTTTTCCTTACTCCCGAGTATTTACTGATACAGAGCCCTCGCACCACCACTTTAAATGCATCCCATTCTACCGCTCTAGTAGATGCTGTTCCCTGATTCTCCTCAAAATAACGTTGAATGCCCTCTTTTACCTCTGTATGGAAAACCTGGTCTTCTAGTGTTTCCAGGCGAAGCTGCCAGGTAGGTATAGAAGATCTCGCCCGTAGCCAATTAATAGACAGTAGCTGCGGGTTATGGTCAGATATAGTCCTGGTTAAATACTCAGAGTGTACCGCCATATGGTCTATGGATTGAGAGCATAGGATTGTATCTATTCTAACACGGAGCTCATGTAAAGCCAAGAAAAAGGAATAGTCCCTGTCTCGAGGGTGATGTCAGCACCATGCATCAACTAACCCCCATCTGTACTGCCAATCCGATCTACTTCTGGCTAATCGACGAACGGGAGAATTAACTAGTGGTGGATGTGACCTATCAAGAGCTACGTCCGTTATGGAGTTAAAGTCACCTCCCACAATTGCTGGACCGGCCAGGAAATGTGCTAGCGCCCCAGATATACGATCCAGGAAGCGTGCTTGATCCACATTTGGGGCATATATACTACAGAGTACAACATCTCTTCCATATAGCCTACCTTCCACTGCCACATATCTGCCTTCTGGGTCTAAGATATGGTTCGTAGCCTGGAAAGGGACACCTGCTCTCACCCAAATCAGCGCTCCTCTGGCAAACGCCGAGTACGACGTGCTGAAAACCTGACCTCTCCATCTACGATGCAGCGATTGCCCCTCCGTCCTGGTGAGATGGGTTTCTTGAAGTAGGGCTATTTGGATTCCCCTTCTCACTAGATATGCATGGACTTTGTGGCGCCTTGTCATTGTATTCAGACTTCGTACGTTCCATGTGATACATCGCAATTTAGGTAACGTTCCCATTGTAATTATCCCACAGCTTCCTGCTTCTCATTTTATGCTTGCCCACACCAAAATTATCCCTCCTTTCACCAACACCCCACTCAACACCCCCTCGCCACCCCCCCAGAACAGGACCTAATATCAAACTATCAGTCCCCATCCAAACCAGACAACAATTCACACAACTATACCCAGTAGTAGTCACCACTGGCATGCCTTGAGTGCAATTCGGGGTTGCTTGGCCCCAACAGGCAGCTGCGCCAGCCGCAGGCCCCGCCGCCCTGCGATACCATACGGAACTTGCAATACCTGTTCCCTCCCATTCCATTCCCAGGTGCATTTTTTTATGTCCAAACATTCCATGTGAATGTACTAACTGCTAGCGTCCGCTCAATAAAGTTATTCATCCAGCATGCCTTCTGCAGTCCCAGGCGTGACATCTGGACCCTTATTGCTATCCGTTTCTGACATTTCAGCGTCTGATCGTGCCTTGTCCTCTTCCGAGTCAGTCCCTGCCGTCGATTAAGTCCTCTGCGAGCCGGTTATCGCTGATGTCCCTTCCAATGCTCCCTGTCTGTCTGCTGCTGCTTGTGACATCAGTTGTTTCCGCAGGCTCTTATTTCTCCTCCTTATTCTTTGGGATTTGCGCATTTGTGGTGCCTGTGGCAGTTCAGACCGTTGGTGCCCTTTGTGATCTGTGCCCGCTCTATAGGTTTCCAGCCATGCCCACGCTTCCTCAGATGTAAGAAAGAACTGTGTTGTATCATCTACAATAACTCTCAGCTTTGCAGGAAAAATCAATGAGTATTGAAGCCCTTCTTCCCGAAGCTCTTTCTTGATCGTCAGGAACGATGCGCAGCGTCTTTGAATCTCCTGTGTATAATCCGGGAATATTGTTACCTTGCTGTTTCCTACTGTGAAGGGACCAGCCGTGCGCGCTCTTTGGATCAACAGGTCTCTGTCTTTGTAATGGAGTAATCTGACCACTACTGGCCTAGGAGGACGGCCCGGCAACGGTTGCTTTGCTGGGACCCTATGTGCCCTCTCAAGTGTGAAGAAGGAGGACAACCCCTCTGGTGTAACTACTGTCTTAAGCCAATTCTCTAAGTAGCCAATCATATCGACCCCCTCCATTTTCTCTGGGAGACCCACTACGCGTATGTTATTGCGTCTATTTCTACTTCCGAAGTCTTCCGCTTTCTTCTCCAGCGCTACTATGCGGTCCAGGACGTCCACCATCTTGGCTTCCAGGGCAGCGTGGGCCGGCGTCAAGTCCTGGAGAACATTCTCAGTTGTTTTCACTCTATCTGCCAATTTCGAATGGTCTGCACGCAAAAGCCCTAGCCCAGTCGCCACCTGTGCAATGTCCTGCTGGAGCGCTTCTTTTGATGCAGCTATGGCCTCTAAGATCCTGTCGAATTGTTGCTGTAATCCCGGGTCTGGCAATCCTTCTGCCGTTCCCTGCTCCGCTTTATTAGTATCGTCCATCTCCGCTGTCCCGTCTCTCCTTCCTTTAGGCTTCATCGCAACCAAAGACGACCCCCCTATTTAGCACAGTGCTTCTGTTCCTCTCAAGGCCCTGTCAATGCTTGCTCTCCACCAAGTCTCCCGTAGTTAGGTAGCCCACAGAGCCTGTTCACAGGGGTCTCAAGGGTCTAGCTGGGTGCCTAAAACAATGTCCGATCCCTTCTGTCGTATTCACTGGTGCTATTGCCACGCTAAAGTTTTGTTGCTGCAGTCAGTTCCAACCGAGTACTCTACTGCATCTGCCCGCTATAATCTAGCACTGTTAGTGGGCTCAGGTCCCTGCTCTCTGCAGATTCACACCAATGGCTATTAGGTTACAAACCCAATGTCACCGCGTCTGATTTAGCTGGTCCCCCTTCGCTCACGAGGACCAAAGGATTCCGCCCCACTGCAGCCCGCCATTGTCCAAGCAGTTCACAGGGCGTCTCAATACTCTGTCTTCAAACGCGCAATCAGACAAGGCACTGCGGAATGTTCCTTGGGTGTTATACGCTTTGGAAATGGTGTGCTCCCTCCTCCTTCCTAATGTATGGCCTGTTTGGGATGTTTCTTGTGTCTCTGTCGCTCCTTCATTCCATGGAGTCAGTACCTCTCTCGTAGCCTGCCACACTCAGTCGCATGTTCTCGCCCTAGTGCTTGCAGCGCTGCGCGCCTGACACCCGCCCCCACCTCCGCAGTACAGGGTTCAGGCACATTGCACCGCACTCACCCGGGCCTTGCTGTCGGACTCTTCAGCGGCCACTCCGTCTCCCATGCGCTGTCTTCTCCGCTCCACACCGCACTGCAGCGCCATACAGGGTCCCCAGGGCTCCGCTTCTTTCCGCAGCCAGGTTGTTGATTCCCGTGTTAAAAGCGCCAGCTTCCGAGAGCCTCACTGTGAACCGGCACCTCAGACACCAGCCGCTCGTCGTGGGGACAATTTCGCCGCTACCTGTTCCCGACAGTTTCTTTGAGCATTGGTTTCTTTAAGGTAACTCACTTTAAGCTTGCGCACCATAGGCAGATCAGGTGCATAGCCGCCATTTTAAGAACTCGGGTCCGATCTATTGACCGCCTAGGACCATGAGATGCCGAAATCGCCGTTTCTTGTCCTCGCACCGCACCTCCGTCAGAGCAACCCCCCAGTTCATTCGCGCTCTCACTTCTTTTCCGCGATCGTTCAACGGGTTGCTCCGTGCAGCTAGGGTCTTCAATCGCCGAGCTCCGCCGCCATTTTGTCGTTACTTTCACTTCTGCTCCTCTGCATTAATTCGCCCCAGTAGACTTGCGGATAGTTCCGATTGTCCCACAATCGTATGCCTGCGCTTCCCCAGCCTTTCATGCACCGGGAGCGCCGGTTCTCGGTACCGGGCGAACAGGATATTCAGGATGCTTTCAGGGATCGGGCGCGGAGATCCGAGCTCACGCCGCCTCTCCCATCTGCGCCCAAGCCACGCCCCCGCCATCGATCTAATGATGACATCACTTCTACTGTCTATGGATGGCGGGGAATGTAGGACCACTATGGTTGATGGATCGTTAGCCTGCGCTACCCCATAGGACAATCTTATTGAAGGGGTTTTTTGACCTTGGGCAGCTGGCTACGGTCAGTACCTCCCTGCATTGCATCGGGATACGCCTTTCCTCCACCAACCCCCAGCCTAGGTACGACACTAGAATAATGGAACTCCCTAACTGGGATGGCCCGCTCCCATGGTTCCCCCTGGCAGGAGGATTTTTCTTCCTGACAACAAAAAATTCGAGTCAGTCATCTGCCTCAAGGGCCCCAAATCTGTTTCATGTTGGTATGCTGAATAACAAAGGTCTAGGGGGTTCTTGCCATGAACAGGTTAACTGACGATTCTGATTCCACACCCCCAGCTCCTGGTTTGTTTGCTCTCTGATTACTGGGGCTTGGCCTGAGGGGTAGAAATAACCATATGGTAAAGACCTGATGCCCCCCTCCTGCCTGTAGTGATTACTACCTAAAAGGCTTTGAACAGACGTTGGATTTTTAAAATTGATCACTATACAGTCCCTCTGCACATCTTTCAGTCTGTTGCCCACACAACTAACCCTGCAAGTCAAGAGAATCTCGCCTGCGTATTTATAGGCAACTTGCCTCTGCCTGGTTTGCCAAAACATGCACTTGTTCCTTAGTTCAAGGTGAGTTTCCCTTTGCCCCCTTTTAAGCTGATAGCATAATGACATACGGGGATGAAGCGGGAGGTAGGTTAATAAAGCGCAGAACTATACTCTCTTCCCTGGCTTCTATGCTGGATACAGGTCCAACCCCATCCCTGCACCTGGGCCACTGTCGATACACACAATCTTGCGCGGTTAGCATGTTAGGGTGTGGCCGGCCTCTGTTCATTGCCTCATGGTTGGCCTGATTGTTGTCGGTGGTGGGAATGGAATTTTGAGCAAGTAGGGGCTCCTGTCTTGCTCTAAAGGAGGCAGATACAATATCTACCTGGCAGCAAGCGTCCAATCCTTGAAAATAAAGCTGGACTGCCTCGAGCAGTTCAGCCAGCTTATCTACCCGTGCTACCAGGAAACTGAGCTCACCCTTTACAATAGACCTGAACTGAACCTGAAGATCCACCACCAAGTTCGTCGCCCATACTGGATAGTACAGGTCTGTAACATAGCCTGCCAATCCCCTGTCCAGGGCCTCCAGGGGGTCTCCAAAGTCTGGTGTCCCATCGTCACGCTTCGTCCATGTGGCCCCATCCTAGCTGTTTGTTGGTTTTCTCATTTTTGACAGGGACTGGGATGGCATCCCCTTTGTGCGGGTGGACGTTGGAAGCTTCAGACACCATTGCGCGGCCTTTGTGCTGAGCCATGGGAGAATTGTTTACCGGGGCGTGGGAGGTAAGGGGGAAGCCAGAGCTCATTGAGGAGAGATGTAAGTCAGGAGTTAGAGACAGCCGCCTTTCAGTTAGTTCAATACTGGTGGCCACCACACATATAGCCCTCTGTTGCATCCTATCAATAGAGGTTGGGAGTAATGATAAAGTGGATGGTGGGGGGGTGCTTGCTTTTTGTCACTACAGGTTCATTTCCCCATTGTTGCTGTTTCACTCGGGGATAGCGCTGACCACTATAACCAGGTGATGCTAGCCAACAAAAAGACATCCCACTGAGACAGCCACAGGCAGCAATAGAGCCAGACATGGCTCCCTTGTTCCCTTGACTTGTGGGGTCTGGCAGCAACGGAGGGTATAGCGCTGTACCTTAAAGGGCTTTGGCCTGGACGATAGCCAGCCCCCTTGGCACTAATCGCAGATCTTTGGATGCCGGCCGGCAGGGGTTGGCCCAGCCCAGCTTCGCCTGGCTGCAGACAGGTACAGAAGGGCCCGCTCTTGGCCCGATCTTCGCCCAGGCATGTGCCCCCACGTGTCCTGCGCTGCGGGAGACCTGCCCCGGTTAAATAGCACCTCCGGACATGAAAGTAGCAGCGTTGCAGGGTGGGACTGAAAGTCTGACCCCCTGTTGCCCCCAAGTGCTGCTTTATGGATTCCTGCACTGCGGGAGCCCTGCCCTGGTTAAGTAGAGCCCCGGGCGTGAAAGTAGCCACGTTGTTGGGTGGGACTGGTAGTCTGCCCCCTTTTGCATCCAAGTGCCTATTTATGGAATCAAGACATTAACTTGGTGATGCACAAATGATAAATATTCAAAGAAACACGATTTCCACACATTATAATTTGTGTACTATATAGTTTTACCAGTAAAACTATATGTCTGTGCAAATGTAGTGGCTGTTTCAACGGAAAATGTGCTGTAGCACCCAGCCCCAATCAATTATACAGTTAGTGTAGAAACTGCCATTGTCCTAGCCTCAGTAACTATTTGCATAGTAAGGTGTCTGCCAGCATACACAAAAATGTAGTATTATTACCTCTTCTTCCAAAGGACAACTTCAGTACTATGTCTTCAACTAGTTCTTCAAGTTCACTTTTACCTGAATTGATAAAGCGATGGTACCTCTCGCAATCTTCTTAAGCCTTATTGAAGGGTTTTCGCAAAGGGCCTTTTTATGAATTGTGTTATTAGTGTTCTTGTGCTAACAGGGAAGACATCACAAGATGAGGTCCCACTCCCACCTATTCCAAATGAGGTGAACTCCAACTGTTGGATTATTCGGAAAGATTCAATACAGTCAACCAGACTGAACTTTGAGTTAGTGGGTTATCAAAGACCACTATGACAAAAACTCTTATGACAAAACAAACCTAGCAGTAGGAATTCCCAAGTAGTCTGGGGTCTAATATATAAAAAAGAATAAAACTAAACTTACAAAATCCTTGAGTCAGGAGTCAGGACTCATGAGGAGAGGTTTGGTTAGACCATGTTGAAAAGATTTTGCAACCAACACAGGGAGGGCCTGATTCACAAAGCTAAAGTTACACTTTTGATGTTGCTTTATTGACTCTTGAGTGACTTAGAAGATTCCGCAGTAAGCTGGTGTCACTTTCACCATATCCACGCCACCAAGTGTGTGATCCATTTATGGTGTACATTTGTAAGTCACACCTCAATATATCACACATGCTGAGGGAAGAGGGTTAGAAGTTTGACGAATGGATGGGAATGGCGAGTTGGGGAAAGGGGAGACAAAGACAAACAATGTACAGCAACATTATTCATCAGGTGGATGAGCAGCACATCATCATCATCATCAAATTTGTTGTGGGAGTAAATGAAGGAATGACACAGTTCAGTTAATGCATTGCAATTGCAAACAGTCCTTCAGTCCCTGAGACCCAAGATATTATCTAATTGTTCTGTCATCTAGGTTTGAGAAATGTATATTAGGGAGGAGTGAACACACAGTTTTCAAAATTATGATTGTTAAAAGAAAAATGATACTGCATATAAATGCTAAATTGAGGGGTGCATCTGTATTCTTTTCGGAATGTCCATCTTCGTTGCATGGCTGAACAAGTCCAGTAAGGTAAGCAGGAGTGTTGGAGATTTTGTGCAGAGGAAGAGAATGCCTATGGATTATAAAAGACTAAATGTTGATATTGTAGAGTCAAAGAGAAGGTAAGCTTCATGAGGAGTGGAGCAAGAGGCAGAGCAAGAGCATAAGCTGCAGCAGTGCAATTGCATAATGGCTCGTGTGTGATTAATTGAGAAGTGCGAACAATTTTACAACCAATCCTAGACAAGTAGATGCATGTACCTGGCTAATCAATCTCACAGCTATCATAACATTTAGCTGAGAGCGTCCATCCTGTGAAATGTCTGTCTCCAGTTACAGCCCCCCAACCACAACCACTTCATTAGAGGAGTTTGGTATTTGAGCCAGCACACTACTCAGCATTTACCAAATAAAAGCACCACTCTCCAGTTCACAGGGATGAGTAGAACTATTTGAGTCATGTTGGTATCCCGTTGAACTTGAAGCAGATAAATTCCTTCTTCTGGCCATTAAGGTATCCCACCCTGTGTCCCCCGAGTCTGAACTGAGTCCAACTCCATCTGACTCCTAAGTCGTTCTGACCCAAATGAGATTGAGCGAGACAGACCTGTAGTGCACTGCTATAGTTGAACAGAAGGAACAAAAGAATTTGAGCATTTTGTATAGATTGTATTTGTTAACTAAGCGGACTAGTTTCTGAAGAACCCAAAAAAAAGTACAGCAAGGAGTGGACCATGCAAGTAAATTTAGTGTGAAAGGGCCAATCAACTCCATGCAGTATCACCCATCAGCCCCCAAACATTGAAAATCATCAAAATCAAGTTTAAAATATTACTTGAACACCCTCACTGTCTGCCACCAGATCAAACATCGCCATTCATACTCATTCAATAATATATGACTCATCGCTACAATAGTTACCTGTTCCGGTCCAAGCATGGTGGTGCACTTTTGTCTATTGTATCTCCTCTTTTCCCATTGAAGCAACACAGTTACAGTATTGTACATTAATGATCTTTACCAAGGCAGCCCAGATAGGTATTACAAAAAAGAAGGATAAGGGTAGAACAGAGGCAGGCATTGTCTTCATGTTCATAAAATGAATGGGGAGGCTTCTTCTATGCACAGTGGTCCAACGCTAATCCAGCCATACATGTGAATAAATGGTGGGTCTGCATAAGTCAGACACTAAATATATAAAGGTTCCTTTAACTATATAAAAAAAAATTGCCAAGCAGTCCAACAATAATGTGAAAGTTCTATTGTGGCATACTCAGTCAGGGAAGTAGAGTTCATCCTTAAATTCACGGCATTCCCAGAGGTTTGTCAGCTAACGCATATGAGTCTGACCAATCGACTTCCTCCTTCTCCTGTGTTGTTTCAGGTAGAGTTCAACCTTTTTGCCTAAAGTGTTGGTTCATTTTAATCATGGTCTATCTCTCCACTTTTTGAGGCAGGAGACTGGACCTTCTGACTGTGACAACTGCACCAGATGCAGCGAATACATGCTCAGCAGACACATTGGTTACCGGGCAAGCCAGATACTCCTTACCAACCTGCTGAGCTCTGGCCATTAGCGCATCTTACCATACCAATAGACCAATGGGTTTTCATCCATGTGAGCCTCTTTCAGGTCATCCATATAGTCACTGACTATTCTCTGATTGGTCATTGGTGATGCCACTTGCTTGAGATAATGAATTATGCAATTCCAGTCTATATGGAGATGACATTAAAATTAATTGAGCTCTAGGTATAAAATGCATCTATATGATAAACTGTTAAACATCCTCTTTATAAACGAAGCCATTTATTATGGTGCCCAATCATCTGAGTCCCTAAACAAGAGAGTAAATATTCCAATATTAGAAGAAAAAAAGTAATCCAAATACTGAAGAATTAGTCGCACGATGAAACATTCCATGTTTGAAGTCACTAATTCCAAACAGTCTTCGAAAGGTTTGTATCTAATCCGCAAGTAAAGTGAAATGTGCAACAACAGGTCTTTGAAAACAGTCAATAAAACAAATATTTAGGCTGTATCAATAAAGAAAAAAGGGCATATGTCGACAATTAATAAACATATGTCCATAAACAACATCATTGTGGAAAATTTTGCATTAAATCAATATGTTTTAGCAAACAGGCATTCTTAAATGGAGTTGGCCATTATATATTCCCAAACTATCATTTTCTAGCCAATCATAGTGTAGCAGATATATTGACCACATATTTACACAACATGTTCTATCATGGTGCATTCACAAAACGCCCTATAATTACCGCACATCAATTAAGTATGTGGCACATTCAAAGTGGAGCGCCTAATGGATGAGTTTAATGCAGGTGAAAGTGGTCTAAAATGGGACAATTTGAACCAGGTTTGCCCATCATACTGCATATTCGATTCTCATTGGAATAGTTGTTAAAACAACCACTCATAATGTGTTCAAAAATAGATTGCCATATTGCACACATTTAGTTCCAATCAAAGTGGTATAACGAGTCTATCAAAACAAAATTGCTCAGTTCCTCAGATACAAATAACCTTGTTAACTGATACAGGCATTCCAAACCCCAGGAGCACTATGACAGACGATTCTGATTTAAAACAAACACATTTAAATAGCATCGTTATAAGTAGTGTTAAGCGGTTTCATACCTGTATAGTAAACTGAAGCCGCATGTTTCTTTATCAACATGGCATGTCTAAATAAGGCACTGTGTTGAAATTGTTTTACTTAAATACGCTCTAAACCAGAAGTGTTACTCAAATTAAAGTGGCCCAAATGAAGTATTACACTGGTCACTAAACTGCCAATAAGTCTATAAACCTTGATATAGACAGTCTAACGTATATGAACGTCGGCCATCATGAAACCATAAACTGTAACTCAATGGAAAACTGTGCTGCAAATCTCAACTTACTTCTCATTGTTTATCTCAAAGGGAGCATTTGATGGCATTTTACAACTAGAAGTTCAAAATGTATCTTTTGAAATTGATCATTCAAAAATTGTATATCAGTCGTTTCACAATCACACAAGCTAAAAAGTGTGTCAGCCATCTTTAAATAGGCCAGTTTCAGAACTATAGAAGCCACATTGAAAATGAATTCCATCCAGAAATATAATGAAAGAGGAAAAGATTGTTCATTCAGTTAATATTGTAAACAAAAAAAAGATATTTGCCCTATCTTTTTACACTATAAAGGGTTACTTAAGTATTGACAATCAAAGGAAATAGGTTTAGAAAGTCAGTCTCTCACAAAGTGAGTATCCTAAAATCACTTACTGTGCTCTGCACATTCTCCTCTGTAATCTACTCTGAACTAGCTTAAATCACACAATTTTAACATTTGCTACGCCTACCAGTTCCCATAAAAACATTCAATCAGGTTAGTATAAAATGATACAATTCCAGGCTTATTGCCTTCTCGGGATCCCTCATAACACAGCTTTTCTCACCATCCTTCAAACTTACACTATCTGTAACATGGACCAGCCAGTACTTTGCATGTGATTTCATGACTGAAACAAAGTATAACATTCCAAGATTTTCATAATGAAAAAAAAATATTATACATAGGAAAAAAAGCAAAAGAGCATTGCATTCGATAATTGGAATTTCAGCTCCTTCTAGAAGAAATAAATGTACATGTGTCACAAAGCAAGAGGGCAGGATACAAGAGCCATTTTAAAGTTCAGGCCTACATTAGCTATGGTTAATCTAAATGAGAATAATACACAGTTAGTGTATTTGCGTCTTTTTATGTTAATGCCGATCTAAGGCCAATTAGATGCGATTGTAGGGTTGGAAGTGTACACGACCCCGATACTCTTAGAACTATTTGGCACCATTCAAAAAATGCCATGATATTCATTAAAGCATTCTTCTCATCAGTCCTCTCAAAGATGAACCTTCATAATATATGATATTTTAAGGCCCCATATGTATGTTTTGAAGTAAATCATATAGAAAGTGTGTCAACCATTTCATAAGCCGTACCATGTATTGGCCATATTTGCATATGTCAATCTCAAGTCTCTGACAACTATTTCAAATAACAACCTACAAAAAATGATGCTTGTGGTATCCTTCTCTATGTTTGCATCTGTATCTTACCCATTGTAGAATGTTATTCATAGAATCTGATGATGTAGTTATGTTAAAGATGAAAGATGAAGAGTCTATTGAGACTTATGTCACGGCTTTACGTAAATTAGCTGCCACTTGTAAATTCGAAGGTACCTTAGAAGAAAGATTGCGTGATCAATTCATGCTAGGATGTTGTTTAGAAAAAATTAAGGACGAATTGTGGCAAAAAGATGATCCTAACTTAGATGAAGTCATCGCCATAGCTAAAAGACTAGAGCATTCTGATGCATGTGTAAAGGTTTTTAAGAAAGAAAAGGAGATCTCTGAAGAAAAAGTCTTGGTGGTTAATAAGAATAAGTCTCTAGAGAAACCAGACCTGAAATCAACAACTAGAATCTCAAAGAAAGTGTCCAGTTCCACTCCTTCTTCTTCTCATAATTTTTCCAGAACCTCTACTAATTCAAAATTAAAATGTTTTCGTTGTAATGCCTTTGATCATTTAGCCAATGATAGGTCATGCCCTGCTTTGTCTTCTAAATGTAATAACTGTGGTAAAGTAGGGCATTACTCAAAGGCTTGCAGGTCTCAAATGATCAAAAAGAAAAAACAAGTGAAAGAGGTGTTGATTGATGATGACTCTGACTCTAATTCAGATGACTTGCATTGTGGTGAAATTTCTGTATTTGATGAAGACTTTGATCCTGATTCGGATGAATTACACTGTGGTGAAGTATCATTATCTGATGGGAAAAAGTGTAAAGGTGCTGTTGATGTGGTACGCATTGATATTTGTGAAGTCAAGATGTTATTTGACTCCGGGGCAAAAATTACTTTAATACCCGAAGTTTTCTTTGATGAGAAACTTTTTGGAAAGGTAAAAGTTTTTAAACCTGACATAAGACCACTGGCCTATGGGAGAAAACCTATTAAACTTGTGGGTTATTTCAATGGTCAAATTGACTACAAGGGACGACTTACTGCAGGTAAAATTTACATCTCATGCAGGGGGGACAGCATTCTAAGTTGGTTTCATCAGGCAGACTTACATCTTGCTTTACTTCCTGGTGAAAATCCTTGCATTGTTCTAAGAGATATAGTATCTCACTCTGGTGACAATTATCCTATTTTAAAGGATGTGACTCCATCTGCATCTGGCTGTAATGTGGTAACTGTTCAAAAAACCTCTAATTTGAATAAAAGTGAGGGGTCTTATCCTGATTGGCGAAGACTATTCGAAGGTGTCTTTAGTGACAAGCTTGGTTGTCTTTCTGGTTATGTTCATAATATTGTTTTGAAGACAAATGCAGTCCCTGTGGCATGTAAGGTGCGTAACGTTCCTTTAGCTATGCAGGAACCAATGCGGTTAGAGTTGGAGAAACTTTTGAGTGATGGAATCATTGTGAAATCTGAAGCAAGCGAATGGGTTTCGCCTGTCGTTTTAGCTCGCAAACCCTCAGGCGAGATTCGTTTTTGTGTTGACCTTAGAGGTCTCAATAGAGAGGTCGTGGCAGATAGATATCCTCTTCCTAATATTAATACAATGTTAACTCAGCTGGGAGATGCCTGCATGTTCTCCACTCTTGACTTGAGGGCCGCATACCATCAGGTGAGGATTGATGAGACATCCATGGGTTTCACAACCTTCATCACACCTTTTGGAACATTTAAGTTTACTCGCCTACCTTTTGGCTTAATCTCTGCAGCCTCTGTTTTTCAGCGAGTGATGGAGGATGTATTGAAGGGTATTACTGGAGTCAAAATTTATCAGGATGATGTACTTGTGTTTGGGTCATCACAAAGTGAGCATGATCTAAGAGTTAGATCTGTTCTAGAACGTTTCGAAGACAGAGGTTTGACTTTAAGGGAAAACAAGTGTAGATTTAATTTGACTGAAATTGACTATTTAGGTCACTGTTTGACTCCTGATGGTGTGAAACCAAAAGATAAGTTGGTGAAGACTATACATAGCTTGCCTACCCCAAAGTCTAGAGAGGAGTTGGTTACCTTTTTAGGTATGGCGGAGTATTATAATAAATTTGTGCCGCACTTTGCTAATAAGACTTCTAACATGAGAGCTTTGTTAAAAAAAGGGATAAAGTTTTCTTGGTCTCAGATTTGTCAAAAGGAGTATGAACTTGTTAAACAGGATTTAGGTCTAGCTCCTTCGTTACAAAGTTTTGACGTTAATAATGATTCAATTTTGGTCACAGATGCTAGTTCTCGTGGTTTAGGAGCTGTGCTCAAGCAAATGAGGGATGGGAAAGAGATTACCATCTTGTTCTTGTCAAGGTCCTTGGTTGGTCCAGAATTGTCATATTCTGTGATTGAAAAGGAGGCGCTTTGCATTTATTGGGCCATCAGGAAACTGAAGAAGTTCTTGTGGGGTAATTCATTTGTGGTTCACACTGATCATAAACCGTTGAAGGAAGTCTTTTATAAAAAAGGATTGGATGCCATTTCCTCACGTATTTGTAAATGGGTTATCGCCCTCCAGGAATTTGAATTTGAGGTGAAGTACTTACCTGGTGTGAATAATAAAGTTGCGATTGTCTCTCTAGATTGGTTGTGGAACAGAATGACCAGAGTGTTGAATCATCTGAAGATTCGTGGGAGATTGATGAGTTTAAAGTGTGTGAGATTGTTGAAGGAATTATCCAAGAGTGTGATTGGAGAGATGCCATGTGTACAGACTCTGAGTTACAGGAAGTTTGTAATTTGTTAAGTAATGGGTGGCCATGTCTTAAGAATCTGAGCGATTGTGCCAAGAAGTACTGGAATGTCAAGGATGAGTTGTCCTTAAAGGATGGTTTGTTGTGGAGAGGCACAAGGCTTATTCCACCTTCTTTGATTAGGGAGAAAATTCTTCTCTTGGCCCACCAAGGACATCAAGGTATATCCAAAACTAAGGAGAGGATACGGTTACATTTCTGGTGGCCAGGTATCGACCTTCTTGTAGAACGGATGATTCGTGATTGTGTTGAATGTAGCTCCTATGACAAGGTTTGTAAGACAAGGACACAACCAATGGTTATAAGGGATACGCCTGTGCGTTGTTGGCAGGATGTTGCTTTGGACATCCTAGGTCCCATTTCTTCTGGAAACTCTCAACGGTATGTGTTAGTCATGATGGATATGTTCTCACGCTGGCCGGAAATAAAAATTACCCAAAATATTGAGACCAAAGATGTTGTAAAATTTTTACGTGATGTTTTTAGTAGGGAGGGGTTTCCTGAAACTATCCTTACTGATAATGGGGTACAGCTGGTATCAAAAGAGATGGAAGATTTTTTGGCTAGTAAAGGTGTTAAACACAAGCGTTGTTCACTCTACCATCCAGAATGTAACGGAATGGTGGAAAGGTTCAACCGCGTACTTAAGGAATCAATTCAGATTTCTAAAGACCAAGGCTCAGATTGGAAAAATAACCTTATGGAAAGAGTCATGGTTTATAGAATTACACCACATTCCTCCACAGGTGAGATACCTTTTGCACTTTTTCGTGGTCGCACTCCAAACACTTCTTTATTTCAGACTTGGATGAGAAATTATGGGGTGGAAACAAGTAATCTTAACAAGGGCTCAGATCCATTAAAGCAAAAGGTGAAGTCAGAACTGAGAAAGAAGAATTTTGATAGCAGACATGCTGTTGCTTTTACCAGGGTATGTGTTGGAGATCGGGTGAGGGTTCGTCTCCCACTTAGATCTTCAGGGCCAAAGTTTTCTTCTCCTTTTGTTGTCACAAAACTGTTTCGTAATGCTGTTAAGCTAAATGATGGAAGAATTTGGAATTTGAATCGAATTGCTTCCTTTTCAGGTCCTACTGAGAAGTATGCAACAAACAGCAATTTGGTCAAGAAAAGAGTCCATGTTAAGTCTGATGCTCCTACCAGGAAAAGCACGCGTTTAAGTTGTGCTCCTACTGCTCTAAATGATTATATTTTGAAATAGCATTTTTTTTTTATTATTGTTTTTTTTGTTTGTGTTTCAGGGGAAGGTGTGTGGTATCCTTCTCTATGTTTGCATCTGTATCTTACCCATTGTAGAATGTTATTCATAGAATCTGATGATGTAGTTATGTTATGATTCTAAATCTGGTCAGGACTGTGTCAGTTGCTGCCTGCCTGTCTCTGCTGTGGATGAGATCCTTTCTTCCTCTGATAAGAATAAAGAAACCTTTTTATTCAACCTACAATTGAGATGTACTTCTTCACAATGCTATTCATGTTCTTTGTTTGACTCATACTCTACAGATCTCAAGATTTCAAATCCAGTTTACCCTGCGTTGTTCTCAGGCATCATTCCCTATCTCCATCGCTCACATCACTAGGTATATTTTCAATCACATAATACTGTAAAGACTCCCCATCATTAGCCATACAATTGTGGAATACCAATGGGTAGGTTTTATCTTTGTTATGATAAGCTCTTAACCCCTTAGGTGCTGCGCACATTCACCGGCCGACGGCACCACTACCTCGGGAGTGCTGCCGTCGGGCGTTGAACGTTCGAACTGCACCTGCGCAATGGAACGTTCAGCACTGGAGCTGGACGTTCCATAGCAGCTATGAGGTTAAATGTTCCATAATGCAAAATCTCAGCTCTCTTGTGGTGGTGCCCAGATACATCTTGATACAGCCACAAACCACATGTTTAGTCCAGCAATTAATGAAATGTCTGATTCTACAATTCTGACCAGAGTTATATTTGAAACTAGAAGTCTTATTAATTCACACACTGAAAATGTAGTACAGGCAAAACAAATCTTGTGATTTATCTAGCATACAAGTTTTGAAAGAATTTCACATTGACGGAGTGAAGCTAGGAATTACAATTTCTTTAAGGTGTGTCCCCCTCTAGATGTGATCAGAGGTTTATTTGTAAGCACATTCTCTAAACCTGGTACATTAGGGAGAAGATCCCAATGTTTATTAAGAATGTTATAACTTTGTTGACTCTTGGAGGAAAATGCCGTAATAAAGGCCAGAAGGCTTTTATAATTTTTTATTATAGGCCTAATAAGATTTTCCCTAGCAATTGATTTCACCTTTTGTATGGTCTGCTGTTGTTACCACCTGGATTACATGTCCAAGGGGCTTACAGGGAACATAACTATCCTGAAAGTCACTATTACACTCCTGTCACTCTCCTTACTTGGTGTGCCACATCTAGAACCGGTATGAATGGCCTACTCACCCTTTTTTCCTTCGGTGTCATCTGTTGGCATTTCTCTTCTCTTCCCTGCCTATCCTCAATACTGGATCGCCTACTCTCACGAGAGTACAGCAAACTGATATTTGAACACGCACCCTGTGAGATGGGGGAGGCGCACCTATAAGAAGGCGTGTGAGCCAGTGCCAAGTTGCTTGGCTTTAAGTGTTACTTCCGGTTTCATGGGAAAAGGATTTATCGCATTTGCCCCTTTTGTCACTGTGTGCCAGCATTCCGCTGTGCACACCTCACCACTTGTAGAGGACTGCTGGAGAGGTTCCTCTCTGGGTTTTACTTGCATGCTTGGCCTTCCGCTGCGCATACCCTTCTGCTTGTCAAAGACCGCTGGAGAGGTTCCTTGCTGGATATTGTTTGTGCGCTCGACATTCCACCATGCACACTTCGCTGCCTGAGGAGGACCGCTGGAGCCGTGCCTCCTGAAATTTTGCATATGAGCGCGGCCTTCAGCTGCGCACACCCCTTCATCGTTGGAACTGTGGGTGCAGCTCCTCCTTTAAAGTCCAAGCATGCTTGACTTATTACAGTGCACGCCTCCTTTTCTTTTCCTTCAAGAACTGCAGGTGCAGTTCCTCATTGTTTCACACAAGTACTCAGCGGTTCGCCGCACACGCAACGGATGTCTCTCCTTGACTCTTCAGAAAACAGGTTAGCTTGAATGGCTCTTAGATTATCCTTATCCTTTCTCCTCACCTTGTTTCGTCCCTACTTGCCTGGAGTCCTCTTCGAATCACCTCCTTTTTTTAAAATTATTACAGCATATTTTGGGTCAACACACTGTCCTATTGGACGTATAGGCTTTTTGTCTTGTTTGTTTTTTTTTCGTTCTCTTGCAATACAAGCTAATTGGGGACCAACATTAGGTTCTTTCAGGACTCCCTCAGAGCTTGTTCCTTCCTTCCTTGCTGCCATCACTGGACACTTATCCCCTATGACTGGTAATAGGGATATGTGCCCGTGTTCATCAATTACCTTTCCCTGGATGCATTCTTGGTGGTTGCGTTTTCCATTTTTGAATGTGGTGAGTAGTATTATAGAAATGAGGGGAAAAGGGAGGGAGTGTTAGGGTTATCAGAGAGTGAAACAGATTTCTCCTATGATGCATGGTACCTGTTTCTTGTGTGGTTGTGTTTTCCAGAGTGTGGCGGTATCCGAAGTTCAAACAAAGAGAGACCGACCCCAGCCCGTGTCCTAGTTCTCATAAAGGGAGTCCTTTGGCTCTTCTGTGCTGACGTCTTCTCCCCAACTGATTGCTTCCTTTGTATTTTTTCCTTCTTTACCCCTTGGGACAAATTGTCCACACTGCTTGATCAGTGTGGAGGGTTGGTCTGGAGGTGAGAGGGAGGACTATCTCGGTATCCACGGCTCCTGGTTTCCATATGAGTGGGATCGTGACAGCTGTTAGGTGATCATATGGTGGTCATATTGGAGCCTCTCTGTGTCATTCTTCTAATCATAAAGTCAAGCTTTTGTTCACACTTTTCCTCTTCACTACAATCCCTTCGACTATAGGGCATTTCCCCATTTGGGATTGCTTAATTGTACTGGCTGGATGCCTACTGGTGGCCAACAGAATGGTATTGCAAGCAGTGGATTTCCTGTAAAGAATGCTCTGGATTTTATTACCAGACATTTATAATAGTAATTTCAAAAATCGTTTTTTAGAAAAGTCATAGTCGATGTCACATTGTAATTATTCTTGTTTAAGTAAGCATGGCAAGCCTTAATTTCAGTATAGGAACCTGTCCAAATAATAACGATGTCATCTACATATCGCCCCCAGAAGCGAATGTGGGGCACCCATTCTGAAACCTCTCGGAACAAGACATGTTACTTTTCACACCAACCCATAAATAGGCTGTCATAAAAGGGGGCATACCTGAAACCTATGGCAGTACCTTGCATTTGATGATACTACTGCCCGTCATAAAGAAATAATTTATTGTTGAGCATTATCTCAGCCATCTTCAACTACTGCATTGAGATTCGAATATGAAATCTGATAGGTCAATCTGGTTCAAACAGGGCTGTTTTACACCACTTTGACTTTAATCAAACGTATCCAATATGACACCATCACTTAAGCATGTTCAATACAGTGTCCTATTTTTTAATGTGCCAGCAGTGGTTGTTTTAACAATTATTGCATTGAGAATCTAAAATGCGGTATGATGTGTCAATTTTGTTCAAATAGCCCACTTTGAACCACTTTTACCTGAATTAAACATGTCCAAAATGGTGCTACACTTTGACTGCGCCACATACTTAAATGATGTGTGGGGGACTCATAGGGTGTTTTTTGGATGTGCCATGATAGAGCGGGTTTTGAAAATATGTGGTCAATACATATGCCACATATTGATAGGCTAGGAAATGATTGTTTGGGAATATATTATAAGAATGCCCGTTTGCTAAAACATATTGATTTAATACAATGATATTCTTTATTGACAGATGTTGATTAACTGTGGGCACATGCTCCTTTTTTAGGTCGAGCCTAGACGAAAGCAAAAGCGAAGCTTTTGCTGTCTAGAGTGAGACAACTTATGTTATCACTTTTGGGGGAATGTGGACAGCAGACTGACACGCGCTTCTCCTGCCGGAGATTTTACCTCGTGGGCGCGCACAGCGGCATGCCCCTCTTGTACACTCACACAGCCACACTCACGCATGCGCACATACACAGCCACACGCATACACAGACACACACACACACTGCATACACACACGCACCCCCCCATAAACAGACCCCCGATCACACAGACAGACACACGCCCAGACACACTTGTACACCCCCCCACCCCCCCACTCACGGGCTCTCGCGCACACAGACACACGCGCGTACACTACCCCCCACCACTCACCGGGCTCTTTCGGCGTGTTCCGTGTCTCCTCCGCAGCGCTGGTCTTCACCCGGGCCCGCTCCTGGGACCCGGGACTTCAGATGCCGCACTCCGGTTTGGCGCCGGGGCTCGGAGCGCGCATGCGCGGGCAGCCCCCGCCCTCTCACTTAGCCCGGGCTGCTTTCTGAAGGTTCGCTAAGCAAATGGACGAACGTTATGAAAGGTTGGCAGTACCGCTGGTTCGTGCTAGATTACAACGCGGGTCTATTGTCGTACTACACGGTAAGGGAGCGGCAAGTTCTACGTGACTTACTTTTTGGGGGTGTCTAATGCATGTGGGCGGGGCATGTAATTTACAGAGAGACAGTAAACCAATGAAAGGTAGGGCGCAAGCTGCTGGGACTAATCGGAAGCTGAAATAGTAGTTACATTGACGGCTGCGGTATTGGTTCTAGTTATCCGCTGGTTATTATTTGCTCTGGTTTCTGTCTATCGATGTACACCACAGCATCATTCTAAGTTGGCAGCGCTAATTACCTACCTTCCTTGGGGTCGTCCCTCTTTTCTGTCTATGTACATTTCTCCTGCAGTGTTACGGCTGCTTTGTTGTGGCGTGTTGAAGTGACGAACTTCCGGCGCGCAGAGTCACTCACCGGCCATATAGAAGGGAAAAGGATGGTGAGTGAGCGCTTGGCGTTTGTAGGTTGTGACTTAGTTATTTGCTTGTGGTATGAAGGTTGGACTGTGCAGGTCAGGATACGGGGAGGGTAAACCAGCGCCTATCGGAAAGAGACAGATTTTAAGTTGCTGCCTCCGGTGTAAAAGGTGTACATTGGAGAGATATGTCAACTCATGCTAGGCCCATGGGTTACTCCACGTCTATTCTGCCCATCCCACTTCACACAATGAACTGTCATATCCCTCATTTCACTTGCTGTTAATTTACCACATTACCATAGCTCTTCCCTCATTCTCTCCCTAACAGGTAGTTCCATTCTGCATTTGTAGAGGGGCTCATCCCATTAACCGATCCACTTGTTAGGTGGACCTTTGTCATTAGGGAATAAAGCTCTCCACTCTGTAGTGTCTCCCATACTTTTTCGTATTATTCGCTGTAATTGTATAGTAGAGATGCCTTATATTTGCGGAGATTACATTGAATACATTGCAAGAATTTACATTTAAGGAAGACTTCAAAGTCAGTTTTGGGGAGGGAGATGGGGAGTGAAACGTGAACTAGATCGTTACTGCAGGTTAGGTTTACTGGTCTCTAATTTATTTTAATTACCTGCAGGCTACATCACCATTTCAAGATGACCGCATTGTTTACTTACCTTTATTTCGAACCTCTCTCGTTTGTGCTTTTGCCCCAAGTAAAGTGAAGAATGCACACTTCATACAGAAGCCAACGCATTAGTAGAAATGGCATGGCTTTTGTTTTATAGATAGCAGTAGATCAAGGTTTAAGATACAGCTATTCGTCATGTACCACACTCAATGGGCTAGCTTATGTGTCGACCCGTGGTCCACTGAGTGTTAGTATGTGTTCCTGGTCTTAATGGCTGTGTTCTCTCGCGTGTCTCTATTCCGTGCTCAATACCCACTGTCAATCACGCGGCACTGTCGTCCACTAGAACTGCCCTGTATTTATGGCCCTTCTGACAGTTTGTGACACCCCAGCCTGAGCCTTGGTTTCCTTGACCCAAGCCTCTTCCATTTGGCAGTTTTGCACAGTCCGAACATCGCCGACACCACTGACTCTCTACCTGAACCACAGCCTCTTCTTTCCCACCTCACGAACCTGATCTACTTACCCTGACATCTTCCCCTCTCTCTATTCTTTACACTCAGCCTTTACTATAATGTGCTTTCAGTCTAGCTGCTCACCCTTTTTCTGACTTCGTAGCCCATAAACTCCACCCCAGTCTTACTCTCCATCTTCCTCTGCTTGTCAAGCTTCAAAACGTCCACAGAGACTCGCTGAACTCCAATTCCTCTTTTTCCTCTTAATATTCTCATTCCCTTTCCCTCTCTCCCCTGCTTACACACTTTTGTTTCCTTTTGTCTTCAATCTTTTCGGTTTCTTTCCTTTCAGTTCTTGGCTGATTTCTGCTTTATTTTTTCTCCCTTTTTTTTTCTTTTCCTCGTCTTTATTATTTTCTGTTGCTTTTCCTCCTGACACCATTTTGTGTATGACAATGGGCTGGCAAAATGCATGCACCTTTCTCGCCTTTGGGACCTTGTAAGTCTGTAGCCGGAGCTATTGGCTTTGCCAATGTCTTTAAGCCATGGTGTAGAGCAGTGTGCTTGCTGGGCACATTTTGTTGGAAAGTTATATTAGAAAAGTATTAATTATTTAAAAAAATTAAAAACCATTGTTATTAGTAATATCAATACATCTAAGTCACGTAAATACAAAACATGTTGCATTACAAATGCTATAGGTGTCACATTTGCGAAAGTTATAACTTTTGGCATTGTAAATGACAAAGCTGTTAATTTAGCTATTTTCCAAACCAACACATAAATAAAATAATTGTCATTTACAAGACCAATAGCTCAAACTTTCCTAATGCGAGACCCATTTTGCATTGCAAATGCTTGTTTGTGTTTGCTACAGCCTTAATATTTTATTTATTTTATTGACCATTTTCAAGGACATGTTGTTTTACATTTTTAATTACTTTTAGATGAGAACCTTTCCAAAATTGTTTAGAATTAGTGACTCAAAACATCAGATGTTTTATTCTGGGAGTATTATTTGAACACTTGGATTATTTTTTCTACTAATAATGGAAGAGTTAAGCTCTTGTTTAGGGACTCATATGACTGTGAACATTTCTTACTGGCGTTTATCTGCTACATCTTGAGGTGACAATGATATATGCTGTCTTGAATTGAGAAATCAGAAAATTAAATTTGACATTTATCAACTATGTGCCTTGACTATGTTAAGTAATGTCATATTTTGATTCATTTGTAGGGGACTGCTGGATTTGTAAAACTGTTTTCAGATATATCTGAAATTATGAAATTAATTGTTATTGAAGAGCTTAATTTTAGTAAGACTCAAGGTATGTGTTTCTTTAAAGAGTTCCTATGTTATAGGAATGATAGCTGGGTACTATGTTAAGTGATTTTATTTGCAAGAATTACGTTGAGGTAATTTATTATCTTAACACTCTTAAGGTATGCAATGATGGGGCACCATGATAATTGGCCTTGTTTGTTAAAGTGATGTTTCACAATGTATCATATAGACACATTTTATACCTACAGCTCAATAAACATTACTGTCATTTCTATATAGACTAGTGACCTCATTTATGGCGATTTTGCATAGGGCCGAGCAGCAAGGCACTTTGCTGCACTGCCCTACGCCAAAGTGAAAGGGCAGGAATGCAATGTATTTAGGCAATACAGTGCATTATTTTCCTTTCTGCCTGCGCTGATGCCATTTTGGAAACCTAACGCCAATGTAGGCACCCTTACCCCTTGGTGCAAGGGTGCTTCCATTGAAGGCGGGATTGTATTTGTGCAGAAAGGGGCACCATATTGCACAATAACAATCCTATGAGACATTTTCCTCTTTCCATGGAAAGAGGAAAAACTGAGGAGAAATGAACATATTTCTCCTTATTATGCCTCACCTAAGGAAGCATATAGATTTGACACTTTCCCAGATTTTCTTCACTTAGTAAATCTGGGGCAACGTGAAATTCCATGGGTGTTGAGTGGGAAAACCCACAGCACAGCCCATGGAACGCCTCTCAAGTGCAGAGGAAGATGTTGCAGCAATTTGCATGGCACTGCCTTACTCATGATTTATGAGGCCACTCAAAACCACACAGAGTGGCTTTGCATAAATCTTTATGAGAGCCCTGCGTCACTCATGTATCAATTTACGTGGTGGAAAAGTGACACAGGGCCCTCATAAATAAGCCCCTTGAAGTACAATTTGTTTTTGTATAAAACCCCTTTGAATATTGTTGAAATTAAATATAATATACCCAGTTTGAAAAAAGAATTACAGCCATTCTTACTGTATCATTGCTAATTGTCATAACTATGTTGTGAACGTTTCAAGTTTATGATGAACTACAATGTGGTGTATATTTAAATAGGAAACTATAGTTCACTGTTGATAATGCCCTATCAAATTGGGCAACCGTGTATGACTTGTGTCTATTTTTTCTTTGGGTTACTTGCCGTTGTAGTAATGTACCTATAGAGGATTCTAGATAAGTGTAGTGTCCTATGGCACATTTTAATTATGGGAATCTGTGGTTTCTTGATTATATTTTTAAAGCACATTTGTTTTGTTATATGGCCACCCTGGAGATGTCCCGTTTGTTCTCTATGATGAAACACATTGGATGTGCTTTCCATTGTTATGTGATATTAAATAAAGAATACTTTTAGAATCACAAATGGTCTTCTGGACTAGTGGATTTCAACTTGATCTGCCGGATATCAATGAGAACAGACTCTGTTTTGGTGTAGTAACTTTGTGCTGTGCCTTTCCCATTGTTGCAATTTATGTTATTAATTTGGGGTTTTAGAATGGTTAACCCGCGGAATAGAGCACCCACCTTTTGAGAAAGATTTAGAGTGGGGTGACATTTACTACAACCGTTCAAAGCAATAACTCTGAAGGTATTTCTACCGGCACCGTGTACTGGCTATGCACAGGGAGCTCCACATTGAAAGTCTGGTCACCTCGAGCCCTGCTAGAGAAATGGAGAAGAACCTCTCAAACATATTCTCAGTTAGGAAATAAGGCACACACTTCATGTCTTCTTTGTCCGCTAGAGATAGAATGCAAATCAAGATAATTCTAGAGGAGCTCACTGCATTTTCAAGGTGCCTACGTTGGTCTCAAATTGTAAAACAGAAGCACACACACAACATTCAAACTGCTCAAGCCTTTGTGAATGGCACACATAGTGTCATGCCACACCCTCTGCCTTAGGCCTACTGACTCCTTCTCAGTCTTTGTGAAAAAAAATTATAATCTGCTAGGGAGATCTCTACCACCATAAATATGTTCTCCCTTCTCCCCATGGTTTGTTTCAACTGCCTCAGCAACTCTGTAATTGCCTTTTCTCAGGGGTTCTAACAATCCTCAGGTGGTTGTCCTCCATTGTAATGTGTTCCTGGATGTCAATATGGTGAGGTGATTTAAGATTGAAGCGGAGTCTGAACATTATGTCCGACGTCCGGTGGAGCTGCCCTGTTCAGCTAATGAGGAGATCGGCCTTGGCTCACTCCCTGACCATCACCTGCCCAGCCGGACCTTGGGCAGAGTTGCTCCACTTCTCCCTGTCTCGCCCACCCCCCCAACGTTTTTCCTACGCTCACCCTTTGCCCCATCTCCCTTCTATCCTACTTTCTGACCGATGCCCGTTGGAGCTTCCTTTGAGTGCAATAGGGGAGACTGGCTCTGTACTACCTCCCTGGCCGTCACCTACCCATCCGTCGTTGGGCGGGCTTTCCCCTTTGTCTCCTATTCCGTCTTCTCCCTCGTCCTCTCCCTTCTCACCCCCCTCTCTCCTTTCCCTCTATACTTGTCTCTCCTTTTTCCCTGTTATTGTGTCTCATTTTGTTGATTTAACGTGAATTTGTTACTATCCTGACAGCGGAGTCCGATCATTATGTCCGACGCCCGGTGGAGCTGCTCTGTTCAGCTAATGAGGAGATCGGCCTTGGCTCACCCCCTGACCATCACCTGCCCAGCCGGTCCTTGGGCACAGTTTCTCCCCTTCTCCCTGTCTCGCCCATCCCCCCCTCTACGTTTTTCCTGTGCTCGGCCTTTGCCCTATCTCCTTCTATCCTCCTTTCTGACCGATGCCCGTTGGAGCTTCCTTTGAGAGCTATAGGGGAGACTGGATCTGGACTACCTCCCTGGCCGTCACCTACCCATCCGTCGTTGGGCTGACTTTCCCTTTGTCTCCTATTCTGACTTCCCCCTCGTCCTCTCCCTTCTCACCCCTTATCTCCGTTCCCTCTATACTTGTCTCTCCTTTTTCCCCGTTATTGTGTCTCATTTTCCTGATGTAACGTGAATTTGCTATTATTGTTGTAACTTTGCTGACCTTATGTAAAGCGCTCTGATACCTACGGGTCTAGCCAGCACTATATAAAACTGTTTAAATAAATAAATAACCTTTGTATTTCTCTGTTTATTTTCCTTCTGTGTCATAGCAGTGCTAGGATCATAGGGGAGGAAACCCCTCAGATTCACCTACCCAGCAATGCTCTTACCAACAGACAATGCTCCCTTCAAGAGAAGGGCTCTGTGCACAAGCCCAAAACAGTCCTCAGAAGAAATCGTGGTTCTGTTGTTATGCACCGGGAGATGGAAAAGTACAATTCAGGTCCAGGAGTGCACTTCCACACACCCTGAGTTGCACCTCTTCCATCTATCCTACTTTTGTATTCAAGTCAATGGTATATATATATATTTTTCACAATTTGTTACTCTGAAGTGCCCTTGCATGACCTAATTTTCTGTTCAAAAATCTTCTTTTAACTAATTCTGACCATTGGGATCCGCTCCCAAGAGAGTTGCGCTCTCCATCCTTTACATTGCCGCCATATTAATGGTCTCTGGAAGAGGGAGATATCAACCACCCGTAGTATAAGTAACCAGCAGCGATCCCAAAGCATCATCAGGTGACCCCCTCTTTCACCAACCAAAGTATGTCTCACCTGGGTCCCCCTCAATTTGAACATCTCTAAACCACCACAAGTTAGGAAGCTCCTCAAGAGTGACAGAGAATGGCAACTTCCTTGGGGCACGGCAAGCTCCATCTCCAGCCAGAAGGAATATATATGAGGTCTTATTAATACTAGTAGTAATATTAGCAGTAAGTACTACTACTAATAGTAATAATAATAATAACAACAATAAAAATAATAATAATAATATTTTCTGTTTGGCATTTGAAGAGCAGCATATCTGGCACTTGTATAATAACAACAATAATATTGTGATTAGTAACTGATGATTCCTATTTGATAGGCGTACAAAGGAGAAGTTCCTATGCTTACGGCTGGGCCAACTTCCAGCACAAAACCATCTCCCGCCATAGAAAAGGCCCAAAGAAACAATCAATTGCCGAGTATGTGGGAACACAAAAGAAGACATCCTGCATCTGATATGCACTTGTAAAGGCCTGGACACAGAGCGTAGACTCCATCTTAAACAGCATTTCAACCAGCTGGGTATAAGAACACGTCGGCAGGCGATAATAGCTTGCTTTGATGGAAAGAACATTCAACTAGCAAGCCATGTCGTCAAATTCTTGGAGGAGGCAGAAAAGAAACAAGAGCGACAGAGGGCCAAAACAGGATGAGGCTCACTTAAGAAGCAAATCCCAAATGGTCACTGAAAAGGGATCAACCACACGATACGGGCAATAGACTGTCTCCTGATGTGCCTCTAACACACAATAAAACAGTAGGGCTCCCAAAAAAGAACTAACAGACTCTATAGAAAAATATTATGCTTTTTTTACGCTTGTAACACTTATCACAGTTTGGTTCCTATTGAGGAACCATACAAGCTACTCACTCTCCTTTTGAACTCAACGCTCAGCCCGAAAGAAGCATAAATCTTTTTGTACAATCTACTATTTTTATATGAAGTTATTCTCATTTTATCTCTTTTTATAAACAATTGTATTTAACTATAGTTTTCTTTTTAATTGCCAATATTTGCAATGGTTTTAATTAACTGTGCAATAAAGATTTACTACTTACTATTTGATATTTCAGCAATGCCTAGATCTAAAAGAGTAATTAAAGGTTAAAAGTTTACAGAAGGCACAATATTCAAATTAGTATCCGTCAATAATCAATATATGAATGTATCAGTTAATAAGAAGTTAAAATCAAATCAGAGTTATAAAAGTAAGAGGACGGATGAGCATAGAGTCGCCTCAAAGAAATAGGTTTAGAAAATCAGTACTTCGATAAAGAGAGCATCCTAAAATCATCTACTCCGCTCTGCACGTCCTGCTGTGTAATCTACACTGAACTAGTTTAAATCATACAATTCTAACATTTGCTACACCTACACACAGTTCCCATAAAATAATTCAATCAGGTTAGAATAAAATGATACAATCCCAGGTTCATTTTCTTCTAAGGATCTTCCACAACACAGCTTTTCTCAGCATCCTCCAAACTTACATTATCTGCAATAAAATAAGATACATGGACCACCCGGTATTCTGAAGATGTTTTCATGATTGAAACCAATTATAACATTCAATGATCATCATAATGAAAAGGAAATATTTCACATGGGAAAGAAAGCAAAGGAGCATTGCATTCAATAATTAGAACTTCAGCTTCTTCTAGAAATAGATGAATGTGTCATAAAGCAAGATGGCAGAATACGAGAGCCACTTTAAAGTACAGGCCTACAATAGCTTTGGTCAATCTAAACCAGAATAATACAAAGTGTGTCCATTTGCATGTTTGTATGTTAATGCCGATATAATGCAAAAACCTTTAATATAGAACACCTTTTCAATTTCATGATAGTGTTTCATGTTTTTTTGTTTACTTTGAGAGAAGAGCGTGTGAAAGTGGCTACTATCCTTTGCTGCTGTTATTAAGTGTCGCTCATAGGATATTTGCATAACACTATAGAGGTTTGGGTGGTGAGCTACATTTGATCTCGTGGAACTTAAATGTATGTTTCACAACAACAACATTTTCCACCAGGTTTTCTCACTGAAACAAAGGGTTGATGGGGGGTCTATAATTCAAAGAATTCCTCCTGATTCCTTAACTACTCTGCACTCCAGTTCTTTGTAATGTTTGGAGAAAAGGGCTTGGTGATGGTTGACTAGATATCTGAAAAAGGCAAAAATAGCAATATGGTCAATTAATGCCCTACAGTCAAAAAACATTATTCTCACTTCCACTAGATAATTTCCCAATATAAATTTGGCTCATCTTTAGAATGCCCCAGCTAAGGAACCTCCTGCTCTAGCTCCACCTGAGAAAACAAAAAAAAGTATATACTATCAGCATGCTATTAAAACAACCAATATGCTGTGACAGACTTTTAATCTCCCAGTGCTGTTTTTCCGAGCCACCCTTTCAGAGTGACTCTGCAAGGTTCAGTCCTTGGCCTTTTCTTTTCTCTAGTTATCCAACCTTTCCCAGCCTGCATCACCTAAATCCCATATACTACATTAGCAAATTCATATATATTGTTTTTTCTTGCTCGTATTGCATCATCCCTCAGTACCTTTAAAGTTATTCTCTAAGAACAGTCACATTTTCTAGCCATCAGAAAAATCCAACCCCCCTCCCACACCCCAGCACCACCACAATTGTAGCCTGAAAGTAGCAGTTTAAACACAGCAATCAGTCCTGGCAAAATATACACTTTTGGTAGGTCAAAACCTCCCTTTTACATATTAATAGGTCACTCCTATGTAAGAATTGTGGTCCACAAGGCAGGGTGCATAGATTTTAAAGTTAGGACCTATAGAAATGTACTGTTAATATGTCCGTACACTGAAAATTAGACTACATATTAAAATCCTAATTCTGTATCTTGGGAATGTGAATAGCTTGAAAAATAATTAAAGAAACATTTTTAATAACTATCAAAAATCCAATTCTATGGTGAAGTTACTATGGTCAAGACAGGATTGTTGACTCACGAAGTGATCATGGGACATGTGATGAGGCTGCCAGCTGTTCCCACTAATGCATTAGTCAACATTACAGATAATCTTATATTGGACTACTGCAAGGGCCTCGCTAATGGAGTATGTTCTGTCTCTCACAAGGTTTGATGAGCTGCCCTCATGGTCAAACAGGAGCAGTGCCATGTCCTCAGTCTGGGAGACTGGGTAATGGTGAAGAAGAACATGCAAAGAACGTGCTTGCAACCTCGCTGGAAGGGGTCTTTCCAAGTCATCCGAGTCACAACAATGCCCAAACTGGGTGCATGCAGCACACACTCACTGAATCCCAAGTCCCCTAAATGATAAAACAGCAGCTGTTCCTGATGTGCCGTGCTAACAGTGAGACAGAGGGATCAGGTTAGTCAAGCTGTTAGGACTAACAAGCTACTGTGACAGCACTCTTTCAGCCTGAGGGGGGTTCTAGAGAGTCAACTGTAGGTACCGAAAGGTTGCAATCAGTAGAGGTGACTACGAGTGGTACAGACTCCAACAAAGGGCATTGTGCAATAAGAAAGATAGTCATGCCCAGAGTCCGTTGCCCAAAAAAAGGTAACATTCTGAGAAGCTGCCTAACCCCAGGAAGAATACCACCAACTTTTCCTGAAAGCTCTGAGCCATCTGATCAAAGTGGCACGGATGGAGAGGACACCACTGCGAGGAGGTCAAAGAGAGCAAAAGTGCTTAGTCAAAGGTATGCATCTCCTGAATAGACATATTTTGTTGCTCATGAGTGGGAACATGAGTTCTACAACTTTTATTTAAACAATACATATCCAACTGAACCTCCCTGTCCACACTGTGTTATTGATTTGAATTTTTATCTGGATGTACCAACTATTGGACTGACACAGTTCTTACTAAATGTACTCATAAATGAAGCTGATATGACAGTTTCTCCTTATATGAGAAGACTTTTACATTTGACATAATTGTTTTTCTTTCCCCAGTGCCAAGACTTTGCTGAATTGCACAAAACACTGCTGCTATTTTAGATTTTTCTTTAGTTAGATGGTCTGAATCTTGAGTAATCATGCAGTTCGTCTCAAGAATCACCTCCAAATGCAAATGTGTATATACTGTGCGTCTTGCTATTATTGTTTTGATATTGATTGCAATGCTTATTAGCCTAAATTTGCCACATTTGTTTCTGTAAAAGACTCAAAGTTAACTATTTCTTCCAGAGCCACTAAAAAAATGTTTCTGATTCCGTTGACATGAATGACAATTTGTTACACAATACTACTTTGAAAATAGATTTTAGTTCAAATGTTACTGCTGTTTTACTCAAATATTACCTGAATACTATGAATGTTGGTGATTGCTACGTTTGTATGCAAATACTTTCAGCTATTGCTGAGGGTGTAACCTACCATAGTTTACCTCTTACATATGGAATTTCTTTCAGTGTGTTAGCTAGCTTGTTTTACGGTGCTTCTCAATTACTATATTATTACTCAAAACAAGATTGGATCTTTTCTGAAATTTCTGTGCTTAGACATTTAAATCCTCATCCAGAAGTTTAAACAAATCAAACTATGGGTTACATATTTAGACTGATTTCATCTTTGGCTACGGCAAATAGAAATACCATGACAAGTAAATTGGTAAGAACTGAAAATAATTGAATGGATTTAGTGGCAAGTAGACAAAGTTATGAAATGAACAATATTAGTACATTGCCAAAATTAACTCATTTGAGTTTACCACAAGAGGAAAGCAAAATAATAGAGGGAATGGCTTCATTAGCTTTAGATTGGTAAACCAAAGGCACACTTTGTATGTATTGACAGAAATCAAATATTAATATTGTTTTGTAGGATTATAGTTAATGTGAACATACATTTGAATTGTATGAAAACTGGGGAAGATATTTTCCCTGAAACATATTATGTGTGCGGGAAGAGTGCCTATTATAATCTGCAGAAAAGATGGTATGGAAGGTGTAATATGAGAACAGTTTTTTCCAAAAATGTATCATGTTAAAAGAATTAAAGAAGAGTTAATGGAAGCAAAAGAGAGAAAAGAGAGAGGTGCAAGTGCGAGTGAATAGTAGGTGACATATTTGGAGTTCAGAAGGATTAGCATTAAACTCTTAGAAAATTAGAAAGCTGTCTACTGTTGTCGATAAACCTGCCACCAGTACAACTGTGGGTGTTCTGCTGTGAATGAAGAAATGATTTTGATAAGATCGATAGTGATTCAAAATCGACTTGCCTTTGATATCCTTCTTGCAAAGGAGGGCAGAGTCTGCTGATTATTGGAAGTCCAACATTGTTGCACGTACATACCTGACAGGGGTAAGGACTTGCAATGTTAAATTAAAAATATTTCTGATTTGAACAAAGATCTGAAAGATTTGAAAAGCAGATGGTGCCTGGAAAACCATAGGTAAGAGATTATCAAGTGTTACCAGTTGGTTGGGAAACGTAGGAAATGGATTAGTGATTTCCATCTTTAGACTTTTAGTGGTGATCTCTTTGTGCATAATGCTGCTGATATTGTCAATAAAATTTTGTAGATAACAAAAGAGTAAATATTGCGTGGTGAAAAGAACAAGAGCTGATCTTGAAATGGAGGATACAGAATGCAACTTTTATGATGAACTGAAAACTTTAGAGGAGAGTAGAAGAAAGAGGCTAAAGACAACACACCCATAATCTGTGATGAGATATGGGGCCCGATGTAGGTCGGTCGGTAACGGCCGAAAATCGGTATTTTCGGCCGTTACCGATCGTTAAAAAGGTGATTGGCATGTAGGGGGCTTTATTTTACCGAATCGGTAAAATTACCGAATCGGTAATTTTACCGATTCGGTAAAATAAGAAATCGGTAAATTTACCGATTCGGACCAACCCATATGTAGGTGGGACTCTTCTGAGTCCCAGGAGCCCTAACGAATCGGTATTTTACCATCAAATCCAATTTGATGGTAAAATACCGATTCCGGTGTGCATGCACATGTGTGCATGCACACCTATGCCATGTGACAGGCAGACCTGCCCTTAGGGCAGGTATGCCTGCCACATGGCACCCGTGCCTGTTTTGGGGGTGCCAGAGGGTGTCAAAGTGACACCCCCTGCACCCTTGTGCAATTCGGTATTTACCGATTCGGTAAATACCGAATCGGTAATGCCCATTCATTCCTATGGGCTTCAAAGCCCATAGGAATGAATGGGCATTACCGATTCGGTAAATACCGAATTCACCCGATTCGGTATTCCAGCACATCTGGAATACCTACATGTCGGACCCATTGATTTACCGATTTTAAATTACCGAATCGGTAAAATTCGGTAATTTAAAATCGGTAAATCAAGTCTACCTACATCTGGCCCATGATGTGGTAGTTAAGGTGATGGCTTGATTCGCCATCAGAGGGGGGCTTGATCCAGCATGATTTTAAAAATCATAATACACAACACATTTATACACAGAAGACACGAAAGGTTGACAGTACACGTTACACACAGTGACACATGAACAGAGACAAGTGTAGTAGAAGTATCGTAAAAGCAGGCTTTAAAATGTGAGATGAAGAAAACACATTTATACAGTAACACAAATACATATAAACAAGTTGTGCAAATGAAATTCTAATGTGTATGTTGCTTACTAACGTATATTGATGAACATTTTGATGCTATGTGAAGTAGACTAGTGATTTTTATGCTTTTTGCTGAGAATGTACCCGTTTGAAAGGTTGGTGCAAAAATGTGTAGCAATGAAGTACAGGCTTTAGATTTTGCAAAAACTTTTATGACATTTTCAAAACAATTTTAGTAAAAAACAAATTGAAAAACATGCATTTATATGCATGTCATACATTTTTGTGGTAGTAGGGTATTTCTAAAATTAGCCATCTCCATATTATAATATTTTGTGAAAGTTCTTTATATCTATAATACATTCTTTACTTGAAGTGATTTAATTTAATTATATTTGAAATAAAGTCATAGCTCATTTCATTTCATGATGCAATGCTAAATTAAAGGCCTTAATTTTCTCTAATGCTGACCTTTCCCCTGATTTAATACAATGGATTGTTCTTTGCAAGTAAAATTGTCCTGGAGATGACTACACCCTGACATTCTTCAATGTTTTTTTTACATTCACAGTGAAATATTCCTGTGGGAATAGTATTTCAGCAATAGCTTTAAGTCACAACTTTGTATTTCTTCTCTACCAGTGTTAGACCTGTGTGGACTCACAAACTTTCATTTCTCATGACTACCATGGGAAACCAGCTTATGTTTCAATCATCTTAGGTAACATGATGCAAACAGGGGCATGTGATAGTTTTTCATTGGTGGTGTGATGCTACGCCACTGGACTTTGCTAAAACTGTAAAAAAGAAGAAACCCCAAAGGAGTGGCACCAAACGCCATTCTGATATTTTCCTACTGAGGATTCGGATGCTATTCTGATTGATCTTTTACTTTGGACTGTGTTGATGCTACAATTTGTAGCTGATGGACTGAGGCCTTCTTTGCCAAACCATTTCTGTTTTTCATTTTCATTATATCTTTAGTCCTATACTAATGGACTACCCCCTAATGGACTATAAGTCTGAATTTCCCCCTTTTTTACCAGTAGGACCTGAGCTGTTACAACTTTGAACCATCCTTCTGCCTTAATTTATAGTGGGACTTTGTAACTCTACAACAACATTTTAAAACAAATTCAATTGTATAAGTATAACTGGAGTTATGGCCTTTAGAAGCAAAAATAAGTCTGTGCAAACTAATACTGCAAAACTTTATCTTTGCGGTCAATAGGAAAAAGCACTAGTGATAGTGATGAGTTGTGTGGAACTCAAGGAGGGCAAAGGTGATGCGGGTCCCAGGACCAAGCCACGAAAGTCACTTCAACTTTACCTGGATGGAAAAGCCTGGGTGCAAAGTTGTCCTGGCTGTCCTTGGTGCTGAAACGGGTATCGCTGGGGAGCTGGTTTTACCGCTTACATGGTGCTAGTGAGGAAACAGGTGCAAAAATTCAAAAAAAAAAGGCCACTGTTGGTGTCGGATGAGGGTGTTGCAGTGTTCCCTCGAGTTGCAGCATCAGATATCGGTGGTGGTTGCCGATCTGGCCACCAGGAAGCCTTGGCAATAGTAAGCTCAGCAGAAAGTTTTTTTGACAGCCTGAGGTCAGGAGGAAAACCGTGATGCCCATGATTCTTTGGTTCCGGTTTGTTGTTTTACCTGCTGTGTGCAGGGGGCTAGTGCCACTAGTCCATGGGAGTCAGGAGTTGCCTTTGGCTTTCAATTGGGTCCCTCTGTCTGGGGAAACTGGTTTTGGTCCAGAATGAGTTGCAGTTGTGCAGTTCCAGGAGGTCTCTTCTGTGTCCTATGTTGAAAATCAGATAAGAACTGAGGTTCTGGTGTCAGAGTTGCCCTTAAATCCAAGATTTATGGATGTTACTAGTATGGGTGCAAGTTGTCACTGAGCTGCTAGCATCAGTGGCTAATCCACCCATGAGGAGACCCCATCAGGGGGTGTGCCACCTTTTTTTACCAAAAATCCTCTATTCTCCTACTTTTCAAAATGGTAGAAACCTTCCTAAGCTGTGCAAACCAGGTCAGCCAACCCTAGAGATGTGGCTAGCCTTCTGGGGGTATACACCTACCGAATGCCCGCCTTCCCAGATGCAAATGTGCCTGGGACATGGGGAGGGCTGTTTCTTCCTTTGGGTGTCAGCCTGGTTGCTTTGAAGCTCACCGCCTTAATGTGCCACTTCACTAGCCATCCAGTCAGAGAGGGAGGTGTGGCTTCCTTTCTGTCTAGATCATTGTTTCTGACTCCTGGGAGAGTTCACACCTCCTTGCACAGAGGTCAGGTTCCTGTCTTGGTGGTAGTAGCTGCAGGCTAGCAGCCACAGCACAGGAAATGCTGGGGCAACCAGGTGGGCAGCCTCTAAGATAGGCACCTGGGTGTATGCCACATCAGGTCATGGGTGATGAGGCATGTTGTTTTATAACAAACATGACATATTTCAGCAGTACCATAATGGAGATGGCAACCTTGAGTTTGCCCAGGTACCAACCCATGGTATCCTATGGAACATAAATGGCAAAGGCTATGATAGGGACATATAAGCTTGCACTTATATGTCCTCACCTCTAATAAAGTACACCCTGCCTCCTGGGCTCAGGAGGCCTTCCTCAGCTGTGACTGACATACATTAAAACAGTGCATTGACTTTTCCACACATGGTGAAGACAAAGTTGAGTTTGAGTAGTTTGCACTGCTCCTTCAGTCTGTAAAGGCAGGGATTTTGTCATATGTTTACTTGGGTCTATCAGGGTGGCACGAACAGTGCTTCAGGCCCTAGTGGCCCCTTTAACACCCATGCCCTGGGTACCACTGGTATCATGTGCTAATTGGGGATTAAAGCCCTTGTCAATTGGGGTTGCCAATTAACATGTATCAGGGAGAGAGCACTGGCACTGGGGCCTGCCCATCAGGCTACAGTACACTTTCGAGTCATAACCATCAGCACTGGAACAAAAAGTGGGGAGGTGACCATACAAAAAGGGTGCTTTCCTAAACTGATCCATTTTCTTACCCTTCAGATGAGCTCAGTATCTGATGTTTCAGTCTCTGATCCTTCCTCTGAGATGTCCTCCATAACCTTATTCAGGGTCTGGGCAGCAGTCATCCACTGAGACATCCTCTCTACTGACTGGCTAAAACCTTGCTTCTAAATAACTGTCCGATGTAGAAGGTAGAAGTATTATTCTAAATGAGTCTGTGGGTGTGTATGTCTGTGAGATTTGTGCAACAGAAAATAAATTAAAAACACTTATCTTTTTAATAAATCAGCAGGTTCTCCAAAGAGACTAAAAAAGAGAAAAAAGACACAGTCTTACTTCACGTTACCACTAACCCAAAACCACAGAATAGTTCTGTCATGGCTTATGCAAAACTTTATTGTTGGGGGCCTGCTGGGCCACTGCCAGATAAAAGTAATATTCCCAAAGGTACAAATCTCCCTTTGAAGTCAAGAAGCATACATTCACATCGTAGCCCCAGCAACTTTATGCACAGGTATGCTCCTTGTGAAACTCACAGTGCTATCATCAGGGTCAATTGAATTATGCGGCAGGAGAGCACCTAATTATGCAACGGGGTAGACTAAATTATGCAGCATTAAAAGGCAATTTAGTTGGGATAATGCAGCACCTTTTTTAATAGTATGACTTCATTATTTTATGATTTGCAACCATGGTAATACTTTCAGGGGTAACACTTCACCTCATTAATACCAGTTTATCAACCAAATGCAAACATAAGCAAAGAAAAGAACTAATAAACCTGTCCAGGCCATTTGACTCTGTGCACACATTGCCACATCCATTAGTACTATACTGCATATGTCACTAAGCATGGGCGGAAAATCCGTTCCGCTCACGGATTTTGCGGATTTTGGGTAAACTCGCGATCCGCGAGATTCGTGAATTTCCCGCAAAATCCGCAAATCCGCAGGCAGCGGATTTTTTTTTCTTGGTGATACAATTTTGCGGCGTGCGGCGTTCACTTACCGTCATTCAGCGTTTGCCGAGTTGTTTTTCTCAATATTTTTGCGAGTGCTGCGCCATTTTGGATCTTGCTGCCGGATCCCGCGGGAGTTTGGCGACACATCGCGAGAGTTCGCAATTGCGAACATGTAGGTGCGGCGGGCAACAACAATCTCGCGCTCGCGAAATTACAAAATTTGCAATTCTGCACAAGAAATCCACTAGCAAGCAGCATAGACCTACTGAAAATGATGATTTTTATCAGAATAACTCCTCAGGTTGACATTTGCCTGCACTTTTTTGGATTTGAGGCCTTTTGACTCTCTTTGGATCACTTTTGGATTAGAAATCAACTTTCATAAGTAAGTTTGTTTGGGGCATTACAGTTGTTGTTCTGCAGAAAGCACTCAGCAGGTGCAAAAGTTCACTCATCATTAGTAACCATTCCCTGTAGTACTTCCTGAGGGCCCCCTCCAGAGTTCAGTTGCCTATGTTTGTTTGGGGCATTACAGTTGCTGTTCTGCAGAAAAACGAATTTTCAAAAATGAAAGCACTCAGCAGGTGCAAAAGTTCAAACTCATCATTAGTAATAGTAACCATTTCCTGTAGTGCTTCCTGACTGGGGCCCCTCCAGAGTTCAGTTGCTAGTTGCAACAATTGTATGACCCTGCTCTGACCCTCACAGTAGGCTCATAGAATAGCTACAAGTAGGCCACAAAGGTCCTGGAAAAAAAAAGTTGCACTGCAACAGAAAGCAAATTACAGATAAGCAAGCAGTTGCCAGACTGGAATTTTAAAACAGTGACACATTAATAAACCAACCCCAAATTAATTCATGTCAGTTGAAGCAGGGCAGGTGTGCTTGCTTTTCCCCCCCATAATCTACAGTGATGATGAACCAGAGGGTGGCATTGATGTACCAGAGGGTGGCATGGGTGAAACAGAGGGTGGCAGTGGTTAAACAGAGGGTGCTGGGAACCTGTGATGATGAACCAGACGTAGAAACAACATAATCGCGACCGTTGCGAGCCGACAAGTAAGTTCGCAATTGCGAACTGGTACCAAACCCTCGAGAACTGGCAGAAACCCTTGCGAACACAAAAAAAAACAAAAATTCGCGAGAATTCGCGGATTTTGCGGATTGCGAGTTCGCAAATACGCAAATTCGCGAACGCCAGATTCGCAAAATTCGCCCATGCTTATATGTCACAGAAATCTACCATCTACTGTATAATCTGAAGATGGTAGACATGTGGCATATGCAGTATAAGTATGTATTTTTAGAAATATGCGTTTTCCCCTGGAGGTCATAATCTGCCCGGCAGGAGAGAACATACATTTGAAACTCTATAAATAGGAAATAGAATTTTTTTTGTTAACTAGAAATTCACTAAAAAGCCAAAAGTTACAAGGATGTTAAAGTTAGGTTCATATTTTACACACACAAAACCATAGACATTCAGCAGTTATAGTTATCTTAAGTAACTATAACTCGTACCCTAAGGTAACTATAATTCAAGCCCCCAACATACACAGTTGTATCATCAATTATTTCACTGCAAATGTAACAGTGATATTATCAGTGATGTCAAAGAAGATGCCATGAGTGATTTATTACGTAGGGTAATTAGCAGTGCATAGCAACGGCGTATGTTATAGTTACCTTAGGGCACGAGTTATAGCTACTTGACATAACCATAACTATAACAGCTGAATGTCTATGGTTTTTTGTATGTAAAATCTGAACCTAACTATAATGCCCCTATAATCTTTGTGTTTTTAATGAATGTCCAGGTTTGTTTTTAATTCTATTTACTAACTATAATATCCCTGTAACCTTTGGTTCTTTCAGGGAACTGCTATGATTTTTTAATGCTATTTCCTATCTATTATGCCCCTATAACCTTTGTTTTTTTCAGTCAATTTCTACTTTTTATAAAGCTACTTCCTCACTATAATGTTCCTGTTACCTGGGTGTGTGAGTGGATGTGTGGGTGTATATCTGAGTGTGTGAGTGTATAATGTGTATGTCAGTGTGTGCGTGTGACTAGTTGTATGGGTCTGTGAGTGGGTGTTAGTGTGTGCGTGAGTGGCTGCATGGGTCTGTGAGCAGGTGTATCAGGGGTTATATGTGTGTGTGTGAGGGGTGCGTGAGTGCCTCTGTTGATTTGTGAGTAGGTGTGTGAGTGGTTTTCTGGGTCTCTGAGTGGACGTGTGAGTTGCGGTATGGGTGTGTAGGAAGGGTGTGAGTGGTTTTCTGGGTCTTTGAGTGGGTATGTGAGTGTCTTTATGGGTGTGTGAGTGCATGTGTGACTGGATGTGTGAGTGGGTACGTGAGTGGTTTTGTGAGTCTCTGGGAACGTGAGTGGCTGTCCAGGTGTGTGATTGGTTGCAAGTGTGTATGAATGCCTGTGTAAGTGCCTGTGTGGGTCTGTGAGTGGGTGTGTGTGTGTAGTTGTCTGGGTCTGAGTGTGTGTGAGTGGCTGTATGGGTGTGTGAGTGGTGTTCTGAGTATCTGAGCGGGTGCGTGAATGGCTGTATGAATGTGTGAGTGGGTGTGTGAGTGGTTGTGTGGGTGTTTAAGTGGGTGTGTGAGTGGGTCACCAGAGGAAAAAAACACATTTAAAAAAAATTATTATATTCCCTTGTGTCTGGCCAGCCCGATGCCACAAGGGCCGACTCCCATAAAGATTCCCCGGTGGCCTAATGGGTTTCCTGGGTGTGAATCATGACACGATCATGATCCGCAGCTAGGAAACCATTTCAGGGAGGCCTTGTTTGAAATTGGAGACTCTCCCCTTTCAAACGACACCTCCATGAAACCTAGGGAGGCCTTATTGTCCATTTTTCCCTACCTAGTTCTGCAATCCGGTCCGGTGGGGAAGCTGTGACATCAGCATGAATCGCTTGCCGTGACATCACAGATGGGTGGGTAGGGGCACAAGGGCTGACGCGAAAGTGATTTTGCGTCTCCCCCGCCCTTTAAAAAAAGGACTCCTCCTGTGAAAGCACCAGAGGATTCTTTTCTGCCCACCCCAGTGTCAGCCAGTGGTCTACAGACACACTGGAGAGGGTGTTCGGCTGTCGGCCATTGACCGACACCCACACATAAGGGGTTAAAGCTTAAGCTTAATAACTCACTGTTTTCAATAGTTACTATCTACAATTTTGAGCACCCTGCTGTAAGTTGATGCCCGGCAAGCCATAGATAAAATATCCTTTCTCACCTCACTTCTATCTCAATCTAGCTCTCTCCCTCCTATGTTCTTCCTATGACCCTCAGGAACTCCCAAGGCGTTAAGTGGGATGAAAAAAGTGTGGTGGGGGTGGCCCTGAAAGGTGTGGGGCCTATTAAGAGAGTGACTTACAGACATAAAATTCAAAAAGAGGGCCACCTTACCCACATATTTGCATTGAATCACAACTGCAACTGGCATTTGTGACCATTGCTCTGTGTGTTTTGGTGAGAGGCCAAGGATTGAATGACCATGTATTCTGAACTCTTTTTTGCCCCTCTGAGAGAAATTTGCACTGCCTTCAGCCGCAACGAAATTGTACCAGGAATAAGCACGAAGGACATGGAATACCTTAACGTTTTTACACTCATAGTTCAGAAATCGACCAATGTTTTTGCATGAAAAGATAAGGAAATGAATACAGGGCCCGATAGGGACCTGTTTCACTGTCTGTTTTTTAATTACTACCTGGTCTGAAGCTCAGAGGGACCCGGCCCACTTAAAGCCCTGGCATCTCCTTCCCCTGGTACCCCAAATACTAAGATTAAAATCCAATATTTTGCATCCTTCATCCTCCCCACATCCCTTGGCAACCTCTTCCACCATCCAAAAATAAACAGCTACCATCCTAGAATACTGTGAAAAACAATATCCACTCCCTACCCAAACATATTCCAGCATCCTGTTACCCTTTGCCTCCAAAACTGCAAATACTACTACCCAGTCATAATTTAGAAGAAAATTCCAGGCCCCATGTCATCCTCTCCCACTGCTAATTAAGCCTTCCCTTCTCCTCCCTAGCATAAGCCGCTATTCACCCCCCACAATACAAGAGTGGAGAGTTGGTGCCCATGCTGACTGTGGCTCTCACTGCATCATGTCAGCATGAATTGCAGTCCCCTATCAGCTGGGGGCTGTGCCGGCCACACTGCTGACAGGTGAAATTGAGGGCGGAGTCGAAGGAACTCCACCTTCACCCCTCTCTCCCACCCACTTCTGTGGAGACCCGAGAAAGACTTAGAAGAGGACACATATTCATGCGCCGCCCTACTTTTTTTCAGTCTCTAAAGACGATGTGACAGGGGGGAGATAAGAGAAGTAAGCCCTCACCCGTGTGTTGTTTTTCACATATCTTTTTTCCTAATGATGTAAGAGCACTAAATAATATGGTACTCAGGATAACTAACTTCTTCCCCTGGAAGCCATTCAGAACATATTTTTTCATTGCTTGTTTTTGTAAGGACGTACCAGGGTTTAGTGAAGTAGTCCGCACTTTTTTGTAGAAATTTCTGGCTGTTGGATTTGATAGTGCACTTGAGGCAGTCTCATGACCTGTGCAGTCCTCTCCGCCCACCAGCCCGCAGATCAGTTGATGCTGGTCCAAAACTGATAAAGAAAAAAACTGCTGCCAGGAACAAAACAGATACGGAACGGAAAAAAAACAACTGCATACCGGCAGTCAAATTAAGGATGGAAAATCCCTTTGTTTGGAAACATTGGCAAAAGCCCTCTGCTGGCTTTGGCCTTTACATGGAGGAAAAAATGCTTAAAATACGTTGGCGCATAGTTACAAGGGGATTGTGCCACCAGAATGCCACTTTTTTTTTGATGTTCGGCTGGTACAGTGCCCTGCACCATATTTACGAAGTGGCATTAAGGCACTTTTTGCGGCTTAACGCTGCTTTGTAAATAGTGTACCCTTTCATGCAGGGAAGGGGCGTGCAATGGGTGTTGCTGTGGGCATTCCACCGCAACACCCATTGCTTTTTGATGCTGCCCCAGATTTACAAGGAGGTGTAAATCTGATCTAGCGCCAAAAACGAATGTCATGCAGCAGCAGGCGTTAGAATGGCGCAACCAGGAGCAATTCTTTTATTTTTCCTCGTTTTTGCTTTTTCAATGTGTGTTGCAGAAAGAGCAAAATGCCATTAATGATAGCTTATATGCAGGAAGGTGTCCCTTCCTGCACATAAACAATCATTAAATAATGGTGATTTGCTACTTCTAAGTGTGCTGTGTTGGCTCTAGGCAGCTATTTTTAGCTCCAGCGCTTGGGAAAACATAGAGGTGCGCCGTATTGTTGTAAATCCGGCGCAGCCCTGCGTTTTGGAAATGGCAAAGTATGGCGCTGCAAAATTTGCCACAGCTTTACGCTCTGTCATTTCCTCTCAAATATGCCCCAGTGTGTCCTGTAATGGTGCGAGAGACATATCAGAGGAGTATTGGGAGAGAGCATGTAGCAAATCACAGGTATTCTTATTGACATTGATTCTCCCACCAGATGTGAGTTTACTGCTCCCTTTTTATAATCTGACGAAGAAGAGCGCCAAGAGGACCCATCTACCTGCTGACTCCCTGTCCTCTGCTACCTAACCGGTACTGTTGTTACCTAACTCACCTGTCCACTACCTTGACCTATCAATTCTCTACAGCCAACCGGGGCCTACTAGCCAGTCCTCTCAAAATTGGTGACTACTGACCGGGCCACATTAATTAAGGAAAGCCAGGGCTTTGTACATCAGCCGGACCCTCCGACTAACCCCGCACCAGGGACCGCTCTAGGCTCATGGCGGCCCTGGGCAGGGAGCGTAGGTAGGGGGCCCCGGAAGAGGGCCAAGGAAGAGGAGGCCCCGGAAGAGGCTCGAAGGCCAGTGAAGTGGGGGGGTCAGGGTGTTTGGAAGTGGAACAGAGCCGGAGGCCGCCAAATCCCTGTCACTGGGGCCGCCACGCAAATCTGTATCCATCCTCAGAGGATTATTATATTAAGAATATGTATTGGCGTGGCGGCCCCTGGGGTTTGGCGGCCCTGTGCAGGTGCACAGCTTTCACATGCCTAAGGCCGGCCCTGCCCGCACACAGCTGGATGGAGCGCTAGAGTGCGAAGGCAACGCCACAGGTGCATTTTTCACACATCTCAAGGGAGACTGTCAGTCCTAAGCGATGTTGCCATGGTTTACTGAGTTAATTGATTTGCTCTGTTGCAGCTCATCAGTGAAATGCATGATCATTTCTCTATTGCAGCTCATCAGTGACATGCATGATAATTTACCACATCTGGGTAACAGTCAGTAAGTAAGCACCAGCAACTTGCTCTGGGAAGTCGGGGGCCAGCTCCGCAGCAGCAGCATGGCTGAGGTTCCAGTGCACACCAGTGTTATCCTCTCTGCCATAGAAACCGCACAAAGAACCTAGAGATCAAGTGCCACAGTGAGTTCAGGAGAGAAGAATCGAATGGAGCAGAGGAGAAATGCTGTCTCTCTGTGTGCCTATGCAGGTGTGTGAGGATGTTTGTCTTTGGACGGTACAAAAGGGGGTGGTGATGGACGGAGCATCTGAATCAATCAAACACTCACACCCAGTCAAAAGATCTGAGTTAAATCCATCACCGTTCTTTAGCCCACTCTGCCACCCCAGTTCAGACATGGCTATATGCAAATCAGTCTGACCCTGTGCCTCATGGGAACAGTCCAGCCCGAACTGCCAAGCCATGTCTTCCCTGGACCGGAAACAAGCTTCTGAGGACCGGTTTCTGGCATTCCAGCCGTCTTCAGCCCGGCTTGCTTGAATCCAGTGGCAAAGTGAGCAAGGGACTCACGTCTGAGCATACCCTGCCACACTTATGGCGGCCACAAGCGGTACAAAAGGGGGTGGTGATGGACGGAGCATCTGAATCAATCAAACACTCACACCCAGTCAAAAGATCTGGGTTAAATCCATCACCGTTCTTTAGCCCACTCTGCCACCCCAGTTCAGACATGGCTATATGCAAATCAGTCTGACCCTGTGCCTCATGGGAACAGTCCAGCCCGAACTGCCAAGCCATGTCTTCCCTGGACCGGAAGCAAGCTTCCGAGGACCGGTTTCTGGCATTCCAGCCGTCTTCAGCCCGGCTTGCTTGAATCCAGTGGAAAAGTGAGTAAGGGACTCACGTCTGAGCATACCCTGCCACACTTATGGCGGCCACAAGCGGTACAAAAGGGGGTGGTGATGGACGGAGCATCTGAATCAATCAAACACTCACACCCAGTCAAAAGATCTGGGTTAAATCCATCACCGTTCTTTAGCCCACTCTGCCACCCCAGTTCAGACATGGCTATATGCAAATCAGTCTGACCCTGTGCCTCATGGGAACAGTCCAGCCCGAACTGCCAAGCCATGTCTTCCCTGGACCGGAAACAAGCTTCCGAGGACCGGTTTCTGGCATTCCAGCCGTCTTCAGCCCGGCTTGCTTGAATCCAGTGGCAAAGTGAGCAAGGGACTCACGTCTGAGCATACCCTGCCACACTTATGGCGGCCACAAGCGGTACAAAAGGGGGTGGTGATGGACGGAGCATCTGAATCAATCAAACACTCACACCCAGTCAAAAGATCTGGGTTAAATCCATCACCGTTCTTTAGCCCACTCTGCCACCCCAGTTCAGACATGGCTATATGCAAATCAGTCTGACCCTGTGCCTCATGGGAACAGTCCAGCCCGAACTGCCAAGCCATGTCTTCCCTGGACCGGAAACAAGCTTCCGAGGACCGGTTTCTGGCATTCCAGCCATCTTCAGCCCGGCTTGCGTGAATCCAGTGGCAAAGTGAGCAAGGGACTCACGTCTGAGCATACCCTGCCACACTTATGGCGGCCACAAGCGGTACAAAAGGGGGTGGTGATGGACGGAGCATCTGAATCAATCAAACACTCACACCCAGTCAAAAGATCTGGGTTAAATCCATCACCGTTCTTTAGCCCACTCTGCCACCCCAGTTCAGACATGGCTATATGCAAATCAGTCTGACCCTGTGCCTCATGGGAACAGTCCAGCCCGAACTGCCAAGCCATGTCTTCCCTGGACCGGAAACAAGCTTCCGAGGACCGGTTTCTGGCATTCCAGCCGTCTTCAGCCCGGCTTGCTTGAATCCAGTGGCAAAGTGAGCAAGGGACTCACGTCTGAGCATACCCTGCCACACTTATGGCGGCCACAAGCGGTACAAAAGGGGGTGGTGATGGACGGAGCATCTGAATCAATCAAACACTCACACCCAGTCAAAAGATCTGGGTTAAATCCATCACCATTCTTTAGCCCACTCTGCCACCCCAGTTCAGACATGGCTATATGCAAATCAGTCTGACCCTGTGCCTCATGGGAACAGTCCAGCCCGAACTGCCAAGCCATGTCTTCCCTGGACCGGAAACAAGCTTCCGAGGACCGGTTTCTGACATTCCAGCCGTCTTCAGCCCGGCTTGCTTGAATCCAGTGGCAAAGTGAGCAAGGGACTCACGTCTGAGCATACCCTGCCACACTTATCGCGGCCACAAGCGGTACAAAAGGGGGTGGTGATGGACAGAGCATCTGAATCAATCAAACACTCACACCCAGTCAAAAGATCTGGGTTAAATCCATCACCGTTCTTTAGCCCACTCTGCCACCCCAGTTCAGACATGGCTATATGCAAATCAGTCTGACCCTGTGCCTCATGGGAACAGTCCAGCCCGAACTGCCAAGCCATGTCTTCCCTGGACCAGAAACAAGCTTCCGAGGACCGGGGACTGGCATACCAGCTGTCTTCAGCCCGGCTTGCTTGAATCCAGTGGCAAAGTGAGCAAGGGACTCACGTCTGAGCATACCCTGCCACACTTATGGCGGCCACAAGCGGTACAAAAGGGGGTGGTGATGGACGGAGCATCTGAATCAATCAAACACTCACACCCAGTCAAAAGATCTGTGTTAAATCCATCACCGTTCTTTAGCCCACTCTGCCACCCCAGTTCAGACATGGCTATATGCAAATCAGTCTGACCCTGTGCTTCATGGGAACAGTCCAGCCCGAACTGCCAAGCCATGTCTTCCCTGGACCGGAAACAAGCTTCCGAGGACCGGTTTCTGGCATTCCAGCCGTCTTCAGCCCGGCTTTCTTGAATCCAGTGGCAAAGTGAGCAAGGGACTCACGTCAGAGCATACCCTGCCACACTTATGGCGGCCACAAGCGGTACAAAAGGGGGTGGTGATGGACGGAGCATCTGAATCAATCAAACACTCACACCCAGTCAAAAGATCTGGGTTAAATCCATCACCGTTCTTTAGCCCACTCTGCCACCCCAGTTCAGACATGGCTATATGCAAATCAGTCTGACCCTGTGCCTCATGGGAACAGTCCAGCCCGAACTGCCAAGCCATGTCTTCCCTGGACCGGAAACAAGCTTCCGAGGACCGGTTTCTGGCATTCCAGCCGTCTTCAGCCCGGCTTGCTTGAATCCAGTGGCAAAGTGAGCAAGGGACTCACGTCTGAGCATACCCTGCCACACTTATGGCGGCCACAAGCGGTACAAAAGGGGGTGGTGATGGACGGAGCATCTGAATCAATCAAACACTCACACCCAGTCAAAAGATCTGGGTTAAATCCATCACCGTTCTTTAGCCCACTCTGCCACCCCAGTTCAGACATGGCTATATGCAAATCAGTCTGACCGTGTGCCTCATGGGAACAGTCCAGCCCGAACTGCCAAGCCATGTCTTCCCTGGACCAGAAACAAGCATCCTGGGACCGGTTTCGGATTCATAATCCTCATCAGCCAGGTTATCTTGAATCCAGTGGCCAAGTGAGCAAGGGACTCACGTCAGAGCATACCCTGCCAACTTAGGGCGAACAAAGCGAAACAAAAGGGGATGATGGACGGAGCGTTTGAGCTTGAACTCCAGCCGGAAACAGTCCAGGGAAGACATGGCTTGGCAGTTCGGGCTGGAATGTTCCCATGAGGCACAGGGTCAGACTGATTTGCATATGGCCATGTCTGAACTGGGGTGGCTGAGTGAGCTAAAGAATGGTGATGGATTAAACCCAGATCAGTTGACTGGGGGTGAGTGTTTGATTTGCTCAAACGCTCCGTCCATCATCCCCTTTTGTTTCGCTTTGTTCGCCCTAAATTGGCAGGGTATGCTCTGACGTGAGTCTCTTGCTCACTTGGCCACTGGATTCAAGATAACCTGGCTGATGAGGATTATGAATCCGAAACCGGTCCCAGGATGCTTGTTTCAGGTCCAGGGAAGACATGGCTTGGCAGTTCGGGCTGGACTGTTCCCATGAGGCACAGGGTCAGACTGATTTGCATATGGCCATGTCTGAACTGGGGTGGCTGAGTGAGCTAAAGAATGGTGATGGATTAAACCCAGATCAGTTGACTGGGGGTGAGTGTTTGATTTGCTCAAACGCTCCGTCCATCATCCCCTTTTGTTTGGCTTTGTTCGCCCTAAGTTGGCAGGGTATGCTCTGACGTGAGTCCCTTGCTCACTTGGCCACTGGATTCAAGATAATCTGGCTGATGAGGATTATGAATCCGAAACCGGTCCCAGGATGCTTGTTTCCGGTCCAGGGAAGACATGGCTTGGCAGTTCGGGCTGGACTGTTCCCATGAGGCACAGGGTCAGACTGATTTGCATATGGCCATGTCTGAACTGGGGTGGCTGAGTGAGCTAAAGAATGGTGATGGATTAAACCCAGATCAGTTGACTGGGGGTGAGTGTTTGATTTGCTCAAATGCTCCGTCCATCATCCCCTTTTGTTTCGCTTTGTTCGCCCCAAGTTGGCAGGGTATGCTCTGACGTGAGTCCCTTGCTCACTTGGCCACTGGATTCAAGATAACCTGGCTGATGAGGATTATGAATCCGAAACCGGTCCCAGGATGCTTGTTTCCGGTCCAGGGAAGACATGGCTTGGCAGTTCGGGCTGGACTGTTCCCATGAGGCACAGGGTCAGACTGATTTGCATATGGCCATGTCTGAACTGGGGTGGCTGAGTGAGCTAAAGAATGGTGATGGATTAAACCCAGATCAGTTGACTGGGGGTGAGTGTTTGATTTGCTCAAACGCTCCGTCCATCATCCCCTTTTGTTTCGCTTTGTTCGCCCTAAGTTGGCAGGGTATGCTCTGACGTGAGTCCCTTGCTCACTTGGCCACTGGATTCAAGATAACCTGGCTGATGAGGATTATGAATCCGAAACCGGTCCCAGGATGCTTGTTTCCGGTCCAGGGAAGACATGGCTTGGCAGTTCGGGCTGGACTGTTCCCATGAGGCACAGGGTCAGACTGATTTGCATATGGCCATGTCTGAACTGGGGTGGCTGAGTGAGCTAAAGAATGGTGATGGATTAAACCCAGATCAGTTGACTGGGGGTGAGTGTTTGATTTGCTCAAACGCTCCGTCCATCATCCCCTTTTGTTTCGCTTTGTTCGCCCTAAGTTGGCAGGGTATGCTCTGACGTGAGTCCCTTGCTCACTTGGCCACTGGATTCAAGATAACCTGGCTGATGAGGATTATGAATCTGAAACCGGTCCCAGGATGCTTGTTTCCGGTCCAGGGAAGACATGGCTTGGCAGTACGGGCTGGACTGTTCCCATGAGGCACAGGGTCCGACTGATTTGCATATGGCCATGTCTGAATTGGAGTGGCTGAGTGAGCTAAAGAATGGTGATGGATTAAACCCAGATCAGTTGACTGGGGGTGAGTGTTTGATTTGCTCAAACGCTCCGTCCATCATCCCCTTTTGTTTCGCTTTGTTCGCCCTAAGTTGGCAGGGTATGCTCTGACGTGAGTCCCTTGCTCACTTGGCCACCGGATTCAAGATAACCTGGCTGATGAGGATTATGAATCCGAAACCGGTCCCAGGATGCTTGTTTCCGGTCCAGGGAAGACATGGCTTGGCAGTTCGGGCTGGACTGTTCCCATGAGGCACAGGGTCAGACTGATTTGCATATGGCCATATCTGAACTGGGGTGGCTGAGTGAGCTAAAGAATGGTGATGGATTAAACCCAGATCATTTGACTGGGGTTGAGTGTTTGATTTGCTCAAACGCTCCGTCCATCATCCCCTTTTGTTTCGCTTTGTTCGCCCTAAGTTGGCAGGGTATGCTCTGACGTGAGTCCCTTGCTCACTTGGCCACTGGATTCAAGATAACCTGGCTGATGAGGATTATGAATCCGAAACCGGTCCCAGGATGCTTGTTTCCGGTCCAGGGAAGACATGGCTTGGCAGTTCGGGCTGGACTGTTCCCATGAGGCACAGGGTCAGACTGATTTGCATATGGCCATGTCTGAACTGGGGTAGCTGAGTGAGCTAAAGAATGGTGATGGATTAAACCCAGATCAGTTGACTGGGGGTGAGTGTTTGATTTGCTCAAACGCTCCGTCTATCATCCCCTTTTGTTTCGCTTTGTTCGCCCTAAGTTGGCAGGGTATGCTGTGACGTGAGTCCCTTGCTCACTTGGCCACTGGATTCAAGATAACCTGGCTGATGAGGATTATGAATCCGAAACCGGTCCCAGGATGCTTGTTTCCGGTCCAGGGAAGACATGGCTTGGCAGTTTGGGCTGGACTGTTCCCATGAGGCACAGGGTCAGACTGATTTGCATATGGCCATGTCTGAACTGGGGTGGCTGAGTGAGCTAAAGAATGGTGATGGATTAAACCCAGATCAGTTGACTGGGGGTGAGTGTTTGATTTGCTCAAACGCTCCGTCCATCATCCCCTTTTGTTTCTGTTTGTCTTTGGATGCATCTTTGAAGGAAGGAGTCTTATGTATTTGGTTATTGATGTATTCACCTCTGTCTATGTATTTTTGTGTGTACAGCTGAGTGTTTGTCTGACTGACTTTCTACATGAATGAGTGTGTGTGTGTGTGGGGGGTGGGGGTGGGTGGGTGTGTGTGTGTAAATGAGTGTGTATGCTTGGCTGCTTGGCTTGCAGCTATGTCACAAATTGCTTAATAATTGATTTATATAATGAAGTAATGTGAAAGTTATCATAGACATGTGTGATTTACATACATAGGCTAATTAAAAACTGGCACTGCATTGTATATTTACCCAGAAACCAGCCAAGTGCACAATGATCATACGAAATGGCATAATGGTACCTGCAGAGCTGCTCAAAGATGCCAGCTTACTGCAAACGATAATGTGCGTCCACCACACTGCCAAGTACCGCACCCTATAAAACGGTAACTGCACATTTGTGGTCCTCGCACACGATATGGAAACGCTTCCCAAATAGGGCCAAAACGAAGTCAACACCCTTCCATACACACACAAAACTAGCCCAAGCATCCTGCCCATGTAGGCAAGTGGTTTAGTGCCCCACATAGGGGTAGTGAGCACTACTTAAATGATGCAATACAATATTCGTGTGATTTTGAAAAGTGGTATAGCAATTAGGGGTGGGCAGAACACTCGGCTCCGCCAGTGGAGTTCACAGAGTTTTGCACAATCCGCGCTCCGCCTGGAGCCCAGAATTTCAGAAAAACTCAGCAAACCGCCGCATGGTGGAGTTTTTCTCGTTTGTGGCATGCCAACATTAAGTTGGTGAGCTCGTACAAGAATAATTGAGCACTGGGACGAGTCCTGGCACTATTTCTTAACGTGTGCGGTTGCGGCAGGTCACTACCATTAGCGTTAAGAATGCTGCCGCTCGAGTAGAAAATCTACACGAGAGGCAGAAAGAAGCAGTGATCTGTGGTGTGGGGGTCTGGTAGGCCTCGCGCAGCACCCCAGTCGCAGCGCGATAAATGATGACCCCCGGACACGCTCTTAGCCTCTGCGTGGTCCGGGCTAGTTCCGTGACCACGCCTTTCTTTATTTATAGTACGCGCGGCCGTGATACGTCATGGTCGCGCTAGCGCACGGCTACGTGCGCAAACACTAGACCGCATACCAGCGGTCTTCAAACATTACACTCCTTTCAACCTTTATTGAATCAAAAGAAAAAGGGGAACAAACACAACAGTAGTCTGTCTCAAAGTCACTTGGTTAACCAGGGACAGGTGATAAATCAAAATGGCCGGCAGGCCTGTTACCAGTCTGATGATCAGGTACCACAGTCTTAGCCCATGGCAAAGTCCGCCAGCTGCGAAGAGGGCGCGGGGTTTCTTCTCAGCCCATAGCCAGCAGCTTCCCCTCGGAACAGGACCCTACGAGGGGTGTCTTGTCGGGCTGGAGTTGGTGATAGCCCGTCAATGGAGGGGTGGAGGCTATCTGCATCTGATCCTCCGGAATCCTGAGAGTTCGCCACAGTTCTTTCCTCTGGGCTTCCTTGCGCACTCCCTGGGGAGCCGATGCCGGACGCCGAGGGGCTTGAGGAGGTCCTGTCCTGGTCTTGATTTTGTTGTTCTCCAAACGGGATGGCTGCTCGCTTGAAGAATGATACGTTGCGTGTGACGCTCTCGCCGTCGCGCTGGGCAGTCACCATCGTGCCCGACCGGCAAGTGACTGTCCATGGACGGGGCTCAAATGGGAGTCTGAACTTGCTCCCGGGGAAACGGTCCCTCACGTAGACCCAGTCTCTTTCCTCTATGGGTGATGGTCTGGCCCGGCGTCTAAAACTGGCGTACTCATTCGAGCGTCTTCTGTTCCGCAGTGTCTGCTGGGGGTCTGCCTCATTCGGGGTCCAGGTGCGGTGATGAGGGATGGTGTCTCGGACAATTCTGCCCATTGCCGAGGGTCCCGGGGCGGTAGTAGTTGTGCGGTGAGGCATTAGCCTGTATTCCCTCAGGAATGTATACAGAGCTCTCTCGACTGGTGTTCCTTCTGCCTGAGCGATCCTGATGACTTTGTTGAGGGTCCTCATGAACCGCTCCACCTCGCCATTGGCTTGGGGCCATCTGGGGGTGATCTTCCTGTGTTGAATCCCCCATTCCTGAAGGTAGTCGGCAAACTCTTGGCTTTGGAACGGTGGCCGGTTGTCCGTCTTCATTTGTTCAAAGATGCCATGTGTGGCGATTATCTTTTCCAGTTTTGCAGTCACCTCCCTGGCGGTCAAAGATGTTATTATTTCGACTTGGGGATATCTCGTCAGATCGTCGATGACGACGAGCATGTAGCGGCCGTCCGGAAGGTGTCCGAAGTCGGCTCTTACTCGTTCTCATGGTTTCGTCGGATCATCCTCAGTGATTACCGGGGCCGGAGGCTCGGGTGGACCTGCCGCTTGACACCAGTGGCATCCTTTTACCAGCTGTTCGACCTTCTCATCCATCTCCGGGAACCAGACCTTTGCTCTGAGCCTGCTTTTCGTTTTCACGATCCCTTGGTGGCCGCGATGGGCCAGCTCGACGGCCTGTTGTGTTAGACTCGCTGGCATTACAATTCTGGGTCCGCAGAGAAGCCACCCTTGGGCATCCACCGATAGTTCACCCTTCACCCTGAGGATCGCCTCTAGGGCCTTCCTTGCCTCGGGAGTTCTCTGACCTAGGAAAGTCTGGAGTGATTTCCAGTCGCTGTTTCGGGACGCCTCTATTGCCAGCTGGAGGACCTCGTCATTTCGGGTCGCTTCCACAATCAGGTCGATGCTCATCGGTAGGGGTCGTGAGCGCTCCAGGATGATCCTTACATACTCTTCCGTTTCTTCTGCATCTTCCCTTTCCTGTGTGGTTGCCGCTCGGGGATGCCGGGAGAGGTAGTCGGCCGGGTTGTTTGCACCGGGCTTGAACTCCAGCCTGTAGTCATACTCTTGGAGCTGTAAGATCCACTTTTCGATTCTAGGGGGAGGCTTGGAGACTGACCCCCGGAATAGGGGAAGCAGAGGCTTATGATCGGTGGATACGGTGAAAGGATGTCCATAGACGTACACGTGAAAGTGCCTGCAGGCCCAGTGGATTGCGATGGCCTCCCTTTCAATTTGAGAATATCGCTGTTCGGTCTCCGTTAGGGAGCGGCTCGCATAGGCTATAGGCACCCAGTCCTCTCCATTTTGGCTCTGTGTCAGTACCGCCCCTAGTCCATACGGGCTGGCGTCAACCGCGATGTTAGTTGTTTTGGTGGGGTCGAAGTACGACAGAGTAGTGTTGGCGGACAGGGCGGCTTTGGTGTTCTGGAACGCCAGCTCCTGCTCTTTTCCCCAGTGCCATGGGGTGGTGGATTTTGTGAGTTCTCTTAGTGGTCTTGTGAGGTTGGAGAGGTCTGGGATGAACCGCCCGCAGAAATTCACCATTCCAAGAAAACTCCGCACTTCTGACGTGTTGGTCGGGGCGGGTGCTGCTTGCACATCTTTCACCTTTTCAGGGTCTGGCGCTACTCCCTTGTCGGAAAAGGTGTATCCGAAGAAGCTGATGGTGTTCTGTAGGAACTGACACTTCTCTCTGTGTAGCGTAAGGCCTGAGTCTCTGATCCTTTGCAGCACACTCCTGAGTCTCCGGTGGTGTTCTTCCACGGTGTCGGCGTATATCAGCAGGTCGTCGCTGACATTGAGGACTCCTGTTATTCCGCTCAGTACCTCTCGAATTGTGTTTTGGAATTCTTCCGCTGCACTTGATATCCCAAAGTTGAGCCTCCGATAGCGTCGGAGTCCAACGTGAGTGGAGAAGGTGGTGATGTATCTAGAGTCCGGGTGCAGGGGCAGTTGGTGATATCCTGACCTCAGATCTACTTTGGAAAACCACTTCGCTCCATTCAACTCTCCCAGGATGTCGTCTATCGTGGGCGTCAGATGTCTTTCTCTTTTGACTGCGGCGTTGGGCAGGCGCATGTCGACACAGATGCGCACCTGCCCTGGCTGCTTGGGTTTTCGCGCCACCACGATTGGCGATACCCAGGGGGTGGGTCCACTGACTTTCTCGATTATTCCTTGCTTTTCGAGGTTCTCCAACTCCTGTTCCACCTTCTTTCTTAGGTGGAATGCTATCCGTCGATGACGCAGGGCCACCGGCTGAATAGATCGGTCGATGTGTAAGGATACTTCCTTTCCACGGAGACATCCGATGCCTTTGAAGACGTCTTCGAATTCTTCAATGATCGTTTCGAGTTCCTCCTCCAGTACTGCCATTGCGAAGGATATTAGATGAAGTTCTTCTGCTGTTTGGCCACTGAGTAGCATTCCACTGCCTTCTTTGGTGACGTAGATGGTAGATGGTGCTCTCTTGTCCTGGAGTTGTATTTCCGTTTGGAAGCACCCGATTAGCGGTATGGGTGTCTTTTGGCCATAAGCAAAGACTCTGATCTTCGCTGGTTTTAGACTCGGTTTGTCTCGCAGTTGTGCATAAACGTTTGCCGCCATAAGTTCGATGGATGCACCTGTGTCGATGGTTGCTCTCACCTCTTGGTTCTGTATCGTTATTCTGCACTTCGGGAGTCGCCGTTTTTTCTTCAGCGGCTGGTCTATGGCAAACACATAGTGTACCGGGTAGCTGTGGGTGTCGTCATCCATGTCTTCGCTCTCGGGGTCTTCCCGTATAGCGTGAGCAGCTTCAGGTCTGGGCTTAGACGACCTGCATACAGATGCGAAGTGATTCATGCGCCCGCATGACCCACACTTCCTTCCTCGGGCTGGGCAGTCCTGTGCTCTGTGTGGTGCACCACCGCAGTATCCACAGTCTTTGCGGCGTTCTAGCGGCCTTCCTCTCCCCGCCGGGCGTTGTTTGGGCCGCACCACGTTGACGTGTTCCGCCACGTGCACCTGTTCTGTTTTAATTGGTCTGTGGAGTGCTGCCTCCATATGAGACGCCCTTGCCTGAGATAATTCTTTAGAGCGGCCCAGCTTTAGGATCTCCACTAGTGGTTTGCCATCCTCTTGGAGGATCTTCACCCTCAGGTCAGAGGAGTAACAGCCCTGGATGATTTGTCCGCGAATTTCTTCTTGCTCGTCGCGGAATCCGCACGTGCTCGCGAGCTCCTTCAGGCGGCCATGGAAAGCGTCGAGGGATTCTTCTGCTTCCTGTCGCGCTTGCCGGAATATGAATCGCTCGTAATCCTTGCTTTGCATCGGCTCAAAATGGGCATTGAGCGCGTTAAGGAGCGTGACATACGTGTGAGGAGTGGCTTCCGTCAGGGTTTTGTAGATCCAATAAATATCCTTCCCACCAAGATGTAGGAGGAGTGCCCTGCGTCTCTCCCTCGCCGTGCCTGCGCCTTCGAAGTAGAATTGTAGCCTTTCAACCCAGTCCTTCCATCTTGGGGCAAGGGCCGCTGGCGCGCCGTCGACGGAGAAGGGTTCAATTGGCGGAATGGACGCCATAATGGGGAAAAGAGCTGTCTCTTACCGCCTCGGGTACACGGGGTAAGTAGCTGCAGGGCTGATATTCCCCACCGACCGGGCCGCCGGGATGCACTTGCAGGGAGCGTGATGCTGGGCTGTCTTTAACAGGGCCCCCTCAGGACACAGTTCATGGGTGTGCTTGATCCTTCCTCCTGTACCACTGGTGGCGCGGGGAGCGCGTGGGGCCGCAGTGCAGGATTCTCCTCTTGGGCCCAGGCGCCTCGGGACTGTGTCAAAGGCTGAGCACCCCTCTGACCTTCTGGCAGCTGGGAAGGCGCGCCGTCATCCACTCGCTCTGGGGCCTCACACCCCACGTGGTACTGCCAGCGGGGCTCAGCCAGGCACAGGACGTCGCCGATCGGTGGAGGGGTGGGGCAGGTGGTGCTTCAGGGCACACCATGGGCTCTTTAGGCCCTCGTCGCCATTGTGGGGGTCTGGTAGGCCTCGCGCAGCGCCCCAGTCGCAGCGCGATAAATGATGACCCCTGGACACGCTCTAAGCCTTCGCGTGGTCCGGACTAGTTCCGTGACCACGCCTTTCTTTATTTATAGTACGCGCGGCCGTGATACGTCACGGTCGCGCTAGCGCACAGCTACGTGCGCAAACACTAGATCGCATACCAGCAGTCTTCAAACATTACATGTGGCACAGCACATGGTGCCATTCGCACTGATTTTACAGTGTGGAACAAGTTCCCGGTGCTAAAAATCAGCGCAAGCAGCAAGACGTGACGAAATACCGGCGCTTGCGAAAGTCTGGCGAATCTCGTGGAGTTTTTATGTAACTCAGCGAAATTCCATATATTAAAATTCCAGAAGTTCCACCCACGCTGTCCCTTATATTGGGACAATGAAGAGACTAGTTTAGCAATGTGCATTTAACATATTTGAGTAAAACGGAAATGGCACAGCAAAATATGTTTTGCCAATGTGAAAATATGCTTGCTAACTTGTGTTCTACGTATTTGGGCAATGTACACATTGGTACAGCAGTCAATACTTGTCCCTCTCTTTCAGTGTGAAAACTGGCAATGTGTGGTTTCGAACTGTTACAGTGTTCAAATTGACCTGCAATGCTTGCTTCACACGGTAGTGAAAATTGTGCCCTGGCATACTTGTAACTGGAAGCAAACTCAGAATTGTGCCGTAAGTTCGTTACCAGCGCGTAATAAGTAATGTGACCCATTCCAGGCATCCTGGGCAACAGTTCTTACACCCAAATAAGTCTCCAGGCATACTCAATTGCCCCTTGGTACAATCAACAGTCTCTTCACACAATGAACAATCATAGAAGCTAATCTAAAGTTTGGCAGTTAGTCAGTAAGCCAACGGGTCAGCGGACCTACACTTGCCTAGTCTAGGCCAGTCACCATTTTTTAGACCCCCCCCTGAATGATGGGCATCTGTGTAATTAAAGTGCATCTGTTGGTAGGAGCAGATCTGCATTCATGTTGTCTGCTAGGAATTTATTTTGCTTTGCATCAACAAACGCCCAATGTTGGAGTTTGTTGCTGCCAGCCAAACAACAAGTGTTTGTAATGCACAAAAGGTATTCTCCCTGCACATCAAGGATATTTTAACATTTTCCTTTAGATGACTGCCAAATCTGGCAAGGAAATCTCTTTCTTGATCCTGGGACCTCACCCACCCAACCTTCAATGGTGATAAACAGATGTTCAGGTCAAGGGTATCTGTCTTTGGAGCCAGATCATACTCAACACATGGAAACCCAGTGGGTCCCCTTGCTTTAAGTCAGTTTGGGGAAATGTAAATTTGTCACAGCAGAATCTCTGCCAGTTTATTCCATCTATTGGGACAGGACCAGTGAACTGTGATATAGATCAGATTTGCTGCACTGTGCAAGGGGGAACACCCAGCACTGAGTCATATCTACAGATATTGACCAGCTGTTACTGTCATCGCATACCATGTCATTCTAAAATGCTACCGTGTGTAAAGTACGATACTAGAATATCTCACCGTGGGAAACTCTAAGACACATAGGGGCAGATTTACAACAAAGTCGCGCAGCACGGTCCAGCAAGTCATTTTGCTGCGCCGTGCTGCGTTAATTTGAAAAGCACAGAGATGCGACATATTTATAAGAATATGTCGCATCTCTGTGCGTCCCCCTGCGCTGGTGCACAAACTGCAGCCATGCGCAGGCACCCTTGCACCATGGTGCAAGGATGCCTGCGTTGTGGGGAGATTCTTTTTGTGCAGGGAGGGACACCTTCCTGCACAAAAATAATCACAAGAGGCTTTTTCCTCTTTCAATGCGTGCTGCATTCTACAGCACGCACAGCAGGAAAAAACGAGGAGAAATGAAAACATTTCTCCTTGTTGCGCCTCACTACCCCACCTCTAGGGTGGCGTAGCATTCACACGCATCTCCAGATTTACGATTTCTTGTGAATCTGGAGATGTGTCTTGTTCCATGGGTGTTGCATGGGAACAGCCACAGCAACACCCATGGAACGCCCCTTCCACGCAGTGCTGCATGTGAAGAGGCTATATTTACGAGGAGAGGAAAAATCACGCAGGGTGGCTTTAACTCTCCTTGTAAATATGGAGGAGCAACCTGCGCCACCAAGACGTCACGAAAAGTGATGTAGTGGTGGCGCAGGGGGCTTGTAAATCTGCCCCAAACTTTCCTTTTTTTTTTTTTTCATTTTAACTGGTACAATACATTAAATCCGCTAGTTTATAAAAGAAAAACGAGCATTTCAACCACTTTGAATCAGAGTGAAATTGATTAGAAATCGAGGAATCCCAAAAATATATATATGTATACAATTCATAATTACTTAGTATGAGGATAAAAGATAAGATAGGCCTTGGAGGAAAAATTCATATATATACACAAACACATTATTAACCTTTCAAGGGATTTGTCTCCACAAAGCGAGGGGAGCCCAGACGCAGAGGCCCCACTCCCTCATCTTTCTTCGCCTTCTTTCATAGAGAGCAGCTTCAATGTTGTGAATGCCTAAACCTAGCTAGCCACATTTGAAAAGTAGGTGCAGTATTATCCTTCCATCCTGCTGTCACCAGGATCCGAAGGACTGCTAAACATATAAATAAGAAGGCCTCCTTGTCCCATTCTATATCAGGATCATTACCAAGACTAGATATCATAAGTGTAGGGGATAGATTTATATGAATATCTAGCAGCCCCAGAAACCTCTCGATCTCTGCACAGATTCCCCTAATTTTTTTACTTTGAGAGAACATATGGATTAGGTCGGCGGGACCCTCCTGGCATCTTGGACATTTATCGTCCTCCTTTTTGCCCCATTTAAAGAGCTTGGCCGGGGTAAAATACAAATTAAAGAGGACTTTATATTGTTAAGTCAAAATCAGGGTCCCCTAATTTCGTCATCCATGATGATTCACCTTTATCCATATTGTCTAGTATTGAGTCTGTTAGGGCTTTATAAATTATTTGAATCCGAACTACGCCTCCCAGAAGATACTCGATTATTTTAATTTTCCCGCCTGGATGGATACGTGGTCTCATCTCATACATTGTTTGGTGAATCTGGAGGTTTTTAAACGCGTAGCTAAAAAGTATACCAAATTTAGCTTGAATATCAGTAAAAGTGAGTAGTTTCCCTGTGCCCTTAGGAGAGGTATCAAATAATATAGCCATCTGGCTCATAAGGCATGCCCATTGGTAGAATCTGATATTAGGGGCCGCCAAGCCACCCCTCTCTTGCGGAAGTGATAGGTATGTTAGGGACCTTCTAATTTTGCCATAGGACCATAGAAAATTTGAGAATACTGCTTCTATACTTTTTATCCACCCCTCACCAACCAGAAGCGGAATTGAGCGAAAAAGGTAGAGAATTTTTGGTAGCATAGTCATCTTCAATACATATACTCGCCCAATTAAAGAAAGATGAATAGTATCTATTCTTTTTAACTCCTGCATAATGGAGGCAAACAATGGAGCGAAATTCTCTTTAATTATTGAATTGACTGCCGGGGTTATTCTGATCCCTAGATAGATTGCTGAGTCGACCCACCTACTATCCTGTCTTACCATATTATTAGTGCATATTATTTGAGTCTTATTTTCATTAAGACGGTAGCCAGAGTAATTGCCAAAGTCCCTAGCCATGTCCTTAAGAGCTATTATTGCCGTTTCTGGATTAGGAGTTATTACAGCCAAATCATCGGCATATGCCAGAATTTTTGTCTCATAGCCCCTGCATACTACTGGATTAATTGCCTCACATCCTAAAATTCTACGAATCATGGGGTCTATATAGAGGGCAAACAGTATTGGGGAGCATGGGCACCCCTGTCGGGTCCAACGAGATATTAAAATCTCTTCCGAACTTCCCCCCATCATCTGTATCCGGGCCCTGGGTTCGCGATACATCGCGTTGACTGCACTGATTATTTTAGGACCAAAACCCCTTTGTACCAATATCCCCCATAAAAACCGCCAGGTAACTCGATCAAATGCCTTCTCGGCGTCGAGGAGGATCATCGCCATCCGATCCCCCCCGGCAGCATGGATATCGAATAGAGTGAATAACCGTCTCACATGGTCCGTTGTTCCCCGACCCGGGATAAGCCCATGCTGCCAAGGGGACACCAGACCGGCGATGACCCTCCCCAATCTATTAGCCAGAACTTTGGTGTAGATCTTTGTATCTAAATTTATGAGGGATATTGGTCGATAGGCTCCAGGTTCATCTTTAGGTTTACCCTTTTTATGGAATACCACAATGTTTGTTTCCTTCCATGAATTAGGGATATCCATAGTATAAACTATCTCTTTAAATAGATCCATTAGTATGGGAACTATAATATCTTGTGGATATTTATATACTTCCAACGGAATGCCGTCTGGTCCTACGGCTTTCCCTATTGCTAGGTTCCTTATAGCCTCGATTACTTCCTCCCTTGATATCTCTTCCTCCAACCCAAGTCTATCCTGTTCGGTCAGTTTTGGCAACAAATCATCCCAGCTTGTATTAGAGAAATCCGACCTGGTCTCTTCTTTATACAGTGCCTGATAGTAATTTTTAAAGATTTCTCGGATCTCTTCTGGCTCGGAGTAATTCTGGGTTCCCTCACAAATGTTTTTAATGACATTTTGACTACACTTTTGTTTAATTCTAAGAGCCAATAGTTTACCCGCCTGCTCCCCGGTTTCATACAATGAGCCCCTATCTGTTTGATATTGATTGGCCGCTCTTTGGGCTATCAACTGATTTATCTCTGCTTTAATAACCATAACTTTCTGTTGCGTTTCTATGATCTCCCACCCCCCGACTATAGCTCTGACCAATAGTTCTTCTGCATCTGCTAATTGAGTCAGGAGATTCTTGTTATGGGCTTTGATTTCCTTCCTAAGCCTGGCAGAAAAACGAATTACCTCCCCTCTTAAGGTCGCTTTAAATGAGTCCCATACCATGTCACGAGATGTACTATAGCGATTGATATCGAAGAAGCTTTGGGCCCAGTTCTTTAGGTGGTCGACAAATTTACTGTCAGCTAGTAACTTTCTTTCAAAAGTCCACCTTGATGATGGTCTAATCAGGGTATCAATATGGTATTGGAGTATTAATGGGTTATGGTCAGAGATTACTTTTGGTACTTTCTTAATGTCCACCCTATTTGCCACCAAAACAGCTACAAGAAAATATTCTAGTTTAGAAAACTTTTTAGCAGGACAGGAAAAATATGTATTTCCAGGGTTATTAGGCTCCTTCTCGCCCCAGACATCCTGCAGCCCATGAGTTTTGATTAATGCGGTTATAGCGCGAAATACCCTGGGCTTCCGTCCATGATATGGGATATTTATCCCTGATTCTGCAAAATATATTGAAGTCACCACAGACTACAAGAGGGGAGGGCCAATTCAGCAATTCAATCTCGAGACCATCAAAAATATCGGGATCATCGTGGTTCGATCCATATATGGTACATAATGTAAATCCCAGCTGCATTTCAACCACTGCCGAGCGACCATGAGCATCTGCCAGGTGTCGTCTACTCCCCCCCAAACCCGGTTCAGCCAGTATAGCAAATCCTCTAATATTGGAAGTTTGAGAGGAGCTAGCCAAGAGCTTGTATCCTCTTATATTCAGCAGATGCTTCTTGGCCCATGGTAGATGGGTCTCTTGTAGACAGAGTACATCAATTTGGCTGGATCTAATGTATTGACCCATCCTCTGTCTTTTACCCCAGTCATTCAGACTCCCGACATTAACAGAGCAGATACTGAGTCTCCCCATTACGTGTTTGTAATTTAAACTCTAATATAATTTCTCTCCTTTTCAGACACCTCATACCATTTCCATGAATCCCTCTGACCAAAGCTTTATACCAGGTATAGTGAAACTTTTTTATCTTTTTTCCCCCTTTATTGAACCCTCCTCCCCACCTCGATCCCTCCCCCCACCCCTACACCGACCACCTTTCCCATCCACCTTCCCCACCCTAGCACTCCCTTTCACCCCACTGGGGCGCTCAGACTCAGGTCTGAGCATGTGATGTATACTGTGGGAGTGGGTAGTGGCTAACTTATTGTGCGCTTATATCTTCACAGTGACCCTTACTTATAATAGATAGATACAGGTAATTCACAGGTCTTGCCTCAAACGGGGGGGGGAGTAGAGTCCTACTCAGATTCTTCTGATTAAAAACTTAAGCTCACTAACCCCACAAAACCTGTACCTAGCTATCCATTTTGCTGGAGTTACAGACATAGACCTAGACCTCCTTTCCTTTTCCCAACCCCATGTGCCCCCTATTCTCCTCTAGTGCATGTTGGATTTAAACAGCCTTCCATACTTGCTATACCGATTGACCGACAGCTCTATAACTTGCTCGCTACTTTTTAACAGGACCTAAAGCAGGATAGCCTCCTAATTACCCAATGTTTCCAGGTATTCTTTGGCCTTTATCTCTGAAGCAAAATATACAACAGAACCATTATTATTTACTTGTAGTTGCGCTGGGTTGATCAAGAACACCTGTACTTTTTTGTCCTGAAATGGTTTGATTAGCTGTCTTAGCTGCCAGCGTCTCTCCACTGTCACATGGCAAAAATCAGGGCGGACAAAGAAGGAGACCCCCCAACTGATCTTTTGGCATCTGGCCTCGCCTTTTCATATATTGCCTGCCGCAAAAGAAAGTGGCCAAAAAAGACGAGTAGAGCCCGGGGTCTCTCCCCGACCCTAGTTGGTGCCTGCGGTGTCATCGAGATGCGGTGTGCCCTTTGGATTTCAGTTAGCCAGTTCCATTCTGATAATGGTTGATTGCTTTATTTCGATATGCATATATCATAAAAGCATTACAAGAGAAAAATATAAAACAGCACATCGTAAAAGAGACTGTACATTGAAATCAAGCAGATAAAAATAGCAATTAATCGGAATAAATTAGTTAAAAAAGAATTAAATTGATATAGACAGTCTTTTTTGGCGGATCAACCAGGCCCATTTTAAAAATTTGGATACGGCACAAACAATGGGAGGGGCTGTATCTGTTAATAGAATCCTTAGAGCCACCAAATACTGACGAGTACCCAATTCTCTACAGAGTGGTTTGAGCCAGTGGGATCTAGGGCGCGCATAATCCGGGCATTCAAAGAGAAAGTGTGCCACAGTTTCGGGTCTGTCAGTACATAGGGCGCAATGGCGTGATACCTGCTTAGACGTATTCCATCTGGAAAGAAGGTCAGCAAGGGTAGAGTCCCTAGTCTGAATTTAATATAAAGAGCCCGGTCCATGGCGATGGTAATAATGTCCAGATAGGGCTCAAAGGCAACGACGTCTTTGATTTTCAGGTATGCTGCGGTGGAATTACAGTGACGCTGGTTGCTTATGAGCTTGGCAGAAACCCATTCCCAATATAATTTTTTTAGGGTATCCTTTGGGGGGGCTGAGTGGGTGGACCAGCAAGATCCCAACCCCAGGTCTCCTAGCAGGTGTTTAATGTCCCTGAGCCATTTGATCTTCTGCCAACTGTCCGAACGCATCACCTCTGCCAGCCCGTCTGCGTAAGATTTTAGTTCCGGGACCCTCCACAGGCGAGCCCAAAGCAGGAGAGGTCGAAGGCGGGCCTGGTCCTTGATTGATTTGCAACCCGCGTCCAATAGCACCGGAACTGTCGGGGTACTCATCGGGATAGCCAGGAGATCCTTGATGAATTTATTCTCTGCCTTAGTCAGAGACTCCATGTTGTCTAGGCCCCAAAGTTCAGCTCCGTAGAGTGATGCGGATACAGCACGGGCTTTATAGATGTCTATTATCGGAGCTACACAGTGTTTTGATGAGTTATTGTACTCCTTTAGCAAAGCTCCCCCCACCCTTTTGTGGCCGACAGTCATCTTGTTGATGTGGGGGGTCCAGCTCATGACATCACTCAAACGGATTCCCAGATAGTCAAATTCTGCCACTCTTTCAAGGGGAATAGAGTTCAGGGTCGGGAGGCGGCCAAGTTTACGGGGGGTGCATGATTAGGTACTTCGTTTTGTCCACATTAATGACAAGTCCTCTGTTTGTGCAAAAATCCTGGAAGCGGTTCAGGAGCTTCTGAAGACCTTGGGGGGTCTTCGAGATGAGAAGGGTGTCGTCGGCAAACAACAAAGTTGGGATCTTTACGCCACCCAATGTGGGGGCGTCTGCTGGTTCGCCAAGGAGGTGCTCTACCACCACATTCACATAGAGGGAGAATAGGGTGGGAGCTAAAACACAGCCCTGCCGGACACCCCTCACGACCTGGATCTTATCAGTCTTTTCTCCATTCAACCCCCATCTAACCTGAGCATAGTTGGATTTATGCAGTTTAATAAGGAGGTTTAAGATGTAAGGGGGCATCCCAAGACCATACAACACCCTCCACAGTTCCTCCCTAGGAACCAGGTCAAAGGCAGTCTTCAAGTCTATAAAGGCTAAGTAAAGACTGCCCTTGCCCAGCTCCACCACCTTCCAGTAAAGTAACAGGAGCCTAAAGACTTGTTCGATGGTTCCTGTGCCTGAGCGAAACCCAGCTTGCATATCAGACAATATGTGGTTATCATCCACCCATTGCAAAATCCTCCCCAGAATAGCTTTTCTCGCCACCTTCTGGGTTGAGTCTATAAGGCTTATTGGCCTATAGTTCCCTGGTAAATCCCGACAGCCCTTTTTAAAAATTGGGACTACCTCTGCCCCTTTCCAGGACTCTGGCACAGATCCTCCCTCGATAATAGCATTAAGTAGGGCCGAGATCAGTATCCCCCATTCACTTGGAAAGGCTCGAAGGAGGTCCCCTGGCAACCCGTCCGGGCCAGCTGCTTTTTGTGGTATAAGAGTTTTAATCAGGTTCATGACCTTCCGTGCGGAGAAAAGGTCTGTATCTCTATCTAAGGTATAGGGGGGGAGGATGAAGGGATCGTTAAGTGTACCTTCAACGGCGGAATAAAGTGCCTTAAAATGGTTGAACCACGCCTGGGCAGTGATAGTGCAGGGCCTTAGGGTATCGTCAGGGCGATTCCTTCTTCCCACCAAGTCCCAGAACCCTTTGGCATCTCTCCCTCGACTAGCAGCCAAGAGGTCCTGCCAGTAATTATCCTCCCACTCCTTCTTAGCGTTTTTTTGACAGTGAGAGTATAGCCTTCTGGCCTCCCTGGTCCTAATTAGTGATTTGGATTTAACTGCTTCTACAAGCAGCGTCTTCGCCTCCCTGCATTTGTGATTAAACCAACCTTGTCTAGCCCGGGAACGTGGTTTCTTCCTATTGGCACTAACTGGGACAATAAAAAGGTCACTAAGGGCCTGGCTTAGGCTACAGAACCTGGCAGGAACCTCCATCAGCCCACCCACAGAAGACTCGAGATTTTCTAGGGCTACAGCTAAAAGCTGCGTTATGGAGAATATTTTCTCCACTGAAAGCGACAGCTTAGCCCACTTTAGCCGTCGACCGCAGTTAGAGACTGAAGACATATCCGGGGCGGGGATACAAGCGGTTCTGCTCCCAGTGCCATCTAGCCACCTATGGGTCAGGGTAAGCGAGAGGAGGTTGTGATCACTCTCAACAGAGGGTATAATCACCATATCTTTTACCATGCTCCATAGGTGAACGTCAAGAAGAAAATAATCGATTCTTGACGTGTGCGCGGGCCTATTGTATGTATGGGCTCCCTTTTTATCGGAACTGGTCCTGCCATTAAGGGCCCTCAGGTCAAACTCCATTAATAGGGAATTAACCTGGAGCACCACTTCAGTCCATTTTTTAATTGGGCTGAGCTCTAAAGCTGGTATCCCCCACCTATTGTCATCGTCCTCTTGATCTTGTGTGACTTCAGGGCTAAGGGGCTCAAAGGTGCAATTGAAGTCACCCGCAACCAAGGTACAGTGCTTATGTGGAGAGGATCGAAGTAAAGCCTCCAGACGGGCTATGGTTGGGGATTCTCTACCCCCCTTCATACCTCGGGCATAGATGTTAAAAATGTTTAAAAAAACATGTCCCTTAGGGTTTTTCAGGGTGATGTTAAGGAGGTCAGGGCATTTAGTGTCCTGCTCCTCCACCCTACAATTAAGAGCGGAGGCTACCCAGATGAGGAGGCCACCCGAAGGGCGACCTCTACCAGTCTCTGAGTGGACAGCTGGTAAGTGGTGGGTAGAATATCCTGCCTTGTGTACGGGCTCCTTACTCCAGGTTTCCTGGAACAGGCATATGGAGTACTGCTCCACAAGTAAGTTCCAGTCAGGCAGGGCCAGCTTCCTGTCCAGACCAGCCACATTCCAGCTGAGAACCCTAATAAGTGGGTCCGCCACAGCCGCAATGCTGCCGGGCCTGACAGGGCCAGATGAGTCTACCTCTCCCATAATAGGGCAGACAATGGCAGGCTCAAGTGGCACCCTCCCTTCCCTTAATTCCCCTGTGTCCACTATGACAGCCTGTTCGTCTGGTAGGGTTGAGGGATCTTTAGATTTAGCAGTTAAAGGGGACTGGGCATCGCAACACCGGGCCACCCGAACCTCCTCACGGGAGTCAAAAAGTCAATAACCCCTGGTGCCCCAGCTCGGTAATGGCAAGGCTGCATGCAGCTGCGCTACAGTTGTTACTGGGTGCCATTGACCGTAAGAACTAATTTGGGTTGGGAACACAGGATGGGTAGCTGGGGGGTTCGTGACCGTCCGCGGGTAGAAGAATGTTAGATTAACTGCTTCAACTCCGGGACCGGCCTTGGCCTGCACTAAGCTACATATTGAGTGGGCAGCTCTTATGTCTTGGAAATTCACCACCACACAGTCCCCCTCAAATGATTTTTTCCCCTGACCAATCCAGCCCACCCTGCGTACACCGAGGATCAAGCCATCCACACCCAATGGAAGGGGTCTGTTGGCTTGCAACCAGTGGATGACCTTGTTCTTCAGTGCCTGGTGGGTTTCCTGCTGGGTGTCCTTCAGAGGTGGAACCTTGATAAGGACAACAACGTATGGTTGACACTCAGGGGGGAGATTGACTGGGGGCCACTTCCGTACCACCTTTTGTGGTATAACCACTGGAGTTGGATTTTTGGGTGGACAAGTAGTTATGTTTGCCTTTGGAGCCGTGACTACTCCCCTGGCTTCGGCGGGTGGAGTGGCCAATGGTTTAGATTTGGGACCAGCCCCTCCTTCTTGCCGCTTTTTTTGGACAGGGTTAGACTTTGGTGGTCTCACTGCTGAGGGGGTACTATCGTGGACCTGGACAACATGGGTAATAGTAGTCGGCTTTGCCGGTTTAGCACTAGCCAGGGGTGCTGATGTTATAGCCATCCCAGAGGCATGTGCATGAGCGGACAATGCCGGTGTGTGTTCCTGTGCTAGTCCTACAGAATCCCTTTTCCCTTCATTCCCATCTGCAGTATCCTCCCTGAGCCTTGACTGTAGTTTAAAAAGGGTTTTCAAGGAGAAAAAATTGTCCCGGGTGGTCTGTTCGAATTTGTCAAGCCTATCACCCAGACTTTTGACTTGGTCTAAAAGTGGTACCAGCAAGGACTTGACCAATTTCTCGAAGGGCTCAAGGGAGGGCCCCTCGTTTGAGGGTGTAGATAGTGGCGGGACCGAGTAGTGAGACAGTCGGGTTTCAGCTGCTGGTACTGGTGGGGTAATGCTCCCAAATGGTCCTGGCCCTCCATCTTCTAGATGCGTAAGACCTTTTTGGGACTGTATCCTAGGACGCTTATAAAGTGAGGAATAACTTCCCTTCCGTGTGCTAATGACCCTTTTTCTTTTCTTATGTGCCCGACAAGCTCGTGCCTGAGGCAACGGTTTCTGGCCTAGTGTGGGAACCTGGGTAGAGAATTGGGAATTGTGACCAGGGGGGGTAGCTGTAGGTGGGGCGGGGCAAGGCTCTGCAGCAACTGGGCTAGGGCTGGAGGGAAGGGGATTGGTTATTAAGCTTTCTATCCTGTCAATACCTGCCTCTATAGCTACTATCCGTGGCACTCCGGACAGAATCTCAGGCAAAGGAGAGTTGGAATTTGTGGAAATTGGGGACAGGGCATGTGCAACGGCTCCCAAAGAAGAACGTTTGGAAGGAAAGGAGTCTTGTGAGAGGCGACGTTCCGTCATCACAATCTCCTTTTCGATGACGGCTGCTACCCTAGTGATGAATTTGTCCATTGTGCCGATCATTGTACTCCCCATGGCACTTTCACCCCCACCCCTCAAAGCTTTACCAGAGCGGGTTGACATGTTGACCTCAAGACCCACTGGTAGACTCCGAGCCCTTGGGCCAGAAGCGATGGATGAAAGAGGGGTGGCCCAGCCCAGCCTCTGTCAGCCCCTGACGGCCACAGACGGCCCGCCCTCTGCCCGGGCGTCACGGAGGGAGCGTCCCTGCTTTGTAGCGCCTCCGAGCGCGAAGAAGGCGGGAGGCAGGAAGTGCCCGCAAAGCTCACTGGGAGCTGTAGTCTCCAGCCGCCAGGATGGAGCAGCGGCGGCGAGACACACAGCGTTCCCCACCCAGGAGCAGGAGCAGGAGCAGCTCGCAGCGTGACCTCAGGAGTGTGCCTGGCCGGTAGGTGATTGTCCCCCGCTCCACCGAGGGAGCGTCCCTGCTTTGTAGCGCCTCCGGGCGCGAAGAAGTCGGGAGGCAGGAAGTGCCCGCAAAGCTCACTGGGAGCTGTAGTCTCCAGCCGCCACGATGGAGCAGCGGCGGCGAGACACACAGCGTTCCCCACCCAGGAGCAGGAGCAGGAGCAGCTCGCAGCGTGACCTCAGGAGTGTGCCTGGCCGGTAGGTGATTGTCCCCCGCTCCACCGAGGGAGCGTCCCTGCTTTGTAGCGCCTCCGGGTGCGAAGAAGGCGGGAGGCAGGAAGTGCCCGCAAAGCTCACTGGGAGCTGTAGTCTCCAGCCGCCAGGATGGAGCAGCGGCGGCGAGACACACAGCGTTCCCCACCCAGGAGCAGGAGCAGGAGCAGGAGCAGCGTGACCTCAGGAGTGTGCCTGGCCGGTAGGTGATTGTCCCCCGACCGGTAGGTGATTGTCCCCCCTGGGAAGGCCCCTTTGAAGAGGTCGATTACATATCGTCTGGGGTCGGCCCCTTCAAGGCCTTCTTGTACTCCAAGTACACGAAGGTTGTTACGTCTCTGCCTGTTTACTGATTCTTCGAGTTTCCACTGGATGTACCTGTTCTGCGCAGAATGATCCTCTGCCATGGACGTAGCCTTAGATGCATCTGCCTCAGTTCCGACAATCCTCTCCTCCAAGTTCGAAACTCTGTCACCCAAATTTGAGAAAGCTTTTGAGAGCTTACTTACAACGCCCTGCATTTTCCTCATCCCTGCTTGCACCTTCCTACTATCTTGTCTAGCCTCTTCTCTGTGAGCCAGGATGGCCTAATATATTACATCTAGCGTTGAAGGTCCACTTTCCTCAGCTGGCATCATTTCTTTCGATTTCAGCAAGGGGTAATGGAGCAGTTATCCTGGGCTGGCTCCATTTTTCCCCTAGACCGTCCCCTCCTATTCTGTGCCCCTTTCAGTACGGATTTAACGGCTGTTTGAGGGATTTCGGCTTCCATCTTCATCTTCTGAGTCTTCACCATTTGAATCTGGACTGCTCCCCCAGGGATGTGCTTTCTCTATCATCTGACCACTCTGCACCTTCAGAGAGTGAATAGAAAGAGTCACTAGGCACCTTCTCCACTTTTTCCCCCTCCTGCTCCTCTTGCTCCGATTCCCCCCATTCCTTTCTTTTCTTCTTTTGTTCATCTCTTTGATAGCCTGATTCAGATGACTGGGACGTTTTAGATGAAGAGCTTATCACTGTGCCTGGTACTTCCTGATGATAGCTAGCCTGCGGGGGCGTACCAGTTTTATCTGACTCACCCGAACAGTGGGGCGGCGGCTGCCCCTTGAGCTGATCCACTGGTCCGACATGTGCGGGCTTGGAGAGAGCTTGCCGCTGCCCCTCCCCGACCCCTCACCATTCTACAGACTGTCCATATCGGGCCCCCCTCTTAAGGCAGGCACAATATTGAGCTGCACGGGTCTTTCAAGCTCCTCATTTGCTCCTCATTTGCATTTATCATAGACACAGACCCAAATCCGGACCCTGACACTGTTGGGGATGCTGTAGGTACTGGAGGCAGTTGAGATACTGGAGTGGGGGTAGTGGTGGGAGTGATGAGTGGAGCAACCTCTTCGACTGTGATCCCCTTCGTAGCAGCCAAGCTTACCTCATCGCCTAGGGGGGTGTCCTCCTTGCTTTCTGCACCAGTATCCTTGCCTGAATCCGTGTCATTAACAGTCTCCTTGGGAGTCCTTGCCCTCTGCAGAAGTTCCACTACAGAAGGCCCTGCCATACGATCCTTAGGAGGGGGAGCGCCCTTCCCTCTCCTTGGAGGCAGTGGTGTCAAAAGGTCTTGATCCGGATTAGGGGAGAACAGCTTCTTCTGGCCCGGTGATCAGGGTGGGGGGTCCCAAATATCGCTCCCCCAGCTGCCATCTCCACTGCCTCTGCAGCTTCTGCAGCCCCCTCCACATGGGCCTTACGGGCCGCTGCCGCTGCAGCAGCTCTTGCCGCAGCTGCTGAAAGTGCCTTTGGAGGCATAGCCGCATTCAGGGTGCCCCCGCTGGCCAGTGATTAGTCGGTGCAACAGTCAGATTAATGAGCCTCTGTAGTTGTTTCCAAACTTGCTTGCGTGGTGTCCGTGCCACTACCGCAGTAATGCAGGCTTTCCAGAGCCTTTGCCTCTGGCGATGCGCCTGCCTCAATCCTGTGGACATCGGCAGAGGAAGCATGGAGCACAGAGCAAGAGAGGTAAGGCAACAGTGAGGAATGAGGACAGGCCGATGTGGGATGAACGAGGGATGGACGAGGATTGGTTTCTCCCGATAGCATGATAACACGGTAACACGACGGCCAGGTGAGTGATGCGGGAAACCAAACGGGGGGGGGGCAGTTGATTATCCGATAGACAGCGAGACACGCAGTGTGTGAAGCAATGCGATGTCATCGGCGGCAGTTCAGGAGCAGTTCAGGAGCAAATCGAAAGCCCCCCAGTGAGTGGTGACAGGTAATGGCGAAATAATGATGAGGGATTGCAGAAACGGTTAAATGTGCAGTTAGATGCACCGTGCTGTAGAGAAGTTTTTGTGCACAGTTAGGGAGCGTCTAGGTAGATAGCGCTGCGAAGACCTCCAAAGTGCCAGCCTGTGCCTCTGCAGGCCGACCGACACGTCCCCGCAGGGGACACAAGTAAGAGGGCGGCCCCCATAGTGCCACAAGATGGCACACGGGGCAGCCCAGCGCTATGAGATCCCGGAGGGTCCCGCGCGTCACTTCCGGCCTGGTGTGGGCGGGGGAGAGTATATATTCCTCCCCCGCCCACCTAGCGGCCTCTTTGTCCACCGTCCCCTCACCCTAACGCCGTTTGGTTGCTGGCGCTCCAGCCATGCGGCTGGACGCGTTGTCCTATTTCGCCGGGGGTCGTTGTGCCGCTTTGTCCGTCGGGGTTATTAGGTGAGTCAGGGTTGAGGGTGTATTTGCTCCTTGTGGTACAGTCTGGGTTGTGTCTTTGCCAAGGCTGTAGGGGCACGGCAAATCCGATGCGAAGGAGCAGGGGGGACAGAGAGGCGCGGGTCAGATTTGTGTTATGCGGTACAAAAGGGGGTGGTGATGGACGGAGCATCTGAATCAATCAAACACTCACACCCAGTCAAAAGATCTGGGTTTAATCCATCACTGTTCTTTAGCCCACTCTGCCACCCCAGTTCAGACATGGCTATATGCAAATCAGTCTGACCCTGTGCCTCATGGGAACAGTCCAACCCGAACTGCCAAGCCATGTCTTCCCTGGACCGGAAACAAGCTTCCGAGGACCGGTTTCTGGCATTCCAGCCTTCTTCAGCCCGGCTTGCTTGAATTCAGTGGCAAAGTGAGCAAGGGACTCACGTCTGAGCATACCCTGCCACACTTATGGCGGCCAAAAGCGGTACAAAAGGGGGTGGTGATGGACGGAGCATCTGAATCAATCAAACACTCACACCCAGTCAAAAGATCTGGGTTTAATCCATCACCGTTCTTTAGCCCACTCTGCCACCCCAGTTCAGACATGGCTATATGCAAATCAGTCTGACCCTGTGCCTCATGGGAACAGTCCAGCCCGAACTGCCAAGCCATGTCTTCCCTGGACCGGAAACAAGCTTCCGAGGACCGGTTTCTGGCATTCCAGCCGTCTTCAGCCCGGCTTGCTTGAATCCAGTGGCAAAGTGAGCAGATTTGTGTTATGTACTTGAACTTTGCTGCAACCGCTTTGTGGGTCTATGTAGGGGAGACGAGTTGGCCTAACTACTTGGGCGTGCGACCTCGGACCTGTCCCCGATTTGTCCGCAGCTCGTTGTTGCCCCTTTTATTGTCTTTGTCGTCGCGGTCCTTAGTTCCCTCGGTCGGGTTCTCGAGCTGCGGCTGGTATGGTGAGTTCTATTCTGCTCACTACTATACGCCCCCCCCTCCCGTCCTCACATGGGGGGCTTGGGGGAGGGAGCTGACCGCAGGGAGGTCTCCTCCCCCGGGCGGTTTGGGAGGGCTGCGAGGGGTTTTTTCTTAAGAAGTTGCCAGAAGGTTCTGGACTTTGGGCTGGCCTAGTAGGACTGGCCAGCCCAATTATAAATTCCCCCGTTCCCGCCTCCTAGCCACCATTTTAGGTTTGGTGACCTGGTGGCTAGGAGGGCTGTTAGCGTTTTTGTGAAAGAGGGTACTGTGTGCTTTTGTGAGACAGTTTCTTAGGCTTTATTGTGTAGGCTTATTGTCTTAACTATTTTCCAATGGAGGATTCGCGAGTTGTCGAGGCGATGCGTCTGCTGGCTGAGGCAGGTCGCATGGATTTGCTGGCAGGAGGTGTACAGGCGCGGCCCCAGCGCCAGGCTTCTGCTGGCGTGGTCGCTGCGGTAATGGCGTGCTCGTCGCCGAAGAAGAGACGCCCGAGCCAGGTAAGCGATAGGGGCCGGTCCCGTACAAGGGGGAGGCGGAAGCTCCGGCGGTATGCGGCGCTTCTAGTGAGGGCGGGAGGGAGGCGTTCCTGGCTCCGGCGCCCCAGGTAAGAGTTGTGGTGGGGGCGGGGAGAGCTCCGGGCATGCCCGGCGCCATGGTGGGGCAGGCGCAGGTTTCGAGTGGCGCGCTGCTTCCCCCCTCGGGTGTGCGGGCGGGAGCCCTGGATTTAACTGGACCGTTTGGTTCAGTTTCCGCATCGACGGGAAGGCGGGGAAGGGGGGGCCGGGGAGGGAGCAAGAAGCGCTCCGCTTCGGACCCGCTGGTCGAGCGGCGCGCACAGTCCAAAGAGGTAGTCTCTGCGCGTGGCGCGCGCAGAGGCTCTGTTCAATTTGTTATACAGGGAGCAGGCCAGGAGCGGGTTGAGCCCGGTGTCCATGACGCTCAGTGGGTTGTACAGGAGTCGCAGTTTGTGCCTGAGGCGGCACCTCGAATGTTGTTAACCCCTTCCAGGCATTTTGCTTATGAGAGACAGGCTGGGGAGAGGAGTGATTCGAGTATGGTGGTACCTCATGTTGAGTTGGGCCCAGGGGGCTTGGCACCTTCTTATGGTCAGGTAGTTTCTGGACAGGATGCCGATACTGGTATGGTGGATGTTGGGGGTAATGTGGGTAGCCCTTTATTGTTTTCCACGCCTGGTTCTTCAGTGGGTGATGTTCTGTCTGTTGGGGGGGGTTCTAGGGGTGAGGGAGAATGGGCCCAAATGGGCGAAGGAGGTTCTCTTTCTGGTGTGGCTTTGGAACAAGAGGCTCCACGTTCAGGGGGTTTTGGGTCTGCTGTTTTTCTGGGAGTGGATGACAGTCTTCAGAGAGAAGGCAGGAGAGTATCACTGGGGGGACACGGATCCTTTCCTCCTGACAATAATGTAACAAGACAGGCTCTTGGTGCAGGGTCGACAGTTCTTAGTTCTTCATTGGTAGTTAATACTGGAGGGTTTTGCGCACCTGGCGTACTGAGCGTGGGGGGTGTGGGCTCTCAGGGCACGATGTTGGGGCATGGAAGGGGTTTTGGCCATGTGAGTGGTGGTTTTGTACAAGGGCCCAGGGATGCAGTTCCACGTTTGGCTGGGGATACAAGAGGCCCATATTTTATGTGTGGTTCACCTGGGTGGGAGCATTTTGGTGCGGCAGGTCTTGCGCAGCGGAGTTTTCAGAAAGATGGTACAGGCCACGATTGGCGTGCAAGGGCTACTATTCAGACTTCTTCTTCAGCAGTGGCGGTGGATAATTTGGATTACAGTGAGTATGAAGAAGTGATAGGTGGCTCTCCGGTCAGGGAGGTGCCTTTGAGATCTAGTGTTCGAGGACGTTCTTTAGACAGAGGTCAGATGTTGAATGTGGGTTCTAATTGGCGGGGGACAGAGTCTGGTTTGGGCGTAGTTTTTAGGAACCCTAGCACACCAGTCCAAACTTTTTCTTTTCAGGACAGGGATAGGTGCGGCGGTCCAGACTTGGCAGGGCGCGGTCCAGTCCACTTTCGCCAAGGTGAAGCGAGGAGAATGCCTAGCGCGGCCCTCTCTGTTCCACCGAGGGAACCCGCCACGGCCAGCACACGAGGGTCCGGCGTGACCCCGCTGGCCCCAACGAGTAGCAGGTATAGGTGTCCTACCTTGCCGGCGGCTATGGAGCCGCAGAGTCAACGCAAGGGGAGTTACAGGCGGGTACGGTCTGCTCCCCCCCCTGGAGGTTCTTCGAAAACATTTAAATGTAATATTGTCGATACCGGGTTGGGTAAGACCCGTGCTGATGTTTTGCCTATTGTTTCTGATTCAGTGGTGCTGGATTATGACGAGGATAGTCCCGAAGAAGGTGAATTGCGGGACGTGGATGGGGGGGTGCCCTCTCATGTATCTGGTAGTGTTTTACAGGCTCCAGTGGTACAGAGTCAAGTGCAAGTGAGAAGAGAGCACGGCCCATCGGTCAGGGCGCCTCGCAGACTGGACACATTGACTTCAGCGCCACGGGCGGAGCCTTCGAGAGTGGTCTCTCTGTTGCCAGGTGAGCAGTTAGCTACACAGGCCAAACCTACTATGGTGTCTGTGGGCATAGGAGGGGAAAGCGATGTTGTTATTTGTGAAGGGAGGTTGCTGAAAGGACGTTACGTAAAGGACACTGCTGTGGGCACTGATGATGTTGTTGAAGTAACGGGTAAAGTGGAGAGTGGTACTAGCACTGGTGCTTCCAGTACGGTTAAAGAACCAGTGGCCAGTAAAGAGTTGAAAATTAAAAAATTACCTTATATGGGGGTCACAAAGCCTTTGGGGGCTCATTTGATGTTGACCACAAAAGAACGTATTTGGAACGGTGAGTATGTGGAACTTCTTAAGCTGCTACACCGGGAAGTCCGGTCCAAAGAGGGGTCTAAGGAAGAGGAGTTTGAGTTGGCCAAACGTCCTAGAGTCCCTTTAAACATTGAAAATTGGACAGCTGCATTCCTTATTTATGCGAGTGTATACTGTGAAAAGTTTCCAGAGCGCAGCGTGTCTCTTTTTAAATACATGGATGTTATACGCAAGGCGCAGATCACTGGAGGGGGGTTTGCTTCGTCCCAGTATGATGAGGAGTTCAGAGCCAGGATGGCTTGGGATCCGGAGGCCAAGTGGGGTGAGCTGGATCTTGACTTATGGCAGCATACCATGGGATCTGCATCTGGGGGGAAGACTATTTTTACAGCGAGTGGCTTCCCTTTAGTTTACCGGCCCTTTCAGGGCAAGCCCACCCGGGGAGGGGTGGGAGCTACTTCAACCACACAGTCAGGCATTGGCGCATGCTGGGAGTTTAACAAGGGATCTTGTACCAGAGAATATTGTAAGTTTAAACACGAATGCTCTGGCTGTGGTAGGAGACACCCATTTTACAGATGCTGGGATAACCAGCCAGCAGGAAGCCAACAGGGGAAACAGGCGAGTGCAGGTGGTTCAGGGACGCCCCCACAGTTTTCAGGGGGAAGGGGATCCAGAGGTTCTAAGGGTGTTGGGTCCAAGGGCTCATACACCGGTTAAGTTGGAGAGATTGCGCCTTGCGCTTCAGGACTATGAGGATGAAGTAGTAAAGAAAAAATTGTTGGATGGTTTTGAATTTGGTTTCCGGCTGGGTTACATGGGCTCAAGGGAGAGGAGATGGTCTGCTAATTTAAAATCAGCATCTGAGCATGGCGCAGTGGTGCAAGACAAGCTAAATAAAGAAGTACATGAAGGAAGGATGGCTGGCCCTTTTCATGATTGGCCGATCCTTAATTTAATTATATCACCTGTTGGAGTGGTCCCGAAGAAAGATCCGGGACAATTCAGGCTTATTCAACACTTATCATGGCCAGAAGGGTCGTCTGTGAATGATTTTATTGACCCAGAGGCTGTTTCAGTCTCTTATTCCTCAGTTGACGTGGCCATGTCACTTGTTGTGACCGCGGGCGCAGCTGCTGAGATGGCCAAGTGTGATATAAAGTCTGCCTTCCGGCTGTTGCCTGTCCACCCGGATGATTGGTGTCTCCTGGGTATACATTTTTCAGGTCAATGGTATGTAGACAAGGCTCTGCCGATGGGTTGCTCCGTTTCATGTGCTCTTTTTGAGTGTTTTAGTACTTTTCTACAATGGTACTTTACTCATCAGTCCTGTCACTCACTGGTAACGCACTACCTAGATGACTTTTTCTTTGTCGGGTCCCCGGGCTCCACGGAGTGCCAGTCTGCTCTGGACACCTTCCAAGGGCTCATGGAGGATCTGGGAGTTCCTTTGGCTCCCGAGAAAACGATGGGTCCTGCCACTGTTTTGACCTTTTTAGGTATTGAAATTGATTCTGTGGCAATGTGTGCTCGCCTGCCTGAGGATAAAAAACTGAAAATGTTGGAGTTACTTGAAGCCATGTTATCCAAAAGGAAGGTGTTGGTGAAAGATGTTCAGGTGCTACTAGGCCATCTCAATTTTGCCTGTAGGGTGGTGAGAGCAGGCAGGACTTTTTGTCGCAGATTGGGCAGGGCTCTTGCAGGTCAACAGTTGCCTCACCATCGTGTTCGTTTGTCTGCTGGTGTCAAGGAGGACTTGAGAATGTGGAAATTTTTTCTCTCTTCTTTTAATGGTGTTCCTTTGGTACGGGACGTTGACTTCCAGTGGGATGTGCAAATGTTCTCAGATGCTGCTGGCAGTGATGGTTTTGGGCTGTATTGGAATGGAAGATGGTGTGCTGAACGTTGGCCGGATGAGTGGTTGAATGGCGGCCGCAGCATTACCTTTTTGGAGCTTTTCCCTTTGCTGGTGGCTTTGACCCTTTGGGGGGAGGAATTGGCACACAAGAAGGTGCTTTTTCGTGTGGATAACATGCCTGTAGTGGAGATCGTTAACCGACAGTCTGCCAGGGATGAACAGGTATTGAAGCTCATGAGAGTCTTCGTGCTGGGTTGTTTGAAACACGACATTCACTTTCGTGCTTTGCACATCCCTGGTGTGGACAATGACATTGCGGATGCTCTGTCTCGTTCACAGTGGGGGAGATTCCGTGGACTGGCGAGGGAAGCAGACAGAACACCGACCCCGATGCCGATTCATCTGTGGCACGTAGGCAATGTCGGGTCGTACAACTGGTGGTAGGTTCTTTGTCTGTGTCTACGCGTTCTGCCTATTCTCTGGCCTGGAGGGAATTTCTGGAGTCCGGTGCTTCTAGGCGTGAGGAAGTTTGGCGTCGTTCTGAGGATGTGGTGAACTTCATTTTAGACCTCATGGATAGAGGGTTGACCAAGGTAACCATTGCAGGTAAATTGGCAGGGATAGCTTTAATGGGTAAGTTGTTGTGGGGTTATTCTCCGACAGCGGGGGAAATTGGCAGAAGGATGCTTGAGGGTTGGGCCAGAGAGCAAGGGCATACTAGTAGACTCAGGGCTCCTTTATCTTGGCAGATCCTGGCTCGGTTGATCACTATTCTTCCTTCTGTTTGTTCAGATGACTTTGAGTCATGTTTATTTTCCATGTTAATGGCATTCATGTTTTTTGGAGCTTTCAGGGTTTCGGAGTTGTTGGGTTCGAAATACAAGTGTGGCCTATTTTGGCGGGATGTTTTTTGTTCGGATGAGGGGGTGCATATATGGTTGGCCAGCTCCAAAACTGATCAGACGAGGAAAGGGAAGGGTGTGTGGTTGCAGGCGCGTGCTCCAAGGCTTACTTGCCCTTTACTGTTGGCGCGGCGCTGGCGTTCACTGTGTGGGGGTGGTGATGATGCGCTTGTTTTTCAGCATATTGATGGCACCCCTGTTACAACATACCAATTCCGCATGGTTTTGCGCAAGGCTTTGCAGCACTTAGGCCTGGATGGGAACTTATATGGGACACATTCTTTCAGGATTGGTGCTGCAACTGAAGCCTTCAACAGAGGTTGGACTGAAAGAGATATCATGAGATTGGGGCGTTGGTCTTCCAACTGTTTTCAGCGCTACGTGAGGAGTCCAGCAGAGGAGGCGCTTGCGTCATCTTCCTTCCCATGAGCTCTAACTCTGTTTTCTTTTGTAGGATCGGTTGCTGGGCCTCGTTCTCCTGTGGTGACAGTCTGGATAGTTGGGCATTCCTTCGTGAAGTGGGCCCGAGTCCAGGCGGCACAGAGTTACTTTGGAGAACTTTTGGGTTTTAATGCTCGAATGTTTAATGTGGTTTGGAAGGGGAAAGGTGGGATGCTCTGGAGAGAGTTAATCCCTTGTCTTAACAACAATATGGTGGGCGGGCTATGTCCTGATATTTTGGTCATCCATCTGGGGGAGAACGATCTCTGTGCTACCAAGGGTGTGGTGTTACTTCGAGCTATTAAAAGGGATCTGGGCCTTATTAAGGAGCTTTGGGCTGGGTGCCATGTCTTTTGGACTGAATTGATACCGCGTAGGATCTGGAGAGGGGCAGTCAATCCCAGGGCTGTTGACAGGGCCAGGAAGAAGGTAAACTCTGAAGTTTCCCGCTGCTGCCGTGGTCTTGGTTTTAGCAGGATTTCCCATAGGGAAATTAAATTTGAGACGGTGGAATTTTTCAGAGATGATGGTGTTCACCTGTCCAGAGTGGGAATGGACCTATACTTGTTACGTGAAGTTTTGGCGCGTTCGCTAGCTATGCAGCGTTGATATTGGTTCGGTTCTGTTTTTAGTTTACTGTTTGGGGGGGCAGAAAGGGAGGTGGTGTAGTTTCTCTCCCCCCCCCTACCTTTCTGGGTGGCGGGGTTTTTGGTTGTATCGGTGCGGTTTATGGTAGATTGTTTGATGAGTATTGGATCGATTCTTTGATTGACAGGTTCAGGGGTATGTTGGTCATTGTTTGACCGTTCAGCTTTTGGGGGGGTATTGGCAGGAGTGAAGGGTCAGGCAGGGTTTATGGTTATAGAGGGCCTGGCTTTCAATATGTGATTGGGGTTTGATGAATAAAGGTTTTTAATGATGACGTAATGATTTGATTAATGACGTAATGTTTATTGATGATGTGATGTTTATAATGTTGTTGTAATGTTTTAATGCTGTATTGTTGGGTGGGGGAGGGGCCAAAGAATTTTAGGGGAGGGGGTGGGGGGCGGGGTTTGTAGTTAATTATTTATTTAGTGAGGTATAGTTTTGTAAGGCGTTGCCAAGGTTTTATATTTGTAATGTGCACCTGTTTCCTAATAAAGCGGCCTTTTCCACACTCAAAACATTCTTGGTCTACTTTTCTCCCACCCCTCGCCCTCCCTCCCAAGGGGGGCTTGGGGGAGGGAGCTGACCGCAGGGAGGTCTCCTCCCCCGGGCGGTTTGGGAGGGCTGCGAGGGGTTTTTTCTTAAGAAGTTGCCAGAAGGTTCTGGACTTTGGGCTGGCCTAGTAGGACTGGCCAGCCCAATTATAAATTCCCCCGTTCCCGCCTCCTAGCCACCATTTTAGGTTTGGTGACCTGGTGGCTAGGAGGGCTGTTAGCGTTTTTGTCCCACCCTCCCTCCCAATTTTTTATTTCCTCTTTTCTGGGGTTTTTCTCCCCCCATTTTTGTTACGTCAGGATTTTTCTCTCTTCTTTTATTTTATATTTTTATTTTTGATTAAAGGCTGTTTTCTTAGATATAGGTGTGCAGGGTTTTTTTCTTGTGATTTGTATTGTCGCTAGGAACAGGTGCTGTGCGGGGTTTTTGGTTGTATCGGTGCGGTTTATGGTAGATTGTTTGATGAGTATTGGATCGATTCTTTGATTGACAGGTTCAGGGGTATGTTGGTCATTGTTTGACCGTTCAGGTTTTGGGGGGGTATTGGCAGGAGTGAAGGGTCAGGCAGGGTTTATGGTTATAGAGGGCCTGGCTTTCAATATGTGATTGGGGTTTGATGAATAAAGGTTTTTGATGATGACGTAATGATTTGATTAATGACGTAATGTTTATTGATGATGTGATGTTTATAATGTTGTTGTAATGTTTTAATGCTGTATTGTTGGGTGGGGGAGGGGCCAAAGAATTTTAGGGGAGGGGGTGGGGGGCGGGGTTTGTAGTTAATTATTTATTTAGTGAGGTATAGTTTTGTAAGGCGTTGCCAAGGTTTTATATTTGTAATGTGCACCTGTTTCCTAATAAAGCGGCCTTTTCCACACTCAAAACATTCTTGGTCTACTTTTCTCCCACCCCTCGCCCTCCCTCCCAAGAGGCGGCATCTGCCCAGGTGCGAGGCGGTACGTTCTGTCTGGTGGGGGGGGGGGGGGTCGGGGGGGGAGCAGTCTGCTCCGAAGGGGCTATGTTATGCGGTGCTTTTGTGCACCGGGTGTATGCACATGTGATCCCTGCTCGGACCTGGAGGCTGTTGATTCCGGTTTTATATTCAATGGGCTTCGGGGTTTTGCGGTATTTTGACTTGTTTCCCCATGTCTACTACGCGACGTAGGGGGAGTGGCAGGCTGTGTTGTTTTGGGTAATACATTACGCTTACGGTCCACACGTCGTCTTATGGCTGTGGCCTCGGTTTGGGCGGGCGGAGCTTTGGGGGCATAACCCCTTCCTTCCCTTTACTTGGTTGAATCATTGGGCTCATGGAAGAGCCACGGTAGCCACAGCACTGTGATACTAATTATGTAGTTTTCCTTCTCTTTATTTGCCTTTGCTGAGAGCTCTCCTTTCTTTTTCGCCTCAATTGATTTTGTTTTTTCATATGACATGATTATGTGAAGAACGAACTCAGTGTCTTAGACACTAGAGTAGTATACATCTATTGTACAGTATCAGTACGTGCAACGTGTAGGAGCAGTAGTAGCTCAATAGGGTGAGCTTTATCCTTTAGAGCCACGGTCCCTGGTTCGTTCCCAGGTAGCAGCCAATTTTATTCCCGCGTTTATGGCTCTCACGTGCCAGGGAGCCCCACCCAGGGGGCAACGAGCATTTTGGATATGGCGCCACAGGATCGAGGCCCTCGAACTCTCCCACGGGGCCGTGCGTTGGCAAAATGGTGTCCACTTGGTGGAGGCCCCGCCTCCTCCTCGGAGCTAAGAAATTACAAAATGGCGCTCTAGTTTATAGAATGCCCGTACGAGCACCGGGGGGGGGGGGGCGCTAGGCACCGTGTTTTTTATCATTGCTTGGTATTGTTACATAGAGTGCAGTTGCGGGCCTTGTGCTAATTTTCAATTATCCTCCCTGTATGTAAATGTTTAGCATTCTTCTTTTAAGGGCCTGCCCGTAGTGCGCTCATTGAGGTGCGCAGTAACGTTTTCATCTGGTCTTCTGGTGCCCCGATTTTTAATAGGTAGCCCCCCTCTTTACCCGGCGCGTCGAGATGCTCAATAGGTAGGTGTGAGGTGAAGTGAGAGCTTACTGGGCAGTGGTGTATGAATTACATTTTCCTTTATATCAGCTAATTGTACGTTTGTTTTCTCTGCCTATTGTCTAGTTTTCGTGTCAACGCTGTTTTTTAAGACTGGGTGATGGATGTTGTTTTCTAAGACATCCTTTTCCTCTGCTGGTTCTTCAAAAGACCTCTCTCTGGTTGTTATTGTTCGGGGCGTCCTGGCTCCTCAGGTGTGTCACAGAGGGTCTTTGTTCTGGTTTCGACGGGAGCCCTCTGAGTTTGGGTTGACTTTAGACGTCTTTTCTTTGCACGCTGAATTTACGGGATGATAGACGTGCTTAGGGTGTTACATTGGAGGTTTTCTGGCTACACTACACTCTTGTACGAACTATCTCTCAGTACAGGTGTGCTTAAGCTAGCACTGGGGTCTCTGTGGGACACAGCATTAATTAACAGGCGGAGTTTGCCGTTATTCTTTTCGACGATTACCATACAATGTTCCTTTTATCTGAGAGGGAGCTGTCCCGATGCACTTCCTGTTATCCCCACATCTCGCTTTCCAGGTAGCTTAGCAGTCTTCTGGACTGAGGGAGGAGATGGTAGTCATCTTGTGCTTAGGCTTTTGGCCCGCTTGTGTTTCCCCTTTGTGCACGAGTTCCGGAATACATGTGTCGTGGTGCCCGTGTCCCCCTTTGTGTTTTCTCGTTGGGGTGGGAGTTCGTGGAGTGGGGGTTTTCCCTCCTTTGCCTCCGGGTGCTGGTATGGGAGCAGCGAGAGGCAGTGTTGTCCCGTTTGTTTTCCACCTCGGCTACTCAGCGAGGAATACTCTTACGCGCAGTGGAGGTCCCAGTGCGGAGATTTGCTTTACTATAATGGGGCAGTCTCCCCCCCTTCGGCCACAGGCCCCGTCCCCCTGCGGCATTCCTTCCCCGGGGCAGTGTCCAGTGATGTCGGCCTGGAGTCACACGGAGCTGAGCACGGGGATGAAATCCATTCATCATTGAGTCTGTTTCCCACCTGGCAAACTCAGCATTGTCACCTCGTGGCCTGTGGCGGTGCTCCGTGTGGTCTTCCTCTGTAATTTTATTAATTAATTGTTGATTAAGGCCCCGGCCCGGTTGTGCTGCGCGAGGCTTCCCCTCCTCTGCTCTTTGCCTCTGACATAGTGGCCTGCTCCACATCGGTTACCAGAGCCAGAGGACGTGGCATCTTGGGAGCCTGCATGCAGCCTAGGAGCAGTATGCACAGGGCGGCTCAGGGAGTGGGATCCTCTTGTACGCCAGGTGCATGCCACGGTGCTTATGGCAGCACCGATTGTCATTACTGCTTGTTACGTTGGAGTTTCGGCTGCTGGGGCTACCATGGGAAGGCGACGCTTCTTGCCTGGCGCTCGGGTTGTCACTCTAGAAATGTTGCGGCGTGCCTTGGGGGAATCATGGAATTACGGGCCATGCCGAGGTTATTGGGGTTAGACCGTGCGGAGGCAGCATGAGCGGAGTGTGTCGCGGAAGGTCTGCTTATGGCGTCAGCCACGCAGTGATCATTGCTGTTTCCTTTAGGTCATGCGGTGCTCGTTTTGGAGCCCGCTGTGTGCGTGCACAGGCACAGCCCGCGTACAAGACCGGAAAAGCGATCAAAGAGTGTCCCAACATTGTACCGCGACGTCCGGAGCGACAAAGAGGCCTCCCCAAAGGGGCAGAGGTCTGAAGTACTCCAGAAGGCTCCTCCCAGCCGCCCCGGACGTGCATCACATACCAGCCTCCACCAACCAGGGGAGACTGCCTCGGGTGAGGAAACTGCTGAGTCATACGGGGGCGGGACAGCCCTTCGTGACTAGGAGCCCGCCCTCCTTATGGCCACTGCGTGGCCTCGGGCAGGCGCATTTGCCTGAGCACCTTGGGGCAGGCCTCAGGGGGCCCCACAACCTAGTGTTGCTTTTCACAGATGTGAGTGCATTCATGGGTGTGGGTTGTGGGCCCGCCCAGCTTTGCAGGGCGGGTAGGGCCTTTTGGCCGCACAGTGCATGTCCGTTGCTCCTGGTTGGGCCGCAGATCGCAGTAAGGATGCATCAAGCATTTTATCAGTGGTTTACTTAGGCACAGAGCGTTGGGAGGATTCAGTATTGTAGCGTCTGTTGCATGAATCTTTCCCTTGAGGACATAATTTGTGGTTTCTCGGGTAAAACCACTGGTGAGTCTGGGATTATCTTGCATCCCCTGTGTCATATTAGAAGGTGTTGGTGATATTAACATTGGTGAATGGGGGCAAATGTCGCTTCCCCTGTGCAAGATGGGAATGCGTTCTCAGATTAACCACTGGTGACTTTGGGCTCATCTTGCATTCCCTGCGCAATATTGGAATGTGTTCCCTTGGATAACCACCGAGTCTGGGCATAGTATGCATCCCCTGTGCCATAATTTGGGTGTTCTCGTATGGATCGCGGGGAGTCTGGGCAAGTTGTGCTTCCACAGTGCCATTTGAATATGTTTCGCGTTAAACCCGGTTGGGTCTGGGCATATCATGCCTCCTCAGTGCTATGCTCAATACCGCCTCTCCGATCCTTGGGACTTGGGTGAGCCGGCAAGCGCCGGTGGGGGCGACGAGGTTGCGTCGCTTCACCCGCTGGTTGTTTCATCGTGGAGCACTCTGCTTTCACTGAGGGGAGGGTAGGTGCTCCTTTCCTGTACCACTTGGGAGTTTCACATGTTGGGACTTCTCCCTGGGCACAGGACGATCAGTTCAGAATGGTGGAATTTTGTGTTATTCCAGTATACCCACAGTTATTGCTTACTATCTTTGAGCAATGACCAATCAGCAACTAATCTTTTTTGCCTGTCGGACTACTGCCCCCTTTGTAACTAGACATGTAACCCCATGGGTAGTATGGTAGAAGACTGGTCGGGCCCTCTCTGGGGGGGGACACGGAGGACTGGTCTTACTGTGTAATTTTGTGTTCCTCTGTTCCAGCTGAGCCAGGCAGTCTCTTTCTTACCAGGCACTTTGACTCCCATTTTATTGTGCTTAGGTTACTTTCTCACACATGCACACCCCAAGCTTTTGAATGTCTGACAAAAGCAGCCTTTTACTTTGGTCTTAGAGTTTCGTGTGGGTCAGAGGGGCGTATTTACTGATTTGGGTCTGCCTCATCGTCAGTGTTTATGTGATATCAAGAAAGTGTCATTCATAGCCTATTAGGTCTCTCTTAGTGCACTGAAATTTTGGATCTGTCACTCACAGCAGTTGAACCCGGTAGCTCTGTAGGGGGTGGCTAGTTCGTGATTGGCTATGCAAGAAAGCGTCTATCGTGGCTTCTTTTCTTATGCAACTAAGCAGCATTGACCTGTCAACAGATGGGCTGTTGTAAGTGTAGTGTTCCTTTTGTAATAAGTACAGGAAGGCATTGGCATGCGGCTATATTCCAGGCAATTTTCAGCACTTTACCTGAACAAGCTGGATAACCAGCACCGGCCCGGGCTGGTAAGGGGTTGTTTTCATGGATATGTTCCCTCTTCCAGAAACGCACGGGTTTCCATGCTATATGTTCTAACCACGCCTAGCAGACCGGCCTGCCAGGGATTGGAGCAGGACATTCGGATTTAGTACTCTGGCACCACTCTGAGAAAGACAGGTGGAAACTGGAACAGGACTTGCCAGGGCTTGCTCCGGGCCAGGAGCCTGAATGCTGTTCCGGGTCAAGTGCTCTTGGGGGGCAAGGTGGCAACTGGTGTCTGACTTTGCGTAGGGGAGAAGTAGAAGTAGTTTCAAGTGGAGGTTTGTGCTCTGGCCATGACATCCTTTCACTTTAGCTTAGTGTGCGCATTCACCTCTTTCAGCCACTAGCCTCTACCCATAGGTGATGGGAGGAATATCCGCACGGGTAGATTGGCAGAATTCTTGTATGGTCTTTTCCATGTGGCCTTTTCCAGTGTTATCTGTAGGTCAGGACTGGTGGTACACTTTAGAGTTGCACTCGGCAGGGGAGAGGGCCTGTCCAAGATGTCAGGGGCAACAGCGTTGTCATGCCTGGACTTCCGTAGAGCGAATTTTTGGCCCTCGCTGAGTCATTCTCTGTGGTGGCATCTCAGCATCACCAGTTTCTTTTACTCCGGCCCAGTGGGAATTTGGTGATGCGGGATCTTCCTGCTCAAATTTTGGGCCTGTCTTAGCCACTCTCACCTCCTCCAGTCTGACCCCACTAGGACCTTCCAGTCTTGCTCCGCTTTCGGTCCGGCTGATCAAATTAGACTCTATATTTTCCAGGTTCACTGGTCTAAATTTAGTTCGTTTTGGCCAGTTAGGTGATCGTTTTGTCTCAACTTTCTTGTAGGGTCAGGATGGGGGCAAGCAATAGGTTTCAGTATTTCTTTCAACCGCTTGGGTTGACACGCAGTGGAAGGCCCTCGGCCAAGTCCATTGGTAAGACTTTCACCTAACAGCACTTTACTAGATGGTTATTCTTGTACTAAAGTAAGGTTCCAGTTGCAGCCTTCGCACGCCAACAACCACAAGTGATGAAGTAACAGTTCCCCTACATGCACTTCTTGATGTTCAGTTGCTTACGTTGCTTGTTTATTACTGCATAGGGCCCAATGGTGACAGGCTAAGGGGGGACGATTAATACGGTCATTACTCGAGGAGATGCTGTACACTGTGTGAGAAGGGACATGCCTAAGCCATACGTATCTGGCCTTTACTCCTGTCTGAGAAGTTAGCGACCAACCAGTGGGCGGTAAAACTTGGGTTTTGTGTAACGTACATGTATGCACCATGAGCTGGATCCCCAAGTTCATCCCTGATGGACTATATGTCCCGTTCTTTAGCCAGGCCGTGGCTGTTGCGGTCAGCTATTTTGTTGGATGTGGTGCAGTGCCTTTCCGGGCGACTGTTTAAGAGACAGTCATTATAGTTTCTCGTAACAGGGTTCTCGAAGGGAGATTGCCAGGTAGGTCCCTTCCAGCATTATAAGCATAAGGAGACATATTTTGTCATGCCTATAAGGTTAGCCTTAGTTGTGGGACTTTATCCCAAGCGAGGTGGCCTAAAGCACGCACCAAGCGAGGGATGAGCTAGTCCAGTCGAGGCAGTCATTTTCTCTTGTGCTCATGAGCCAGGGAGCTATGCTTTGGTGGGAGCCGCCAGTTATTGTAGGTTGCGGTGAATTACCTGAGGAGTCTGTGGGGTCAACTTAACTAGTCTACAATTATGGATGAAGGTTGTTTGGGCGGTACGACTGCCCAGTTAGGGTGAAGTGTTCTGTTTCTTCCAACTGAGACACTTGGACACCCGTTTCTAGGCCCCTGGCCAGGGCAGCTTAGTACCTCAGGAGGGTACTGGACTTTGCTATGCCCCGCCATGACAGGGATTACTGCTTTCACAAGCTGGAGCCTGAAAGGGAGAGATAGATTAGATTCCCAGATGGGGAGCGCTGTGCCCTACACCCCCTCGCAAAGCCCGCGGGGGTATCAGGCGGTAGGTGTCTTTGAGGGACAGGTTATGCCATTATAGGGCCATAGTGGGTGACGCAGCGTTGCTGGGTCCCAGCAAACCCACCAATGGGGATTATAGCTCTCCAACTGGCTCTTTGTCTGGTAGTTTGACAGTAGGCAAGGTGCTCAGCAAGGGAGGCGCTGTAGCCAAGGCGCAGGAAGTCCTGCGCTGTGTGTAATTCAAAGGGCAGAGGAGACAAGACGTCATTAGACTTGGGAGACCTTACGCCAAGCGCAAGGGGCTTTGGGAGGACTTTTTGGCAATCCTGCCCGATTTATACTTGGACCTGTTCAGGCTGGTTAGGGGAGAGGCCCTAGAAATAACGCGCTAGAAATAGTAGGAGGAATGCCGGCCTTGGTGGGGGGCCCTGGCTGCGATGGTCGCCACACCCAGGGCTGTGGCGGAGTTACAGGGCGATCCAGAGGCCGAAAGGTACCTGGGAGTACCCTCTTCAGGAGCACAAAGGATGCTGAGGCATAATATCCCCCGGAAGTCTGTGCGGTGGACCCTGGGACGCGACGGCGCCCCGCTATCCTACGGGTGGTTGGAAACCTGTACAAGCGGGGGTCGCTTGAACGCTCCGCCCCTCGTAGGGGGGGGGCGTGAGCAAGAGGGTGGACCAATGGTTTACCGGAAATGGGAGGAGCTATCTCCTCACCACAACCGCTAAGCAACGATTGGCTAAGGCCACGTTGCAAATTGGCCCATCAGGTGGTAGGCCGCGAGGGGCGGCTTGCCTTTGGATCGTCTGTAAGATAACCCACCTTGTTGGCATGTGTATATGCTAATAAACCTGCAGCTACTTTTATCCAACAAAAAGTTGTCTTGTCTGCTTATTTCTGCGACATGCATGTTGCTGCGAGTGGGCTGGTGAGTGGGCCGGTATTGGCACTATGCAGGCCGACCGAAACGTCCACGCAGGGGACACAAGTAAGAGGGCGGCCCCCATAGTGCCACAAGATGGCACACGGGGCAGCCCAGCGCTATGAGATCCCGGAGGGTCCCGCGCGTCACTTCCGGCCTGGTGTGGGCGGGGGAGAGTATATATTCCTCCCCCGCCCACCTAGCGGCCTCTTTGTCCGCCGTCCCCTCACCCTGATGCTGTTTCCCTCCCTTCCGCATACCCGGCGCTTTCAGGGTGGGGGGGTAATGTCTTCTAATCTTTTCTCATTTGTGTTGCAGGCGGAGTTACAGGGCGATCCAGAGGCCGAAAGGTACCCGGGAGTACCCTCTTCAGGAGCACAAAGGATGCTGAGGCCTAATATCCCCAGGAAGTCTGTGCAGTGGACCCTGGGAAGTGCGACGGCGGCCCGCTATCCTACGGGCGGTTGGAAACCTGTACAACCGGGGGTCGCTTGAACGCTCCGCCCCTCGTAGGCGGGGGCGTGAGCAAGAGGGTGGACCAATGGTTCACCGGAAATGGGAGGGGCTATCTCCTCACCACAACCGCTAAGCAACGATTGGCTAAGGCCACGTTGCAAATTGGCCCATCAGGTGGTAGGCCGCGAGGGGCGGCTTGCCTTTGGATCGTCTGTAAGATAACCCACCTTGTTGGCATGTGTATATGCTAATAAACCTGCAGCTACTTTTATCCAACAAAAAGTTGTCTTGTCTGCTTATTTCTGCGACTGCATGTTGCTGCGAGCGGGCTGGTGAGTGGGCCGATATTGGCACTATGTCTTTACCTTCTGGAAAAAAAGTCTCACATCGGGAGGCACAGCAAGAGCGCAGGTCGTTGGTTTTCGGCTCTCAGCTTCGTAGTCTGTCGTGGCCGCTGGGCCGCTGGGCCACTGGCTGCTGGCTGGCTACTGACCAGCTGCAGTGTCACATAGAGCAGAGCCTGTCCTTCGTGACCTTCGTATGCGCATCGGGTATCAGCAGCACGGCACGGCTCGGCACAGCTCCAGCAGGGCAGGCATAGGATCACCGGGTCACATATCGTTGTTGAGCCTGGACGCCACTGCCACCATCCCGACAGTCGGCCGACTAAGCTGCGGCCGCCATCTTGCCCCGATACAGGGTAAACTTCTAGTCCAGAAAGCTAGAGGAGTTCTGCCATATCGTCTGCCCCAAACTTTCCAGTGGCAAGTCTCTTACTGTGAGAATGCCAATTCACTGCTTTTTCGCCTCACTGTTTTCTGTATCTTTTTTTTTTTAAACTGTTCTTCTCCGGAACCATTTTCTTTGTTCCAGAAAGGGTAGTATCACCACGTGGGCAGGGAATGATCCAGAACTGCTGCAGTTTCCAGGGCCACCTCCATTAACTTACGTTTACAGGGAGGATTTAATTCCCTGTACTCCCTGTTTTTTTATATATAATTCACCCCACACTTCACGTGCACTATTTAATCCCATGCTGAAGTGCGGAAGGGACCTTTTCCTGAGACACATCGGACACGTAGACATGTTGCATATTGTCACACACACTGTCACATTGGTCAATGTGTGCTGGTCAATGTGTGCAGGCCAGCATAAGATTTATTCTGGAAATATACTCTTTCTCTACAAATTCCTTTGCCTAGATAAACGTAGATGCATCCCACTCTCTGGATGTGTGCTGTGCACTTTACCACACATCCAATGCGTATTGTTTTTTTTTTTTATAAATGAAAACGGTTTTTTGTTTTCACCTGTTTCAAGGAGGCATGAGTTTTTGACACAAAGCCCGTTCTGACTATCATAGTAGGTCAGGCTTTGTGTCAACAACTATAGGTGTTTGCGATGATCTGCACAAATAACACCCCTATAATACCCCTTAGCAATAAAGTGATAAAAAGCAGCATAATGTACTTTTTGCGCTAAGAAAAAGAATTGTGCTGGAAAGTGAGAGTCCTAGAACATGTTACAGCAGAAAACAGAAATCTGGAGAAAATCCTATTCCAGAAGAAGCACCGGTGGATCTATAAGCTGTCCACGCACATTAAGGGACTGATCAATGATATTCCCTTGGTCGAATATCCTATGAATCACTGGAATTCTGACAAGTCTCGGTTTCCTGCACCATATCATCACACACACATGTGATCTATATGACCCTTATAATGAGTCCTGCAACCAAGAAACATTGAGCTTTGTCATGTGCAACTCCAAATGTAAATACTATAATATAACCCACCGCAGGCAGGTGGTCTTTCATCTCAAGCCCCCTTTTTATTTTTATTTACACTTGTTCATTGCACTTATCACTTTGAGGGAATCATTGTTATAAAAAGATATACGTGGTTTGTTCTGTGTTTCTCTCAAATACATAAGAAATGGAGCAATACGAGCCAAAGCAAATGGACCCTAGACATGAAAAAAGCCTCATGGAAGAGGTGCCCTATGTATATATGCTGAATCATTCATAAGCGCAATGCCAACTGTGCGCCTATGCGGGAGGCGGGACTAGAAATTTCCGACCTCACCACTGTGGAGAGACACACACCACAGCTATCATGTGACCCAGGTGGAACTACACTTCCTGACCTCACCGCAATAGTGACATGTTCACCGGGCCCTCCAGCTTCCAGCTCTCGAGCATAGGAGACGTGCCTGGAGGGGGAGGCGTGTTTATAACACTGCAACGGCTACTAATATGGCCTCCGGGGATCCATGGCTCACAACCAGTAACACAGTAATGACACGCTAACCACATGACATGTTCCTCTAAACATGCATGAGCATGAGCACAGCTAAGATGCAGGGAGTACTGGGAAATGAGTAGGCAACTCCATGGATGATGTCCCTTGATAAAGTAAGTGAAGGGGGCTTTTACTTATGGACATGTAGTAACAAGCGCACACTGCAGCAGGAGATTACAGGCAATTTCGCTTTTGATCCCCAGTGTGTGACTACAGGGATCTCTCACTCCCACTACCTTATGATGCCTAACTAATATGACGACAGCTTGAAAATGAAGAGCACTATAAAAAAATTGATTATGATATGGAAAGGATGATTACAGATAAATTGACCACAATGATTCAGATTGGTGCAGAAAATGGATGGTTATCTAAACATGAGGCAAAATATCACCTCAACCAAAATCCAAGAACTCCCTTAATGTATATATTGCCAAAAATCCACAAAAATGCAGAGCATCCCCCAGGCCGCCCTATAATATGGGGAGTGAATTCAATCCTGGAAAGGCCCGCAAAGTATATTGACACCTTCCTCAAACCATTGGTAAGCCTAACAACTAGCTATATAAAAGACTCCATGCAAGCCATTAACATCTTGGAAGACCAAACGTTCGACAATGACAATGAATTCCTAGTCACCTTAGACATTATTAGTCAATACACTAATATTCCACAAGAAGAGGGACTAGAGGCAATGGAATATTTTCTGGAGAAAAGGACAAGACCACACGAAATTCCCACGTCATATATACTAGAAATCGGAAGAATCTGTTTAAAATACATTTTTTTTTAATTCAATGAGCAGGAGTACCTTCAAACGAAAGGTACTGCTATGGGATGTCCATTTATGTTCATGGCACTCTACAAAGAACGATGGATTTATAGCAACAACCCCTTCGATGGCCATATAAAATCTTGGCACCGATATATTGATGACATCATAATGGTCTGGAGGGGTTCTTCAGAAATACTTAATGAATTCTACACTTGGCTCAGTCAACGCAATCCACACATACAGTTTACTTTAACCTCCAGCAAAGATGAGATTAACTTTCTAGATTTGAAAATCCAGCATGAGAATGGAAAGTTATTCACCTCATTATTTACAAAAGACCCGATTCACAGAACTAACTTGAGACAAAATCCTAAACTTACTACTTTTGGTATTCACAGAAGTTAGGATTTTGTCTTAAGTTTGTCTTAAGACAGGCTTAAGACAGACTTAAGACAGACTTAAGTTAGGATTTTGTCTTAAATCTGTTTTAAGACAAATTTAAGACAAAATCCTAATTTCTGTGAATACCAAAAGTTGTAAGTTTAGGATTTTGTCTTAAGTTAGTTCTGTGAATCGGGCCCACAGACCGTAATACACTACTGCATTATACCAGCTTTCATCAGAGAAGCTTAAAAGATAACTTGCCATATGGCCAATTTCTTCGCATAAGAAGAAATTGTTCCAAAAAGAGGATTATTTTACGAATACTAAAATCCTATTAGAAAAACTGATGGAACATAACTACCCTAGAAAAATGACCAAAAGAGCAATGAAGAGGGCCTGGTTTACACCCAGGGAATGTCTACTAACACCTAAAGACAAGAACAAAGATATGTCATTGGTCTGTGTCACGACCTATTCAGGTTCTACAAATGATGTCAAAAAAATAATCAAATGGAACTTGGAATGCGTTAAAGGTCTGAAAGAAATCAAAGTACTGCCAATATTTGCGATGCAGAAAAACAGAAGTATCAAAGAACCTCTGGTGAGAGCAAACACCAATAAGAAAAAAGTTCAACCGTCCTTACAATCCATGCTATCTCTTCCACCAGTAAAAGGTCACCACCGATGTGGGAACTGCATAGTTTGCAGTACCACCATGGAAGGAACAGAGTTCACGTACGGTAATAAAATCATCCGACATGAGGAATTCATAAATTGTAATACCCCGAACGTGGTGTACTGCGTTACATGCCCATGTGGCATGGCATACGTTGGAAAAACGACTCAACCAGTAAAAACAAGAATACCACAACATAAATCGAGGATAAAATGTAAAGTGTTGACAGCACCGATGGTGAAACACTGGTTGGAACAAAACCATACACTAAGCGATATGAAGTGGACAGTCCTCAAACATATCAAAGGACGAATGTCAGCTACACAATTGACGAATCAAGAAGCCAAAATGATATTGAGACTTGGCACCACAGAAAATGGCTTAAACGAACGTTCTGAGATCATGCACTGCCTGTAACCACAAAACAAAAAATAAAAACATCAAAACTTCGAAAAGGAAATGACTAAAACGGTTGTGGATACACAAAACCAAGTGGAAGCACAATCATCTGCCTGAAACTTTCTTTTACCACCTTAATGACATCTAGAGGGTCCTTGCCAAAGCACAGTCTTAAAATAAATAATATATTTATAACATGAGGTCTAAGTTATAAAGTGAAATTGAGGTTCGGGCAAGATTTCACAACTATGAACGCAAATATCTCCTTCTTTTTTGTGAATCACCAACCATGTTCCAGCAAAACATCAGTATAATAAAATAATCGAAGGATTATCGTCATAAGTCCCAAGCCTTCCGGAATAAAGTTACGAAGAACAATCAATAAAGTTGGTTGGCATGGAAACGATACAACAGGAAGACAGGCAGCCGCCCGAGACCGACGCAAGACATCAATTCAATAAACGTAGTCAATCAAATGCTCAGCAATTAAACTGACGAAGCAAATGAGATGCACACGTACAAACGCGGAAAGGAGCAACAGAGCTGAATTTGAGAAGCCGGATTTTTAAACCACTCGATCAACAAGCAGCAGCAAGTATACAGACAAAAGGTAACCCGATCGTGGTACGAAGAATGAATGCAACCAGGGGCATGGTGACAGAGCGAAATGTTAAACCACAGGTCACCCTACCGCTAATGGCAGACGCAATAGCACAGTAACAAACACTTGTGAGAGCTAACAAGAAACTTTGCTATTTGCCACTAAAAGTTCACAGGAGCAAGAAAAAAGCTTACACACGACTAGCTACGCTTTATAAATATAGATAGTGTGCTCGTGAACACTTTGAAAGAAACACGAGCACAAAGGAGAAGCCCTAAGTCTGAATAATGCATGCGCTTTAAAAACACGGCAGAGCAATGTAGGTGGCCAGTTGGTGAAAGACCGCATAAAATGTGAAAGTTTAGGCAATATACTGATTAGTATGAAGTTGTCTAATACAGGGTACTTAAATCCTTAGGAAAAAGGAACACATGAAAAAGAAGATGTAAGATTTCAGTATCTGCAAAAAAGGGATGGAGGAACAAGTCCCCAGATATCCCGTGCACACTAGGTATGATAAAAAGGACCTGTGAAGAGTCCATGCTCAAAAACTTTTTTAACCTTTAAGCAGATTCACTGAATTTCTTTCCATTCCTTTTAGGAATTTTAGATCACAATAATCCTACACTCACAGCCCCAGCCCTGAGGAAGACCTTCTTAGAAATCCTCCTGGTCCCAAGCACGAAGGTCGAAACGCATTGGCACCCACACAATTCACTTCCTTTTTCACAGGACTTGGAGTATCAGTACTAAACTGGGATAATAAAAAGGACCCAACAAGTTTAGCAAAAACAAGATGGTCTAAACTTTGAACAATGTTAGAATGACACTCTGAGCTTAGTTTTTTATAGGACCACTTAGTGAAAAATCACAGAGGAATACCAGTCTTATGTATCCTGGTAGAGATAAGAAAAAAAGAGTAGGATTACTATAAAATGTGACATATTTGTGGATGATTTTGTGTATAAAAAAACATATATGCACATTGCGCTGGTTTTGAATATTGTTTATGGTTTACAGAAAAACAGTTATATGAAAATGTATGCATGAAAAATGTATGTATAAATAGAGCATAAAAAGAATCAAATTGTGGTTTTGTTAAACTGAAGGTTAATCCTTTTCTGAAAAAGAAAAAAAGAATATTTGAAGAGAACCAGTCTTGTTGTGCTGTTTATTGTTGTGAAGACAAGTAAATGTGGTGTTGTATGTCTACCGTAAGTGTCAAAATATTGAAAGTTAGAATTATCATTTATTGAAATTGTCGTGGGAAAATAGTTAGACCCATGGTACTAAGAAAACTGTGAATCTATGGTCCCAGAGGTATTACTTTTTCGGTTAACTAATATGTAGGACATGTTGGTCACAGATGAGACGGCTCTTTTATTGACACTTGTGTGTGCATGCCGTCATTTTATGTTTATTTATTATATTTTTCCTTATGTTGTGTACGCTTTTTAATTGTGTATATTTGTACAGGTTGAAACTTGTTGACATGATGAAAGGGTAATTACACATGTTTGGATGCTTTGATGCACACAGTAGGGATGTTGTGCTAAAATATGAGACAAGAAAATGCAGGGGACTAACGATCCCCATAGAATGAAATTTAATTGTATATTTTCTTTTTCTGAGCAGAGGCTATGAAGAGGAAAAGGTCTATTATGGTCTGTATGTTTGTGTGCATGCTCTATTATGTTTGTTTGACTGCATGAGTCTACCAGTTGGAACTACCAATCACGCAACATAGGAATTTACTACATCTTCTGGTCCCAAAGAAAGCCTACCGACCCTTTGAGCATTTTATAGGCTGGAACATGTCGACCCATTGATGTGCTGGCTCATCATACCCATGAGACATCCCACTGGTTTTAACCTTGCCTAAGGACCTTTGCAGTAAAGAAAATTAGGATCTGGCAGGCAATTTTAACTCACTCATATTTCCTCGTTCCCAGTTTAAGAACTCCGCTTACGATTTGCATTGAGGCCACCAACATCAAAACGGGTGCAGTGGGTGAGGATCCAATGATGAAGCATGCCACAGGTGGTACTTGTGGGTAAGGATCCCTCAAAAATATCCAAGAGGCGCCAGGATTTCACTAAATTACCTGGGTGCAGATCCCACATTCTCTAGAGATATACTAAGGACCATGCAACTGATTTCTCAATCTGACAAGATCAAAGAAATATAAGTTAACCCTCCAGAGTGCAAACACTCTTTAACAAGGCCAAATCTCTTATAATGCCATTTGAGAAACAACTAAAGCCAAAAATAAAAATCTCTAACGTCTGCCTGAGTGTTATTTCTGAATGCTCCATCATTTCAGAAGGTAAGTAAATTAAATTGAGAAAATCCTATGCATCTAGGCGCACAAAGACAGCCAAGTGTGCACATGCACTGCTATGAAAAGGCTACCTCCAGGCAACACAGGGGACTGACCATTACAAATGCAGAAGTTAAGCAGAGAAGCTGAAAGCATTTAGAAAGTTAGAGAGTCTGAATTCTCATGCATAATTTCATAAACAAAATATTAGGGACTCATCCTTCAGGCCAAAAATCCAGTACATGCAGTCTCTAAACTCCCCCAAGACTGTGTTTTCTTCCCCTCGTCCCTCCCGATGTTTCCTCCGAGCAGACGTTGCAATTAGCAATAAACATGAAAGGGCAGTGTAAAAAGTGTTTTAATGTGGCAGTGCTTTGCTTACAAAGAATTCTGCATCTGGCAACATCACCAAACTACCCTAACCAGTGAACTAGTACATAACCTCTCCTAACTCCAGTAACTCCCGCAAAATCCATCCCTTCGAGGCCTTACTCCATGAGCACCTATCACTCCTTTCTTATCACTGAGCCTACCTGTTACCTAACCTGCCCTACCATTCTTCTCATTTGACCATGAACTTATAAGCCCATCCTCTATAAACCTCGAACTATGAGTCTTCTTGCCTTCCTTGACCGACAGATTTGCCTTACTATCACCTAGAATTTCTATTTCTCCTCCCTTCCTTGCCCAGTCCCTCCTTCTTACCTTCCTTGAACTACTGGTTCACCTTTATCCACTTTGATCTACCGATCCTCGTACCCTCACCCCTTGATTTACTGCTTCTCCAGAGGAACTCACCTCAAGTACCTCCTTCTCCCTCTAGGTTAATCTATCCTTTCCAAAGTAAGGCCAATCCTCCTCTAACACCTGACTCAAACATGCATCAAAAGAAATATGTGTAATCTCATCAACTAGGAAATCATCTTGTGAGGTGCTTACCTCTATCACCACCCCTAATTTTCCATCACACCCAATTCACTGCCCCATGCTGTCTGCCACTCAAAATCAATTGATTAGCTCGCATAGTTTCATCAAATAACATTTACTTTCTAATAATGAATGGAGCACATCAACTTTAAACAGAGCAAATTATCCATACATATTTATTAATGCTTCATCCTCACTAGGCTATTGTTGCATCAGAAGGTCCTCCTTTCCTTTTTCGACTTCCCATGGGCCTTGACTACCACTACCAGGGTTCGATGTAATATGTAACGCCTAGTACTCAGGAGAGGGTACGTACTTGAGTCCCTTGACTTTCTTTAAAAAAGCTCAGACTCCCTTGCTATTAGCTCTCAAGTTATTAGGGGTCTGATTTCGGGTGTGGGGGACTGGTATGTCGTTTGTTTCCTTTAGGGCCCACTTTGTTTGCTCGTATTTTAGTTTGCTTGCACATTTAGGCTGCTTTGCCTTGCACACCTTACGCTTGGCATATTTATTTTTGTGCCACAACATTATTTGAGAAAAGCACTGCACTTGTTTTAGTTATTGCATCAGTCTGTCTGAACATCTCGTACAAGGTCAAACAACACTGTGCCCGGTCTTTTGTGATCGATTAACAAACGTAGCTTGGCAATTAAACACAACGTACGTTCACATCTGCTGTTTTCAAGAAGACCCCTAATAACAAATACACAGAGACAGGACATTTTGAAAACAGAAAAAAAACATTCTAGCAGAGGAAAGATCCCAACGAGAGAGAGATCCCCTGCCTGAGATGTAGAACAACTACATATGCATAGCAGGTATGGGGTTCGCCACTTAACCCAGAGATTGATAATATAACACTGTGTTTCCATAGTGGAGGTGGGCTGAGGCAGATAAATAATTCACCATGGTAGGACTTTGTATTGTCTATAGTTTCCATATAATGCCCTCAAGGTGTTGGGATCCATATGTTTTCTAGTTGCAGCACAGATATTTTATAATAGAGCACATCAAGTTTCAATAAATATTGTAAACTATTCTTGTGTTTTTTTTGTTTATTATGGACATACATGAGTAAGAAAACAAAAGGTCAATAATCTATTCCCACAGTTCTCTGGCGGGACTAGAGGGTTGTGTTCTGGGGTGCTCACTTACCTGTCACTCTGGGAAGGTTACGAGGGCAGGTAAAGCACTATGAGCTAGTCTGGATTGGGGCTGATAGGTACTGATGTGGTATGGTGACTCAGTCCCTACATACTGGCCTTCTGTGGTCCCAGGCATTGTTCTGTTTCTGAGCAGAATCCCTGCAACAGGTACCCTGTCACAAATGTTACAGATGTCATAACCCAGGGGTTCAACACAGGCCCCTGCAACCCCTGTAAAGCAGGCGCCTCCAACCCTTTGTAGCCCCCAGCCACTCAGGAGGTATGGTACACTCAGCAGGGAGGACCCATTATTTTGTGTTACCTCACTGCGGTGTCCATCTTATTGAAGTGAATTAGGATATGATGCATGTGTAATAAGGCGGACGGGATAGCCATCATGTTTGTGGTGGAATACTCTTCCACCAGATTCTAAATCAGACCCTTAGTTTGCAACAAAAAGTGAGCCCCCTTGAATTTCTGAGTAGATGTGGGTGAGCAGCCAAGACTATACTTCAGAGAGGTATGTAGGGAGAATCTAGGTGCAGTGCAAAACATATCTTATTGTTAGGTTGTGTGGTCACTTTCTTACAAAATATGTCACATATTTACACAATAAACAGCGATAAAATCAGTAAAAAGCACAATATGCGATATAAAACATGATGCACCATTATGGCACAATTATGATTAATATGGAATGAGGTACTCTTACTTTTAGAATGAGAATATCATATGGACACTAGCCATCAAATAACTTCTCTAGTGCTTACAGTGTCTTCTGTACCTGCAAAGGAAGGGACATCATCTTTTATTATGTTTATACGTTTGTATGTGTATCGCAGGCCAATACCCAGGTACACTAGTGTCAATGTATTAAAATGTAAAAAGGAAAGGGCTGGAAGGCCTGGGTGCAAACATGGGTCACAAGTGACCACAAAGCTCAATAGATCCAGCTAGCAAGCTAGTCAAGCAGGTTCTGAGTCGCTCCGCCTGGTAGGCATTACTAGCAAGATCAGAGCATCAGTACACTTTTTTGGAAAGTAAGTCATAACAAGCATTTTCAATGAAATAGGTCTTGCAGTTTTTGTAACTTTGACCTATTGGTATTGTAAATGACAATGACTTTTATTATTGCAGTTTTTTTAAACACATAAATAAAAAGGCATTGTCATTTACAATGTAATAAGCCAAACTCTCGCAAATGCGAGACCTATTACATTGCAAATGCTTGTTTGTTTCTGCACTGCTCCGAGTGCTGTGTGATCGAGATTGCAGGTATGTGGGGGTGGAGGTCCTGCTATTGCGGACTCAGACTCCAGGGGGTCAGGATATTGCTGGGCATGCCCGTTTGACTTCTGCTGCGCTGTTTTTGTTTCTCTCTTATTCGCGTTGCCCAGTATGCGTAGTCCTGCTTGAGTGGACTCGCTGGGAGAGCGATGGCAGTATCAGGCGTGCAAGGCCGGCCAGGGGGAACCAGCGCCTTTCTTCCTGGTGGTCCTGCGGTAGCAAACTCGTGGGAGGGTCGCGCTCAGTTTTGTGTTACTGACCGGTTGTTGGTGAGGACCGCTTGGTGTCATGTAGGTTCTGCTTCCCTGTCGCCTTGGCAAAATGGAGGAGCTGCCAGACAGTGCTGCATAATTGACCGCGGGCGGCCAAAGGAGGTGGTTTTGTTCTGTGTTGGTGGCGTGCTCACTTGATGTACATGTTGGCGGTGCCCACTGGGTATGTGCCAACATTTCCTGGGCAAAAATGGTGTTTCATTACATCAGTGGTTTTGATGTATTTAAGGGAGCTTGAGTCAGTGTGACCAGCTGCGTGACAATGGACAGCGGGAGGGGGGCGGGAACACGGACAACGGGAAAGGGGGCGGAAAAGAAAGGCAAGGCCGCTCTTGTTGATTAGGGGTGGCTGCTGCATTGCTTAAAACAAGCACGGTGTCCCTGAAGCGGGCGCCGCGCTCAGTGTTGTCCGGGCGCGTGCACTAGGAAAGTGAAAACGCGAAGGGAGCCGTACACCTGCACATTGCCTGTCCGGGCGCGCACATGTTTTGTCTGCCTTCGCACACCAAACCCCCGACAATAGAGTCTCACCAAGGCGAAACAGCGCATGCGCTGTGTTCGCTAGGCGAGACCTAAAAATATACGACTAACATTTTTGAAGTCTTTAAAGTTTTTGGGACGTTGAATTCCATAACTAAATTTTCGAAGGTTCAAGCCTTCCACAACAAGAAAAAGGCAGCACATAGTTAAAAAAGAAGCCATGTCGTTTTTTAATTCGGAGAACAAATACGTGGCAAGGCAGCCAATAGATGAGAGAATGGATGATTGGACTTGGAAGACATTCAAAGGAAAATAACTGTATTTTATCCAGACAAGGAAACTTCTGAAGCTATGAAGCTGGAATACATAGTTTAAGCACAATGCAATCCAATGTGGACTTTAAATTTCTGGTTAATTTTTATGGTGCAGTGTTGACTTTTTCTGGACTTCAGAACATTTGAAAGGGGCTACACTAAAGCACTGAGGGCCTCTTTTACACAGCCCCTAGCTGCACTTTTGTGCCATCTGAGCGTTACTTTTTCGATGTTCGATGGCGCAATGTGCCGCAGCATATTTACAAGACCACGCAAAGCCACTTTGCGTGGCTTTTCAAGGCCTGGTAAATATGTGCCCCTTTCACGCAGAACACTGCATCAAAGGGGCATTCCATGGGTGTTGCTGTGAGTGTTCCCACGCAAAACCCATGGAATCTGAAGCAGTCCCAGATTTACGAGGAATTGTAAACCTTGGAATGCGTTGAATTCTAATGGCATCCCAGGGGTGGTGTTAGGGAGGCCAAACAAGGAGAAATATCCTTATTTCTCCCTGTTTTTTCCACTTTCTATGTGTGTTGCATTCTGCAACACACATAGAAAGAGGAAAACACCTATTGTGATTGTTTGAGTGCGGGAGGTGTTCCTTATTGCACAAAAACAATCCCCCCTACAACGCAGACACCCTTGCACCTTGATGCAAGGGGCACTGAGTTGGCGCATGGCAGCCCATTGGGTGCCAGCGCAGGGAAAAAGGACAGGAATGTGCTGTATTTCATAGATACCACACATTCCTTGCGGCACTGCCCTGCACAAAAACCTCATAAATGAGCCATGAGTTCACATAACAGTAAACGCTGGATATTTTGGTGACCAAAAGGTTTGCATAATGCAGACAGGTGTGCCTTTGGAAATTCAGCCTTAAACTTTTTTGCAGTGGATTGCTGTTCAGGCTTTTCTGACCACTGTCATTTGATTGATGGTGGTGGAAATGGGGTTGAGCCAGTAGATTAAGATGTTAGAGCAAGAGCATTTCTAAGCAGGGTTTGTTACTGTTGTCTTCCCCTTGAGTGTCCCATCCAGGAAGGCTGATAAGAGCCAGGTGTGGAGCTTCACCCTTATTGTCCTAATGTTACAGGCACTCCTACTTGGAGCCAACCTCATCACTAACTGTTGGGAAAGCCGTCACATTACACAAAGACTATGTATGCACTGAATCCAGAAAATGAAATGTGAAAAAGAACTGCAACAAACTGGTTCTTGGATTTTAGACAATGGATTCACATCAGTTGCCCTGAAATCATGTATGAATGCCAGACCCAAACTTTCCCACTTGACTCCAGTTCCAAGCTTTGTTACTGAATAACAATAGGGGTACTCCACAGATTACTCAGAGAGCTGCTATGAATCAGGACTGGTATTGCATCTCCAGGAGGTGAGGAGACTTCACCCTAAGTCTGTGTATCATCCTGGAAAGCTGTGGGTCTGCCTAAGACCTGGGAGTCTGCCTAAGAAGAAATAGCTCAGCCATCGAGTACAGATGGAGGAGCGGCCCAGGACAAGAAGACTGTTGACCTGAGTGTGCCCGAGGGTCTCTTAGTCTCCCTGTGGTGGACTTGTGCTCACTCCATATGGACAACTACCTGTATCACAAACCAGCCAAAGGATGGAATCCGCCAGACATGAGTGCTAGCCCTGCTCTATCGGGGTGGCTTCGCCCATGCAGCTGCAGTTTCAATTTGCCCATCATGAAAACAGTAGACGGGGCTACCCTAGCGAGCTCCTGCAACCATGATTGCAATTGCTAAGAGCATGCAGTTAAAGACAGCCCAACTGTGCTAGGAGATCCCAAGTGCACTTCACCTCAGGTTAACTTCTGAACATAACACTGACTGAGAATTTGATTTTGGTGAACGTGTATTAAGATTATTGCAACGCGCTTAAGAGAACTGCCTAATCAAAGCATATGGGCTGACCTTTCAGTGACAGAACTTAGGCAAGCTGCTGCATTTCACCATGGTGAGCCTGCACATGTGCTTAAATCTAGATTGTCTGTTTGTGTGGTAGTCCACTCAGCATTCAGAGCACACCTCTCCTGTAGTACTGTATATGCCATATATATAGTACTGAGATGTGGTGTGTTGCAAGTATTCCCCTCTTCCTTAAAAGAAAAGTACTGAGGTGCACACAGATTTATTTTGTCTATTGTTTGCCTGCTTTATATTTGAGTCTCTATCCCTATTATTAGTATTACTCCCTGAGACGTTGAATCGTCCTCGCTACCCTGAGAATCAAGTGTGGTATAAGAGCTGTTGGCCCAGTTTGATGTTCCAATGTAGGACAGAGCAGAGGACATCAGAGCCCAAAAGATATCAAGACCCATTTTTATGGTCCAATAGCACCTATCTGCCCTATCACCCCCAAACCAGGATCTGGAAGCCTGCAAAAGCAAGGTCTAGGCACTTTACAAAAAGCAAACCTAGTAAGCAATCAGACACCCATACATCTACCCAAACAGTAACTCAGCAATGAGTTAAGAGCCATAGGTTTGGGGGGCAGAACCTGCTGCAGTGATGAGCAGCAACCTTTTTTCTCATCTCTAATGCAGCATCCAATATTGGGGCACGCAAAATTCAAGATCAGGCGATTCTGAAGGATGATTTCTGGAGGGAAAGGGCCTGCACTTCCCAATCTGCCTTGACACTCCAACTGACCTCTCAGATCCTTGAAAAAAAGTAATGAGTAACCGTCCCTTTTGCCCATGGGGCAGCTGCATCATGGACTTGCCTGGATCTGGGGACAGCTGGAGAGGTTTGTGATTGAACCCAATGGTGGTGCAATTCAATTTTGTCCAAAGCAGGACAGAAATAAGTAATGTGGCAGCACCATGACCACACACCCTTCAGTACCTGTAGCTGCTGCAATGCCATTCGGGTAGAGGAGACATCTCTAGAAACAGTATAGTGTGGGAAAGATTGCCTCATATTTCTCTCCTCTGCAGCTTTAGAATGGTGAGCCTTTGGTTCTCTGAGAACTAGGAATGTAGGGAATCTCTGTCTGCCCTTCCAGGTGTCCTGTTACCTTTTGCGGAAGGTGGTTTTATCTTCAGCACCATACAGATGGTTCGGTCTACAGCACCATACAGGTGGTTTGGTTTACAGCACCATACAGGTGGTTCGGTCTACAGCACCATACAGGTGGTTCGGTCTACAGCACCATACAGGTGGTTCGGTCTACAGCACCATAGAGGTGGTTTGGTTTACAGCACCATACAGGTGGTTCGGTCTACAGCACCATACAGGTGGTTCGGTCTACAGCACCATACAGGTGGTTCGGTCTACAGCTCCATACAGGTGGTTCGGTCTACAGCACCATACAGGTGGTTCGGTCTATAGCACCATACAGTTGGTTCCGTCTACAGCACCATACTGTCCAAGGGAGCCATGAGTATGTGGAGAAAAGAGAACTTTTTTGCATTAAAGGCCTCTTACGATGAAAAAGGTCAAAAGCTTTCATCTAGATGCGAATGCAGAAACAGAAGGGCGCCCTCTAAAGGGAATTTTATTTCGATGGCCATAAAGAAGGAAGTACAAGCCACATCCCGGAATATTGAATAGAAAGAGACACCAATGAAAGGAAAGTTACACAAGAGGCACATCAGGTTGTAGACTGGAGCAGGGTTTAATGGCTGATCTAGCAAGTTGGAGTGAGAGGGATGGTCAAGACCTGGCTATCCAACCTGCAAACTGTGTGCAGATTGCATAATTTTGAGCATGTGCAGTTCATTCTGTCTTTCAGCTACAGGCTAAAGTGGAAAGGCATCCTTATCCAATCTGCAGATTCTGGGCATTCCTGCCACTCAACAGGGCACACATCTTAAGTTATTGGCTTTTGACTTTTCATGAGATGAAGTACTGTCTGGGAAAGAGTCTGCCTCTGTTTTCATGGATTCCTTCTCTGGGATCAAGTGGTGACCTTATGAAGGAGGGGACAGGTATTGATGAAACAGGATTGGAAGATTACAGGAACACGATTATTAAGTCTGGGGTCTTATTTTCACATATGCAAGAAAGGTTGATTTACAGCATATGAGGCAGGCGTTTGAGCAGCAAAGCATTGAGACAATGGTAATGCACCATGCAAGATGTAGGGTGATGCATAAGGTTATCAGGGTGAAGGGTGGGCGAATAGAGTATGAGGCACTTTGGGGTAATTAGTGAGAATTTCCGTTGTGTCATATTTGGTTCCTGGGGCTGTCAGTCTCCTGGCTGATAGCCAGGCAGTGAATGAAAAGAGATGGTGGCTTTCACAGTATTGCATTATTGGGGTTTTCTTGAAATATGTTTGTTAATTTATCTTGCTCTTCCTCTTGCTCTTTACCGGGCTTCTCTGCTTAGTGACATTGGGTCTGGTGTGTTGCTTGGTGAAGATGCTGGGACATCAAAATGGGAATTTCCTAGGAAAGAGGATGCAACGTTTCCCTCTATTTTTGGTGTTAATGATTGATTGACTGGATGTACTTCGTGAGGAAGATTTACCCTTAAGGTTGGGTATGTATACTTTTTTTGTGACTTCAATAGTAAAACAATTTTTAAAACAACGTCATAAGTCTTGCACACACAATGCATTGGCATCCCAGCCAAGAACTCTGGGAACTTTGAAAAGACATCACATTAACTATCATTGGCACTTTGTGCATCTTGGCGCTATTTCTACTTTAAACTTAAAAAATTGGATTTTCGTTTTTTTGTTACCATTGTCTTTAATAAAGTTTATTATATTTATCTAATTTGTTTTGGGATTTTGCTTTGCATTTCTACTTTACTACTGTTTTAGTACTGCATAAATAACTTACACGCTGCCTCTGAGTTAAGCTTATCTGTACTATGCCATAGATACCAGGGGGTTGAGTATAGGTTTATTTAGTGACTTTAAGGTTTCATCCTAACAAGGATTGTGATTATTACTTGAGGTGGGTACTTACGCCCTCAAACCCAATTTGTTAACCATGGTTATGTAGTTTGTTCTGCAAAACTGTATTTCTGGGCAAATTTAGTGCCCATTTCAATGAAAAATGTTCTATCTGTAAATGATACTGTGCTACCACACCATGCTTTAGTGATATATATGTGACAGCGTGGTGCAAAATGTACCACCGGTCCCATACTACACCCATACCACCCTCCTGGTGAATGGGCATGGCTCATTTGCTACATTTGTTCTTCATGTGACACTAAGATTCTTCACAATCCCTAGGACTACTGTGATGTAACATTGATGACAGGGCACCCACTCTGAAAATTGTCCCAGCACCACTGACAGTGGGAAGCTAGAGTGCTAATAGTTTGTTTTGCACCCAGTGCGGATGTTACTTTTATACTCATTGTGCTTTGGTAAATACTGATAACCCGTTCAACATAACTGCTGTGTGTCATTGCCATAGAGGCAAGAATGTATGGTGAAGCACTGCTGTTCCAGTGCATTGGTGAAAACAGATTAGATTTTCAAGTAAATTGCCATTGTGGGGTGGACAGCCCCACACAGCTAAGGTAAAGTTTTCAGAAATCATTGGTATATTCTATTATGTATGGATTTTGTGCTTAGTAAATTTGTAAAAATAGTCAAGACGGGCCTATTCAAGTTTTTTTCCAGTGTCTGTGTAGCTGCATAAGACTTCTCAGATGATGACTTCACAACGGTCCAAGAATTTTAAATTAATGGCAGTGGTGACTTTGTGACCTAAGACGCTCAGATGAGGAAGAGGCTTTAGTTTTATGTAGCAACTTAAATACTTGTCAAATCTAGGTACTCTGCACGTGGGATTCTGTAATCTGGAAGGTATTGGTGGTAATGCAGAGCATGTAAATACTAGGACAGTGTAGAATAACAAATGTGCTCTTTTTATCTCCCCCAAATAAGGATGTACCAGAACCAAAATGTTATCTAGCAAAAACGACATAGAGGCAAAGGGGTTATCTATATAAAATGCATAAGTCTTAAAAATGATTATAGATTGTTTATTTTTTTATCAATCATGGCCATGTCTTGAATATTTTCAACAACGTCTTTGCATTGTCTCATGTATTAGTACTTGCCACTTACACACCATATTTGCTAAAGAAAACATAATTTCATGTAAATATCCTTTGAAATTTTTAAATTTAATGACTACCTATGCTGAGAATGCGTATCACTTCTGCCCTGGATTTCTATACTTGTGGCTTGTCTTTGTAACAAACAAAGTAGCATATTTACAAGGGGATAGCGCCACCAGAACGTCACTTTTAGTTACGGCCTGGTGATGATATCCCCTTCTCCTTATTCACAAAGCAGCGTTAAGCCACTTAAAGTGGCTTAACGGTGCCTTGTAAATAAGGCACCTTCTCACTCTTCACTTAGCGTGAAAGGGGCTAGCAATGGGCGTTGCAGTGGCCGTTCCGCTGCAACACCCATTGGTTTTTTTTTTTTTTTTTTTAAATATATTTTTATTTACACCATTGCACAATTCGCACACTTCAATGCATATTCACCAACTGTACATTAAATCCTTTTGATATATTGCATCATACACCAATAGTACAAATTCATCGAAGCATCATATAAACATCAATTTAAATTGATACAACCAATATGACATATCCTAACCTAACCTCACAATCCCAACCCCTCCTTCCATCTTATAATGGGATCCCATATCTTTAACTCCAGTCTCCTCCCTTTCCTACCTTTCCGGGCATAGATATTTTTTTCCAAATTATAGGTTGATAAGAGATTAGCCAACCAGACTTGCATTGCTGGGGGGTTTTTGTCCAACCAAGCCCTGGCTATACAAAGCCTGAAAACTGCCATTGCAACAAAAATAAATTCTTTTTGTATAACATTAGTATCTGTGACTATCCCAAGCAGTATTTCTGGGGCTTTTAAAGTGATCTGGATATTCAAAGTGGCGTCCAAAAACCTCTCTATATCTCTTATCACTGTTTGTATCTGCGGGCATACTGCAAATAAATGTATTAAATCCGCATCAAGTGAACTACATCTTGGGCATGTGATACCTGTGCTACCCCCCCATTTTGCTATTTTTGCAGGGGTGAAGTATAGTGAATAAAGGGTTTTATACTGCTGCGATTGCAGTGGTGCAGAGCACAGAAGAGACTGTCCTAAGTCCAATGACTCTTTAAACCACCAGGTCTCCCCTTCCAACTTATCTGCCCACTTTTCGCTGTGCTTATCTATATCGTCTAGTTTCCCTGCCAACAAACTTGCGTAGAAACAACGTATAGAGCAATCTCCCCCCAATCTTATTTTCTCCAATATTTCTACCTTCTCAAACCCTGCACTTCCACCCTGTTTGTTCCCCAGAAAACTTCTTAGCTGAAAATATTTGAAAAGATCCCTCCTATCTAGTCCAAATTTAGTCATTAAATCTGTGAACTGGAACACCCCCTCCGTATTACTCACATCCCCCAGCTGTACTACTCCCTTCTCCAACCAGCCCGCCATTATACTGTCACCAAAAATCTGGATTGGAAGGGACATATTTCTATACAACCTTGTATACCGGTTATATCGACCCATACCAATTCTCTTCATCACCGCATTCCAAACCTTAATTGCAGCCTGGACCGTCTTGAATCTAGTTCTTTTAAAGTATGCAAAGTCAATACATTTGAGGAAGGAATTCTCTACCTCTGGTCCTAAAACGATGGAATATATTCTAGATGAATCATTCGTTGTACCAGCGTCTATACCACCACCACCTATCAGGCCCCGCATATATTGGAGTGCCGATGCCCAATAGTATAATCTAAAGTCAGGCACCCCCCAGCCACCCTTCTCTCTAGGCAATGACATAAAGCGATATGCCCTACGGGTCTTACCATGGGCCCAAATAAATCTATTCAGAATTTTTTCCAAGTCATTAAACCATTTTGTTTCAATCAACAACGGTATTGTCCTATAGAAATACAAACATTTTGGCAGTATTATCATTTTAATGACATTGGTGCAACCTACTAGTGACAAATGCAGATTATTCATACGGTCCAGGTCGCACTTAACCTTTGACATCAGTGGTGCTAGATTATTCTGTACCAGCGCGTCTAGGTCAGCTGTGATTGCAACCCCCAAGTAAACAGCTGAGCCCACGACTCTGTGATCATTGAACACCATATGTTGGTTGCATACTATTTGGGTTTTGGAACTGTTTAGGCTATACCCAGATATTTGCCCAAAACTTTGTGCTGCGGCTTCAATTTCCACTATAGCCATGCTGGGATTAGATGTTAAAATAGCAATATCATCAGCGTAGGCGAGTGTCTTTACCTCACATCCATTCAGCCTTACTGGCGGAATCCTTCCATTGGTTTCAAGTTTCCTTATTAATGGGTCCAGATAGAGAGCGAAAAGCAATGGGGAAGATGGACAGCCCTGCCTGGTCCCTTTCTCGATCCTAACTGCTGCCGATTTACCTCTATTTACTCTTATCCTTCCTGACGGGTTTTTATAGAGAGCCTGCATTGCTGTTATAAAATTGTTCCCTAAACCTTTCCATTTTAATGTTTGCCATAGGTATTCCCAGGAGACTCTATCGAAGGCTTTTTCGGCATCCAAAAATAATGCCGCGATAGAGTCCCCCAAGACATTTGCCGCGTCGAATGTTGTAATTACCTCCCTGATGTGTTGTGTGGTGCCTTTTCCAGGAATAAAACCATGCTGGGTATGGGTTACCAATCCCTCTATTACCTCTGCTAACCTTGTTGCTAAAACCTTGGAGTACACCTTAGTGTCTGCGTTCATTAATGTAATAGGCCTATATGAGCCTGGGAGTATCGGGTTTTTCCCTTTTTTTAAAATAACAATAATGTCTGCTTCCCCCCATGACTCAGGTATTTTATCCCCCTTCTGTGCCTCCAACATAACCTTGAACATTTCAATTCCCACAGTTTGATAAAATACCTTGTAAAACTCTACTGGGAGCTGGTCTGGTCCGGCAGCTTTACCTGGAGGAAGCGCACTTAATGCCATAATAAATTCCTCTAAAGTAAAAGGGGAGTCCAATCTATCTTTTTCTTCTTCTGTTACTCCTGGTGCATTAATGTCACTTAGATAACTTCCCACCTCGCTCCCTATTCCTGCACTATCTCTAGTATATAGTTTTTCGTAGAACTGCCTGAACACTTCTCTCACTCCATCTACTTCAGTGACCAATATTCCATTCTCATTCGTGATCTCGACAATGTCTGATGCTGCTAGCCTCTGTCTAGTACGTACTGCTAGTAAATGGCCTACCTTCTCACTTAGCTCGTAAGCAGCTTCCCTCTTAGTTAAATAGTTCTCAACTGCTTTTTTAGAGATGTTTTCCGTCGCTTCCACCCTAAGAGCCACTATTTTTAACAAATGCTCTTCTATTGGTTCCCTATCTCTTAAATCCTGTGCCAATTCCTCCTCCACTCTTATCAATTTTTGAAAAACTTCATTTATTTTAAATCTTGTCTTTTTCTGTGCAGAAAACACATAACTCATTGTCTCTCCTCGTGCTCCTGCCTTAAAGGCATCCCAGACCACGCCAGCTGGGGCCGTACCTCTATTAATTTCCCAAAAGGCTCTGATCCATTCTGCCATATGAGACCTATACCCTTCATCCTTCAACAGGGCTCTATCAAAGGTCCATTGCGTATCTTTCCGTTGCGCCTGCCCCAGCCTAATAGTTAGAATCAGAGGACTGTGATCGGAAACGATTCGGGGTTGTTTATCTATTTGTGCCTCTGGTAGCAAGAGAGAAGAAATCAAAAAATAGTCCAGTCTGACAAGTACTTTATGTGGGGCCGAATAGAATGTACTACCATCTACACCTGGTTGCAGTTTAACCCATGGATCCACTAAAGAATTATTTGCTACCATACTTGACAATGCCCTATGGGTTCTCTTTTTCCTCCCTGTATATATACTCCCCGTTTGTGCAAATGAGCTGGTAGCATCATGGATGTTAAAGTCTCCACATAGCACAATTGGCTCAGGCCACAATGCCAGTTCCGTATCTAAATATTGGAAAAGGTCTGGTTCATCTTCTGTCGAACCATACACAGAGGCTAAGGTACATTTTTCCCCCTTAAATTTCATTTCCATTATTACCCACCTTCCCCATTTATCTTCTGCTTTCCTTAATACTTCTACATCAGAGGTTCTTCCTAGTATTGCCACTCCTCTATGCTTCGTCTCTTGCTTAGTATTTGCCAAAACCGAAAACCCTAGATGATCCATGATGTAGCTCTTAGAAGCTTCAACGTGCGTTTCTTGGAGGCAAATCAAGTCCAACTTAAGTGTCCTAAACAATGCTGCCACTCTTAATCTTTTCCCTGTGTCATTAAGACCACAAATATTAATAGTAGCTATCCTGCAAGCCATTAAAACGTGTCATAGGTTTTATCCAACTCTGTGTACCATCTCTGATCTATCGCTATACTCTCAAACCAAGCCTCATGTGCATCGTATATCCTCAACCTTCTAGCTAGTACATACCAATAAGTATACATTCCCTGTGTTTTGAGTTGTGCTTTCTTGTGCTGTTTACATATTTTCAACCTTTTTTTTGTTTTTTTAACCCTCTCTTTACCCTCCTCACCCCCTGCTCCCACCCTGCCCCCCTTCTGGCTCCCACCCCCCACCCCCCTCTTACAGGCAAATAGGTCCATGAGACCTATGTGTAACCGCAGAGATCTGTGGGAATCGCTCCACTCCCCCCCCCCCCTCACCCTTCACCCGAACTCCTAAATGGTGTATACCCCCCCTCTGTGTGTCCTCTTTGTATTGCTCATTATTTACATTCACTGCCCTTTAGCCTTAACCATCCTTACAAATGCCGATGGGTCAGAGCCTAGCATCTGACTCTTTGAGCTTTTTAACCCCCTTTCTGTGACTTAATTTCTGCCAAGAACTGTTCGGCCTTTATCTCAGACAAAAATATAATTGTTTTGCCTCTTGTAACCACTTTTAATCTTGCTGGGAATAGCAAAAACGCCTCAGATCCCAAGGCCTGGAATGGTTTGATAAGCTGCCTGAGTCTCCATCTTCTTTCCACCGTTGTGTGGCAGAAGTCTGGCCTAGCGAAGAAGGTGACTCCTTGAAAGGATCTTTTCTTGTCTGGTCTAGCCTTGTCCATTATCTCCTCCCTAAGTAGGTAGTTTCCGACATAAATCAGAATGGCTCTAGGCAAAACATGCTGAGCTGCCTGGCCCTGATCTCCACGACCTTTTTGATGGTAAAGGGAAATCTGTGCGCCCGTTGTATCTCTCTTTCCCACTCCCACTGCGACTCGGGAAATGCACCTCTCAACAGATTAACGACAAAGTGCATAATGTCGTCCCCCTCTGCTCCTTCCGCCACTCCCAAAATGCGTACATTGTTCCGCCTCTGGCGGTTCTCAAAATCCTCGAGCTTCCATATGAGGTCACTTGACAATTTTTCTTGTTCCTCTTTAAAGTCTTGCCACCCCCTGATGTCGTCTTTGCATTGTCTCATGTATTAGTACTTGCCACTTACACACCATATTTGCTAAAGAAAACATAATTTCATGTAAATATCCTTTGAAATTTTTAAATTTAATGACTACCTATGCTGAGAATGCGTATCACTTCTGCCCTGGATTTCTATACTTGTGGCTTGTCTTTGTAACAAACAAAGTAGCATATTTACAAGGGGATAGCGCCACCAGAACGTCACTTTTAGTTACGGCCTGGTGATGATATCCCCTTCTCCTTATTCACAAAGCAGCGTTAAGCCACTTAAAGTGGCTTAACGGTGCCTTGTAAATAAGGCACCTTCTCACTCTTCACTTAGCGTGAAAGGGGCTAGCAATGGGCGTTGCAGTGGCCGTTCCGCTGCAACACCCATTGGTTTTTGATGCTGCCCCATATTTACAAGTATGAGGCAGCGGCAAAAGCTAAGGCCAGGTAAAACCTGGTCTTAGGATGGCGATATGAGGAGAAATTATTTCTCCTTGTATTTTGCTCTTTCTATGTGTGCTACATTCTGCAGCACACATAGAAACTGCAAATCGCAGCGCAGGGACCCTTACAACATGGTGCATGGATACCTGCGCTGGCGCTAGACAGATTTTTTAGCACTAGCGTAAACACAGGGGTGCGCCATATTTTTGTAAATGTGGCGCATCCCTGCTTGAAAAAAATGTCACAACAATAAAGCACCAAGATGGGAGGGATTTTCTTCTCGGATCACTCCCACATGTTGGTGGAATGGCTTGCTGGAAGTCCTGATCATACAAGTGGAAGATGGAAACTCAAAGATTACATCCTTAGAGATTCAGCCAATAGACAAGGATTCAGTGTGCAATTAACTGATGTAATTCAAGGATACAAAGGAGACCCTGCCTCAATACAGTTGAAGTGCGATGCACTAAAGCTTATGAGAGGGAGATACTCATAGCCTTAGATGCTCGCAACACTAGTGAGAGAAAACTATAACCTGAGAGGTTTTCTAAAGAATTCAGGTCATCAGAATAGCTTAACAAAACACACACCACAGCAGATCAAGTACATGAGATGAATAGACTGAAAGGCCAGGTACTTGAAACTAACAGGTCAAATATCAAGTTTACAGAAACAGACAGAATGTCATACATGCAAGTGAGGAATTGGGTTGACCGTGAAACAAGGAGCCACTAGGGAACTCACAAATTTTGAGACCATATAAAAAAATCCCATACAACTAAGGGGGTAATCTGAAACATGCACAAACTTCTGCAAGAAGACTACCAAGTCAAATGGGAGAGAATGTTGTAGGGGGAAATTGACAAAGATTGGGAGAACTTGTAGGATGACAGTCCAAAATCATAAACTTGTTATACAGAGAGAACGTGGGTATACATATACCTGGTGTCTCGATTCACGTAGGCTAAAGAGATCTACCCCAATATGAAGGAAGAATGTTGGTGATCTGATGTAGGGATGCAGACGGCGCAACCATGAGCAACTGGTGGGCATGCACTAAATTGAGATACTTTTGGAAGGAGGTATGCAGCAGAAATATACAGAAAGTGGGTCTCTCCATACAGGACACATCATATGTCAGAATACTAGGGCTGAGCGAGAAGAAAGCCAAACACATGGAGAGAGCAACACGAATACTGGTGAGCCATTTGTTGATCGAAGCTAAACAGGAGCCTCCCACATTAACAAAATGGTCCTATGGTTGACGCTAGCGATGAAGAAAATAATGTATGAAATCCACCAGCAACACAAAAAATACAAACATATATGGCAACTGCTAAGATCACCTAATGAGGATTGAAAATATCACAACCCGACCACCGTAAAGACTCAAAGCTCTTGATTTAAATTGTTGATTGGAACGGATGGAAAATGGTCTCCTGTCACAGACAGTTCCACAGGAGGAAGGGGTTGTCCATGGGTCTTGGGGGCTGGGGGTTTGGTTAAGGCCAAAGAGTTGAGCCCAACAGAGACATTAGATAGCAAAATTGCATGTCATGTAACAATAGTCCGTCTCTAGACTCAATGAAAATTGTTTTCCCATAAAAGGGAATGACTTTCGAAAGAGTGGCCACCCAGAAAGCTGTTGAGGAGATAGAACACTGCCTTTTGGAATTCTTTCTGTTGTTCACAGTGATGCGCTTGTAGGTCAGTGTGCAGTCGGATAAGGAAAGCAACTTACCACGTGGATAACAGGCAGTGGTGGCCATTTTAAGAAGAATTATGAAGCAACATACCTGAGAGCTGAAGCTATTTAGGACACTGGTGTGTGGCCTAGAGTATTAGCTTTAGCGTAAAGCATGTGCTAGGGATTGATGACAATTTGTAGATGCAGACTCTAGTTCACAATGGCAGAGCTTTCATGAGTTGGCAACAGGAGTTAAAGGAAGAGTGCACCCTGCATCACGAGTTAATGATGCCAGATCAGTGAAGGTCTTACTCTTCATTTAGAGATACATTGTGTCGTCATCTTTTATAATACAAAGTCAACAAAGTGAGGCACTCTATAGGAGCAAAAAAAGATCAAAAGTGAAATTGATAGTCTGCATATAGAGACCACCTGCCAAGAGTTTTGGCCAAGCGAGGAACAGTTTAGGTGCAAAAAAAGAAAGTGTTCAAAGAGAGGAGGGATAGCAATGCATTCTTGTTTGAAATGATGGAAAGTGGTACTAGACAAATAAGTAGATAAAGAGAGAAATAAGAATAATTATTGAAAAGGTTTGAATATGTATTTAAGACTTTTGTAAAGTGCAGCAACTCGCCTAGTCTGCTTCAGAGCCCAGGAACAGAGAGACAAGCAAAAGTTCTAAAATCACTAGTGTCCAGCTAGACACAGAGATTGGCATTGTTCAATAGCATCCAGGAATGTGATAGACTCATTTGAAACATTTTATTTTTGATGATTTCCTGACTGGAAATCATGAATGTCTGTTCAGAGCCAAGGACTAAGGCTATTCCAAAGTTTTGGTCATGGACCCCAAAGTTCTTTCTCCAAACTTTACACTTTTAAAGGAACATAGTTGGATTGAATGGGCAAAGGAGGATCTCACTTTCATGGCTAGGAAGTAATAGTCAGCCATGTTTCGCCCTTTTGGGTCTCTGGAGCAGCCCTTCGGACCCCATTTATTTTAAGTATTTAAGCAGCGCACAGCTGTAGGGTATTCTCTCGGCAGATAAATAAGCGAGACAAAATGTTTAACCGCTAACAATCAGAGACATAGCCAAAATGACAGACCAAAAGATTAGGATTTGCATTCATAGATGAGATGGCATCAATGATCCTTGCAGCACCATCTTTACTTCCAGATATAAACATTACACAGACTCTAGCTCAGTTACAAAACGGGGATGAACAAAAAGAACTTAAATGAAGCCAGATGAAAACCCTCCTTCATGAAGCAATAATGACAGACTACCTAAGAGCAAACATCGCTCTCTCAGGCTTGCTGGTGAATAGCGAGCCCAGGATTTTTCTGGATGACCCCTTGTGTTCCGGAAAGAATTGTCACTCATTGCCTTGCGGTGTTCCAGAGACTGGCTTATACTGATTATAAACACCACCAAACGCTTAGCAGAAGCACTACTCGTCAAAATCAAAGCCAGTGAGGTGAGGATTTCCTGAACACTCAAATAAAGATCACATTTTACAAGAAAAAACTGGAGGAGGTCAATAAAGAGATTACTGACCACAAGGACTTCCCAATGCAAAGCAAAAATTGACAAATTACAGAAAGATATCAAAAACTTCTCAAATAGTTTATCCATACAAGAAAGATGATTATAAAAAATAAATTTGAATCAGCAGACAAAGGGGGTGCTTTAGTCATTCAAAGCCGGAATGACTATAGGGAATCCTGCCTCACCCTCCTGCAGGACAGATGGAACTACACAATCCTCAAAACAGACCCCACCCTGCCTGAGCAATACAACCGAACGAAGTCCTCCGCCAGGATGACCTATTGTCTATGTTATCGGTTCCATTTTGGAACCTTTATCACAACTCACAGATTTGTCCTTCAGTCCACTGGTGAGACATCACATCCTACATACAAAACATGAAACACCTCCTCAACATCGTGCAGGACATTGCCTATGACCCAGCAACTCAAACTATGCTATGTTTAGATGTTGAGGCGCTGTACATGAGTATCCCACAAGAAGAAACCCTCTGAATTATTATCAACCTGCTGATGCCACAAGTCTGGGATTGGCCAGCTTCTGTTCAATAGATCATACAATTAGCAAAACTGGTGCTCACAGAACATGTCTTTCAGTTCGAAGACCAGATGCACCTACAATGCCAAAGCACATTGATGGGCAGTACCTTTGCCCCCAGCCTGGCATGTTTGTATGTCAGCTGGTTTGAAGACAACAACATCTGGAACAATCATCCCCATAGGAATGAAATCCATCTTTGTCGGCGATATATAAATGATATCTTTGTGATATGGCATGGTACAAACACAAGTTTCACCCCTTTCCTAGCTTGGCACCCATTTTTTAAGGTCACCTTAACTGCAGCCAGGAACAATGTGTCTTTCTTGGATGTGACCATTACTGCTAAGAACAGCAAGCTCACTACAACCCTGTGCAAAACAACCTATGATTGGTAATAGCCTCCTACACTTCTAGAGTGCCCATCCCATAGGTCAATTCCTGAGGATTTGAAGAAATTGCATGGACTTACATGACTATAAGAAAGAAGCTTAGTCACTTTCTAAAAAGCTAAGAGAAAAAGCTTACCCAGAAAGAGTTATAAAAAAGGCCCAAAAAAGAGCCTGTTATATTCCAAGGGAAGTCCTCCTTCAGAGCAATACCAAACAAGAAACAGATACTTTGATCTTTGTGAGTACCTATCATTCTATGTCGTACAAAATCAAACAAATTGTCAATAGACACTGGCGTATTCTTACCTCTAGCCATCTTTATCAAAGCCAATGTTTTCTTTTAAAAGAAATAGAAGTATACGTGACAGACTAGTCCATAGTAACTCATGGTATAAAGTAGATCCACTGCAAAACACATAGGGGAACTTACCCCAGGCGATAGGCCACTACCCCTGTCGCAAGTGTACATCTTATGCCCTTACCACACATACACATACTCTAGAACTAGGTTTGTCGAAAGCTTGGGAGCAAAGAACCCACACGAACTGCAACAGCAGTAATATTGTTTACATGATCAAATGTCCCTGTGGCTTACGCTACATTGGCATGACGACGAGGAAAATCAAAATACGAATAAGTGAACACAGAAGCACAGCACATTGTAAAAAACTATCTACTAGACTTACAGCACACTTGAAAGTAACCACTCTGACCAAGACCTACTATGGTCAATCATTAAAAAACGGACTCCGGGCCACAACACCACCAAAAGACACATAGAAAAGGAACAAAGATGGGTGTATAGCCTATGACCAAACATAATAGGACTGAATGACAGCATTCCTTGGAACCAGCTAAGGCTATAGTCCTTTTACGTGTAAAGCACACTAGGGCCCACCAATGTCACAACCCTTTTGGCCCTTTTTACATGCGTAACATGAGAACAAAAACCAGGTTGATAGGCCACATAACTTGTGTACCAATCCCCCCCTCTGAATCCAAGATTATATAGCACGCCTATTGTCAAAAATACCCACATTAGCATCTTACAAGTTTTCCAATACGTCCTTCCATTATTTTTCACCATCGTTATAATTTATGATATATATTAAAAATGGTTTTAATAAGCCTACCCATCATATGGCACTGGAATCAGAGAGTTATGAGAGTCTCTCTAAACTAGGATACGTATACGGTGCAGGACTACATATCCCATAATCCTTAATTAGCACCAAGTGACAATCCGTCTTGATGGAAATCTTCAAGCATGTGTGCCACGCCCGATAGTGCTGGACACACGGTCATGACACATATTATTGGGTGCAGTGCAGCTATATCTACTAACCTCCGCTGTGCTTAACAACTTTAAGGGTTTGATCAACTGAACACTCATTTTACTTAGGAGAACAATGGGTTAAAAACGCAAGCATGCACTTCTGACTAATATCCCTGATATGTCCTCCATACCAGACTCTTCTCCCCTGGAAGACCGCCTACTCTCTGAACCGCTCCAACGTTCTGATTCTGGGCCTGCCAGAGGGAATCGAGGGCAGCGACATGGTATCTGTTACAATTAAAATGAAAGATAGGTAGTCCAATGATGTATATTAGGATCACAGCTTTATTCTTCAGATAGGATTCAAGTTATGCCTCATACTATGCTTCATACAATGACCCACCAGGAGCAGCCTCCTTGCCGCTCAGCCCTTCCACACCAACTGATTCCTTCTTCCACTCAAACGCTCTCAACATTCTGATGACATCACATAGACTGAGCAGCAAGGCAAAGGGCAACAACAGAGGGGACGCATTAATCACTTACTAGATTATAACACAATCCTACCTGGAACAATGGCTGAGAGAGGTGGTGGCACCTAAAGGTATGTCAAATTTCTATACTCTCTTGAGAGCCCATTGGGACCCGGCCCGGCCCCCTGCACTGGGGCGTCCCCCGCGTCCGGTTGTGGCATGCCAGCTTCACTTCAGGGACAGGGATCTGCAACTGTGGAGGGTGCGGGCAGAGTGCCTCTACTCTGTCGCCAATAGTAAGGTCTCCCTCTTTCCAGATTACACCCTAGAGGTCCAGCGGAAACGGGCCTCGTTCCTAGAAGCTAAGAAGGCACTGAGGGAAGAGGGCCTACAGTACTCCCTGATGTTTCCGGCCCGGTTACGGGTTGAGTTAGATGGCAGCACTCATTTCTGTGGCAGCCTGGCGAGGCCTGGGATTGGATCAAAGCTTATAGGGCAGGAACCTCCCAGCCAGCGGGCCCTAAAGCTCAGAGGCGAAGCAAGGCTGAACTGGGGACGCGACCACGGGCCGCCCCACAGGGGAGCCCCCAAGAAACCATCCTCATCGCAGACAGCGAAGGAGAGGGCTGAAGCCCTACGGGGGGTGGCAGAGCTTATGCGGGGCAGGAGCCCCACCCCTGAGGCCAGGACCCACTTATTGAGGGACACTGGGTACAATGATTCTGACTCATCTCGAGTGGCAGTGCAAAGATGCCGGTGGTTACCCCTGGCACGGTTGATGAAGTCATCTGAGACCGCTGGGACTTGGGGCTGAGCTTGTCCCTTGGGGTACTGATGATGGTGAACCCCATTCTTGGGCATTCTTGTTCTAATGGGGTCGGCGTGCTCTGGAAAGCTTGTGTGTGAGCTCTGTCTTTTTTCCTATCTCTGCTCCTTTGTCCGCCTCTCCTTGAGTACCTTACTAGTGTAGAGTCTCACTATGGGATATGTCCCATATGCTGTTTGGGCGACTGACCGTTGTCAGGTTGCCCTAGGATCGGGGAGTTGTTCATTACTGGGGTTTCTTTGATGTTATTTGTATGCTTGTTTGCAGGAGAGGGTGATTGTGTGCATGCAAGGAATGGGAGGTGGGTCCCCCCTATTGTTGATGCGGACAAATCCTTGCAGAAATGGCGAGTACACCTAACACACTGAGGTTTCTTACATGGAACATTTATGGGATGGGTACAATGGCTAAGCGACATAATACATATTCCTACCTGTGGTGCAGGGACGTCCACGTTGCGTTCCTCCAGGAGACGCATCTTAACAAGGAGGAGGCTTGGAGGTTGAAGAAGAGGTGGTGGGGCCAGATCTTTGCGACCACCTTCTCGGCTTTTGCCAGGGGGGTTCTGATTTGGGTGAGGCCTGGGGTCCCATTTGCCCTTGACTGCTCATGGCTTGTCACAGAAGGGTAGTATGCCCTGCTTAAGGGACGATTGGCAGCGCGGTAGGTGACACTGGGCACTGTTTATGCACATAACCAGGACCAAATCAGCTTCCTGGAGTCCTTCTCCGCCCCCTTGGCTCATTGCCAGACAGGTTTCCTTATAGTGGGAGGTGATTTCAACTGCGTGGTGGATGTCATGATTGACTGTTCGCATCCTCCCCTACCATGGACGCAGCCACATCATACAGCGGCCAGCTTCAGGACTTGGATATTCCACTGGGGCCTGGAGGATACCTGGAGACTGCAGCAAGCGGTAGATAGAGAGTACTCTTTCTTCTCGCTGGTCCACCAGGTTCATACCAGGCTGGATACATTCCTCTGTTCCCCAGCTTTCAATGGCTCTGTCTCTCACACTGAATACCTAGGACTCACCCTGTTGTACCACAGCCCACGGCTCATGGTTTTTCAACCATTGGGTTGGCACCCTCTGATTCCTACCTGGAAATTAAGCTTGTGACTGCTTGATGATGTCCCCTTCCAAGCCTCCCTACTAAAAGAAATTGAAGCATACTTTCCTACTAATGCCTGCACCGCCTCCTCCTCACAGGTGGAATGGGAGGCGTTTAAGGTGGTTGTGAGAGGCCATTGCATGACCCAGGCGTGTGGGACACACATGGAACTTAATAAGGAACTTCTGGACTTGGAAGGAACAATTCATAGATTGGACAATTTACAGGGTATAGATGACTCGGCATAGGAGTCCTTGCAAGAAGCGCAAACACGGTATAACGATGCACTGGGCAGGCTAAGGTGCTACAGCTATACAGACTACTTAGACAAAGTACAAAGAGAGTAAGGGAGGGAGGGTCGATTGCTAGTACGACTGATCAAACCTGGGTTGGGGGAACACCTATCACAAGGTTGGGCTTGGACACGGGTGGTGTGGTGTATGACCCAGAGGCCATCAACGACTCCTTCTTAAGGTACTAAGAGCGGTTGTACAGGGCTTCGACAACGGCCCCCTTGGTGGATATACAAAGCTTCTTAACCCCCCCTGCAGCTCCGCATGCTGAAGGTGGATGATGCGAGGGAACACTTGGATGGTCCAATCACTGTACATGAAGCTAAGGTTGCAATAGCGGCGTTGGCACCTGGTAAGACTCCAGGGCCTGATGGCCTCCCGGCCAAGTTTTATCAGAGGTCAACTTATATACTGTCCATGTGCCTGGTTGCAATATATGCGAAGGCGTATGAGGAGGGAGTGGGCTTGCCTGATTCCATCCAATCTGCACTTGTGATTCCGCTTCCTAAGTCCAAGCAGCCTGACTCGGGAGTCGGGGAATACCGTCCTCTCTCCATGCTAAACCTAGACTTTAAGATCTTGAGTAAGGTGTTGGCGGGTAGACTACTTCCGCATATGAAATCTTTGATCCATCCGGATCAAAACGGGTTTATTCCCTCTCGTAGCACCTGCTTAAATCTCAGCAGGCTCTATTCTGTGCTCTATAACGTGGATGCGCCGACTCTACAGCAAGCGGTGTTGTTGTCTGTCGACCTTGAGAAGGCATTTGACACAGTATGCTGGAAATATCTCTTCGATGTGATGCGCTGCATGGGACTGGGAGATGACTGGGTACAGTAGGTGCGGCTTCTCTATGCTTTGCCTACTGCGAGGGTCAAAACAGGAAGCACCATATCTAGATCATATAAGTTCTCCCGGGGATCCCAACAGGGGTGCACTCTTTCACTGCTCCTATTTTGCCTTGGCTGTAGAGCCGTTGGCAGAGCGGTTTCGCCTGGGTGGGAGGGGGCTGTGGCTGATGTTAGGTCGGCGTCAGCACCACATCTCTTTATAAGCAGACAATCTGTTGCTGTATCTTACGGAGGCAGTCGAGGGGGCTGCAGAAGCGCTATGAATTTTGGACGATTTTGCTCTCCTTTCGGGCCTTAAAGTTAACAAAATCAAGACTTATCTGTTTCCTATAGCTGGGCCTTTGCCCAGACCGGAGACGTTCCGATTGACACACTCTGGGCACAACGTACCTTTAAGTACGTGGGCATTAATATCTTTCATGACCTAGACAATTTAAGGGATGGGAACACTTGGTTGATATACATCCAATTCAACTACATTCACATGACATACATGACACCCCACCGGCTTAATGTGACATATGGAGGGGAGGTGCAACAGTGTACCAGATGTGCTCACCCAGATGCTGATTTTGGTCATATGACCTGGGATTGCCAATGGGTGCGTCCTTACTGGGAGGTAATATTGGCCAAGATCAAGGATGTGCTAGGGAGGGAGTTGGGCTTAACGATACAGACGTGCTTGTTGGGTTTATTCCCCAGGCCACCTAAACGTAAAGTGGGGAATCGTTTGATTGACCTTGCACTGGGACTAGCTAAGCAATGGATAGCAGTGGAGTGGACATCTTCTAGGGGGCCACAGATTGCGGTCTGGAATAGGGGTGTTATTGCATGGGCTTGGGCGGAGGGCATAGCGTTAGCATCGTAGGAAGCCAAAGGATTGAGACTGCGCCCAATTGCTGAACAATGGAGAGAGACACTTGCTGAATGGGAGAAACCTACAGGAGCCAGCAGTGAGGGAGAGAGTCGGAAAGTGAGCCGCTTATAGCCGACATGCCTAGTGCCACGATAGCGGGATGTCCCGGGGTCCTTGGGGATGGACCTTTGTAAAGGGATGCTTGTGCCTGAGTGGCTCACAACTTTATTGGACCAGGCATGTGAGTGTCGTCAGTTTTGGGAGCGGGGGTCCCCCCATTAGTCCCACCCACAGAAGGTTTCATGGTTTTAAATTTTCAACTGATGCTAAGGCCCGTACATGCTCGCACCACTCCTCTGCATGAGTTCTTTAGTTTTCACTATCCTTTCTACCTCTGCTCCTTTTTCCTCCCCTTTTTGTTCCTCTTCCTTTTTCCCTATTTTTCTTCTGTGTATTGGTTTTCGGTTTTGAGCTTTGTTTACGGCATTTAATGTTTACATTTTCAATTAACTATAAATACGTTGAACTATGGTTGGACGACTTTCCAAACACCTATCTAGTTGTAAACGGTTTGATGGAGCATATACTCCAGAAAGTAGTCAAAGATCGATGATGACCCATGATTTATTTCTTTGTCCATCCTGATTGCACTCAATATACTGATATGTAAAAATGCCAATAAAAATATCATTAAAAAAAACTTTTGTCTGTCATTTTGACATGATTAAGGAATTTCGAGAACACTGAAAAAGTAATCATGATATTATTCTGTTTGTACTTTCTGTTCACAGGGAATTCCCTTCACACAGAAAGTCCATTTCTCTTGTTTGCATGCTGAACTAATTCTCTAACACTACCTGCATCCACCTGTATAATTTACAAGGTGATGTTACTGGGGGATCTCTTCTCTAGTACCGCCCTGAAGAATGCCCAGGACCTATATAGACCAATAGAGTAGTGCAGAAACATGTTGCCGCTTTTACCTTAGGGTCATAGGACCACAATACCCTTGATGCCCATTTCCATAGTTTGTAATGCTCCCCGCTCACCCCACCAATAAAGGGATACCTTAGGGTGAGGTAGGGATTTTTATTAAATGTAAATAAACCCCTATACAAAAAGACTTCTTTAAAGGACTCCCTGGAATACGGTTGAGCCCACACTGACACTTTAGGAGTTAGGGTGAACTTGATGATGAAGCATGCCACTACTAGAGTGGGTGAAGGTTTAAATGTAAAAAGAGATTTTCCCTCTACCTCTAAGTGCGAAGGAGTATAGTTTTTTACCTTTCTCCTTAATCATTGCTCCTTGGAAGGGAGGATACATTTTTGAGTTAAAATTGTTTCAGTGGGAGTACGTATCCCCTTTCTTTTCATTTTGAAAGGACCTCTCCACCCTTTTGGATCTCTGGAGTAGCCCTTGGGACCCCATTCATTATAATTGTTTGGTAGTTAGCCAGGATCTTTGCCCCATTCTGACATTTCTATTCATGCAGTCATATTTTTGCTGCCTGATTTTGTACTCTTTCCAATCTGGTGATGAGTTTCTTTGGGGGGGCTAATGTACACTATGTTAAAGTAAAATGGCCGCCCTGCCCCGACATTAATCTGCTCAATCCCAAGGAGCACGAAACTCACCGATGCCCCTCGCAAATGCCTAGATGGCCGGAGCAACCCCCCCCCTCCCTCGGGACCGGAGCGCCCCCCCGTGTGACCAGAGCGACCCCCCCCCACGTGACTTAAAGAACTGCCAAAATCAGTGTTTCTACTGAAGAATCCCGAGCACCAGCTCACTTCTAGACAAGTGGGCCGCCTGACCCAAAAATGGCCACCATGCCCAGGCATCAACTGCTCAATCAAGGAGCACGAAACCGACAGAGAAGCCCTGCTTAGGACTGAGACAACTCATCCAAATCAGACCCCCGACGACCCAGCATTCCCAGGTTAGTGAGGTCCCGCATCCCGCCACACGTCCTCAACTGAGAGAAGCGAGGGCTCTGCACCCCTGGATTACCAGCGCCCCGCCCCCCAGAGAGGCCTCCTGACAGCACCTCTAACGCCCTCACCCTTCACCCCGCAAACCGCCTCCCCCTGACGCAACACTACTTCCCTCGCTCAACTGGGTCCCACAGGAGGATGACCCTTATCACCCAGCCAACAGACCACGCCTTTAGAGAGACCTCATCGCGCTCTACCCCACTACTCACCTCATTGAGCAGCCCAGCCTCCACCCGACTCAACACTCTCCCCCTTATACCTGAGGACCACCTCCTCCCCGGATCAGCTAAGATGCCCCCGGCCTTGCAATTGGACACTTATCCATGCCCTACACCTAACTACCTGACACCCCACGGACAAAACACCTTCGCTATAACTTTCCCCCACACTCTCTCCTTCAAAGCAAAAAAATACTTTAAACACAAATTATTCAGGCAACACCCCGAAACACTAGTTGTTGACACATACCACTGCACATCTAGAGGGCAGCGGAAAATGGACTTCATCTTCCACACCGACAGGCTCGACCACTGGGTCACTATCTTCAACTCTCACCTCTCCATTTCCAAAACCACTATCACAGCCCACAGTCGCAAACTAACATTCTCCCTCTTGAAACACCAGTCCCTGACCGGAGACATTTCCATAACCATTTTTGAGAACGGCACCATACTAATCCAGGCTAAGGATGAGAACCTCGAGTTCTTCGACTCCCTCTTCCCCACACTATAAAGGCATCATCACACAACTCACACCATTCGTGGATCGCCCCCCCAAGTAAAGTAACCCCATACAAGCATCAAGCCATCCGATCCTGCAAGCAGCCACTCCCAGAGCACATCCCTTCACGGTTCGTGAATTCACTAGCCCCGCGTCCCCCACAACCAAAGCTCCTCCTACCACCCACCCTGCCCCCCCATCCATCTCACCCAGCCTCCCAGAACTGAGCCCTCCTCCTAACCACAACTGTTCCACAGCCCCCCTCCCCCACCATCCGGATCGCACCTAGATCACAGACACCCACCCAAAGTGAAGCCCGACTCCCAAGCAAAATCGATCCCCAGTCCCTCCCCCCTTCAACCCCTACTCAACCAGAGCAGAGCCTCCACACCAGAGAGGATCACTACTCCCATCCTCAACTAGGCCACAACCCCCCTCCAGCCTCACCACAGATGTACACTGAGCCAGAGTCAGCACCCCAGCTGCCCCTGAACCCCTCTAGAAATGACACGGCCAGCAGCCCCTCACCCATAGGGCTCAGCTCCTCCCTTCCCCCTCCTCACACAGGCTGATGCAACGCCTTGACCTTCTGGAAGCCCAGCTCGGAATCCTGATTCATGGCCTGAAGGAAACCCTATCCACCCTAGGGAAAATCCATCTGTCCACCCCTTACTCTGCAACCCCCCATCCCTCCGCAAACTAGAAGGAATGACTCACCACCCCCACCCAGACCCCTGCCTCCCCAGGATCTCGGCCCTCACTCACCAAACCCTGGACGGAGTCACGAACAGACAGACCCAGAAGAACTAATCCCAACCTCTCCCCCCAGGAAGTGACCACACTCGCCTCATCATATGATCATCCCATTATCCCTTACCCTAAGCCCGCTCCCCCCCTCAGATAACGATTCCACCCACCCTAGCTCAAGCTCCACCATTGATCTCTTCACCCAATTCCGTGATCCACGTTATTACTGGAATGAGTAGGGACACTCCCCCCCGTAGAGCCACCAGACCCCAGGCATACCTATCCTCCATACCCAAAGCCCATCCTGGCAATCAGAAGCCAAAAGAAGAACCTCCCATTAATTGCATGCTCATCAACAGCAGATCCGCTTCCAAACCCGCTACTTAAATAGTAGAAGCCATCCTCTCCCATGACCTAGATGTAGCTTTCATCACGGAAACCTGGCTGAACACCCTATCTTACTCCAACATGGATATGCTGGTGCCGCCCGGTTTCTCAATTATCCACAAAGACAGACTCGAGCACAGAAGGGGTGGCATTGCAATCATTCACAAAAGCGACCTCTCCATCTTAGAAAGTCCCTCATGCCTTTATAACTCCTTCGAATGCCTATCGGTCAACATCAAATCGCGTACAAACAGCTCGCTACAATGCCATCTCCTGTACCACCCCCCAGGCAACCACAACGAATTTGGAACACAGCTCTCGAACCTGATCACCCAATGCGCTCTCAGCAAGGTATAACAGCATAATTCTGGGTGACCTTAATTTAAGATGAAATGAAACAAAAAACCCGCTCATCCAATCTCTCAACAGCCTCCTGCTAGATAACAGTATGATCCAACATTGCTCAGAAGAAACACACCACAGAGGAGCGATCCTGGATGCAATCATCTCGGACAGGAAATTAATCACTATTGACTACATCATTCCCGTGGACTGGTCCGACCACCACATTATTCTTTTTCATATCAACCAACCGGTCCTAACCAAACCCCCTATTCAGTCCCCACCTAAATGGGCCAGGAACACATCCCGAGTCCCTCCAGACAAACTAGAAGAAGGGCTAAACTCGCTCCTCCCAATTGAATCGGAGCACCTCTCAACCACTGATCTTACCTCGCTCTACCTCTCTAATTTGTCACTCACCTTGGACCGGTTGGCGCCCCTGAAACTAAAAAAAAACAGAAGCACCCCCTCTAGGTCCTGGTTCACCACTGACATCAATGAGGAAAGAAGACACCTCAGAACCTTAGAAAGAACTTGGAGGAATAATCCCTCCTCCCTCCATCGTGATCAACTCAAGGCAGCATGCAGAAACTACAATAAGAACATCAAGAACAAAAAGACATCCTTCTTCTGCTCCGCCTTAGACAACGCAAAAAACCGCCCCAATGAACTCTTTAACGTCATTAGGAGCCAAACATCCAAACCGTCGACAACCAACATGTTGGTGTCCAAAGCGCTCTGTGACAACTTTGCCAGCTTTTTCAACGAAAAAATCGCCAAAATAGATCTATCACTCAGCACTTACCCCCCCACCTTCACGGAGACCTCGACACTAGCAACAATAAGCAACACTCCAGTGATCACTCCTACTCTTTGGTCCTCCCTCCGCCCTATCCAGGAGGAAGAGATTAGTAAGCTGATCGCCGCCGCTAAATCCTCATCCCACTCCCTAGATCAGCTACCCTCGAGCCTGGCGAAAGACCTGAAGCTTACCCTAGCCCCAATCTGGTGCAAGATCATCAACAGTTCACTGAGCACGGGAATCATTCCAAAGTGCCTCAAAGTAGGACAAGTCACGCCGCTACCAAAAAAACCTGGCCTCGACACTGAGGATATGAACAACTTCAGACCAGTATCAAACCATCCTCTTTTATCCAAAATTCTAGAAAGATGTGTTCTCCCACAGTTAACCCAACACCTAGAGAACATCAAACTACTAGACCCACATCAATCAGGATTCAGAAAGGGATGCAGCACCGAAACCGCAACCTTAAATGTCCTAGACGATCTACACATGTCACTTGACTCTGACCAATGTAGCCTTCTCATCCTACTTGACCTATCGGCCGCGTTCAACACAGTTGACCACACCCTGCTCCTCAAAGTCCTCCAGGAGAGAGCAGGCATTGAAAGGACAGTACTAAAATGGTTTTCCTCCTTCTTTCACAACCGCACACAAAGAATAAAAATCAATAACTTCGAGTCTGATCCCCTTCCCGTCAGTAGAGGAGTTCCACAAGGGTCAGTACTCTCTCCACAACTTTTCAACATCTACATGGAACCCCTCACCACACTTCTAAGGAACTCCAACATCCCCTTCCACCTCTATGCGGACGATACACAACTTTATCTGGAAACCACCTCGATCAAAGATATACACAGACTAAATGTCACGCTCAAAGAGGTCCAACAGTGGCTCTCAATGAACCACGGGGTCCGGTTAGAGTGAGAAGACAGGTTCCGAACGGGTGCCTGGCGTTGCGGGTGGTGTGCCACTTTCGCCTCCACCCCCCTCCCGAGACCCATGGGGCGTGGATCGCTCACATAACAAATCCAATGGGCACCTCTAATTTAGAGGCAACCCCACAAACCTGCTGGTTTGTTTACACATTTTTTCACGGCTTTTTAACTTTCACGTCCTCAGGTTAGGGTGGGCTTTAGCGTGCCCATACGGCCGAGGTACACTTTCCCATGGTCCTTACGAATGCTCAGTAAACTAAACGACAAGGGCAGAAACATATTGACCCCACTTTAAGTGGAAATAGCCAAACAATTTATTTGGTAAACTTTCCCTACATATAATTTTTAATATGTCAGATTGGCTACCTAATAAAAAATGTTGTGAGACACAATCTGGTCATTTTTAATACTCACCACACTCACCACAACCTTCACAAAAATACCAGCTCCGCAATAAAATCTGGCGTTGTAGCACACCGGGGAGGCATTCGGCTTCACCCGGTGGGGCCCAATGATGAAGCATATCACCAACCAGGTTGGTGAATCAGGGCCTTCTACACAAATCCAATTCATTTGCACACTCTGTTCCATGCTCTTTTGCTTCTTTACGAATATACACTCTTCCGTTGTTTATACTATACCTCTCAATGAACCACCTCAAACTCAACCAAGAGAAAACAGAAGTTCTTCTCATCTCTAATAGAGATGAAAACCCTCAAATTGAAGAATGGCTCAAAGCCATAGACGCCCTTAATGGTGCCCTTGCGCCAACGGAGTCACCGTTCCTAAGTAGAGAGAGAGAAAAAGAAGGGAAGTAAGAGGTACTCTTGTTGTGTGCTACTCTAATTGTGGAGGGCAGTGTGACACTACCTGCCACAATTAGAGTAGCACACAACGAGAGTACCTGTTACTTCCCTTCTTTTTTTCTCTCTCTACTTATGAACGGGGACTTCCTTTTCGTATAAGCATATAATTATGTGTCGGAATCCCTTTTTGAGGGTCACGGGGCACAGTGGGGTGGCTGGGCACAACCGTGATGGTTGATGCCTTTTACTCCTGAAGTCCTGGGGCGCAGTCTACCATGGATCTTGAACAACTGGGCTAAGTAGCCCTTCTGAACTTGACTCTCAGTGGTAGCAGTGGTTGGACAGTCAAGGCTCCCTTGAGGCGGATGTAGATACAGGTCAGTGAACACGAATCATAACTCGAAATGCAAACAGTGTGAATCAATGTCCCCTCCAACATTCACGTTTTTAGGAAAAGAATCATTTTATTTCTAACTCCACACAGGCAAAGGTATTCGATATTCAAAAGCAATAACAAATCCCCCTGAGGTCGGGCACTAGTAGTTATCAGGCAAATCCCTGTCCTACTCATCTTCGTGCAACATGTTTGGGGGTCACCATCCACCGGTGGACGTATCCAGGAAATGCCAACTATTAGGCCCTAATCAAGAGCTATTCCTATGACTCTAGTAATTAGTTAAAAGTGTCTATGGTCATGTAACCCATGATGTCTCACTACTCCATTCCAGTAGTCTCTGGGATTGTCATTATGTCAACTAATGAATTCCTCCATGTATGTATCGTATCAGCCTGATTCATATTACCATACCAATTCATGCTGTTCAATAAAAAGAATTATTTAAAAAAATAGTGTCTATGGTTTGCAACACCATTAGCAGCAAGTCCCCCGGGGCCTGAAAGTCTCGGTTTCAGTCTTACCCAGTACGGCTGGACCGCATTGTTTAGCAATGCAGCAAGTGCCCTCTCTTTGGGCGGTCCAGAGTCCAGATCGTGTAAGGCAAAGTCGGGCTGCTCACAATGGACACAGCACCACCCGGCAGTGCAGGCTCTTTGCATTGAGCAGCGATGTTGGTTGGTTTCCAGTGATCTGAGCTCATCAGACACAAAAAGTAAGTTGCTCCTCCCCTTAGTGGAGGGGAGGGGGGATGCTGATATGATCCTCCAGCTCATGACCAGAGCACCTCTGAGGTGTGATGTCCTGAGCGAACCTCGAAGACTTCGTCAGGTGCAGAACACAGCATTCAGGCTCAAACCTCTGGTCATAGTAGTATTCCTTTGGTTCAGGCAACGGCCCAAACCCTAGGCCAACATGGTACCGGCATCCATTCATAGCACACAGTGTTGCTGTGGCAATCATGATATGGCGCAGACTCTCCTTATGCGTTCGCCCTCATTATGGCAGCCCCTCCTGGCATATTGGGTTGCCGATTTCTGCAGTCACAGTCCTGCACACATGGCCCAAACTCAGTTCATTGGTGACCGTCCCTGTAATACGGGATCACCGTGGCACTGCAATGCAGCTTGGTGCTTCCCGCCCAGCGCTTCTAATATGCCTCAGAAAAATGCAGCCCTCTCCAGGCATAAGAGGGTCAAAGAGTCGATACTGCATACAGGCAACAGCTCAATTGGTGCACAGCCTCACACCTTGCTCAGGGAGAGGTGTGGTGCAGCGGCCAGAGCGACTGACTCGAGAGCACAGGGCTCACGGTTCAATCCCAGGTGCCAGCGACAGCTCAGCTCAGCATCACTTGAATCTGGGCAAAAGCTCACTTAATCTCCCCGACGGCCATCAGTGCCTTGAAATCCTTAAGAGGCGATATGTTCGCCCTTTACAAATAGGAATTATTATTAAGCTTTGAGCAGGGCTTCCTCACTGGACCTAGCTCCCTTCAGCATTCTCCTTTCTCTCACATGGCAAACTGGTCTTGGTAAGCAGAAAGGCGATCATGCTTTAGGGCAGGTGATTGTGGTGTCCTGGGTGATGTCCCAGCAGAGAGACTAGCTGGTCTTTTCCTCCAGTCCTGGTCACAGGCCGAAGCCTTGTAGAGCTTCCCCTTCTTACACAGCCCGTCTGGCTGCTTGCTAGATGACTAAATTTTGGTTACTCAACTTCCCCTTCTTATAGTCCTTTTCAGACACCAATTGTGATTTAGGGGCTGGGTCTTTGAAGTTTTATGTTGGGGTTCTGCTCCTTTTGAAGTGGACACTTCTCTCTTTCTTCTTTGCTCGTGAATAATGTCTGTCACAGCAGACATGACTCTGAAGATGACTGACCCACAACACAATTGATGGGAGCAACCAGAGTTCACACCTGGGTGTCAGTTACAGTGATATGTGCATCAAAAGGTTAATTCCAGGCTACCCACCCTATTCAGTATGATTCCCCTATCAGTCCCATCTCCCTTCCTGGAATGTGTCCAGGCCCTCTCTTTTTGATCTATAACTGAATCAAAGAGCAATATCTGGAAGTGCAAAGGAAGTCTAACCCTTCCAGTGTGTGTCCTCCCAGCTCACAGGAATGCAGCAATCCACAAATCTGTCTGGGGGGATTCCTCTCCTCATGTTTTCCCCAGGCAGGCCTGGGCTTTCTAAAATGGTACTCGGGGTCCTCCGTGCAATGTACCATTGCAGGCACACTCACTAAGTGTACATTCACAGCACACTTTTGGTCCAGCACTGTTACCGCTATCCATTGTACCCTCACACATGCACATACATTAAGCACACACACTCAGCCTCCACGCACTGTTCAGCATTGAAGCTTATCTTTGTTTAACCAGGGAGTGCTATTTACAAACTTACACGCTGCCAGCACACACACACTCACCATGTGCACACTCTACCGCACTTCACCCCTCATGTATTTTACTTCACGCAAGCACACACATATCCAACAAATGCTTTCATTGCACATCTCGCATGTAATATATTTTACTCAGGCATGCATACACTCACTACATGTATTATTCATACATGCATTCCACAGTACTGCTCTATCTCTGTACAGTGATGTAGGCCATGGGTGAGTTAAGCAACAGCAGCAGGACTTTTAAAAAGGTCAGTGAGCCTGCAGGCCTCACTCCTGTAACACAGGGTAAAAAGTTCCTGTTCACTACTATTGATCAATTCATGGTATGCAGCCACCAGCCCACTTGTGCTGCTTAGCTTCTGGGGAAGGCAGTAGCCTTACAACACTTTGGGGGTAGCACTTTGGGTGCCCCTAATGGTCCAACAATATGGCAATCCATGAAACAGGCCTATGCCATGGTGCACACGCAAAATCTGTGTTCGTCTATGACAAAAAACTCAGCATTAGGGACCGGACAACAATACATCTGGGCACTCAGGGCAGAGGTACATGTGTGTGCCATGCAGAGGACTTTTCGTCCCAACGCAGAGAAAATGTCTTGAGGCCTGAGAGCAGGAGTTCTAAGCGTTTAGCACACATTGATTCATTATAAGTGTAGCAACAGTAATTCCTATAGCAGGGATGAATAATTTTAAGGTAAATAGGTTGTGGAGGAGGACATTGAACAGGTCCAGTAGTTATGCACACCAGCTCAATACATATAACTGCCTGTGGGTGAAAGACAAGAACATCTAAATTGTTACTTGGATATCAATGTGGTTTTAGGGGCTAAGCAGAGGTTTAGATCTATGTCCATTTTATTGTCAATTGGTTGAGTGGTCATTTGAGGAAGAAGCGATATGGCAGGCAATTAGGGTGGTTATATAAAGAAGTAGCTGTGGAGGGGTGGGATTATTGGATACACAACCTCGTACTGGTGCTTTCAATGTATTGGTTTATTTACTTAAGGCAGTCTATGTTTGTCGATTTATGAAGTAAAAAAATCTTCCACCCTTCTTTGGTTTATTCCCATCTCTGTGGTTTCTTTCCATCTATGAGCGGTGCCCCCCCCCCCCCACCCCACCCCCAGACATCACCCCTCGAAATAGTAAAACAGCTTATCATGTAAGTGTTCTTATGGGGCAAAATCAAATTGCATTTTTGCGGAGTGAAAGCAAAATAAACTTCTCTTTATCCCTATACTATTTCTGCTTAGTCAAGTGGCCCACACTTTCCTCTACTGCTCCCTTCTCTTGCACTACTACATGTGCCGTGGCTAGGTGGGGGGGGGGGGGGGGGGGGGGGAGTAAAAAAAACTCAGATAAGTAGTTCTGAGTTTTTAGGTTTTAAAAGATAATTATAGTTAGAATGGAAATTGTGAGGATGCAAACTATCTGCTGCCTGCTAAAAGGTGGCTTTAAGGCTGTTTTTTCCCCCGAGCAAGAGAGGTAAGTAGCGCATACCCCATCGGACAGGAGGCCTGTGATAATGCTGGGCATTCTTAGTGTCTGACCAATCTCCATTCCCTAGCTCTCCTAGTCCAGCCCTTGAAATCCACCTGGTGTGCCACAACGCTCCAGGATTGTGGCAAATATGTCTATGGTTGCCTTCCCTAGAGGAAACCACCAGTCCTCAAACTTCTCATCTGGTTCCTCGTCAAGTTCCTCCACCATCGGGTCACTCTCTCCAGGTCTCAAATGCTGGTCCTGAATCCCTGGCTCCACCTTCTTCCTCTGTTTTTCCTCCTCTGTAGCATGCCCATGTCCTAGACCTCCTTTCTTTTTCACCTCACTCTTTTTCAGCGTCAGCTGCTCCATTAGAGCGGAGGAGCGCCGCCCCCCTACCACCACCAGTGAATAGAATGATAATAAAGCTGTTTTCAAACCTGTTTTATTATCGTTTTATTTTAATCCCCTGAACCGGCCCCAGTACTCTGACGAGTCTTGGGGGCGGGTCCAGGGATGACACTGCTGGTGGGGGGAATGGTAGGCACTCCCTTCACTGTGCATGAGGTGTTTGGCTGGCTGTCTCAGGCCTGCCAAACCCCTCATGGACAGTGAAGTTATTTCCATCCTCAGCTGCTTTGCTGGGGTTGGAGAAAGCAGGCACAGGCTCCCAGTCTGCCTGGGAGCACAGGTTGACGACGCTCAGGCCAATCCTGAAGCTGCTCTCATGAGAAAGCAGCTTCAGGATTGCCCGCAGGTCAGCCTGGGAGCCTGTGCCCCAGAGCCAGAAGCAGGAAGAGCTGATGCGCCGGAGACGGTGGCGGCAGCATTAAGGTACGTTTATTTTTACTTTATATATTTTTTTGTACCCAAACCCTCCCCACCTCCCAACTCACCACTTCCCTCCTCCCTCCTCTGGTCCGTCCCGCCTCCTCATTTTGGCAGGGGATGGGCCACTACTGTTCTTTTTGTGGCTCAGTCTTTTCTTTGATTCTATGTTGCATCCTCTAAAGAGCGCTATGCTTCTTCTACTACTCATGGAAAGTGCTTTTTTAAAGTTAGTTTTCCCTTTCCTCATCTTCTGTCACTTTATTTTCTCTCATTAATTATTTTCTTTCTTGGCTACATTGTCTGTTCTGTTCATGCTTCACCCAGCCGGCCCCATATCCACTCATCATGTTCCCCAGCTATAGACAAGTCCTCCATGGTCAGGGTGAAATGAATGAGCTGGAAACAATCGCTCCAGATTTTGCTGGAATTCCAGCAAATGGGGGCACGCAGAGCATACGGCCAATGAATTTGGACAGGAAAGACAGTGTTGCTAGTAGAGAGAATTTCTCAAAGTTGAGACAAAGTATTGTGTCAAGTGAAGAAGGTGGTCATAGCTATTGGTAGTATAAACACAGCTACTGTTGAGGATTTTTCTGCATTTATATTTTTATGCAATATTTACAATGTGCAAATTGTACACACGGATATAGTGCAATTGTCTTTCAAACAACTCTCCTATTTTGTATAGAAATGTGTTTTCTTGAATAATGTTAACTAGGCCTCCATTAGGGCCTAGCAGACATATTTTACAAAATGGATGTCAAACTTGTCTTCCCCATGCCAGTTATACTGCTTGTTATTTCTGCAGCACACAATCAATCAGATTTGTTCTTGTTTATTTCCGTAACTGTTGTTCATGCTGTTCTTGATGAATCTTCCGAGGATCAGCCACAAATTGTGTCTATTTCCATTGTCCTTCTGCCAGTTCACTGTGCTGTATTCATTTACAATAGTTTGCTTTTATTCATGTATCTGGCTTGTTCTGCCATCTCCAGATGGCATTAGCATAGATGGAGTGGGAAGGATAAATATTCATGTAGCGTGATAGTGCTTAGGTGCTAAGGTAATATGACACAGATTTGAATGGTGCTCTGATTTGCTGACAATGTAACTATTTTCATCACACCACAGTGATTCTTCAGTTATGGTAATTTAGTATGAGAACAGAAAGTTTAAAACAAAAACGATTTTGGGGGTGAGAGTGAGAGATTTTTCCTATGTTACTAGGGATGCTAGCCATTTCTCCCTTGGTTTCCTCTCCCTTTTTGATTGAAATGTATGCTTTTGTATTTCTCTGTACTGTCTTAGTTACAGAGAGCCTTCAAGGCATTGACTGTGTATTGCCTTATTTTTAAATTTTGTATAAACCCTTTAACTATTCCTATCTTCTAGAACGCAGTATTTGAGTGAGCTCTTTTTAATTAATTGTATGTGGTTTCAGATTTTTGATGTTGTGTGAGGTGCCGTACCACAGGGACACATTGACTCCTGAAACTGTGGTTTAACACCGTCTCTAATTGATCGAATTGTGGGAGTTCTGATTGAGGTAAATTTTGGGGCGTCATAATAGCAGGGTTGCCCATGCTACTGCAGCAGAAAGTTGGATAGAGGCAAAGAAGCCACCAGCCATGTACAAGGGCCAGAATAAGGTGAAGAGAATGTAACTTTTTTTTCTACACAATAAAGTGCAGGCCACCTAAAACACACAAAAAAATCTATTTGACTAGCCAAATAATTTTTGAAAATATGTGGTGCATTCTGCAGCCATTAGCGGACAGTAGAACTGGCTACCGTGATGAAAAACACCTTCTAAAGAGCTTTTTGGAGGAGTTCTGGCTATTTTTAAATACAACAATCACAGTTCATCAGCAGTGCAGGCTGGTGAACTCTAAAAGTAGTAGGGCGTTAATCCATATTCCAAATTGCGAGTGCATTGAACCAGCGGGAGGTAGAGGGAAATCCAGCCATGATGGCCAGCCCAATCGCCTCTAGCAGGGGTGGTTCTAGGCTCATGGCGGCCCTGGGCAGGAAGCGTAGGTAGGGGGCCCCGGAAGAGGGGGTCCGGGTGGGGCGGAGCCCCCCGGAGCTCAGGAAGGTGTTTTAATAAAACGTCCAGAAAAGGCGTTAGATGACCAGTACCTGCGGCTGCTCCTACCCTTCCGAATTGGTCTCAGAACGATAACATTTAGGAGGAGGAGCCAGATTGCTCCTTCCTGTGATGTTACGAAAGCCTGCCGAGCCGCCTTTCTCTTTCGTTTCGAATAACCAGATTTGTGTACTCGAATTCTCTTCATTTTGCTTGCAATGTTATATACACCTGTACCAGCGGGCCAGCAGTGGGTAGGGAAAAAAAGAAGCCAATCAGGAACCAGGAGGAACGCAGGCGCGGAGGCCAGTGAAGAGGGGGGTCAGGGTGTTTGGAAGTGGAACAGAGCCGGAGGCCGCCAAATCCCTGCCAGGGGCCGCCACGCAAATATGTATCCATCCTCAGAGGATTATTATATTAAGGATATATATTGGCGTGGCGGCCCCTTGGGTTTGGCGGCCCTGTGCAGGTGCACAGCTTGCACATGCCTAAGGCCGCCCCTGCCTCTAGTAACGTCTCCCCAGTTGCAAGGACCCTCACCCTCTTCATGCTCGATGGAAGCTGCAGTGTCAGCACACCCGAACTCTGGCCTCTCCTTACACTCCCAAGCCCCACTCAGATCCTAAGGGAATCCAAAAGACAAATCCCTCCTGCCTCCAAATCCTATTTTGTGTCAACCGGGCACATTTGTTCATGCCTATTTGGTTCAAACACAACAAACTTAGCTAGGGCTTTAAGTGGGATGCAAAATGTGGGGAGGGGTCTAATATAAACACATAAGCTAAATGTGCGTGGTTAGCATAGTACACCACTCAACCGGTATTTTTGTTCCTATCGGAGATTTCTGTTATTCCATCCACACAACAAATAGGAATGAATGGGAAGGCATTCTTTCATAGCAAATTGCAATTTGCGATTCGCTATTAAGGAATATGCAGGAATCCCTATTTCTTTTGTGAAACCTACATGCATTTCTAAAGTAGCAAATTGGTAAAATTCGCTATTATAGAATCGCAAAATGCAATGTTGATACAACTGGCCCTTAATCTCCTCGTGCCTAACAAAAATGAATGTGGCCATCTGTAACTAAACTGGTGCTCATGTAAAGCGCTCTGATACCTGATATATTCGGGTCCAGTTCGCGCTATATAAAACTCTATTAAAAAAAAAAAAAGAAGGTGGGCAGTCAGGCATTGGGCAATGAGCTGATGCCTCAGGGTCATCTATGTGCCGATTTTTTATGGCCTCTGTAAACCTGCCCTCAAAACGTACATTCTTCCTTGGTCCCCGCCAGACTGCTATAAAGTGTTGCCAGTATCAAGGGCACTCCCTGCCATAATGTCGATATTGGATCCATGCTCTTCTTTTCCGCAGTATGTAACCCCTTCATAGTCTGTTACATTCCCGTCTAGATTCATCTGCTTGGGATTTTTGCGATTATATGTCTGTACTTATGCATATATTCCTGTTGTGTAATATTTTCCTGTTGGAGTTATTGGATTCATGTCCTTTCTTCCTTCCTTTGTAAAGTGCTCTGATATCCTTCTGGATCATGTTCGCGCTATATAAAACTTTAGAAATAAATAAATAAAATAATGTCAAACTGAGGCTGGAGGCCAGGTGTTGTTCTGGCCCTTAGGGCATTCTTACCTAGGCCCCCTGTGTCTTGTGTGCAGCCTAGCCCAGAAGCAGTGTCATTCCCTTGCTAGGCCATCACTTTCAGGCCACCGTGGGTGGGGGGAGGGTGGGAGTATGCAGCGGCCTCGCAGGGAGGGCCATTCTCACCCAAGACCCCCTGGAGTAGCAGCATCAACCGTGTGCTTTTCTTGACCCCCTCCCCTACCAGGTCATACCCTGAGGCTACAGTGGACTGGGGGTGAGTAGGAGAAGTTTCCTTGCTAGGGGCCAGGTGTTGTCACCTGGGTCACAGTGTTTTTTAGGCCTTGATGGAGGAGTGGAGGAGTATTTGCAAAGGCCTCACTGTGAGGTCACCTTTCCCAGAGGAAAAAACCAAAGGATGTAGCATTATGGTCTCAGAGCTGCTGGCGCTGTAACTGGGGAAATTCATTTGAGTTCTGGTGTCAGCTTCACATCAAGTAATTTTGGGCAAATCTCTTAAAATTCGTAAAATTAAAATGAATTTTATTTTGTGCAATGGAGCTGGTGCTCATGGCAATTGCTCCAATGCCTTCGGACCAAGTTCACGCTATTTAAAACTACAAAAAAAAATACTAACCATTTTGGAATGTGGGTCTTGTTTTTGGGAGTGCCCGGGTCGTCCACCCACCCGAATCATGTCCAGCTGGTACAGGTTGACAATGAACGCCGATGGGGCTGGCCAGGGTGGACAGGTTGGGGTCCCTCTTGTTCCAGCAAGCCGAAAACAGGTAAAGCGCATGAGTGCCTACCATGTCAGATAGGGTCGGATTTGCGTTAAAACTAGAAGATTGATGTAACGCATAGAATCAGACTGGGCTGGTCATGGAAACGCCCAAGGGCTGCATTATATCAGTGCAAAGGCGCTAACAGCATTCCACCTACACTTACATTGCACTAAGGGCTGTGAAGAGGTAAGAGCTGCATCATGGAGTGATTCTTAGAGTACCATACTCACAAACCTTTTATTCGTGCTGCCATACAGTGTCTGACTGACTGACCCTTAAAGCAAGGGAGAGACCAGGAACTGACAATAATTATGTTAAAACAGGCTGTTTAAGTTGCATGGTGACAGATTTTAAATGTTTACTTTGAGCTTCTAATGGAGGTGGGTGTAGCCTCAAAGCACTAAGGGAGAAATAGCCCCTGTTCGTAAGGAAAGAATACTGCTTCCTTCTAATAAAAAATAGGCCATCCTACTTGCCTTTGGCTCAGGTTTATGACCAGTGAAGGCTGGTGAGTTATTTTGATTATGAATTTGTTTAGAGCTGGGGGGCGTGGCTTGCGAGCAGCCAAGATGGCCGCACTCTTTTGAGCTCCGTTGCGTCGCCGGGAGGTCACGCATTTAAATATGTGACTGAGCCCATCTTTCTTTACACTGAGGTCGAATTTTGGCAGCGGAAGACATAGAAAGTGTGGAGAGCTGTTTTCACCGGCTGCTGTGTGCCCTAGACTTCATTCTCGTCGTCGCTGTGTTTCTCTCAGGAGCGTCCCTCAAAATGGTCGCTCAGGCAGCATGAATGGAATGGCGGCGTTTCCACAATAAGTACTGTTGTCTGTGCTGAGTTGCGGATGTACTTTTAAGTCTCAGCTGATGTATTATTCTTCCTTTTGCGCTTCGACATGCAGTTTTTTCAGCGCATTACTCAGGAATGCATATTTCTGCTTGAAGAGTTACTATATTATTTTTTGCATTAGCCATATCTTTCTTCTGTAGTGGTTACCGCTTGGACATGCACTACCACTGTGTTTTTCCTTTTTGACACGCTTGTTTCCTTGCTGGCATTTCCTAAATAACGTTGCCAGGTAGTGGAGCGCACTATTATATATATATATATTTTTTTTTTTTTTGTGGTCTGCTTGAAGAACTTGGTTTTTCTGCTGCTTTTCCAAGATACTATCTCTGGGTGCAGGTGTGTGCGCTGTATTTAGTTGGGTGTTGGAGGGCAATAATAGTCTTCTAAGTCACGCCCTGCGTTAGCCACATCGTGGTTCTTTGAGAGGCTGCCCTCTATCAGTGAGGTCTCTGGCGCTACCTCAGTGGTAGCTCATACACGCTGAGGGCTTCCCTATTTGTCTATATTGCCTTTCTTTTTCTCATGGCAGACAATATGGGTCTTTCTCCCAAACCCAAGGACTCTAAGGGGAACCTTAAGAGATACAAACAAACTCTCCTACTCCGGAGCTTGCACCGAAGGACTCTGGGTCTACCTTAGATACTATCCTCTCTCGTCTGAATGCCGTTCATGATATTGCGCAAAGTACTAAAACGAACACTGATTTACTTCAGATTGAAGTTGCGGCAATCAGGAATGACTTTAAGAACTTAACACTTCACGTTTCCAATGCGGAAACACGGATAAGTGTTGTGGAGGATTCATCACATCAACAGGTTAAATCTATGCAGTCTATGGAGCGCTCCTTGGTTGCTTTGTGGAGAAATCTTACGGAGCAGGAGGACAGAAATCGTAGAAGCAATCTACGTATTTTTGGCTTACCGGAAGACGCAGAGAAAACAGCGTCATCCATGATAGAATTTTTGCTCAATTTTGATCCCTACTGTGCTGAATATTTCTTTTCAGAGAGAGTTTGAATTAGAGCGTGCACATAGGGTCCCCACATTTCGACCAAAGTCTTCACCACATCCTAGACGGGTGTTTTTTAAACCGTTGAGACATCAACATTCTGAGCAACTTTTTGGCACACATGAGGAAAATTAGAGCGACTAATTGGGAAGGCCACAAAATTGCTATATCCCAGGATTTGGCTAGAGATACTGTCATCAGGCGGAAAGGATTTCTTAATCTCCGAAGACTTCTGGACATGAACATTCCGTTTTCTTTTGCTGGTCATTCAAGTTTTCAAATCACTTTCAGAGGTTGCACTCAGATTTTTTATGAACCTTCTGAGCTGTCTACTTTTTTGGACAATCAGTCCGAATCCCAGATGGAGTCTACTTCTTCTCCTGGTCCTTCTGGGTCTTAGTACTTCCTGTAAGATGTCTGGTTCTTGCCTTTAATTGTTTCTAGTATTTTTATGATAATGCTAGGACTTCCTTTGCTACTTTAGGAGATTTGTTTGTTGATATTTACAGCTCTAAATATGTGCTAACCTTCTATGTGCAGGTTCTGGTTCTTTGGTACAACATGAGATTATTCATACCACTGTTTTTTCCTTTTTTTGTCTCTGGCTCCAGCAATGGTGTTCTTTATTACTGTTTTCTTTAGTTTTTTATTCTACTCTCTTCTTCACTTTTCTCTTACAATATTCTCTCCCATCTTTTGGTTGTTAGATTTTTCTGGAGAGCTACTGTTTCTTCTTGCTCTAGATTCTAATTCTTTCATAATTCTTAGTCCAGTGTGTTCTATAAATATTTCTTTTTTTTCTTCTTTTTCTCAACTTAGATTCCTAATATATATATATATATATGATGTGTTGAGGTTTTGTTCGTCGGCTAGATTATTTTATGTTTTCTTGCTCATATTTGATGGTGTGTTTGTGTACTTTTTGTATGTTCTGCCTTTTATATGTTTCTTTGTACCTGTATTATGCAGTAATGTTCTATTCATTCTCAGATCATTCAGGTTAATGGTTCATATGTCGAATTTTTCTTTGTTGTTTCATTCTCTTATGTTTTGTATCACATCCCAATGCTCCCGTTGTTGTAAACGTATCTAGGGCTCTAGTGTAATTTTCCCGATTCATGCCCTTATATAGGTATAACTTATCATATCCTTATATAGGCATAAGAATCATAACCATATTTAGGCACAGCCAATGCAGTCCAAATACGGCATGGCTACTTCCACTAAGCTCCTAGAGTACAACGAGTTCTTGAAGACAACTAGCCTTCAGCAGTACGGGACTTCCCCCTGCTTCAGTATTGATTTGTCCCAGAACTCCTGGAGCGTGTAAAGAACTTCGAGTTCTTAGTGACCACTCTTACGTCAAACTCGGCACCTTCCAGGTATAAATATACCCACATCTGCCCAAGCAAACACACAGTGGTTTGCAGCAGATCGACTAACTACTTGCCCGACGCCCTGCTGTAGGGAGTGCCGAAGGAAGCCGACCCTCCAGCTGACGCACTGAGAGAGACGCTGTCTTTTCTCCTGCCGAGAAATCCAGCTCCAGTGTTTTCCTGCTACCCTTGCGGGTTACTGGGAGATCGAGTCCTGAGAGAGAGATACAAGACCTCCTTCTTTCTATAACCAAGGTACGGAGCTGATTGGACCCTTAGAGAATTCTTGGATAGATTCTTGGCAGAAACTATTTAACTCAAGCTACACCTCACTTACTTCTTCCCTTGTACTAGACTTAGGTTAGGTACACAGGGGTAGGCGTATTTTAGATGCACCAGTTGAGTACTTTTAGTCATTATTTATCATTGTATGTATTTTATCTATTTTATGTATCTTATGGCTTCAGTCCTACGTCTAAACTCTCATTTATGTTATTCCAATGCGCAGAGCCTATTCGGAATATAGGAACTACACTACATGGCGTCCAACGTTTGGTAAGGCGATAATTTAATGCTAGATACTAGAGTAACTCAGTTGTGCTTTTCACAGAGACCCCTTTTTCCGTAAAAACTCCAATAGACGTCTGGAGTGGGTAAAAGGTTAGTATCCGCCAGAACTAAATAGGACGAGAATCCTATGTATTAGTTTTTGGTTTATTCAACGTTGAAGGATACAGTGTTCCAAAATATTCTGCACCTAATCTTTGTTTCCTTGAAACTTGCTCTGCAAACTTTCGGTCTACAAAATGATGGAGAGTGACGACGAAAGGGAGAGAGCTAGAATAGCAACTCAACTATTAGCAGAAGACACAAGTCTTCAGCAAAACAACCCGGATGCAGTAATCATCCCAGTAAATGTAAGAAAGAGTGTAACTTACAAACGAATAAATAATGAAGTACCATCGAGAGGTGGTACAGTCATATTTGTGGTAGAGGTACATGAGTATCGGCAGACAGAGGTATTCTATTCATGGATAACTTTTCCAGCAGCAAATGCTGTGACACGCGAGTTCCACTACTACAAAGCAGAGGAACCTCCAGCGGAATACATTCCTTTCGAGGACGTCGAAATTCCACTAACTTACCAGGAGCATCAGCTCTGGTTTAATTGCGCCCTAAAACATCAAAATCACATTACCAGGCTCGGTCCACTAGGTAGACCAGGAGCCACATGGCCGGTTCTAGCCAGCTATACACCACATCCTGACATTGAAGAAATATCAGAAAGAGAACTGTTAGTTCAACTAAAACAATTAATTAAAATACATAGACAATTAGTCCAATATGTCATGCGGACTTTAACAGTCCAACCAGCAATAACAATTCCACAGCAAACCCCTCAACAGGGGAATACAAACAAAATTACACCACAGACTATACAATCAGTCATTGGTAAATTACCCGCAAAACGGGAACAAATTCTGTTCTGGTTGGCTCAAAAGATTACTCAAATAGAGGCAGTATTCCCTGATAGTACACCTCATGAAAAACACAGAATTCTGACAATCTGTTTACCAATGGGGATCGCTACAAAAGGGGGTGGTGATGGACGGAGCATCTGAATCAATCAAACACTCACACCCAGTCAAAAGATCTGGGTTTAATCCATCACCGTTCTTTAGCCCACTCTGCCACCCCAGTTCAGACATGGCTATATGCAAATCAGTATGACCCTGTGCCTCATGGGAACAGTCCAGCCCGAACTGCCAAGCCATGTCTTCCCTGGACCAGAAACAAGCTTCCGAGGACCGGTTTCTGGCATTCCAGTCGTCTTCAGCCCGGCTTGCTTGAATCCAGTGGCAAAGTGAGCAAGGGACTCACGTCTGAACATACCCTGCCACACTTATGGTGGCCAAAAGCGGTACAAAAGGGGGTGGTGATGGACGGAGCATCTGAATCAATCAAACACTCACACCCAGTCAAAAGATCTGGGTTTAATCCATCACCGTTCTTTAGCCCACTCTGCCACCCCAGTTCAGACATGGCTATATGCAAATCAGTCTGACCCTGTGCCTCATGGGAACAGTCCAGCCCGAACTGCCAAGCCATGTCTTCCCTGGACCAGAAACAAGCTTCCGATGACCGGTTTCTGGCATTCCAGCCGTCTTCAGCCCGGCTTGCTTGAATCCAGTGGCAAAGTGAGCAAGGGACTCATGTCTGAGCATACCCTGCCACACTTATGGTGGCCAAAAGTGGTACAAAAAGGGGTGGTGATGGACGGAGCATCTGAATCAATCAAACACTCACACCCAGTCAAAAGATCTGGGTTTAATCCATCACCGTTCTTTAGCCCACTCTGCCACCCCAGTTCAGACATGGCTATATGCAAATCAGTCTGACCCTGTGCCTCATGGGAACAGTCCAGCCCGAACTGCCAAGCCATGTCTTCCCTGGACCAGAAACAAGCTTCCGAGGATCGGTTTCTGGCATTCCAGTCGTCTTCAGCCCGGCTTGCTTGAATCCAGTGGCAAAGTGAGCAAGGGACTCACGTCTGAGCATACCCTGCCACACTTATGGTGGCCAAAAGCGGTACAAAAGGGGGTGGTGATGGACGGAGCATCTGAATCAATCAAACACTCACACCCAGTCAAAAGATCTGGGTTTAATCCATCACCGTTCTTTAGCCCACTCTGCCACCCCAGTTCAGACATGGCTATATGCAAATCAGTCTGACCCTGTGCCTCATGGGAACAGTCCAGCCCGAACTGCCAAGCCATGTCTTCCCTGGACCAGAAACAAGCTTCCGAGGACCGGTTTCTGGCATTCCAGCTGAAGACGGCTGATGGATTAAACCCAGATCTTTTGACTGGGTGTGAGTGTTTGATTGATTCAGATGCTCCGTCCATCACCACCCCCTTTTGTACCAATGGGGATCACACCACATGTGGAAGACTGTGACACTTGGGGAACAGTCTTTGCTTCAATCTACACAAAAACACATGGTGTTCCGTCTATGGCGGTTATACCAGACGTGCTAAGACAGATTCAAAATGAATACGGTCCAGAGCCTGCTTTAAATCTAGGTATGAAACTACTGAAAGATTTTAAACAAGTCTCGGCTATACTACTAGCCAACATAAAAGAAGAAGCAGCATCAGTGGCGATCCGCCAAAAATTAAAAGAAACAGATATAGCAGAACAACCTTTTGAACTTGCCAGAATAATTGAAAAATCCTATGAAGAATTAGGTAGAGATAGTTTGGGTGGGAAACCACTAAAACCACAACTAACAGAAAATCCTGAAAAAACTTTCATCAAAAATAGTTTAATTACTCCTAAAAAGAAATGGGAAACCATGAGTCATTCTCTTCCTAAAGAGAAACAGTTTCAGTCCAGAAAAAAGATCTCCCCAACGGAGAGATAGATCTCCAGAACGGGGGGGTAGGTCTCCACAACGGGAGCCCTCTGAGAAAAGATATAACCTCAGAAATTGGGTGAATTTGAAAAAACTGACAGATATCAAGATAATGATACACGTCCCTCTCGATCTTTTCAGACTTCCTCACAGAAATCGGAAAGAAGAGGACGGTCAGAACATAAAGAAGAGCGCGTCAAGTCCAAAGACAAGGAACCCGCTCACCAAAGTAAAAAATCTCAATTTTCCAAAAAGAAGGTAGCAAGCATAAAGATAAAACATGCCGAGGATCCTGAGGACACAACTCAAGAACGAAGAGTGGGCCCAAACAATGCTAAACAGCGCAGCAGAAGTGACCATAGCTCGCAAGATCCTGATGAATCTTCTGGAGACAGTGGACACGAATGAGTACATTCAGGTGGAAACTGCAGACACCAGAGTTAGTGTACCCCATAAATTATATGAAATAACATTGCGTATAGAAGGGGACATAACTAGGAATATAAGAACTCTCTTTTGGGAGAAGCTATCTAAAGGCTATGATATTCTTCTAGCTGAGAAAGACTGGCCACCAGAATTTGTTAGGGAGTGCCCACATGGCGAAGAAATGATTATGCCTGCCTTCTCAAATCATATTCCAATTCATAAAAAAATACACATATGCAAGAAAATGGGCAGTGGCCCAAGCCCCTGCATTATATAAAAATCATGTAGGATGGGATGAGGAATCCCCTCACCATAAAATCCAGTTAAAAAATCAACCTACTGCACAAAGGCAGTATCCTGTTAAGCAAGAAGCTAAAAAACAAGTCAGGGAGATCTTAGATCAACTTGAGTACCAGGGGGTGATTGAAACATGCACCTCACAAATGAACAATCCTTGGTTTCCTGTCTCCAAACCAGACAATTCATATTGTCTAGTATTGGACTACAGACACTTAAACTCTTGTTGCAAAACATTTGCAGTACAAAATTCACACAGTGCAGCACTGATGAATACCATTGTGCGCAAAAAATATAAAACAACATTAGATATTTCAAATGGTTTATTCTGTCAAAACATTGCACCAGAAAGCAGGTATTTGACCGCTTTCTCCAGTATGGGGGCCAGAGGCAATTTTGCCGTCTCCCCCAGGGATTCAAGAATAGCCCAGGATTATTTTCAGCCAGAGTAACGGAGTTACTACAAATGTATGATGATGAGGCGTTATCTTATGTCGATGACATCTATCTAACAGACGATGATTTGGACAGGCACTTGAAAGGAGTGAACACCATTATACTTGGGTTCGCATCTGAAGGGTACAAATTCAACTTTAAAAAATCACAGATTGCCCACCTCACTGTCCTATTTCTAGGATATGAGTTATCAAGTGAAGGGAAAAGCCTAGCAGCCAATTTATTAGAGAAATGTGCGCTGCTCCAAGCACCAAAAATGCTGAAAAACGTACAATCAATTCTAGGTTTCCTGAATTTTGGAAGAACTTACGTTCTGAATTACGCAGAGAGGGTTAAACCTCTCTACGAATTAATAAAACCTGATTTCAAACAAACTAATTGGACTCAGAAACACACAGACATTTTGCGTTCAATACAAACAGACATGTTAGCTAAAACAAAGCTGCAAACACGCGTAAACATACGCAACCTTGTAATCCGAGTCCTCCCAGGAAGATGCGGATTCATGTACCTGACCTATAACGAAGGTGAAACGGTACCAATAGCTTACAAATCACACTTGTACACACAAGCTGAAATAAAATTCACTTCAACTGAGAAAATTCTGACAGCGGTTCAAACTGCTATAGCAAAAGACAGAGCCCTGGTACAGGGAAAACTCATATCGGTCGTAACACCTGCACCTGCCTTAGAGGCAGTGACAAGAGCGAGCATTCCAAATGCTAAAGTTTTACATCCAGATGGATACAATGGGTTAATTCTCTTGCTGCAACAGACGTTAAATAAGTTTTTGACCCAAGCTTGAAAACACAAGAATTTCTCCAATACGAGTACGAATGTCCTCTGCCGACCGAAATTCTGCCTCTTGAACATTACGGCTGTATAATATATACAGACGGACAGCACAGCCCGCAATTGGGGGTAAACAAGCTTATAGTGCTGCGTGCGCGATTGTAAAAGGTCGCTGGCGCGAAGGTAAATTCAGACCTATGGTCACAAAAACTCAATCACTCGGAGACTGTACAGCTCAGCGAGCTGAACTACAGGCTTTCAAGATGGCGCTTGAGAATACCGATTGCGAATTCCCCACACTAATAGTGTGCGATTCGTATTACTGCGTCCAGTCTTACAATGAATAATTGCAGAACTGGGTTCAAAACGGTTTCAAAGATGCGAAAGGTGGCACAATAAAGCATAAAATGCTTTGGGAACAAGTAGTTCTTTTACAGAAAGAACTACAAAAGACTCATGTGATCCATACACTGAGTCATCAACGTGATGGCGTTCACGTTGCAGGGAATTCATTGGTTGATGAAGCCGCAAAGGCAGCCGTCCACACGGCTTCCGTAGCTGCAATCACTCGTTCAAAAACGAAAATAGACAGCAAAAAAATGCAGGCTGTCAATGCTTCAGTAAAAAACAGTGGTAAGACACTCCCGAAAGGCTTTCCAGTAAAGTAATCATATAAAACTGATGCAAACAATGTTCCTTTTGTTCAAATCCCTGGAGTGGGGCATAGGGCAATCCCAAACATGGAACATAGGTTAGGACTAATCTTAGCTGCGCATGAAGGGCTCGCCTCTGCACACGCAGGTGTTTCCTCCACAGTATCTTTATTAAAACAGAGATATTGGTGGCCGCGCATGAGGAAACAGACTAGAAACTATGTTCTAGACTGTGAAATATGCCAAAAAATGAAAGTATCAACAGTGAAACGTCCTGCGCAGACGCCCCTTCTGATCTCAGATAAACCATTAGCGTGTGTTTACCTGGAACATTGTGGTCCCTTACAAAGGGACGGTAACTATAAATATATCATGGTCACAGTGGATTCCTGCACAAGATTCATTTGGATGTGGCCCTAGGGCTCGGCTGACGCCAGAACTGTTATAAAAGATTTGCGAGTCTTTAACGGCACATACGCAATCGGCACGCTACATTCTGACCAGGGTCCTGCGTTTAGCTCTTGAGCTTACAAGGAGGCCATGGCCAGCTTGGGCGTTGCATCGCGGTACTCTAGTCCATTCCATCCTGAGGGTAATGCCGTAGTGGAAAGAAAAAACTGTGACATAAAGCAATCTATAACAGCGAGGGTATTAGGTTTGGGTGATGGGTGGGTCAAACATCTAATAAATGTCCAACGTAGTCTTAATAATCTGCCAAGAAATTCTCTGGGTGGAATCACTCCGTATGAACTTTTGTTTGGTACTAGAATGATAATCGAAGACCTCGATAGTCAGACTTCAGTGGTGGAACAAAAAACCTTTGATATCAAAGATCGTTTGGCTGTTTTACAGGACTTAAATGAAACAAGAAGAAGTCTGAATAACACAAAGCTAAAGCCAACGGCCACTGAAGAAAAACCACCTGTCCCAGCAAGACCTGTCTGGATTCCAAAGATTGGGGATCTGGTCAGAGAAAAGATCGCGGTGAAGAAGGAATTTGGGCCTTCTTACAGAAAAGCAGTACCTGTCTTAGCAATCAACGGAACAAGATCAGTAGTACTACCGCCCCTTGCTGGTAAAAAGGAGAACAGAGTTGTATCAATCAACCTGGTAAAACCACAATCATGTGACCAATAATAAGTAGTAGGCCCAGTGGACTCCCAAGATGTAGCAGAAGACCAAACCTTGCTACAATTCAAGAGGTTCTAACTGAAAGACTAATCACATTTGATAAACCTGCAGTGAATAAAAAAGGACTATGCAACAAAGCCATGGAACTTGTGCCTCTTGAAACCCAAATAACAGTTCGTCAAGAAACACCTGTCTACAATGATGTAGCCTCTGACTATACTGAAATGACAAAGGAAGAAGCAACTACAAAGATTAATAAAAATTCTGATGCGATTCCAACAATTGACAGAACTGCCTCTGGCCATTTCATCAATTTCGATGACTTTTCTGAAGATCCCAGTGAACATGAAGAAAAGCCAGCAAACAAAACATTCAAAGAAAAAATAACAGAACTCTTTCATCAACTTGGAGAAATATATCTGATTTCACCATGGATTGAATTGTGGATTGTGTTAGGTGTACTTTTCCTCCTGCTCTGGCTCATTTTGGTTTTAAGCTTGGGAAGAATGATTGATGGAAAATACAGTACAATGGACACAGCAAGTCAGAAAATCAACTTGGTCCTAAAACCTCACGTCATCTCATGTTGAAAAAAGAGACCTGTCATCAGTAAACATCACAGCCATTCCTATACCTGGTGGTGTAGCATGGGACGCTACTGATTACGACATCTATGGCCCGGTTGAACTCTTGAAATATCCACACCAGTTCAAGGTTTCTTTAAGCGACTTTGTCTCACCGAGAACTTTCTCTGATGAATGGGACTTTGAGACTATTAATAATATGATATCTGATTTAGAAATGTCAGCAAAATTTACAGATCATGATTATTTGGAAGGTTCATCTGATTATGAAGAAATGTATTGCTTTAATCATTGTGGGCACCACTATTTGCATAAATCTGCAAAACCTAGAAATGTTTTTACTTATAATCAATGGGAACATTGTCCAACACCGCCAAAAGGCAGCTCGAAAACATTTTATGAGAAATTTCCATACTTCTCAGGGTTTAATATCACAGATCCAGAAACGTTTTATTTCAAAAATGTGAATAAGACAGGAATGAAAAATATGTTGACCAATACAAAACAGATATATTCTGCAAAATTTTATGAACAATTGTCTACATTTGGTTTTGAATTCTGGAAAGATAACATTGAAACAAAAACAATCTGGGGTTCAAAAGATTGGCATGTACAGGGATTAGAATCATTATTCAGAGCCTACATGATCCCAGAACAGATAATGTTCCTGAATGACACCATTCAACAAACAACCTGTCTTGGCCTAGCCCAGATAAAAGATTTAAACAACCCGTCTATACCAAAGCCTCTGCCTGATAGAAATAGCACTACAGAAGAGGGGTTAGACGTGTCCCATATTTTACACCAAAACAGAACTAATCCTGATTGGAAAAAATGGTTGATCTGGCCCACAGACACTAATAACTGTCAAGATAGATTCCTGAACAAAACACAGGGGTTCAAACAGAACAGGCCAGACCCAAGATATTCCCAGAGACAACATCCAGGGATAATAACAACATACAGTGTAGGAAAACTATGCCTCCAATGGCTACAGAAATCCACACTACCTGAAATTAAGCAACACTTGACCTTACTTAAAAAAGGTGCTGACTTGCGGGATTTCTTATTGGGACCTCACAAACAGCGTCAAAAACGTTTCATATACGCCGGTATATATGCTGCTTACAAAGAAGCTTGGACAGTAACGCAAATTGAAACTGCTGAAAAAATACGAGAAATTGATTGTATTAATTTGGAAAAATCACTGTCTGTAGTGGACAATGGGTTAACGACTCTTTCCTCCAGAATGTATTCTTTGGACAGCATTGTATCATCTGCTATTGATATAATAGAGTAGGATATGCTAATGTTACAACATGGCCAGTCCCAATTACGTTCTATTGTACAGTTAGGCTGGACGTTACAAAATCTGCGTTCAGGCTACGTGCCTTGGCATCTAATCAACACAACGTCATTATTTTCTATCTTTAACCTTACAGATAAACAAATCTCTTTGGCACAAAAAGGAGCAGACTATACGGTGCTGAGCATTGAAAAACTAGAAAGATTACCATTAACAGTTTCCGAGAGGCCTGTCATTGAATGGATAATACATGGTACCATAACAATACCAATAACTACATTTCAGTTTCAATATTGCCTACAGCATATACCAACGGGCCTGTATGAAAGGTTGGGTAAAGGATACATCAAGTCGACCTGGAATTTACCTTACACACATAGATGTTGGAGTGGGTGTAACAAAGAAGTATTTCTTAATGGGAAAAATTGTGAAAACTCGCTAAGTGGTACATTTCTGTGTCAAGAACTTAATTTACATGGAGCCTGTGATGGTTCATCTAATGACCTTTCTTGCCACTTGCACGGCACCCGAGCCACACAAATAGAACCTGTTTTCAGGCAGCTTTCCAACTGCAGCTACGTTATGTTAAGTGACCACAGCTGTTGTGGCATGTTGCCAGGAACGTCCTATCTCGTCAGTGTTACATCCAGGGTCACTTGTTGTATGCAAGTATTGTATTCATACAGCAAGCCAGACAAGGAGGCAACGATTTGGCCTTCATTGAATATCTCTTCTATTCGAATTGATACATTAAGCAGAATGAAAGCTATTCTTTTACAAACAACTGTGCCTTTGACCTCGTCTAGAGAAGCGTATGATCTGCAAGTTGCAAGGACCTCAGCAGAGATACATACATTATTATCAACAAACTGCCCCGTACATTTCGTAGAAATGTTAGGTCAAATTTTAAACATGTCAGATACCAGTGGCATCGCACATGTATTTAAGACACTTTTTTCGGGACTGTTAGCACCCTTTGAAGCAGTCCTGAGCATTTTTCCGAATTTCGTGCACTCTGTGTTCGGCGGTCTGCCTCTTATTTTGGGACTCGTAGCAGGAATTCTATTTTTGTTCCTTCTGCTCCGATATGGCAAGTCCAGTCACCAGCGATACCCAGATTACCATGGAACAAACGATCCAGGCAATACAGTACCGAAATAAGATAACACAGGTCCTCGGCTTGGCTCGTCTAAGAGATCTGAATACCACATGGTTTGTATCATTCAGACCAATCTGGCAAGATTGCATCTTACCTGTTCTACGATGCCTGCTCTGCGGAGAAGAATGCGTGTTAGACATCTGTCTCTCACTTCCATCAGCAGTACCTATGGATGTCGATACTTTGCTTAGTTCGGTAACGGCTCATGCAACGTGTTCTCCCCAGCGGCTACCAATTCTGATGACGGCATTCGTTGAGACCTCACCATTATGACTAGGTCACGGTGATGTACGAGATGAAAGTGGCACACAGGTACAACTTTCTGTGAACATTACTGATCCAGATCACGCTGACGGTAATGCATCTCACATATGCAATATTTCTACTTTTTTGGAAATGGCCCAACTTTCACCTACTGTGGTAGACGAATTCTTTGCCAGCCTATCTGAGTTAATGTTTTCTCCTAACAACGAGAATAACTCTTGAGAAACAAGCACACAGCGTTCCCTGAACTTTGATTTCGGCCTTCAGTTTTGATAAACAGAACTTCTATAATTTGGAACTATTTTTTACTACAACAAAATTATTTTTTCTCAATACCAAAATATTTACCTTTTTTGGCACAGAGTAATCTGCTTAATGTAGAACTTTTTTGATATCTAGAGACAATATTTAAACTTAGCCTCTAGCACATGTACAGTGTTATATAAATCTGTGATGAAATGGTCTCGACCTTCTCTTCTGTATTAAGAGCCATTTCATAAATGTAATTTCGTGAATCATTCAGCCAGCATTTCAAATGTAAAACTATATGCATTATTTGAATGATACCACTGCTTAGAAAACGTACAGTACAACACTCATTTTTCGTGTACAAACCATTTCAAATGCATTTTTATGTATTTTTGGGGGGGGATTGTAAACACATGCTTAGAAATGTTATAACTGCTTAGTATTTAGTAAAGATGGACATTCTACGTGGAGTGGGTGTTGTAAACGTATCTAGGGCTCTAGTGTAATTTTCCCGATTCATGCCCTTATATAGGTATAACTTATTATATCCTTACATAGGCATAAGAATCATAACCATATTTAGGCACAGCCAATGCAGTCCAAATACGGCATGGCTACTTCCACTAAGCTCCTAGAGTACAACGAGTTCTTGAAGACAACCAGCCTTCAGCCTGCTTCAGTATTGATTTGTCCCAGAACTCCTGGAGCGTGTAAAGAACTTCGAGTTCTTAGTGACGTTATTATGTCCACACTTACGTCAAACTTGGCACCTTCCAGGTATAAATATACCCACATCTGCCCTAGCAAACACACGGTGGTTTGGAGCAGATCGACTAACTACTTGCCCGACGCCCTGCTGTAGCGAGTGCCGAAGGAAGCCGACCCTCCAGTTGACGCACTGAGAGAGACGCTGTCTTTTCTCCTGCCGAGAAATCCAGCTCCAGTGTTTCCCTGCTACCCTTGCGGGTTACTGGGAGATCGAGTCCTGAGAGAGAGATACAAGACCTCCTTCATTCTATAACCAAGGTACGGAGCTGATTAGACCCTTAGAGAATTCTTGGATAGATTCTTGGCAGAAACTATTTAACTCAAGCTACACCTCACTTACTTCTTCCCTAGTACTAGACTTAGGTTAGGTACACCGGGGTAGGCATATTTTAGATGCACCAGTTGAGTACTTTTAGTCATTATTTATCATTGTATGTATTTTATCTATTTTATGAATCTCATGGCTTAGAAACCATATTATGCTTTTACAGTATTATTTCATAATACTCTTTTTACTGTACGCACTTTACTTCATAGCAGGTGTTACGATTGTTGCAATTAACTTCTCTTGCATGAGAAAGAAGACTGCTCAATAAATAACCTTTTTATTGTAAACGCCCGTCTCTCTATTTCTCTGCAAAAACCCTGGTGAAATGAAGCATGCACGATTGACTGAGTGAAATAGCCATCTATTGTTTCCGCGAATCTGAAGATATATTTCTTATTCTTGGGGAACAAAGTTGTCATGTTATATGGTTGTCAGAAACGAATCCCTTCTTGCTTATTCGAGAAAGTTTCTAGTGACCTCTGAGATAGCTGGTATTCACAATTAAGTCTAACATACTCAATAGAGACCTAATCGACTTCAGTCCTACGTCTAAACTATTGTTTATGTTATTCCAATGCGCAGAGCCTATTGGGAATATAGGAACTACACTACACCGTACTTTGTTATTAGATAGCCTGGTAATATTATGAGCTGATTATTTATTTCTAGTTGTCTGTTACGAATGTGCTATATGAATTGATACATGTGAATTCTCTTTTACCTATGTGATTATATATCAATTAATGTTCCTACTTTTTGCATATTCTGTTTGATAGTATTACATTTATTGTGATGTACAATGTATTGAATAAGATGAATATTTTATAAGCTTTTCTTCTTAACTGTTGCTTTTAGTGTTTAATGGCTCCTTGTTAGATCAACTGGTTTTATCAATTCATAGAATGTTTTTATCGATCTATTTAGATTTGTCTTTTTGTGCTGCCTACATTGTTGATTCCCTTTTGCTTCCTGTTTGATAGGCAGTTGAGGTTTTTTGCTGGCCTCCTTGGTTGCTCCTTCATGTTCTTCCCCTGTATGAATTTGGTCTCTTATAGACTTCCCCTGGTGGGGTTTCTTTTCTCTTCTCTTCTATATCTTGCTTTCTTTTTTCTCTTTGCCTTCACTTTTTTTCTAATCTTCACTTATTCCTTCTTTTCTAGGGTCTCCTGCTGTTATTTATTCTTTGCGTCTTCATTGGTTTTGTTTTGTTTTTGTTATACAGATCCTGAGGTTATGGGATTACTTTTTCTTACACCAAGTAGTATTTGGTATATTGCTTTTTCGCTATTATGCCAGGCTTGAATGTTTTATCTCTAAATGTGCGTGGGTTAAATCATCCTGTGAAGAGGGTAAAAATCTTGGTTTATTGTAAAAGCCTTTCTAGTGATTTAGTACTATTACAAGAAACCAAAATATCGTACAAGGAAGCTTTATTGTTGCGAAAGGAGTGGGTTCTTGATGTTGTTTGTTCTGATGCTTCTGGTAAGAAGAATGGAGTGGTGACTTTGATTTCCAAAAGCTCTGGATTGTCTATTGTTACTGCGGAACATGATTCTGAGGGCAAGTGGTTGCTGACTCATTTTTCCAATGGTTCTTTAGATATTTATGTCATGAATATTTATGCATCTAATGGTGATGATTCATCCTTTTGGCGCTTTATTACTAAGAAGCTTTCAGAAGTTCCTCATAAGGGTAATCTGATTATTGGAGGAGATTTTAATCTCCCAATGGATCCCATTTTGGACAGACACTCTGCTTTTAGGTTTCGTCCACCTAGGGCTCACAAACAGATGACTAACATGTGTTCCTCTTCTAATCTGTCTGATGTGTGGAGATTGCATAATCCCACCGGTAGTGATTTCACCTTTTTTTCTTCTCCCCACTCTAGCTTATCTTGTATTGATTATCTTTTAGTTCACTCAGTACTGCTCAAATATTCATCAAATCGTGTCATCCATCCTATCCCTGTCTCTGATCATGCAGCGGTGTCCTTTACGCTTCTGAATTTTTCAGAAAATAAGGAACCACACACATAGTATCTGAATACAGAGATCTTGTATGATCAGGATCAGATTGACTTGCTTAACATGGATATTGCAAATTTCTTCCTTGAGAATGAGTCATCAGTTAGTTCTCCTGTTGTTTTATGGGATGCTTTTAAGTGTACGATTAGTGGTCAGATCATCAAAAAAATGGCAAAAAGGAATTCAGATATTAAGAAAGAACTTGCTGCTTTAGCGGATAATATTAAGAGGAAAGAAAAGAATCCCTTTATAGGTCTTCTAAAGATAAAGCAATTTTTCAGGATATCAAGAATCTAAAATATTCTAACAACTCTATTGTACCTAAGAGAGCTCACATTGGTGTCCAGGTGCAGAAGTCCAAACAGTTGCTCTTAAAAAATCGAGCAGGCGAAATATTGGCGGCTACATTAAAGTACCAAGGTTCTAATATTAGATCAGCGCAGATTTCTTGTATATATGACAGTTCTGGCACTCGGAAATTCCATACTAAAGAGATTCTTGAGGTCTTTCGTGAATATTATAGTAAATTATATACTCCCCATAATCAATCCTCTCTTGAGCAATGCCAACAATTTCTGAATTCCATTCCTACTTATACTATTTCTGATGCTGATGGAGCAAAGTTGGGGGGGCCGACTGATTCTGAAGAAATTAAATCTGCTATTAAGTCCACTTGCTCAGGGAAAGCTCCGGGCCCAGATGGGTTTTCCATTCTTTTTTATAAGACCTTTCTCTCATCTTTAGTATCTCGTCTTAAGGCTGTTTTTGATGACTTCGTTTCGTCGGGTTCAATGTCCGGTTCTGCGGCTGAAGCTACTATTGTTGTGATCCCTAAAGAGGGTAAAGACCATTTAGATCCTAAAGATTTTCGCCCCATATCTCTCCTAAATATGGAAGCGAAAATGTTTGCCAAGATCTTGGCCAAACGTTTGGAACCATATATTCCTTCACTTATTCACCCATCGCAGACTGGCTTTGTTAAGGATTGGATGGCTAGAGACAATATCCATACTTTTTGTCATATTCTGGGAAAAGCAAAATTATCTACCCTTCCGGCGGCAGCCATTGCCCTCGATGCCGAAAAGGCTTTTGACAAGGTGTCATTGCCATTTTTACATGCAGTGCTTCGATCTCACAATCTTGGAGATTCCTTTGTCAATATGGTGATGTCTTTATATGCGCATCCGAGGGCGAATATCAGGGTTAATGGAGCTGCCTCTTCTTTTTTTAATCTGTGTCAAGGTACTAGACAAGGGTGCCCGTTATCACCTCTTTTGTTCTTGTTATCTATTGACCCTCTTCTTAGATTATTTGATCTTAATCAAGATATTAAAGGGTTTCAATTTGGTCCAACTTGTGTCAAAACAGCTGCCTATGCAGATGATGTGCTAATTTTTTCTGATTATATAGTTAATGCAATTCCTGCTATTTCTAAAACTAGTAATGTATTTCTAGTGCCTCAGGATATACTCTTAATAAGGATAAAACGGAGATGTTTCCCCTCAACGCGTATTGTTTTCCTGCACACATGGGAAATGTTGGCTTTAAATGGCAATCAAAACATATTAAATATTTGGGGATTTGGTTTTGCAGTACTTTGTAAAATACAGTATCGTATAATGAAGCTCAAATTTTAGTCAAGGTTTGTCAACTACTAGATTCTTGGTCACCTAAATATATTTTGTGGTGGGGACAAACTTTGAAGATGATGATAACTCCCATTATTAATTTTGTGTACTCTATGCTTCCTGTTAAGTTGTCTTCGTCTTTTTTTCATGAATTTGATTCTCTCACTTCTAATTTCCTCTGGAGTGATAAGAGAGCCAGAATCGCCTATAAACATTTGAGGAAACCCTATGACATGGGAAGTTGTAATTTTCCAGACTGGGATCGATATCAAGTGGCTTTTTTAGCTTTCCAAGGGACGCTTTGGTTCTCTACAGATCCTCGACATACTCCATCGTAGGTGTTTATTGAGCAAGATTTATCTTCTCCGCTACCTACCTCCTCTTTTTTAACTGCGTCCACCTTATCTATTCCTTTTTCTCGTGCTATTATTTTAGATACCATTGCTGCTATTAAAGCTATTGATAAAAAAGTATCTAAGACAATCCATAAGTCTAGATGGTCTTCTTTGTGGCACAATCCTAAAATTAAGATTGATCTTGATTCGATATCGGTGGTCTACTGGGCTAACAAGGGTATAACGTAAGTTAAACATCTTTATGGTCCAAACCATGATCCATTGCCTTTTTCTTCCTTGGCTCTGCAGTTTTCTCTTACTAATCTAGATTTCTATACCTTCTTTAAAATGAAAGTTGCCGTTGCTAAGGTTAATTTTGATCCAGATTCACATACAGTTTCTCTCATATCTATGTGGCACAAATCAGGTCACGTGGCCTCTAAAATTTATCAATTTTTATCCTCCACACCACCTTTATTGAATACCGTTACACAACAGAAATGGTTACATCATTTTGACCATGATCTTTTTAAACATATTTCCCTAGAAACTTGGCAGATTATTGGGAAACTTTCCCTATGTAATAAAATTGCTCCTTCTCTTATTCAGTCCAAATTTTTTTCTCTCAGTCTGTTACATTGGACCCCGGTACGTTTGCATTCTCTCAAACTTAAGGAGAACGATCTTTGTTGGAGTTGTAATTTAGCCGCTGGCACACATCAACACATGTTTTTTGAATGTTCGTTACTTCAACCTTTTTGGGAGCTGATTGATTGATTGATTGATTGATTTTAAGACTTACATAGCGCATACTGTCACCCTACGGGTATTCTGGCGCTTCAACCGATATAGGACCCGAAGTGAAGACAGGCCGCAACTAGAAAAAAGAGCACTTTGGTTTAGACCTTGGGATAAAGCCAGGTTTTTAGGTTCCTACGAAACTCCAGCAGAGAGCTGGACTGTCTTAGGCTCTGAGGAAGTTCATTCCACAGGCGGGCTCCAGCCACACTGAATGCCCTTCTTCCTGACCTTGCACGTTTAAATCTAGGAACCGTCAGTAAGCCAGCAGTAGATGAGTGAAGTTGCCTTATGGGTTGGTACCATGAAAACCTTTCTCGCATTGGCACGGGACCTAACTCATGAGTTGCTCTGAAAATCAGACAGAGGGACTTAAAATGGACCCTTTCCCTCATGGGCAGCTGGTTCATAAACATCTCATGTTAATCTTTAACTTGCCGTTTCAGCTCTCGTTACCTTTAATTCTGTTGGGTCCATGGGTTACTTTAACGCCATTGCCGTTGGATTCTTTAGATATGCAGTTATAAGACTTGTTGTTGACAATTGCGGTGAAGATTATCCTTACGGAGTGGAAATCATTTGGGTCCATATCCTATCATACATGGTGGGCTTGGGTCTCTTTTCTTCATGGGGCTCATACCTCTGCGGAGGAGAATCATCTTTCCCCTCCTATTTATAGTGGACTATGGAGATCTTTGGATAGATTTGTGGACTTAGCTTCACAAGGCTTGGTAGAGCAATACCCCTTTGTGTCGTCTCCTTCATTTCTTTTTCCCACCTTATTGTAGAGGGAGACTCACTCTCTTCTCTTTCTTTTTCTTCTTTTCTTCTTTCTTTCTCTTTTTTCCTTCTTCCTTTCCCTTTCTCTTATGATTAATTATTTATCAAGGGATACACCTGATTTTTTTAATATGGTTCCTCAACGGTTTTCATTTTTGTAACATGCTAATTGAACTGTTCTGTAGGAGCTATATTTGACAGTATTGACACTAATATTTGTCTTGCTCTTTGTCAGTGTATTACTTTTTATTGTATCTTAACAATTTATATGTCCTTTTTAAATTAATAAAGATATTTGAACAAAAAAAATGAATTTGTTTAGAGCAAATTTTGCATATATTATAGATGAATATTTGAAGATTTGCTAATCGTCATTTGAGGCACTGGTGAGAAGATCGCAAAGATAAGGAAGTAAATTTGCTATTAGGTTTATTGTGGGCTTAAGGGGAGTATAGCTAGAGGGCTGGTCTTCTTACATGGAGATAAATAGGGCCAAAGAGAATTTAAAGAGTTAGGGCCTGCTTCACAAAGGGTCTCAGCACTGGTGGCAGAGGCCCAGCAGTCCTGGGGGAGTCTCGCAATAAGAACTCTCACTGTTGAGATTCTGCCCCGAGGGCCATATATACAAACACATTTTCCCATAGACATAGAATGGGTCAAACCTTTTGATATATCTGGCCCGAGTGCGGAGACTCCCCCACGACTGCAGGGCCTCCGCCACGAGTGCGGAGACCCTTTGTGAATCAGACCCTTAGTGAGGTCCAATAATGGGATTGTGAGGTATGAAGGCTGGACTATAACATCCAGAGAATGATGAAGGACATGGGAGGTCACATAGCTGGCTGTGCAGTCTGAGGATGAAGTAAAGCAAATGAGGTCTTGATTTGTCTATTGTTTGATTGTTGCAGGAATAGGTATTTATTAGTTAGCCCTTGTGATATGATAGTATGTAGATTGTGGGACAGAGGATGCCTATTCACTAATTTATAAATTAGAGAGGATGTAGCATAACAGCCAGAGCTGCTAACTCTGGAACAGGGGAATCAGGTTCGAGTGTCGGGGTTGGTGTAACATCCTGGGATTCTGGGCAAATCGCTTAATATCCTCATGCCTAAAAAAAACCAAAAATGAATGTATCCTTGTTTAATGTTACTAGTGCATGTAAAGTCCTACAATACCTTCGGATCGAGTCTACACTATATAAAACTGTAAAATAAATACATATCAAATCTGCCAAAGAAATACAACAGACTATCAACTTAGAACAGTGTGTAGGAATACTTCAGCATACTCCGCAATGGAATGGTTTATTTGGTGGCTACTATAAATAAGTGCTACACAAACAAATGAAGGACGGAATGCTGAATAAATCATACATTCACCCCCGTCAAGAGATCTGGGTTTAATCCATCGTTCTTTTGCTCACTATGCCTCCCCAGTTTAGACCCAGCCATATGCAAGTCAGTCTTGACCCGTTGCCTCATGGGAACACTGCAGACCGAACTGCCAAGCCAGGTCCTCCCTGGACCAGAAACAAGCATCCTGGGACTGGTTTCTGGGTATTACCCTACATCAGCCAGGTTAGCTTGAATCCAGTGGCACAGTGAGCAAGGGACCCACGTCTGGGCATACCCCTCCCACTTAGGGTGAAAAGTGATACGCAAATAAATGATGGACAGAACGCTGAATAAGTCATACATTCATCCCCAGTCAAGAGATCTGGGTTGAATCCATTGTTCTTTTGCTCACCATGCCACCCCAATTTAGATCCAGCCATATGCAAATCAGTCTTGACCCTGCGCCTCATAGGAACAGTCCAGACGCAACTGCCAAGCCAGGTCCTCCCTGGACTGGAAACAAGCATCCTGGGACCGGTTTCTGGGTATTACCCTTCACCAGCCAGGTTAGCTTGAATCGCTTGAAACAACTATACCTGTGGTTGTCTGGTTCCCCATCCTATGGACGAAAATAAGAAAGAATTCCCTTGGCCCAAATTTTTTTAAATACACGGTTTACAAACAACAACTAATTTAGTCTAAATAATGCAAAATAATGTTCTTTTATTATTAAAAAAGTTTTCAAGTTCACATTCAATTATACAAAACATAAAATTGTACTCTAAGCTGACATATCATACTCATTAAAAATCATTCACATTTCATATTAAAAAAGCACATACAATATAGTATACAACAAAGTAGTTAAACAGTTGAAGATTTTTTGACCAGCAAAAAAAGACAAACGTAAGACCTAACACTTGTCAATAACGAATGCACATTCAATTGGACTCTAGGACACACAATTGCTAAAATGATACAATCAATATTATGTTTATTCGTGACAGTCCTTAAATTGTGCTTTTGTAACAGCGTTGACGCCTTTCGATGGTTTCAGTTGATTCACACCATCTTTATCAAGACAATATATATTTTTTCTCTGTCTCTGAATTTAATATCAATTTGTATTTCTGTGATTCCTTTATTATTTGTGGAGTTGACGGTATCCTATTAGTTTGGATTCTCAATTACTCCTATTTGTAATCGTGTTACAGAGCTATGAGAGTTCCTCTATGTTTGCCCATCTGTGCACATCTTATTGTTCTAGATATTTCTGGCCCTTATCCATACGATTTTAGGGTCTTGCGATCGGCCTCACACGGTTGTTAAAAAATATTATTTCTCCGCTGTGTTCCCTCTTGTGGTTCCCTTTAAAAGCGTCCCCCACTGTTTAGGTATTGAACGCTTCGGATATCAGTTCGTTCATTTCCCCAATTCCGGGTTGCTTGTTTCTCTTTTTGAAACGGGGTTCTCTCGTGCTTCTGAGTTTCCGGTATAGTTAATTCTATAGAGCCAGCCTGGACCCTCCAAATCTCGTTTTCCTTCCTGCTGGACCCTCAACTACCACCACAAGTAGTTTTCCTCTCCACTTGCCCCCTTTGAAATGACCTCCTTCTTGTTTCTTCTGGGCCTCATTCTTGCTCTCCTAACTTTATACAGCACCCACCTGATTGAAGCAACCCGGTACTGATGATGAACTGGAATCATACAGGTCGAAACGCCAATGACCACTCTGAGTAACTTCAGGTGTTACTGTGATCAAGCTAAACCTGCCTTGTACATAATCACCATTGTGTTGTTGACCACAAAGTTTCCTGTATTATTATTTTTGTCACGCTGTCCACTCTGTTTTCTCACCTTATTGTGTCACTGCGCCGTTCACTGTCATGAGCACGATATGTGCACATCGATTTTTGGGTTACTCATGCATACACTCTAATGTAGTGCTGATATAACTACTTGCAAATAAGAATTTTACTTCTCCTTACTCAATTCTTGTAGTCTCCCTTATGTCCTCTCCTCTTGATTGAGTCCTTTTGTTGTAATTGACCTCTAAATGACCACCGGTTGAGACGTTGTTTTTTGTTCACATACTCTACCAGGGTCTCAACTGGGTTAACGGGTTTACTCCTGTGTCACGATTCCACGTCTGTAATAAGGCACAGGAGCAGAGAAAAAGGGATTCCCTAATTTGCATGAGGGAACTCCCCATTAAGTTAGCGCTGTCGCTTTATGTGCGCCAGCACTATCGGTATTACAGAAGGGGACGCACAAGCGCCCGCGGCCCCTTCTGTAATACCAAAGTACACTGGGGGAGTGCAAAGCAGCCGCAAAAGCCAGTTGCGCCCCCAGGACACTTTGTGTAATCCGGCCCCTGCTCTGCAGGTGCTGACCTTGAAAAATCTACTCCCAGGATGTTTCACTCCTAGGCTTTTAGTCTCTTACTCTTGCAGATTTGGTTTCTGTGCAAGCCAGACAGGAGGGTTTCTAAAGAGACATTCTACCTCACTCCTGAGATGGAACTATCACTGAAGGAACTGCCTGCTTTTTGCATCAATAAACCTTCACTCAGACAAACTCACTTATCCATGCTTCTTTAGCTGTCACATGTCGGATTTGATTGGCACTTCAAACCTACGTACTGGTCTTTCTGGTTCAGTGTTTATAAAATGGAAGGAATAAATTTACACACACCAGAATGCAAAGAAAATAGTTAAATTGGTGAAATACTCATATTTTACATAAAATAACATGAAACTTCCGTTGACAGACAGTCTCTTCAGTTACCCACCTTTAACATCACATTTGAGGTTTAATTAGTCAGAGGCCATTGTCCTAAGGTGCCCCAACCAACCCATGACGTTACATCAAATAGGGGTTTTGCTACAAGTGTTGGGGTATTAACCGATGGGCCAGTAGGTTCATTCATACTTTCAATCAACCCTTCATTCTGGCAAATATCCTGACTTTTTTCATATGACTGTCAGAATAAAAAGTGGGCACCTTTTATTTAGCCAAACACAATAACTATTCACTCTCACGACCTGATTTATTTTTCAGTAGACATGATACTCCGTCACAAATGTGATGGATATCTCGGACGCCGTATACCAAGTACCATAGGAAATAATGCACTTGTAATAAGGCAGACGGGATATCCATCACATTTGTGACGGAGTATCCCATTCACAGAAATATATAACAGGCCCCTAAACTCCAGCAGGTTAAACACTTACTGACAAACTCAGCTTAGCACTTTGAGTGGGCCCACAATGATCCATAAGTGAATAAAAGTCTTCAAGCGTTTTTTCAAATGAAGAATAGCATTTCTTTTAGCTTAGGAGGTCTTTTGTAACATCAGTGCTTAATTTGAGGCAGGGTTTCCCAGTGCTCACCGGCACATAATCATCAACACAGGCACTTTTCATTAATACTAGTTAAGGACACAGTCAGCTACTGGGACGTTAAGTGATTCGTCCAGAATCACAGGATGTTGAGTCGACACCAAGACTCCAACATGGTTCCCCAGCTCGGAAGCTGTCTATTGTTTGATTGTTGCAGGAATAGGTATTTATTAGTTAGCCCTTGTGATATGATAGTATGTAGATTGTGGGACAGAGGATGCCTATTCACTAATTTATAAATTAGAGAGGATGTTGCATAACAGCCAGAGCTGCTAACTCTGGAACAGGGGAATCAGGTTCGAGTGTCGGGGTTGATGCAACATCCTGGGATTCTGGGCAAATCGCTTAATATCCTCATGCCTAAAAAAATCCAAAAATGAATGTATCCTTGTTTAATGTTACTAGTGCATGTAAAGTCCTACAATACCTTCGGATCGAGTCTACGCTATATAAAACTGTAAAATAAATACATATCAAATCTGCCAAAGAAATACAACAGACTATCAACTTAGAACAGTGTGTAGGAATACTTCAGCATACTCCGCAATGGAATGGTTTATTTGGTGGCTACTATAAATAAGTGCTACACAAACAAATGATGGACGGAATGCTGAATAAATCATACATTCATCCCCAGTCAAGAGATCTGGGTTAAATCCATTGTTCTTTTGCTCACCATGCCACCCCAGTTTAGATCCATCCATATGCAAATCAGTCTTGACCCTGTGCCTCATGGGAACAGTCCAGACGGAACTGCCAAGCCAGGTCCTCCCTGGACTGGAAACAAGCATCCTGGGACCGGTTTCTGGGTATTACCCTTCACCAGCAGGGTTAGCTTGAATCGCTTGAAATAACTATACCTGTGGTTGTCTGGTTCCCCATCCTATAGACGAAAATAAGGAAGGATTCCCTTGGCCCAAATTTTTTGAAATACACCGTTTACAAACAACAACTAATTTAGTCTAAATAATGCAAAATAATGTTATTTTATTATTAAAAAAGTTTTCAAGTTCACATTCAATTATACAAAACATAAAATTGTACTCTAAGCTGACATATCATACTCATTAAAAATCATTCACATTTCATATTAAAAAAGCACATACAATATAGTATACAACAAATTACAGTTAAACAGTTGAAGATTTTTTGACCAGGAAAAAAAGACAAACGTAAGACCTAACACTTGTCAATAACGAATGCACATTCAATTGGACTCTAGGACACACAATTGCTAAAATGATACAATCAATATTATGTTTATTCGTGACAGTCCTTAAATTGTGCTTTTGTAACAGCGTTGACGCGTTTCGATGGTTTCAGTTGATTCACACCATCTTTATCAAGACAATATATATTTTTTCTCTGTCTCTGAATTTAATATCAATTTGTATTTCTGTGATTCCTTTATTATTTGTGGAGTTGACAGTATCTTATCAGTTTGGATTCTCAATTACTCCTATTTGTAATCGTGTTACAGAGCTATGAGAGTTCCTCTATGTTTGCCCATCTGTGCACATCTTATTGTTCTAGATATTTCTGGCCCTTATCCATACGATTTTAGGGTCTTGCGATCGGCCTCACACGGTTGTTAAAAAAGATTATTTCTCCGCTGTGTTCCCTCTTGTGGTTCCCTTTAAAAGCGTCCCCCACTGTTTAGGTATTGTACGCTTCGGATATCAGTTCGTCCATTTTCCCAATTCCGGGTTGCTTGTTAGTCTTTTTGCAACTGCGTTCTCTCGTGCTTCTGAGTATCCGGTATAGTTAATTCTATAGAGCCAGCCTGGACCCTCCAAATCTCGTTTTCCTTCCTGCTGGACCCTCAACTACCACCACAAGTAGTTTTCCTCTCCACTTGCCCCCTTTGAAATGACCTCCTTCTTGTTTCTTCTGGGCCTCATTCTTGCTCTCCTAACTTTATACAGCACCCACCTGATTGAAGTAACCCAGTCCTGATGATGAACTGGAATCATACAGGTCGAAACGCCATTGACCACTCTGAGTAACTTCAGGTGTTACTGTGATCAAGCTAAACCAGCCTTGTACATAATCACCATTGTGTTGTTGACCACAAAGTTTCCTGTATTATTATTTTTGTCGCGCTGTCCACTCTGTTTTCTCACCTTATTGTGTCACTGCGCCGTTCACTGTCATGAGCACGATATGTGCACATCAATTTTTGGGTTACTCATGCATACACTCTAATGTAGTGCTGATATAACTACTTGCAAATAAGAATTTTACTTCTCCTTACTCAATTCTTGTAGTCTCCCTTATGTCCTCTCCTCTTGATTGAGTCCTTTTGTTGTAATTGACCTCTAAATGACCACCGGTTGAGACGTTGTTTTTTGTTCACATACTCTACCAGGGTCTCAACTCGGTTAACGGGATTACTCCTGCGTCACGATTCCACGTCTGTAATAAGGCACGGGAGCAGAGGTAAAGGGATTCCCTAATTTGCATGAGGGAACTCCCCATTAAGTTAGCGCTGTCGCTTTATGTGCGCCAGCACTATCGGTATTACAGAAGGGGACGCACAAGCGCCCGCGGCCTCTTCTGTAATACCAAAGTACACTGGGGGAGTGCAAAGCAGTTGCAAAAGCCAGTTGCGCCCCCAGGGCACTTTGTGTAATCCGGCCCCTGCTCTGCAGGTGCTGACCTTGAAAAATCTACTCCCAGGATGTTTCACTCCTAGGCTTTTAGTCTCTTCCTCTTGCAGATTTGGTTTCTGTGCAAGCCAGACAGGAGGGTTTCTAAAGAGACATTCTACCTCACTCCTGAGATGGAACTATCACTGAAGGAACTGCCTGCTTTTTGCATCAATAAACCTTCACTCAGACAAACTCACTTATCCATGCTTCTTTAGCTGTCACATGTCGGATTTGATTGGCACTTCAAACCTACGTACTGGTCTTTCTGGTTCAGTGTTTATAAAATGGAAGGAATAAATTTACACACCAGAATGCAAAGAAAATAGTTAGAATTGGTGAAATACTCATATTTTACATAAAATAACATGAAACTTCCGTTAACAGACAGTCTCTTCAGTTACCCACCTTTAACATCACATTTGAGGTTTAATTAGTCAGAGTCCATTGTCCTAAGGTGCCCCAACCAACCCATGATGTTACCTCAAATAGGTGTTTTGCTACAAGTGTTGAGGTATTAAACGATGGGCCAGTAGGCTCGTTCAGACTTTCAATCAACCCTTTATTCTGGCAAATATCCTGACTTTTTTCATATGACTGTCAGAATAAAAAGTGGGCACCTTTTATTTAGCCAAACACAATATCTATTCACTCTCATGACCTGATTTATTTTTCAGTAGACATGATACTCCGTCACAAATGTGATGGATATCTCGGACGCCGTATACCAAGTACCATAGGAAATAATGCACTTGTAATAAGGCAGACGGGATATCCATCACATTTGTGACGGAGTATCCCATTCACAGAAATATAAAACAGGCCCTTAAACTCCAGCTGGTTAAACACTTACTGACAAACTCAGCTTAGCACTTTGAGTGGGCCCACAATAATCCATAAGTGAATAAAAGTCTTAAAGCGTTTTTTCAAATGAAGAAGAGCATTGCTTTTAGCTTCAGGAGGTCTTTTTAACATCAGTGCTCAATTTGAGGCGGTGGTTTCCCAGTGCTCACCGGAGCATAATCATCAACACATGCACTCTTCATTAATACCAGTTAAGGACACAATAATTTACGGGTACATTAAGTGATTCGTCCAGAATCACAGGATGTTGAGTCGACACCAAAACTCCAACATGGTTCCCCAGCTCGGAAGCGGGAGCTCTGGCCATTAGGCCACATCCTCTCCCCACTTTCATGGTTAGTAGTTGGTTCTGTTTTAGGCGGCGCTAACAAGAGAAATTGGCTGGTGCAAGCTGCCTCCTGAAGAGAGCCCTGGCACTTCATTTTTTACAAATTAACCACTAGCTGACATCTACCAGTATCATAGGCTATCATAGGCTTGTGCTCACAAACAGCCCAGTCGTTATTAATTGGTGAACATGGTGATGCTGTCCTCTGAAGGGAAGCACACAGGGCCGGATTCACAAACATTTTGCTGTGATTTACTCTTGTAGCATTCTGGCTTACTCCTGGAATACATGAAAAGTCATGAATCCTACAAGAGTAGGAGGCACCTACAACAAAGTCCTTGTGACTCAAACCAAACCCAAGGAATGGAGTGCACCAGTGAACATTAATTATTAACTGCAGCTGTGAGCCAGTATGTTATGGCTTGGGATGGGCATCGATATCAAACTGGATGGGTCACTAAATTGCATGTGATATATTGAATAGCAATCACATCATATTCACTACAACTACAACGTCCTACCCCTACATTGTACTGGAAGTGCATAACTACCATATTTAATTCCACTTATTTGCATCCCCGAGGAAAGTTTGAGTGGGATTAGGAATAGTAAATATATGCTTCTGTTTTAATACATTGGTAGTTCGACATAGTGGGTGTTATATTATTCTAATTCGAAATTAATTACATATTATACTGTCAAAAACGTGATCAGATTAGTTACTAGCCTCAATAGGCAAGCTGCCTAGTACTCCAGGAGAAAGGCAATTTGGGCAAACAACAGGGTTTTTGTTGGACTTGGCCCATTTTTCCCAAAATGTTTTGCTTTTTACCCCCTGTTTTAGGATGTCTCCCCCATGGTAAAGAAATGCATAGGCCATGTGTGGAGTGAGATGTCATGTGAAATGTAATGCAATGGTGTGTGCACTTGTTAACCCCCTATTGTAAAAATGCACCCTGGTGAAATGTCGCTCTTAAAATGGATGTCATGGCTGTGTGTTGTGCCACCTGACTGGGATAGGTTAGCAGTCTAGATGTTCATTTCCCAGCCATCCCAGCTTTTGGAGGGAAAGCCTGGCACCCAGGGTGCTCTACTCCTCCCCCTGAGCCAGTTAGAACCAGTTCCCCAGAGGCTTCTAGAAGCTTCTGGAACTGCCTGGGAGTTGGGGTGACGGACGTATAAGTAGGAGGGCTGTGCCACCATGTGCTTAGACAGAGCCTGGACATGAACCTGAGGGGAACTGCCAGGGGGGAACACCACATGGGCCTGTGTGCTGGACCCTGCACCCAACTGAAACCCCTCTACTGTCCACAGGGCTCGGGAAAGCCCCACTGCAGGAGTAAAGGCTGCAGTACAGGAGAAGTGCCACGCTACAGTTGAGGATGTTTTTTAAAGCCTACCGCCCTGTCCTGATGAGTGCCCACTGACTACTGACCTTGCCCAGTAGTGCCTGGGACATACTCCCCTGTGGAGAGGCCCTCCGGACCTGCGGGGAATATTTACTTAGGCGAGAGTGACTACCCGTAGAGGACCCCTGAATAAGCCCCAGGACCTGCTTTATCCCTGTTGCCTGTGCTGAAATCTGCCTATACTGTGGGGCCTGCATCAAGTAACCCCCTACACAGGGGGCAGAACTCTTATACTGAACGTACATCTGCCCAAAGTTGGTGTCTGAGGGGTATCGCCGTTATCAACCCACTGCATAGGAAATGTCCCGGGTGGGGAGTGCATGTCTATCCAGTGGTTCATTATGTGCATGTGACCCCAGAGAAGGTAGCCTGTGTTGACCAAACATATAGGGACAGTTACCTGTACTGAGTCTAAGTCTGTATAAGGAACGTTGCTGATATTGTCCAGGGATATAAGTACTGTTACCTTTGGAGAGCCTGTGCCTAAGTAGGGTTGCTGTAGTGACCTGGTGTTATGCTCACACGTTAGGCCGAATGATAGCGATTAATGCTTCTACCCTGAGGTTCATGCCCCATGTTAAGTGCATTCCAAGCCGTTGAGCTTTACGTGAAATGCCCGAGGTTTATGCTAATGAGGCCTAATATTATTGGCCTGATGTTCTAGGGTTACGCGACAGGGGATGGTATCGTTGACAATGAGATTTATGCAAATGTACCCCCGCCTAGGGTTATGCTTCCAGACTCATATCTTTTTTTTTTTTAAGTTTAAAGTTTATTGAAGAAAAAAATTATAGCAAACAGAGGAAGAAATATCATAGAAGAGAAAGAATGATAGTATACAATATAAAACACAATATAATATTATATTGTTGATATAGAAAAAAGGGGGGAGGAGGGGGGAGGGAACATCCTAATAGAACAATATGGCCATCCCATAGAAAAAGAGGCCATCCCATAGAAAAAGAGGCCATTCGCATATCCAGATTGGATTACGCGAATGGCCTCTTCTGCGGCCTACCAGCCTATCTGATTCATCGTCTCCAGGTTATCCAAAATGCCGCTGTGCGGCTTTTGTTTAACATACCCAAAAGCTCCAGTGTCCGTCAACCTCTTCGCGCCCTTCACTGGCTCCCAGTCGCCCACAGGATTTTATTTAAAATCCTTGTCCTTGCATATCGTGCTGTCAATCAAACCGGCCCAGTCTATTTGAGAAAAAGATTCTCTCTTTATGTCCCCAATCGACCCCTTAGGTCAAGTAATTTGTATCAAATGACTGTACCAAAATTTAAATACAGCAGACTTCGCGGTCAATCCATCTCCGTCAGAGCTGCGAGAGTTTGGAACACCCTTCCTCTCCATTTGAAAACAGCACCGTCCATCACTGTGTTCAAAAAAGGATTGAAGACCCACCTCTTTAACATCGCTGTATAGGGCTCACGCCCCTTTCTCTGCTCTAGACTCACTCCATTCTGCCTTATTTTTTACCGCGCCAGGATACTATTTTTTTTTAGTAATTGAGCGCGTTATAAAAGCCTCTATAATAATAATAATAATAATAATAATAATAATATGGGTAAGAGAATTACCTGAATCTTATAGCTAAAATCTGCAACAAGAAACATGAGTAAATAAAACTGTAAAGTATAAACTCTAAATTGTAAAAATTGAAAAGTTAAAAAGGAGTATTATGAAAAAATATAACTGTAGAAAAAAGTAAAAAGACAACAGAGGATTCATGGAGGTTTCTGAACTTCATCGGAAGTAGTGACTGAAATGGTTGAGGAAAAGGCTGCCTCGGTTAGGTAGGAGTATAGAGGGAGCCATAAAAGATCTTGTTTAATGGATAAGGATATAGTAGTGACATTGTGCATGTCTAATCTATGATGAAAGCAGACAGCATTCCAACATGCTCTGAAAGTAACTTTATCAGCTTGTTTCCAATTGGACGTGATTAAATGGAGGGCTATTGCTAATAACAAATCAATTAACGAGGGAATAGGGGTTGGGTGTGGCCAAGAAGGCGAAAGGGAGCCTAAAAAGATGTTAGAAATGGAAAAAGGGATTTGGGTTTTAAAAATGTTATTAATTTGAGACCAGACTAATAACCAAAAACGAGAAAGAGATGGGCAATCAAAAAGCATATGTTTAAGATCAGCTAAAGGCGCTTTACATGGCCAGCAGGCTGAGGAGAGATCTGAGGAAAAGGAGGCTAATTTCCCTGGGGTGAAAAGGAGGCGTTTGTAGATAAAATAAAGAGTCTGAGAGATATTAGCTGCTCTTGACGTTTTATGAATTTTAACCACAACTTGTCCCAGAAAAGAGTAGACCAGCATTCTGCTAGATCCTTTTCCCAGGCCAATTCAGCTTTCCCCTTGACTCTATCAGAGGGGAAAAACAAATTTCTATATAGAGAAGAAGCTGAAGTAGCAAGAGAAAACAAAGGGAAAATATTAGAACATTTGATAGGAATAGTAGGATTAGGAGGAAAAGTAAGAAGATATTGTAAAAGAGGGGGAAGAAATGAGTTGTATTAAGAACTACAGGAAAAGGGTAAGGAAAATTTAAAGGTCTGAGAAAGATAAGGGAGTATTATTAAAGATCAATTGTAAAATCAATCCATAGTAAACCTTTGAGTCTCCAGGTTTTCCAAGAAATAGTACGGCCTTTGATTCATAATAAGTTATTGTGCGAAATGGGTTGGTGTTCTAACGAAATAGAAGAGGGATAAGAGGACGAAGAAGAGGTATCAGAATCTTACTGGTATGATAAATCACAAGGGGGCGAAAAGAAGAGAGATTATGAGTAAAAGCAAGAGCTTCATCAAAATGAAAAGGCCCTAAGAAGTGTTTTTCAATAGTCAACCAAAGAGGAGGGTGAACACATTGATCTGGAGAGAGCCATTGAGAGGATTGTCTCAGGGAAAAAGCATAATGATACGATTTGAAATCAGGGCATTTGAGACCACCAGAGGTTTTATCAGCTTTGAGAACATTAAGAGCTATACGAGGGGATTTATTTTTCCAAAGGAATTTCTTAAAGATAGAATCAATTTTTTTAAAGTAAAAACTAGGGATGTGTACTGGAACCATAGAGAGAAGATAGAGAATCAGCGGGGAAAACATCATTTTGATAGAGTCCATGTGATCCCACCAAGAGAGAAAAAGAGGATGCCATCGATCAATAGATGAGGAAAGAGTTTTGGAAAGAGAATCAAAGTTTTCCTTTAAGGTTTCTGGAATAGTGGGGGAAAACCATAAACCTAAGTAATTATTTTTAGAAGTTTTCCAAGAGAAGCCTGTAGAAATAAAATCTTGCTTCAAACAGAGAACATTAAGGGGAGTACTTCACATTTATCCGAATTGAGGTGGTACCCGGACAACTGGGAGACAGTATCGACTTGGGAAAGAAAAGCTGGAAGAGAAGTAGCGGGATTTGAACAATATAGAAGGATGTCATCAGCATAAACCGACAATTTAACATGGGCAGTATTAATGTTAAAACCAGTAATTCTATCATCCAATCTTATTTTTGTTTAAAACGGTTCCAAAGCAATTTTAAATAAAAGAGGAGATAAAGGGCAACCTTGACGAACTCCTCTAAAAAGAGGAAAATAATCAGATAATTTCCCATTAACAAAAATAGAGGCCTTATGGCCGGAGTATAATAACGAAATAAGGGATATTAATTTAGCAGGGAACCCAAACCATTTAAGTGCTTAGAACATAAAGTCCCATCCAATCCTGTCAAAAGCTTTCTCAGCATCTAAAGCAATCACAGCAATGGCATAATCTAAAGAGGTAGCTTTACTTAAAATATTAAAGAAAACTCTGGAGTTATCAGAGGATAAGCGACCCTTAACAAAACCTGATTGTTCTGGGCCGATAATATTGGGTAAGATCGGGTCAATACGTAAAGCAAGGATCTTAGCAAAAATCTTATAATCCAAGATGACTAAAGAGATTGGACGATCATTTTTACAAAAGGACTGATCTTTATTCTGTGATGTGATGTGATGTGATGTGATGTGAAAGGCATTTATAAAGCGCAACATACACTATACAGTTTCTTGGCGCTGGGAATTAAACAGATTACGGCTTCTTGAAAAGATCCAGAGGAGGAACCTTCCTTAATGAAAAATTGATAAAGTGATAAAAGATGGGGAAGTAATAAAGATGCGAAATGAGTATAGAATTCAATGGTAAACCCATCCGGGCCAGGTGCTTTTCCCTTTTTCAAAACTGATACAGCATGCTTAATTTCAGATAAAGAGATGTCCGATTCTAGTGAGCTAAAATCCGTGTCGTGAGCTTGAGGAGAATGTATTGATTGGAAAAAAGAGAGGAGATCAGTAGAAGAAGGTTGTTGCTCCAGTGTGCATAGATTTTTATAAAAAGAAACAAATTCATTTAGAATATCCGTGTCTTTAAAAAGCGCATCACCGGCATTGTTACGTATTGATTCAATTTTAGTCCGCTCCCGACGAATTTTTAAATATTTGCAAGTAATTTACCCATCTTATTCTGGCCACCATAATATTGGGCACTGCTTTTTAAGAGATAGGAAGATGCAGCTTCTGTAGATGACTTATTAAAGGAAATGTTGGCATCAATATGGCTTTTTAAGGATGCTTCGGAGTTGGAACGATAATAACAATATTCAAGATCTTTAATTTTGGCCAATAATTGAGCGTTTTTAGCTTCGAAAAAATGTCTTCTTCCGTGAAACAAAATTCATAATAAAACCTCTAGCGGTCGTTTTGAAGGAATCCCAAATCATTACTGGGGAAGAATCGGGAGTGGAGTTAATAGAAAAGAAGTCAGAAGCAAAAGAAGTGAATTGGCCTGTGAAATTGGGATCAGATAATAGAGTGTTGTTAAAACACCATCTACGAGAGCGAGGGGAGAAGGGTAACAAATCAAAATCTACAAAGACTGGAGCATGGTCTGATATTAGAATGGAGCCAATCTCAGCATGTGAAACAAGTTGGGACAAAGGTTTAGTGAGGAAAAGATAATCAATTCTGGATTGTGAGTTGTGAGGGGGAGAATAAAAAGTATATTCCTGTAAATCTGGGTTACAAAGTCTCCAAATGTCAATTAAAGCTTTGTGGCGAATGGTAGAGGTAAATTGTGAGTGCATCTTTGGAATTTCACAGAAGATTTCCTATCTAAAATAGGGTCGGAAATCTGATTACAGTCACCTCCAAAAACAACATAATCCTCATTAAGCATAAGAAGTTTGTCAGAAATTTGAATCCAAAAACGGTTATCAACATTAACTGGTGCATAAACATTGAACAATACTAAAGGAATATGGTCAATAAGCAATTTCACAATTACCCAACGTCTATCAGGGTAAATTTCTTGAAAAACTACAGAAGGCCGATGCTTTTTATGGCATAATATAGAAGAGCCATTTTTCTTTCCTAGGGCAGGGGAAGAAAAAACATGACCTACCCAACCTTTCTTCAATTTGGCTGCTTCAGCATCGGAAAGGTGAGTTTCTTGAATAAAAGCACTATCAGTGTTCAACCTAGCTAAGTGGGTGAACACATGTTGTCTTTTTATAGGACTATTAACTCCTTTAACATTCCAGGTTACAACTTTAAGTGTAAACCATTAAAGCGAACATATTGACAATTTTAAAGAAGCAAGAAAAGAGTATCTATCAAATAAGACGAGAACAATTACTATGCAAACAATAAAGAAATTTAGAATGTTGTTACTGAAAATAAATAAAATAAAGAGGAGAAAATAATGCATGAGATTCAGGAGTAAGAAGAGGAAAGAGAAGCGAAGAAAAAAATACTGTGAAGCATAAAGGGGTAGAGGAGAAAGAAGAAAAGTGAGAGGGATAGGAAAGGACAGAACTGAAAAAAAGGAAAATAAAAAACAAGAAAACAATACAAAATGGAGAAATGAGAACGAAGAACAATGTCAAAAAGACATACCACAGAACAACAAGAAGACTGGGGGTGGTGGAACCACATAAGGAAGGAAGCACATTGAAATGAAGACTCCATGGGATAAGAACCTCCAGGCAAGACATGAAGAACAAATAGGTAGATGGAGGGACCACGAAACCAGCATCTAAAAAAGTACAAAAAGATAGGTCTATTGAAACAATCAAATAACAACAAAGCAGAACTCCAAAAACATCATACAGCAGGGAAAGAAAAAGAAAAATGAGAAGAACAAACAACTTGACAGGACATTACAATGATAAGCAACAAATGCGCTCAGTAGTTATGCATGAGGAATGTCCATAGAATCATTATTACAAGAGTCTAAAAATTGTTGAAGAAGCGCTGGATCCTCATAGGTCGTCGTCTTGTTGTTATAAGTTACTTTAAGGAGGCATGGGTGGAATAAGCCATAGCGAGCATTCAAGGAACGTAAAGCAGGTCTCATCTCCAAACATTTCTTGCGACGGTCTGCAGTGATTTTAGCGTAGTCCTGAGCAAAGTAAAGGCTGGAGCCATTCCAAATAATCTTCCCTTTCTGCTTGTCCGCTTGGAGGACTAGAAGTAGATCCGTGTATTCCAAAAAGTACAAGATGACTCCTCTAGGTTTTACTGAAGACGTTGATGAGGCAGATGAACGAGAAGTTGGACCTAACCGATGAGCTCTTTGGATGTTTAAAGGAGGAGAAGCAACGAGACCAAGAAGAGTGGGGAGGAATGATTGGAAAAAAGAAATGGGATTCGACCCCTCAAGGTTTTCCGCAAGGCCATAAATGCGTAAGTTGTTACGCCTATTTCGATTTTCCACATTTTCAACCTGTTCTTTAAGATTGGCAATCTCCTTATGCATAAGGGGGACTTGAGCAATGACCGTTTGAGCTGAAGCAAAATTTCCTTCAAGAATATCTACTCTTTGTTGTGTGTGGGACCAATTATGTTCGAGGCTTTGAAGACGGGAGTTTGTTTCCGTAATGTAAGGTTTAAGTGAACGGATCTCCTCCAATAAAAGTTCCATAGAAATGTTTGAAGATGAGTTGGTTGGAGAAGGAGGGTTATTTTTGACCCTTTTCCCTGGAGTAGTAGTAGATGAAGAGGAGGCTTTAGCAGAGGGTTTTGAAGATGAACGAGAAACAGGAGAAGAAGTGCATTCGGTAGCAGTTGTGTAAGTTGTTGTGTCATCCAGTGTATCTTGTAGGACGCTAAAGGAGTTAATGTCCTCCAAGGGCATATTTGTGACATTCCTTTGTTGGGCAGTATTTCGGTTGGTGCGGGATGTCGCCATTGAGAATTGGAAATAGACGATAAAAATATGTCCATAAATTGAAGAAAGCTACTTGAAAGCACGCTATGTTTCACAGTAGAGTGGCTTTGTAAATCAACAATAAACTGCAAAAAGATGAGAGGTCACAGAAATGGAGGAGAATCCTAATCACATTACATTAGACGACATAGTGATGAGAGTGATAAAGTAATCCAAAAGAGAGTCTCATCCTAAGCGCTGACTGCTTGTGACAAATGTATAAACTGCGTGTTATGGTAGTATAACATAGGAGGCAGATTAATAAAATGTCCAACGTAGCTGTAAGGAGCGCCCAAATGCTCAAAGAAGATAGTTGGATAAGCATATGATGTGGTGGACAAAAAATATGCTTACCATATTGCAGCTCACAATAGAAGTAAGCAACACAATGACTGAGGGCTGAAGAGAAATTTAAAATGGTGGTCGCAGCTTAGCATAACTCTCCTGACTCTGTCGTCCTGTGACATTGCAAGACTTTCCACACAAAAGGTCGAAGTGAAGAAGGGACCAGTAAAGAAAGGAAACAGAATGCGGAGTGGTAGGCGCTGGGCTAAACATGTAGAAGACGATCTCAATGCATGAAGTGGCAGAAGCGGTAAAATGGCGGACGCACCTCAGACGCAATCTGCTTTCACAAGGGGGAGATGGAAAGTAAGTACGCGCCTCACCCCGCGCTGTCAGAATTGCATGTCCCGGAGCCGCTTGTCTTCTGCCACGCAATTGTGTGTTTTCAAAGGTCCGCGAGACGCTGAAAGTCCTGGAAGGGCTCCTGTTACCTCACGTCGCAACGGAGCTCTCCAGACCTGCGGCCATCATCCTCGGCGCCTTAGCCACGCCCCCTCCAGACTCATATCTGATAGGCCGGATGTTGCGTATAATGAGTTTTCCCTGCCTAGTGCCTTTACGCTAAGGTGGTTTAGCCTCATGCATTTATGCTAATGATGTTCCCTCAATGTTCGTGTTGGTTATACTAATGAGGATGCCTTATGTTTAGGCCCCATGATATGTCTAAGGTGTTGCTCATGTTTTATGCACCGGGGATTCATGCTACCTGATTCCTATACTAATGTGCCTAATGTTTTCCATGCTAAGGTTATGCCACTGTTAATGGAGTCTGCCTAGTGTTTATGCCTACTATCTTCATTGCAGGATTGAGACTGTTGGACTTACCTTTTTTTCTGTATCCTATATCCTTTCGCAATGAGTCTGGCAGCAGCCCGATTGGCCCTGCCATGTAAATAATCCCCTTGTATATATTGCCCTGGCACCAGTTGGCGCAGTCCAGTGACTACTGTGGTTACATACGTGGTTACTATTGTATGTTGGATACAAAACAAAAGTTATTCTTTTCACCAAAACTGGTGTGGTCTCTTTTTGGAGTGTGCCTTTTGTGTCGCCTGTGTGTACTGCGTGTATGCTTTGCATATGTCGTCTGGAGTTTGGCCCGCCCCCTCTGCACCCCGCTACCCCATTTCTAACAGTTCCCATTGCACTGCTAGCTGGTTATGAGATGCAACTAAGATCCATTGAAATGTTTTCTGCATTAGTTCCCATATACACTAACACCATATACTATAAAAAGAATCCATTTTTTATTGGTGTAGATTGCTTGCAGGCAGGGTCGGCTTTAGCCCTGGTGGTGCCCGGTGTGACAATGTCTGTTGGTGCCCCCCAATGACCACCTCCAACACCGGATTCCCTCATCACCACTACCCTTTAACAGTGCCCCTCACATCTACAAAACCACTCTCTCTCTCAGATGCATTTAATTAGTTATATGGCGCCACTAATAGCAGTGTAGAGTGTCAGAGCACTTTGCATCACATCCACTTTGCATCACACAAAAATTAACAGACAATCAATCATATGTTTGTAAATCAGTGTATAGGAAATGTTACATAAGGCAGAGGACTACAGGGTGTAGAAGTCATGTGTCATCCGCACTGGTAGACAGTATAGTTTAAGAGTGCTTGGTCTGGAGAAGCACAAACTCAGAATTTAAAACAGAACACTGTAGTTGGAGGTTCTCTTTAATAAGAAGAATTGATCTCTACCCAAATGAACCCTTTTTGCTACATTAATCTATGATCTAATCTATACTTTGCAGTGTGCACACAGTTCTTTGATGACAGTTAACAGCTCACTGTTCTATATTAGGAGTTTAATTTATAAACTGCAAGCAACTAAGGGATATCTCTGACTAAAGCAGTACCCCACTGCCCTATTTATATTATATGCAATTTGTGATCTGTATGGTACACGTTCTTTTCAGCAGGCATATTAATCCTCTGTGCTACTTTATGATGAGTCAAAACCTCAGTTAGACAAAACTCCAATCTCTCTCCAGGAAGAACATTCATCTGTTTCCTTCCCTCCCTGTTCTCCCTCTCTCCCTGCTTTCCCTCCTCTTGGCCCTCTCCCTCTCCTCCTGCATCTTTTACTCTTCCTCAGGTTGTCTTGCTGCCCTCTCCTATTCCCCTGCACCTCGCGCTCTCTCTCCTCTCCTCCCTGCCCTTGCCCTGCCGGCCTCTGCGTCATGGCTGCCCGCCCGCTCCATCAGCCCTGCCCCGGTGTCAGCTGCGGTGGCTTTGCTATCACATCCTCGCGGAGCGCTCATTCATCAGCCACCCATAGGGATTCCCAGCGCGTACACACTGTCATCGAAACTGACCTATATTCCTCCCGCGCATCCTACGTTACGAGACGATGAGAAATGACGCCGAGGGCTCATCCGGCTTCGGGAGCAGCGAGGCCGCTGTCCCTGGCTGTGACATGGGCGAGCTGCTGTCCCCAGCTACAGCTCGGAGCCCGGGCCGTCTGTGGGGCGCCACCAGCCTCGTTCGGGCCCTGTACCCACAAGGTCGGACTGAAATGTAAAACGGACCTGAGGTCCGAAATAAAAGTGGCCCTAATTAGTGAATTTGATAGTTAAAAGGTGTCCCATCTTTGCAAACTTATAAAGACACTCGGTATCGAAGGCTGCATGGATTTGAGCTTGCCGCAGGCAATGTTTGTTTTAATATTGGGAAATCAACTGTAACACCGACCCACCCAGCAGATAATAAAACAGCCCAACAAGATGGCCTACACACTGATCTCTCAGACGAGCCCTTAGGGCACTGCCTGATTGCCCTTTATCATGCACCCTGCCTATCCAGTACACACACCTTGGGGCCAGTGACGTCATGAGCCCCCACATCAGCAGCCACAGCTGTGTTGGCTCTGGCTCGCTTAGTTCTTGGGGGTCTATTCTGTTTGCATACAGTAGCTCAAAAACAACACTGTAACAGAATAAAGGGTGTTGACAAAGCGCTGCAAGATTACCAGTGAAGGAGACAGAAAAAGAAAACATGAAAATGGAGAAAAGGGTGAAGAGGTAAATGGAGCAACTGGGAGAGAGTAGAGTAAGAAAGAGAAGGTAAGTTGGAGATAAGCAATCAAGGGTAACTGGAAAGGGGAAGGGAAGCATGGGGGAAGGAAGAAAAGTTGGAAAGAAGGAAAGAACCAGGAAATTAAAGGAGCGTGAAAAGAAGGAAGAGGATGTAAAAAACTGAGGACATAATGAATGGGTGGAGAAGTGATGTAAGATTGAAAGGATAAACAGATAAATAGTGAATGGCTGGAAAGATGAAAGAATGGGTGTTTGGGTGGATGGGTGGCTGAAAGGCTGGGATGGAAATGCGGAATGGGTTTTTAAAAAGATGAATTGATGGAAAGGAGGAAGGATTGATGTATGCAAAGATTGGTTGAAACCTGGATGGAAAGAAGGGCAGAAAGGAGAAGGTAATTCTACTAGACAGGTAGCTTGCTTTAGTCATTCGGTGTCACCAGGGTTTGGGTTCAAGTGCAAGTGTGTGAAATGGGAGGGCTTATCTCCTTCAAAAAATGTTTTTTTTTTAAAAAAGACCAAAAATTAATTTTATAGAAAAACCTTCCAAATATATTAATAGAAGAGTCGCCGTTTTAAAACCATATCTAAAAATGTTCGTTCATTGAGTAGTGGCCGGCTCAGTAGTTGGAAGTATAATTTTTTTGCAACAGAAAATGATGTTTGCCTTATGAATATTGTGTAACACACCCTTAGGGCAACTTCAGGGTCTAAATGGACTTAAAATTGTTCACCCAATCTCTGTCCAAACCAGTTCCCAGTCCATCAGGCCATCTGGGGCTTTCCTTCAGTACCATATCCCCTATAACCAAGTCAGCCCCGAATATAGACTCGAACCTTTGTTTAATTCAGAACTCAGGTGTTGTGGCAAAGAGCAAACACACACCCTTGTAAAACCAGACCTTTCTGAGGCAGTGTCTCGACGTGCTTGAATCAAATGTTCTACCGTAATATTGTCAACTTCCGGCACCATCCAAATCAAGATGTGAGCAAACCCCAAGTCGATTAAAAGAAACACAGGCAGCTAACACAGGGACACAACCGCTCCCACAGTTAAGAACTTGGTAGTGCGTGGTTAGACACAAAATAATCAGTCGGTAATAAAATTAAGGAAACTGGAAAATCTTATTATCCTCGTTTATTTACAAATCTCAATTACGGAAGAGAGAGCACCAGACTTTCCTAGTCACAGCAATTGCCCTGTAGTGATTGGATTATACTAAAATATGTTATGCTGGGTTTGCTGTCGTGTCATGAATAGGTTGCACTAATCCCGTTTTTTTAACTTTAAAATTAAGTTTATTATAATATAGCAACTGTAATAATACATAAATAATACACATGAGAAAAACGTTATCATTAAAACGAGACATAGTCAAAGATTAAATAAACAAAAAGGAAAGGAAAAAAGGAGGGGGAGAAAGGTAAATATTTGGAATATAATATTAAAACATTTGTAAGAATATAACAGTTTGATGCCAATGTAAATCTGAATACCAGTTCTTAGTAATATTAGATAGTTTGTTCATAACAACAGTACAAAAGTCAAGCATTAAATCTGACGATGTCCAAGTCGAGATTTATGTTACTTTTAAATGTAAGTACCTTTTAGAAAGTAGCCACAATGTGCCCCAGCTAAACAAGTCGCCTCAAATATACCCTGACACACAGATAGCTTTCTGCCCACCTGGGGAGACATGTGAACGACTCTCAGGCTCAGGAACAAATGCAGTTGCTGCAGAGTGTGGTGTGACCTTCACTCCCAGGAAGGCTGCACGGGGTGTTAGCCTAAAAGGAGAGATTCAAAGGGGAAGCCTCCTGTGACACATCCCAGCAGGATGCCTTTTGCTCCTGTACACAAGTTGGAGACAGGGTCAGAGAGAGAAAGCCAATCCCCAAATTGGTTTTCCTTTAGGCGTGTAGCCCTTAGGTAGCCACACCTCTGGGGTGGGCTACCTAGCTCCTCACATTCGAGGAAAAGTTCAAACATCTTGAGAGTATCTAGAATATTGTACTTTGGGATAACCAAATGCCACACATCACCAGAACTTTTTCACCAAAGAGGAGGGGACCTACTAGTCCATTGACTAGTGACTGCGTTGTCCCTTTGGCGCACCTTCCCAGTATATAATAGGCACCCATGGAACTCTGAACCTAATTACATGTTCGATTTGGAGATAGGACCTAAGGAGGACTGCCCTGCTACCTTTGAAGCTGCTGCAGAGATGTGGAATCGTCGTAAGGACTGCACCTGCTACACTTTGGGCAAGTGAGTTTGGACTGTGTCTGTGGCTACTGGCTTAGGGAAACGTTGATTTCCAGCCCCTGCTCATAGCAGTGCCTCCAAAGGTTAGTCAGCTGGCCTCCTGAAGCAGCACCAGGGACTTCAAAGCTGAGGAAGCCCAAACTGGCAAAGCAGTAGCCAATCCTGAGGGATCGCCGCTGGCCGCTGCCGGGCACGCTAAGAGACAAATCCTAGATAGCCAAAAGTTGTACCCATGTCTGTTGGACCCAGAAGTGCTATCAGAGACTGGATTCATCACCCAAGACTAGCCCCCACTATGGATATTTTTCTGTGACAGCTATGTCAAGAAGTCGGAAGCCCCACCACAACTGGTCTTCCATGGTTGCAAAAAGGACGTTGCTGGACCCCAAGTGCCATGGTCAAAGTTGCCTCACCCCACCTATGGACTAAGGGATCAACAGCACTTCAATCTTGTTAACTGCACAGCACCAGTAGAATCCTTTGGGCATCTTTTCTTCTGCATCCCCAGCATCAAGACCACTCCATTGTCGTATATGGCGGTTGTATCCTAAAGGCTGGAACTGGACTGGAAAAGGCTCTGGTGGTCAAGCAACTGTCCAAATTAACCTTACTGGACTCCTAGACTTTGACCCTGTCAGATTTTAGCACCCAAGCCAGGCAGGACTCACCCAAATAACTGTTTCAAACTTTTCAAAAGTTTGCAAAGTTTTTGCTGACCAATGCTTGTTTATGCTTGCATTTAAAAGCATTTATTTCTCCATAAATCTGTATCTCTGGAACACTCTGGTGGATTTTGATGGTCAAGGACACTAAAAATTAAAAAATAATATGCTCTATTTTTATACATTGTTGTCATGTCTCTTTCTTGTCGTGTGACTTTCTTATTCCGTTGTTTGGTGCTGTTAAATGGTTTACACTAAGTTCTTGTGTTTAGCCTTGCTGATCAAAGCCACAGCTACCCAGGGTTGAGCTTAAAATTTACAAATGAGCTTGACTGAACCCAAGATAGGTTCTGCAACTGTATTTCACGATAAAGCCCCCCAGCCATATCATATCCTACATCCAAATCCTCACAGTAGCGGACAATTTACAACCATGTTTGAAACAACAGTTGGGTAAAATCTTTCCAATATTTTGTTATCTGTTGGAATGCAACTGCTATTAAAAGATAAAGTATTTCCACATCAACAGAAACATATTTCCAGTCTTCAGATAAACTTTCTAAGGAGACATTAACAAAGATATTCACAAAAGTAAAAAGTACATTAGATTGAAAAATAGAGTTAACTTGATTCCATGCTTTCAACCAAAAACTATGAACAAATTGAGACGAGTAAAGTAACTGTTTTAAGTCAGCATTCTGTTTGTTACAAGACTATCATGCATCAGAGGTGTCAGATGTTTTTATATAAAGTTAAAAGAGATAGCAAAAGTCAATTGTACACAACAAATAATGGTTGTGAAGTATTTCCCACATGTGTAGATTTCCTAATTTGCATCCAAATTTTTCTCCAAAGAGAAATTGGTCAAACTACATCTAAACCACATTCCCTATGGATTCTGTGTCTGAAGTATGCATTTCTAAAACTAATAGTCTAAGGTGTTTGTAAATGATAGATACTTTCAGATTTATTTATGAAACTGTGATTAATTGCATATCTTGGGATGAATGAATATGAGTTAGTAGCTGAAGTTGTCTATAAGTAATTGACATAGAATTAGTTAATAAATAAAATTGCACTTGCAATACACTGAACTGTGCTTTTCTTGGGGTGGGCCCTGCATATCTGAGTAGTATCCTCGCATACTACATCCCTGCACATGCATAACATTCCAGTTGTGCCACCTGCTCTTGAGTTACAGGTTTGGAAAGTTGAAAATAGGTGACAGTGCTGACATGAAAACCTAGTTATGCAAGACAATTCCGGTCTTTTGCCACAAACAGTACTTTGCAGTCTGCTACACTACCCTCTCATCCAGAACATCTCTCCTACGCCCCCTGCAGCAGTCCAAAGGGAGGTATGTGCTGCATAAGAAATATAACTTAGATCAGGAGAAGAACTTGGAGAAGTTAAACTGAAAATATTTTCTTATTTTGTGTGTGCTAGGTGTATAAGTTGGAAACGTTGTGAACTGAAAGGTTTTTGATATATTTTGAAACTCCCGTGATAATAGCAGTATTGGAGAGGTGACAAGTAATATAATCAGTGATGTAATTGATAATGTAGTGTATTTTGCCATGTGCAGTGTATCGGAGGGTGAAAATTGCTGAGCACTGGCAACTCATTACCCACTAGGCACGTCCAAAGGCTGGGCTTACCAGGTACAAGCCACAGGTTGGCATCTTCGGCCACCCCCTGCACCTAGTTCTATACCCAGTAACCCTGAAGAATGTGCCTAGTAGGCAACAGGTGTTTGCTGTGGCTCGGCATTCAGTGCTCTGCTTACATTAACCTTTGGGCTACGAGAATGAGAATTAATCACACTCTGATGTCAGTGCCCTTGACCTCTATGCCTGTGGCATGTTATGTTAGGTGAATTTGTAGAGCACGGCTAATCCCCCATGAGGGTGTCCAGGCAATGAGAAGGGCAAGCCTGAGGGGGGAGGATGAGATCACTCCTCTTTCATCTGGAAGAGTCATGTCTTGAGGTTCCTTTGGAAGTCCATGAGGGAGGGGGAGGTTCTGAAGTGTTTCGGGAGGTCTTTCCAGGCCTTGACAATGAGGTATGAAAGGAGCATCCTTTGCTTCTGGTCTTCTTGATGCAAAAGAGGTGTGCTCTTGCTTGGGGCACAGATCGAAGGTGTCTGGTGGGTTGATAGAAATTGAGGCAGTGGTTGAGATAAGCTGGACTAGTGTTGTGTAGAGCTTTGTAGGTGTGGGTGAGTAGTTTGAACATACATCTTTCCTGGACTCGGAGCCAGTGGGGATTGTTGAGGTGAGGAGAGATGTGGCTATTTCGCAGGATGTTCAGGGTGAGTCTGGTTGCAGCATTCTGGGCGGTTTGGAGTCAGCATATGACATGGGCTCGGATTCCGATGTAAAGGCAGTTTCCGTAATCAAGTCTACTTTTGATAAGAGCTGGATGACCATTCATCTGGCATTTAGTGGGATCCACTTGAAAATCTTTCATAGCATTTGCAGGATGTGGAAGCATAATGAAGAGACCATGTTGATCTGTCTGTACATGGACAGGTTGGTGTCCAGGATGAACCTGAGATTTTTGGCATGGTCCTTGGGGGCGTGTGAGGGGCCAAGTTCAGAGGACCACCAAGAGGCGTCCCAGGGAGAGTGCTTGTTGCAGAAAATAAGGACTTTGGTTTTGTCTGTTTTGCATCCAATCAGCCACCTTGTCATGCAGTTTGCAAAGTTTGCCTTGACTGTGCTGGTTGAGTCGGTAAGGAAGAGGATGAGCTGTGTGTCATCGGCATAGGATACTATGTTGATGCCATGAGCTCTGACGATGTCCGCAAGGGGTGGCATGTAGACATTGAAGAGTGTTTGGCTGAGCAACGATCCTTGAGGGACTTTGCAGATGAGTTTCTTGGGTTCTAATATGAAGGGAGATGTCTAACTCATTGAGTTCTGTCCGTGAGGAAGGAGGATATCCACTTGAGGCTCCATGTAACGGTAACTAGGAGTCACGTGCCTTTACCCCGCCGTGCTCCTTACCCTACGAAAACATTTTTAACCACTTATTCCTGAACGCCACATATCATTTGCCTTGTTTTAATGTTTTGATTTGGATTGATACTCTGATTCCGCTTGAGAACCTCTACAGGCAGACGTGACGTCTTTTTCACTAGTCCTGGGCCCTGTCGGGTCGGAATTATCACTGATAGAGCGACCTTTCAATTTGTACCTGTCCGGTACAGTCCTGAAGAGTCGTAGGCAGATTGTGCCATACACGACGAAACACGTGTCGGCTGGTCTTTCCGTGTCTGAACAATAAAAGACACCACATCAACACTGGATCACTCGTGTTGGATACTGTTCAACTGTGTTTTTTACTAACCTTTGTCTCTACAAAGACTGTTAACTACGACTACGATATTTATGTTTATCATTAGAGTGTGCATGAAAGCCATGTTTGTTTCTATTTTTCAGTACTGACTTCTGTCAGTACTCTTCTGGGGGGTTATAGGGCTTATCCCCTCGTCCCTTTGCACCTCGCAAAACTAGAAACCTTATTTTCAATTACTAACGTTACTTTTAAGCTGTGCGCCACCTTCTAAAAACCCTTGCTCTATCCCACATCACAGATACCCAAGTGCTGAAGCTTCGAGATGAGTGACCTGTGGGAGACTGTATCGAAAGCTCCGGAGAGGTTGAGGAGGATGAGTGCAGCTGCTTCTCCTCAGTCGGGGATGCTTCTGATGTCATCAGTGTCTGCAGTGAAGGTTGTCTCTGTGCTGTGGTTGGTGTGAAAGCCTGATTGAGAGCTGTCTAGGAGTTGATGGAGTTCTAGGTGGTCTGCGAGTTGGGTATTGAAGGCTTTCTCCATTACTTAAGCTGGAAAAGGCAGAAGCAATATGGGTCTGAAGCTGCTGAGGGTGCTGGGGTCCACTGTTGGTTTCTTCAATAGGGTGTTGACCTCTGCATTTTTCCAGCAAGATGGGATGGTGGAGGTGTTTATGGAGGTGCTGATATTAGTATTGAGCGCGGGGGAGATGATGTGGTTCTTCCAAGGTTGTGTAGGAAGTGGGGGCAGGGGTTTGAGGGGCCTCCTTAGTGGATATTGTTCATCAGGGCAGTGGCGCTTCATTCAAGTGGGGCTTCCAGTTGCTTAACTGCTGTATGGGGGTGAATGAGGTGTCCAGCTAGTCGGAATAGTTCATATCTGTATGCTGTGGGTCGAATGTGGAGTAGATCTTGACAATCTTCTGTTCGAAGAAGTTTGAGATGTCATTGCAGAGTGCTTCGGAAGTGATCATGTCTTTGAAAGCTGCAGGATTGGAGAACTCCTTGACAAAGGTGAAGAGTTCTTTGCCATTGTAGTAGCTGGCTTTGAATCTGAGAGTTAGGGTCTTTTTCTTTGCATCTCGTAGTTGTTGGTGGTAGAGGTTGAGGGCAGTTTGTATATGGATTATGTGGTGGTGACACCTGTGATTGGCTGGTGCTCATTATAAAAACAGCCAAGAGACTTTTGGATGCCCTGACCATCAAATTATAGATGAGTGAGAATCCACTCAAGGCCATGGTTTACATTAAGGCATGCAAGAACATTTTTCTTTAAATCAATCAATAAATGACAGAGTTATGGGATGACCTCAAACAGTCGAAAGAGCAGAAACTTCAGAAGGACGTGAAACGGTTCTCACATGAGAAAGCACATCCATTCTCTGTACCAGAATACAAACCACAAGGACAATGATAGGAAGGATTATCAGTCCACTGGAAGCAGTTCTTTGGCAATGGGAGCTTGGAGTAATGAAAAGGACCAACAGAAAAAGAAAGAGGCAGATGGACAAGGATGGAACACATACAACAGTTTCCAGCAACCACCCTTTTGCCAACCACCCCTCCCACATCCACCACAACATTACATGGGTTGGATGAACCAGTATACCCCGGTTTGTCTCGTTAGGCCCCCTTTCTATAGCAAAGCACCTTTATTAGGAACTAGCAGCCCGCCCCAGCGTTGCCTGGGGTAGAAGGGGGCTGGGGGCTGCATTTCAGGTTTGCGTGCTCTCCCGCCCAGGCCCCCGCCCGCCACGACATTGTCTGTGTCCCGGACAATGTTGTGGCGGGCGGGGGCCGGGGCGGGAGAGCACGCAAACCTGAAATGCTGGCTTCCCCTACCCCCGCCTGCCCTGACATTCCCCAGCAGTCCGTGCCCCGCCCGCCCCGACCCTGGCTGCCCCGGATTCTTACCTTGCCTCTGCTGCTCACACCGCCGGTCCATATTTCTCCGCTCCGCCGCTCACCACCTGTCCGCCGCCGCTCCTCCCCGCGCCATATCCGCCTCTCCGCTCCGCCGCTGGCCTCACTTCACCGCTCCTCCCCTGCGCGCCATGTCCGCTTCTCCTGGGACGCTGCTCCTCCCCTGCTCCTGACGTGACGACGCACAATCGCGGCCGGCGCTACTTTGGGGGAACTACTTTTTGTAAAAATGTAACTTTTTATATAACGTTTATTTTTAAAAATTTTAAAGCCTATGACCATCTACACACCCTGCCGATTTCAACGGTGTATCGGGTGTGTAGATTGGCGCTGTGGTTCCCGAGTTTACCTTGCCTAAAGGTGCAAGTTCTCTCTTTATAATAGTAGTATAGATAGGCCAATGGCAGCAGAGAAGAAGGAAGAAAAGGGACACCCAGGTCGATTGGGATGCAAACTCAGAACACAATCAAGGAACTCCCACATGCACCAACTACCAACACAACTTAGTGGTGAACTTAAGCAATAAGGAGTTGAGCCCCGTACAACTGTGCATTTTGAATAAGGGTTTGGGCTTTGTACCAACACCTACGTTGGACAAATTAAAACTCCATGGTGGACTGGCCACATTTTTGAGGCACTCAAAACTGAAAATCTTTTTTAGACAAGGTGAAACAGGTATTGACAGTGGTTACACAGTTCTTCGTAAGATATTGAAATTCTGCCCACCTACAGCAAATGTACCAGAGACAGTCACACCTCTGAACAGGCAGTTACAAATGGAAATGATTGATCCAATGAAAATTAGAACCTTCCAAAACATGTCAAAAGAAGAACACGCAGAACTGTCGGAACTGACATCTGACCTGAAGATCACAATCAATCCTGTTGCCAAGGGAGGTGGGATTGTAATCCAAAATAGCAAATGTTACAGACAAGAATATCTTCACCTACTAGAGGACAAGAAGAATTATGTACTTCTCAAATTAGATCCAACACTTTCAACTCTGGGAGAAATAACGAACATGGCAGAGAGGCTGAAACTGGGAACTGGATCTCAAAAGCAACGCTCAATTTCTAGTACATACATATCTAGGGGCCAGATGTACAACCTGTTTTTGCATGCGCAAACGGTTCTGCGACCCATTTGCGCATGCAAAAACCCTACAGGGCCATGTACAAATGCTATAAAGCAAGTCGCAATTTAATTGCGACTCGCTAAATAGCATTTGCGACTCGCAATTAGCAAGGGGCGTTTTAAGGGCGTACCTTCCTAATTGCGTCTCTGAGCCCTATGTATGACTGTTTTGCGACCGCAATTGCGGTCGTAAAGAGTCGCAATTTACCACTTACTTCAAGTAGGTGGTAATGCAGTTGCAAATGGGAAGGGGTCCCCAGGGGACCCCTTCCCCTTTGCAAATGCATGCTAAAATATTTTGTAAGGGCAGGCAGTGGTCCCAGGGACCACTGCCTGCTCTTAAAAAATGAAACGAAAATGTTTCTTTTTTTTTTAAATGCATCCCGTTTTCCTTTAAGGAAAGCGGGCTGCATTTTTTAAAAAGCTGCTTTATTTAAAATCAGTCCCAGACATGGTGGTCTGCTGAGCCCAGTAGATCACCATCCATGGGAGGGCCAGCCATTCTCAATAGGGTCGCAAAATGCGAGTGCCTCATGAATATATTGATGAGCCTTGCATTTTGCGACCCCCATTGGGAATCGCTAACTGTGTCTCTGACACTGTTGTACATTTGGAATTGCGACTCGCTATTTTTCGCAATATGCAAGTCACAATTCCAAATGGTCGTACATCTGGCTCTAAAAATCCTGTATTTCTATATCCTGTCCAAAATACATAGGAACAAAAAGCCTCCCCTGGGCTGCCCTATAGTTTCAGGAATATGCTCTGTATTAGAGCCACAGCCAAGGTTTTGTGCTAATTTCCTATGTCCCATGGTAGAGTGCACACAAACATACCTGAAGGATACCAAGGCTCTTTTGACCCTGCTCAAAGATATAAGGTTCGATGCAGAGAACAATGCCCTCATAAGTTTGGACATCGAGAGCCTGTACACCAGTTTGCCTCAAGGGGATACCTTAATAGTTTTGGAATAACTCCTGTACTCTAGAGATTGGGATTATTCCACCCCTCAACATTTGTCTTGGAATGGGCAAGGATGGCCTTGACAAAGAATTACTTTGAATTAGAGAACACATTGTTTCAACACGTACATGGAACATCCATAGGCAGCACATTTTTCCCAAGCCACGAAGGCCTGTATGTACACCATTTAGAAAGGAGAGACTACTCAACACCAGGAATCCTTTTGTCAACCAAATAAAACTATGGAAGAGGTAAATAAGTGATATTTGTATTGTGTGGGGTGTGACCAGGATTCATTGTACCCATTCTTTCAGTGGCTTAACTTCATGGACCCCAAATTGAAATTCACACACACCACGGGCAATAAAGAAATTGTATTGCTTGACATAAGAATCTCAGTGGAACATGCAATGCTACATACAGAAACTTATTACAAATCAATAGATGAAGACAAGCTGCTTTCTTTGACAGTTTACATGAGAGACCACTGAAAGAAAATCTGCCATATGGACAGTTTCTACATCTACATAGAAACTGCAGAACATAATACTGTCAAAACCAAGCAGACACACTAACAAAGGTACCTAAAGCCAGAAACTATCTGGAGAAGATCATAAAGAAGTCACAGGAAAGAGCTTGTAAAGAAATAGGGAAGCTTTTTTGGAAAATATTCCAAGGAACAAGAAGGAGGAGAGGGTGATCTGTGTCACCATGTTTAATATAGCCTCAAATCATATAACGAAGACCATCAGCAAGAACTGGAGAATTCTGAACATACAGATGCAGCACCAACTTGAAGAACCTCTTAGTGTAGACAAGGCTATGCATCAAACATCAAAAACCCAGAGAGAGCCCTATATGAGAAAGCCTGCCTTTTTTAAATGAAAAAAAAAATATTAAAAAGAGAAAGCCTGTCTGCAGCCTAAAATGGCTTCTGCTTCATTAGAAGTAAATAGGGAAAATACATTTTCCAGATTATTATTTTTTTAAATCTCCGACTTGCCTCTTCTAAAATATTGGCATGTATGTATGAGGGATAATCTTAGGAAGTCTTACGCATGGGAGTCTCTATACAAAGCATTCAGAACAAAATGAATAGGCAGTTTAAGAGCCTTTCGCGATTGAGAACATTTGGGCGATCTTCAATACAAAACGAGACAAATTAGCAGCAGAACAACCTCCTGTGGCACACGGCTAATGAGATAATAGCACGTTGTCATGTGATTTTGCACATGGGTCATGTGACTCAGAGAAACACCGGATAGTTCAGTCTAAAAAAAATCCCCATGCTAAGGTGCGGGGGAAGGAGGAACCAAATAGGTCCATGGGGAAGAGACCTTTGACGAAGTAAGTGGGGCATAAGGGGAGGTTTTGATGGGTCCTCTGACTAGGAGAACCTACACCTTGACACTCTTATGGATGTTCTTTTTACTTAAATGTTAACAGAGTTTGCCTACACGGTCCACCTGACTCCTTAACCTCATGGAGTTCTAAATACGACACTACTAGGTAAGGGGAATGAGCAAGATCATACTTTATATGCATGATGAGTGCAGAACACACAATATCATGGAAATCTCAAGGAAAGTCCTTCCACACTGTATACCAACCTAGTTCATGCAGATCATGTGCACATTTTTAGAGTAACTGTGATGGAGACTCAAACTTTGTACTGCTTACAACCTGGCCTTGCTTGGTGTGAAATAATCACAATGATCACTTGGAGACATGTATAGATACACATAGATCTGTGTAATGAAGTTGTGCTTGATTAATTATCTCTGTCTCTCGCATACCAACAGAGAAATACAAACATAGAGATCAAATGGGTTAGTATGTATGGCATGTATGAGTATGGTGAATTGAAGTTTCACCATTTTTTTAACACATCTTTTTATTGGCATTTTAAATACCACAAACACTTGGAAACATTGCACTGGTGCACATCGCATTATCTTAATGAGTGTCATTTCCGTTTCCCCCTTCTCTCCCTTCCAGGGAGTCCGATGCACTCCCAGTAATCCCTGGCCGTGCCACATTGGTGTTGAGTAGGGCAAGGTCTCCACATACTCTGCCCCTAAAGACATACCAATTGTTCCAAATGTTGCCCCAGTTCTGGGGGCACCTTCTGCCTTCATATATAATTATTTCCGCCATCATACACCAGACCATGTCTCGCTTCCAGATCTTGAGCAGCAGAGTCGCTTTGGCATCCCATGAGTGCACTATTTTCCTCCTATCTACTGCTAGGCCCTGTGTCCTCCAAACCCGCTGCAGTCAGCCTATCTCTGTATCTCCCCATGTATTGAGCACACAGCACTTGGCAGAGACACTTCCCCTTCCCCCGGCTGGGCCCCTATTGTGGCCAGGCCACCATCCACATAGAGCCGACCATCGCCCTCCAGCATCTCTGTACCACAGGGCATTCCCAGAGGATGCAGAAGAAGCCCACACCCATGTAGACAGTGTTCTTCTGCAGTCCACCCCAACTTTACCATCATCGCTCAGACATAGTATGAGCAGTGGAGGGTCTTTAATTGGGCCCGTCAAAACCGTGAGCGTATGGCCATTTCCCTGAGGGATGCCAGGGCCTGGGCCCATTCGTCATATTACAATCCCTCTAGCTCTCTGGCCCACAGCCCCATATGTGCTGTAGGCCATCTGGTATGTTGTTCACTAACTTTTTATATGTTAATGGCGTAGCCTTTCTGGAATGAATTTGATGAGTAGCCTATCTTCTAGCAGGGGGAAGCTCCACAATTGAACTCATACAAATATGGTACTAACGAGATTCTTGTGAAGCCCTGACAAAAGCCTACTAGCTTGGTGAGGCATTGGTGTGATGACTAAAACATGTTGACCCAGGGATACACAGGATACTAATTTCCTTAGTGCATCCACACCTGTTTTTAACTACGTCAGGGTGCCCCTTGCAAATAAAATTACCCCTTAGGACAACCTAAACTATTTTAAACCTATGATCCCACCCAACAACCAAAGAGCTCCGTTGGCTACCAAAGTTGACCCCATCCAGATACACTTGGAGGCATATGTACATGAAAATGGTGCAGCACGGATCTGCGCCAAATTTGGCAGCACCACACTCCGACATTTCCAAAACACTGGGATGTTGTGTATTTACAGCAATACAGCGCATCCCTGTGTTTTCCCTAGCACTGGAGTTCAAATTAGCTGCCTAGCTCCAACGCAGACACCCTTGCACCATAGTGACAAAGTCGCATTAGTGTTTAAAAGTGGAATTAATTACATTAAAAAATCAATACATAAATTGGACTAAAGATTATTATTGGTACCCTTGACGCACACAGCAGAAGCATCAACAGGTTGGCACATATGATTCATGTGTTGGCAAGGCGCTGTTTGAATATCAATGATCTTGTCAGTAGATCTCATTGTGGCATTGCCATGGTCTTATAGAGGGTAACAGAGATGTGAATGTCATGTCCTTCTCCCCATTATCTTTCTCGACTTCAGCACCTCAGCAGTGACTTTCGGATACAATGTCCACACAGCAGACAGTCAAGGGAACTGTGGTCCAGCAGCAAGGGACAGTGTTTGTAACACGCAGTAAACAATACAATCTGGCTCTGCAGAACAGGATGATAGAAAACATGGATGGTCTTACAATTTTGTAACTAGTTCCCCATATTTACGTAATTTTTCCTATAAGGTGCTGCACGTGTTACAGAAAGACACACAACATATGTTTCAATCTTCATCACTTCGCTAGAAAATGGATACATATACCTCACAGTGAGTAGATGTTATTGTTCTGATCATGGGGTGGTGATGTACAACTATGGTACATCATATTATAAACATTAGTACAGCATGACGTCACAGGGGCTGTTAGTCACAGGAGGTTTATGTCAAAATATCAAGTTTTCATTATTGGCCTGCAATAATATCATGTCAGGAATACTGATTAGCAACAAATCATCTAGGTAAGGAGAAAGGGAGAGAGAGAGAAAAAGGGGGGAATATATAATGGTAACCATGCTATATGGACCAATATTGTCAACAAGAGGTTCTGATGACATCATAAACCACGAGGTCGAATGTCAGCATATCCCCGACATGACCATATGATGCCATACCAAATACACCTTTCTCACTTTGTCTAACACTGGTGCTTCTGTTCATTTGATAAAATTCAGGGTGAAAACTGGAAAGCTCATCTTTACAAACCTTCTGAATTATTCGATACACATCTTATGAACTCTAACACAAGTGGGAAGAAAGCTTGAATCACATTTGATTAGGGTTGCTGCCTTTTTTCCTGGCCTCCACACTGAGCCAGATGGTAAAAACCATCGAGGTGGCAATCCTATAAAATTGAAATCCTTCTGAGTTTTTTTCCGAGGGCTGTCCCAACAGCGTACTTATTGTTCCATCACATATAATGTGCCCTTAATCATTCTGTAAATTTCTAACTAGTTATCTAAAGCCTATAACAAATGGATCCATTTGCATTTGGTCTCATGTAGCTTTTGTATAATCTGGGCATTACTGCCAGCATTTTGCTAAGAAAATACTATTCACTACAATTTGTCAAATGACTCCGGCCATGCCAATAAACGCAATTCTCTTCTTTAGATCTCAAAAATGAAATGTGATCATTCCATAATCTTCTCATCAATTTGAATCCTCATTACGGAAAAGCAAATGCTTTTTTAAATTGCCACCATTTTTCATAGCCACTCTCAAGCCTGGATGTCAGCAAGCCCTGGAAGAAGGAGACGCACAGACGTAATTCCAACATTATGGTTTAGGTGATTTGGCTATTGTTTGGATATGTATCCAAGTTTTGGCCATTGTTTGGATTAGTGGTCATTCTTTCAGGGCAACAGATCCTTGTTTGGATCATTAGCCATGGTTGATGGCTTCAGACCACAATTGGACTACAGCCGTGTTCGGGGGCTCCCAGCTCTTGATTGAATATCAAGACATATTTTCTGAACTCCAAACATTTGTAATTATGTTTTTGGGGGTGTATAGACCCTTCTTAGGATCAGTATGTTGGGAGTTGGACATCCTTATTTGGGCCCATGGCTACATTTTAGGTGAGTCAAAAGGGGGATAGTGTAATACTTTATTGTTCATGGTTATTTAAAACCTTTACAATGTTAACGAAAGAAAAAGCTTCAATTTATAAAATATATGTCTGATTTAAACGTGTTAAAAACTAAAATTCTGTACATAAAGCAAGTAAACAAGAATACTGGATAAAATATTGACATCACAATTGGAAGGGACTTATCATCTTATCAAACGATCTAGTTGTCACAAAATCCTCAAAGTGTGGAGGAGAACGGTAATGTTATAGTAACAATTCGGAATGCCCCTATTGTGAAGTCTGTACTAATCAATATGTGTGAGAGTCAAAAGTGTCACTGTAGAGGTTAGTCTTCTGGGGTACCGTTAAGCTCATCCTTTGGACCGTTTAAGGTACTACTCGTTTTGTTTGGTTCCTTCAAGGTTTTGAAGCGGGCCTTAGCTGTTTCGAGAAATTTTACCATTCGACAGCTCAATTGGATGTTGTCCCCTTTAAAGCAGGCCAGAACTGCTTGTCTACAGGTCCGTATCTTGTGGAAGTTAAAAAGCGGTCGCAGGAAGACTCGTCGTTCTTGAGTGAGCTCGGTACAGGTGGTAATCAAGTGAACTATGTTTTCCTTGCTGTCCCCGCAAAGTCGACATCTTGTTGGTGACGGTGGCTGTAGCCATGGAGGCAAGTGGCCCGCTGAAGGCAGTAGCCCCAGGCGAAATTTCAGAAATTTCTCTTTTATTTTTTTGGAAAAACCTATCTGCAGGTAGGTTTGGGGCAAAGGCACGGTGTACGATTGAACTGTAAGCCAACCGTGAGCACGCTCTATTAGAGCGGCTTTGTCCTGCAGCACTGATTCCTTCCGAACTGTCTTATTGACCACCTTTTTAAAGACTGCTGTGGAGACTAGGAGTGCCCAGAGTTGCTGTACGCCAAGGTCCTCAATGGCTCCCTCCAGGTACCTCCTTGCTGGACATGTTGCTTTGTTTTGAAGTTCCTTCCACGGGAGAGCGTTTAAGGTATTCGGTTCTTCCCTGCTTAGTTTATGCCAGGTTTTTATGTAGGCTCCCTTGCGTGCCAGCTCTTCTTTCTGTAACCCGAACTCTAGTCTCATTTGAGCCGGCGATGAATACCTTGGAAGGCCAAAGATCATATGAAGTGCTTTTGCCTCCGTTCTGTCTAATAAGGGAGCGTCCCTCCCTCTCATAGCTTCACTGCCATAAGTTATGGCTGGGATTACCTTTGCCTGTATTACCTTTATAAGAGGAAGTAAACTTGGACCAGAGACTGTGTTTTTTAAGGTTCTGAGTGTCGCTGCCGCAGATAATCCTCTCCTTTTTATGGCTTCACATTGCGATGTGAAGTTGCCCTTATGGTCTATGATGACCCCCAAATATCGATATTCGCTGACTTTTTCTAGCTTGCTGGATGACAAGAGCCAGTTTCGTGTAGCTTTCTTTTTGGAAAGATTAACACACATAACTTTTGATTTTTCGCAGTTGATGGTAAGTCTATTAGCAGCTGAATATCTTGAAGTAATATCCAACAGCCGCTGAAGGCCAACCGGGGTACGGCTGATGAGTAGCAGATCATCTGCATAGAGTAGGTTAGAAATCTGTGAGCCCCCTAGCTTTGGAGCGTGTGAGTTGCAGTCATTCAACAATTTGGTTAGGTCTCCCATAAAGAGATTAAAGAGTGTTGGGGCAAGTACACAGCCCTGTTTTACTCCTGTATACGTTGGAATCTTTCTTGTAAGATGGTCACCGGTGCCTAGCCTACCTTGCACCCATGTGTCGCTGTGAAGAAGAATTAACTGTTTTAAAAGCAGCGAGGGGATGTTCAGCTTGTGTAACTTTTCCCACAGAAGGTTCCTGTCGACATGATCGAAAGCCGAACTGTAATCAATATAGCACAGATAGAGTGGTTGATTCGCTTCTTGGGCTGCATCAACTAGTAAAGATAGTGCTAAGATGTTAGAGGAGGTTCCCATACCTTTGCAGAAGCCTGTTTGGTTGTATGGGATTGCTGAGACATCAGCTGCCCAGGATAACAGTTCCTCCAGAAGGAGACCCACAAAAAATTTTGCCTCATTATCGAGCAGAGCCACTAACCGATAATTTTTTGGATCGCTTTGGTCTCCCTTTTTGAGGATAGGTGAAATGATGGCTCCCCTCCACGATGATGGAATTAAAGAAGTCTGCAAAATCTTAACAAACATTGGTTTAAGGACTGCTGCCCAAAACGCAGGATCTTGCTTGAACAGTAGGGGTGGAATTCCGTTTGGACCCGGGGCCCCCTCGCTCCTCCCCTTTGAAATTCTGTTGCAAATCAGTGCACACTTGATTACAATGGTCTAATCTGACTGCTGGAGCTCGTGGCAGTCACGGCTGAATTTTAAACAGTCCTTGGTGCATTTTATAGGTTTGGCGGTACCTTGGATGTTGCCATCTGTGCCCCTAAAGTGCGTACTAAGGAAGATTATCCAGTCGTCTTCTTGGACAAAGGAGTTGATGCCTTGATACTGCATCTTGGACAGATTGTTAATCTTTCTGCTGTTGTTTGATTTGGCGTCATATAAACGTTTGGCCCAGAGGGCCTCTTCTGATTCCCGCCTAAGTCGCCAGGCCAACCTCCTGCGATCACGCTTTAACAGCCTCAGTTCATCCTTGGCATCGGGGTCTTTCCTTGCCCTTCGTAAAGTCTGGCAGATAAGAGTTTTTACATTTATTTTTTAGGCGAGCATTGTTTATCAAAGCGAGATTAAAGTACCGCGTGTGATTGTCAGTATTACTCCCTCCATCAGGCCGATTTCTCCTCTGTGTTTTTCCCATATTTTTGCGTAAAGTTTCTGTAAATGTCTCCCAGTTGGCAATTAGGTCCTTTGTTTCATTTTGAGTTTCGCCAATTACTTGCTTGGCGTAAAGCAGAAGGCCCAAGGGATCATCTGTTCTGCACTTTAAACGCCTATAGTTTGCTGTAAAAACTTGTTCATAACCAATAGCACGTGCCAGTATTGGTATTGTAAAGGCTTCTAGTGTCACTTCTTATGGTAAGTGATCACTATAGTCAAGTAAGCCAAAATGGAAGTCAGTAGTTGCTTGGAACAAGTTACCCGAGAGGAAGGTGAAGTCGATTGTTGAGCTGGTCATTGTGCTATGGAAAGTTGCTGCTTGGGGACGATCCCCGGGGAATCTCCCATTGAGCGCTCTAAGACCCAGATCTTCAAGTGTTCCTAGAAGTCGGAGTGCTGCTTTTGTAGTTCTTCCCCCTGAAGAATTATCCTGTGAGTATTGTTTCAAAGCAAATGGGTCGTCAACGGTGCTGACTTCCGTTGCGGGTTTATTGAGCATATTCTGATTGAAGTCACCGCTGACAATCAGACTGTTTGTGTGCTCTGCAGTTAATAGCTTTAAGAGCTCTTCTGTCAGCTGCCGAGCTCCTTGCTTCTTACCTCGGGGATGTAGGTAAAGGTTTATTAAAACTATCTCCTCCCTCTTTCCCTGGTTTCGAATGGAGATTCGTAATACTTACATTGCGTTCGAAGAGTCTAGATTGTATGACAGCGGCTCCACTGTACACGTGCTTTTTAGTGAGCTGTATATAGCAAGGCCTCCTTTTTTGTGGCCAAATCTTGCAGACTGGGTTGGAGGAGTAAAGTTCAAGGTAAAGCCTGGAAGTAGTGGTGGAGAATCTGACCAAGTTTCTTGCAGGGCTATGATATCAAAGCTTTGCATGTAATGTTTTAGATCTGCGTCCATGAGCTTGTCCCCGATGTCATTGATGTTCCAGGAGCAGATTTTAAAGCTTTTGAACGATTTCCCAATTACAGGGTTGTCATGTCAGTGTTTTTCCGGCTTATTGTTTATGGACCTGCTCAACCATGTCCATGAGTTAGTTCGCTCATTCACAGGGTTATGCCTTCTGACGCCCTGTTCTTGTTGTTCTTGGCTGACGGGGATTTACTACGGACCCCTCGCAATACAGAAAGCGAATGATGGTCCTGATTTGGCTGATTTTGGGCATTCCGATGTAAGAAGTCGCTTGCCAAGGGATCTGGGTATCTGGGTTTTACGACTGGGCGAAGTAGTATGCCCCAGCTATTGAGTTTTGCTTGTTCGTTGAACACGCTTTCAGCCAAATCAGTTGAGGCCCATACTGTTTTAGTAACTTCCACCCCTGGGTGTTCCGGTAAGACTGTGAATTCCACTGAGACCAGATCCTTGGTAGATATGTTTGTTAAGGTATCTATGGAGTTTAATAAGCGTAGAATGTTGCCCCTGTTTAGGATATCAAAAGAGCCCCTTGATGTATAGTCCGGGATCAATAAAATTGCAGAGTTACCTGAATGCACCTTTATCCTGTTCGAATCGCTCTGCAGGGATGTGGGGGTAGTCTCAGCCCTAATGAGGACCTCTGCTGGCATTCTCTGGTTAGGGGCCTTTGGGTCATCTGCTCTTATTTGCACCTGATTTGAAGGACTTCCTATTGAAGAGGCTACTGGAGGATGGTCTAATTGTGTCTCATTGCCAACATTAGGAGAAGGTTTTTTATTTCTAGTGGCGCTCAGGTTAGACATGGATTTTTCCCCACCTTCGTTCGGGCCCTCGCTGGTGTTGGCTTTTATAACTTTAACACAGCTCCTCAGGGCAGGGCCGACAACTTTTTTGGGGGACGTTGTATTAGAAGTCTTTATTTTCCTGTTCTTTTTCCTTTGGCGTGTATGCCTCTGATCCTGATTAAGAGAGGAGCTTGAGTCCAATTCTGTATCTGTATCAGGGCCCGTTAGAGCAGACTTAACAAGCATTGAGCCTGGAAGCTGAATGCTGACTTGGTTGTTCAAAGCTTTACCTTCAGTCAGGGTGCCTAGCTTTAGCTTGCGGCCCTTCCTCCTTTGTTTTCTGCCCCGCTTTGGGGAATGCCCATGTCCCCACGGGTCTTCCTTTTGGTTGGATTCCAGAGTGGGAACTTGGTCATTATTTGCTGATAGAGGGGCTTCTCCTTCCCTGGAGAGTCCTTGGGCTCTTGATAGCCTTGCGCTTTCCTTTTCGCTTGCCATTTTTTCTTTATGTGTTTGGGGGAGGAGCTCCTCTGGTGGAGGCAAAGTTTCCCTGCTGTTTGTTTGCCATGTACTATTTTTCCTTTCGAGTTGACCCGTTAATGAATTGTTTTTAACTGCCTCCCTGATACCTGTAAGGAGGTTATCAATTGCTCCGGGGAGTGTAGCCAGCTTATCCACGATTGCTATGCCGGGGCAGTTTGATTGTATCAGTGCTGTCTCCTCTTGTGCCCTTTTGACCAGTTTATTCAGTTCAGCTAGCTTGTTGTCAATGTTGGAGACAAAGACTGATAGCGAATGTAGAACAGTTAACTGGAGGTCCATTTTATCCGATTAATATTGGATTGCGTTGACAGACAGTTGCATTGTGTGCAGGAGAGATTCCCATATATCAGCCTTTGCTTGCGATGTTGGAATCGTGATGTTAGGTTGCGAGACATTACCATTTGGGCTTATTACAGTTACTTTTCGGTCCGCTTGAGGCGGTGAGGAGTAAAGGGCGACCAATTCTTCCCACTCTTCTTGTGTGGGATACATGGCCTCTGGTTCCGAGGCTTTTGGTGAAATGGGGACTGAAATGCCTTGCGCTGAAAAATGGCCTCGAGGGGTAGTTAGTGGTTGCTGAGACTTTGCCTGATGGTGGACTTGAGCCCTGATCACGCGTGACTCCTGTTCCACAGAGGGATACCCAGCAGGCGACTGCACCTTTGTTTCATTATCTTGATCTGCAGATGTCCTGATACACTTGCTAAGTTCTGGTTGCGTTTGCCTGAGGACTTGTAGTGAGGGTGAGGGTCTGTTTTTCTCTAACGTAGGGTCTTGTATTGGACCAGGGGAACCTTCCTTCTCCTTTGTTGCCTGACCTGAGGTCCAGGATTCCGAGTTGCTTGAAGTGCTGGATACTGATGCAGGTATTCCAGGGGCTTCTGGAACATCAGATATGCTAGGGACCTTAGGAGCCGTTTGAATCCCTCGATTTTCCTCAGAGTCTCTGGTGGAGTTGGACCAGTTGGGCCAGTGTTCTGGGGTGCATTTTGCTCCCAATGGGTTAGTGGAGTCCTTCTGGGTCCAGTTTGTTATCGAACCCGTACCTTGGGCACTCTGGGTGAGATCTTGTTGCTTGTTCATGAATGCCTTTGTTTTCGATTCACGCACCAAGGCCAGGTCGGGCCCCCAGTTCCTAATGGTCATCTTAAGAGTCGCCCCTCTGTGGTACACGCTGTAATTTCCACTGCGCAATTCCGTCTGTGTTGAGTCTGGGCAGTCCCTGACGTCACCCTCTTCTTCTTCTACTTCTCCTCCCCCCCCTCCTTCTCCATCTTCATCGTCGATATCGGCATCCAACGCCTCTGGAGGGGGCTTTCTCTTCTTCCCTCTTGTTGGCTCCTTCAGTTGCTCTGCCTGAAACCCTTGTTCTGATACATAGGAAACCGTAAGTAGTGGAGTTGGCAGGTTGTTAAGTTGCTGGGTGTTCAAACAAAGGACTGAACCAGCGTCCTTTATAAATGAGAATTTCGTGTACATTTTAGGTTGGTAGCTTTGCCCTTTAAGGTTTCGTGAAAGATCAGAGCTTGAATGACCTGGGAGAAAGGGGGTTAGGGGGATCAGCCGCTCATTTCCTCCTCCTTCACTTGGACCCTCTGCCTCCCCTTTTTCCAGGTCATCTATGCTGGCGCTCCTAGAGTCTATATTTGGTTTCTTTTTGCCCTTATTTGCTCTCCTAGATCTTTTGGTAGGGTTCAGGGTTACGTAAGGATCCCTAGATCTCCCGGACCTCATAGTGGTTTTATTGTATTCCTGCTTTTATTCCTTATCCTGGATCTTTTTTCCTTTTTTCTTCCTTTCTTTCCTTTCTCTTCTTCATGGGAGATTACCCTTTCCCCTTCCCTTTCCGTTTCCCTTGTCCGAGTGGCGGCACACAGTTGCGCTGTTGCGCTGATTCCTTTGGTGTCCTTGAGCCCCGAATTCGGTGGTTGAATCTAATAGAGTCTGGGAGAGACTAGTTGAGTCTGGTAAGTCTGGTAAGCCTGGGCAGGTCTGGTGAGGCTATGGCAAGTATGACTTAGAATCAGTATGTATGATTAAAACTTGTACAAGGGGGAAGGCTGGCTGGGCTGGGCGAGCTGGGAGCTGATTGGGAGTGTCTCCAGGCACCTCTGCCGCTTCTGCCACCTCTGCCACTACTGCCACACCTCTTAAGGTTCCTGACCGCTCCTGCCTGCTTTTGCCCTGCTTAAGAACGACGTAGGACTTAGGGCTCAAAGCGGAGACTGGGGCAGATGCCGATGCTGAGGCGAGGTTGAAAGTGGGGGCCTTCAAGCAAACGTGCTAGCGAACGTGCGCGCCTGGGGAGCAGCCAGCAGTACTTGAGACCCCCCCTCCTGATGCAGCCTACAATGTCGGTCTCACTCCCTCCGGCCACTGACCACTGACCACTGACCGCACCGCTCACACCAACCTTCTCGCTCCGGTAGTCGCTGCGGGTCGGGCAGCTCCTGCTTCCTTCTCACGCCGCCACTGCAGCCCTGCCACTGCGGCACCCGCCACCCCGGAATCGTCACTGGACCACGTCACTGGACCACGGCGACGTGTGGCGTACTTTTCCCGTACTCTCGGGTAGGTCTCAGGTAGGTCAGGTCGGGTCGGGTCGGGTCGCTGGTCTCCGGTTGTGGGTCGGCTTGATTAATTCGGCCGCCGCGACTTCTCTCGTGGCAGCCGCGGGCCGCGGGCCGCGGGCCGGTAACTCACGCTCACACTGAAGCTTCTCGCTTCTCGCTGTGGCTGGCTCTGCACAAACTCCGGACTGGAGTATCCATCCGATAATCTCGTCTCTGCAGTGAAAAGGGGGATAGAGAGAGATATTTTTGCAGTGGCGCAGTATGTCTTCCCAAGTGAACATGAACTACCTAAGGTGCTATTCTCCTGAGGTCATCAAAGTGGACATATCACACACCAATAATATTCATTTTTGAGTGTACAAATCTATTCTTGACCAAAAATACTTTGATGTACAAATAAGACTTTTACCTGTAAATAGGAGGTACTAGCATGAGCTGTTCTTGCGAGCTGAGCAAGGGGGATTTGTATAAGGCAGTCATATATACAGATTCAAATCCATATGGCACCAATATAAAATTATGACATAGATACATCAACAATATTTTCTTCATTTGGTGAGGCAGGAGTAGAAGAACTCCTACAATGTCTGAATAAGAAAGATCAACTCTTACATTTCACCTTGACATCCAACAAAGTAAAGCAAATAATTAACAAGCATTTCTGTAGCAGCAGGAGATTAAAATCCCGAAAAAACTTCTTTCATGATTAAAAGAGGAGAAAATATAAGAGACTAAGTTGTTCACACCAGACCCAGAACCAACGGAACACCAAATCTTAGATTATTCTGTGAAATCTACTAAAAGTCACAGGGTATTTTCTAAGCATGGCTTTCAGCATATGTATGCTCTCCACACAATTAAAGACTTTGCTCATGGTGCTTAGGAATCCTTGGGTACAAAGGATGTATAAACTGTAATAGCTAGAACCTTGCGTGTGTCTGCTGATAGGCCCATGCACATTTAAATACATTAGGGTAATGATGACAACATTTGTAAAACGAGATTTTTGGGACAGAACCCCAATATTAGGGGCCCGATTCACAAAGGCAATCTGAGCCAAAAGTCTAACTTTACGACTTTTGTTATTCACAGAGGTAATTTACAAGTCGTATCTTTACGTCTGCAGTCGAGGCAAATCTCCACATTTGGGGCGGAATCTCCGGAACCTGGGCTGGAATCTTCACAGTCGGGCCAAACCTACGCAGGCAGGGTGGAATCTCCAGCTCGGGCCAGATGAAGTGTAACCACCTACACCTGCAGTCAATTGACACTACTCTTATGTGCCCGGGTTAGGCCCAAGTAACAAAACTGCACATTTGTCTTACATTGTCCTAATTTTGCACAATAACATTTCTGCTGTGACCTTTTGCACATATTCACATGCGCGACAATGTTAGATTTGTTTCTCTGAAACTACTTCCGTTTGCACGTCTAGCTCCGCATAATATTATCTCGATGCCTCGAACACCATGTACAAGGCCTTTTTTACGCACAATGTACAAATGTAATTCTATCTTCATCCACAGGGTGACATGGCTATCTAAATATCCATAACACTGCTAATCTATACGCACATCACAAGGACAGCCTCAAGTGCAACCCAGATAAATCAGAGGTGCTCTTCTTCGGGTGTCAATCTGACCCGAGCTGGAAGGATTGGTGGCCGGTGAACATGTTCCCCCCCGCGTCTTCTTCTCTTGTTGCCAAGAACTTGGGGGTTAAGATTGACACGGGCCTGTCGCTTAAGTCCCAGATCCTTGGATTGGCCGGCACGTGTTATGGCCTCCTTAAAATGCTGCGTAAGTTCCTTCCCCTGCTCCCGCTGGCGCATAGGAAGACTACGGTCCAGGCCCTTATTGGCTCACAGTTGGACTACTCGAATGTCCTATATTTGGGGTTACCCGAATACCTACTCCAAAGACTCCAGGTGGTCCAAAACTCGGCGGCACAGGCCATTTTTGGCCTACACCGCTGAGCGAGAGCCTCGGACCTTTTACACTCCCTTCATTGGCTGCCTATTCGTAAGCGGATTGTTTTTAAAGCACTTACGCTGGCGCATAAGGCACTCCATGCTGTGGGTGCTGAATATATCCAGAAACAACTTGTTTTCTATAAACCAACCAGATCCTTAAGATCGGAATCTCTCGGCCTTGCCGTTGTCCCTGCTGTTAGGAAAGCAAGGGTGGGGGGACGTTCTTTCAAACGCTTGGCGCCCCAGTTATGGAACACCCTCCCTCTGTCGCTCCACTGCACTTCGAATCTGCTGGCCTTTAGAAAGGGTCTGAAGACGTGGCTTTATGGTCAGTAATTTGCTTGCTTGTCTCCTCTTTTCTTCCTGCCCTCTGTAGTCTGTTGTGGGTCTGAAAGCGCCGGGACACTCCTCGGAGTAGCCGAGCGCTATATAAGACACCCATTAACATTAACATTAACATTAACATTAACATTCTTTCTATTATAAATAATAAGCATCCCGAAATATTAGCAGGGGCGACACTTCAGCTGACACTAAGGGTCCCTGCATGCTGAGACTTCACCATGCAGTGGTCTGACATCTCTGTGAGACGGGCGCGACTTCGCTTAAGTTGGTGATACTTACATTGTAATGGCATGCATTGTAATAGCACCTGCGTTGTAATGGCATGCGTTGTAATGGCACCTGCGTTGTAATGGTTGCGTTGTGATGGCATGCGTTGTGAATGTATGCGTTGTAACGTCATACATTCATTTAAGAGACCTTCACGATTAACTCTGTTGATGAGAGTGGTGTTCTTGGACAGAGAGCACCGTTGGAGCTGGCACACGGAATCATACTTTTGAATTTAGATAATATACTGGTTTATTTTCTGGGGTTGGTGCTGACTTTTTGTAAATTGGTCCACTGTGGGCGATGCCCCCCAAAACGTATACTTCTGGCTACGGGCCTATTGGTAATAGTTTACTACTTCTGAATCTACACTCTGTTGGCTTTTACGAGTGACTCACCTGGTGATATCTCACATGACCTAATAATTAATAATTAATTCAGGGGTGTAGCTTTGTCAGTAATTTTGGGGGGTGTGAACTTCAAATGTCCCAACAACCACGCTGGCATATCATGGTAAAATACATTATTTAAGAAGCAGAGTAGAAGGGGGCTTAAGGAAAAGTGGGTAGGGATAGCAGTGTGGATTGTTATAATTACCTAAAAGACAACATATTGTAAAATAACTAACAGTTGTAAAAACTTCAAAACAGAGAGGGGAAGAATGTGTATGTTTTTGTCTGTGTGTGCATGTAAACATCCTAGGTGAAATCCGACAATCACCTGAATGAATGAATGAATTAATGAAATGAGATTTGTATTGCGCTACTTAGCCCCAAGGCATCAAGGCGCATCAGATGGTACAGCTGAATGAGAGGTAAAACCAGATGTCGACTATAGGTAGGCTTCTGTGTAGAGCCAGGTCTTTAGGGCTTTGCGGAAAAGAACGAGGGACGCATGGCCTTTGAGTTCAACTGGAAGCATGTTCCAGAGTTTCGGGGCAAGGGAAATCTCCGACTGAAAGCATGTGTACCCATCTATTTAATAGACAATACATTTATTAGGGGTTTGTAATAATGCCCCCTCCCCCAAAGCTACACCCATGAAAGTGGCATAGAGTCACTGTTGAAGCTTGAACAGTGGTAATGAGAAATGTGATCAACTGCAGGCTCAGTGACGCCAACTCCATCAACCCAGTCCTCCCCAAAAGTCAAACTTGCAATCTCCAAGTTGCCCAGAATCGTATCTAGAAGTGTAATATACGGTAACTCTAAAATCACGCACAAAGCATCAACGAAATATATATCCAAAGGTGAAAGTAATGCAAAAGTCCTCCGTGACGAAGCTAAATACCTGTGAAAAATGTTCTCACTCCAGTGCATGGCTTAATTTACTAAGTTAGCGCATGCGCTAGGGGGAGCGAAGCAGGGGCACAGGGAGTTGTGATTCATACTGTTCATTTGTTTCTCCCAACAGGCAGCCTCCCATACATTGAGGGGGGTGCTGATGCTCTCAGGAGGCAGCCTGCACCGACCCTTGTGTAGATTTGATTTTGGGTTTTGTAGAGCTCTTGAATACCCTGAGGCATCTTGATGCTGTGGCTGTCTTTGAAAGGAGAGCTTGCTAATCCTAGTTACAGAAAAGCCAGGTTTTATGTGATTTTCTGAAAGACAAGATATTCAGTCTATGAAACTCCTACCTGCCCATGAGACTCGTTTACTCCTAGGCACCACTAAAAACTTGACTGCAGAAGATCTAGGTTTTCTTGACAGACTATACCAGGTAAATCTTTTCAGTCAATAATCTGGGCCTCGTTATGAAGTGCCTTAAAAGCTAAACTTAATGCTTTAAATTCTGTTCTCTTTTCCACCGGGGGCAGTGCAGTTTGACCAGAGCAACATATACAGAGGGATATCTAGGAATTTCCAAGAGAAGCCGGACTGATGCATTTTGTATTATCTGAAATTTATGAAGGAGTCTTTTTTGAATATTTAGAAAAAGGGCATTGACACAATCTGTTTTGGATAAGACTAATGAGGTCACAATTGTTTTCTGGAGATCTGATGGAATAAAAGGGCACAACTTCCTAATTGTTCTCAGAATGAAGAAAACAGTAGAGACAAGTGCATTCACCTGATCTTTAAAATGCAATTTATTGTCAAGGGCAATACCCAAATTCCTGACTTTTCTCACAGACCGGGGTAATAGGCCCATTTCCTGAAGCGACTAACTTTGTGACCAAAAAGAGATGTCATCACCTGACAGTAGGATCTCCGTTTTCCCGGATTTAAGGTTTAAAGAGTTAACCTTCATCCAGGGGTGGACTGGCTGTAGTGGGCACTGGGCATTTCCCGGGGGGGGGGGGGCAGAAGAGTGGGGGCCGGTTTTCGACTTGTAGGGATGTTTTTGTTACTGGGGGCAGGTTTTGCAACACACTGCAAAATCGGCCTCTTGAAACAAAAGTGCAGTAGCAGTAGCCCTGACAGCAACCCGCACCTCCGAGGCACAGCCCCCGCCCCTCCCCCGGGCCTGGATGTAATTACCAGGGCTGGTTTGCTATCCCAGCCCGACCCTGCCTTTATATTGTTATCAATCTGACCCACACAGGCATTAAATATGATGTCTCATTTGGATTACTGTAAATCGCTACCCCTATTTGAGTATTGTTTGTGTATGAAACAGAAGAAAAGCCGAAATATTTAATACTCCATACCAGTGGAGTGACATACAGATTGAAAAAAGTTCGGCCTCAACAAGGAGTCTTGCGGCACCCCACTTGGCAGGCGAAACTGGTTGGAAGTAAATTCCCCCATGGAAATGTGTTGTACCCTCTATGAAAGGAAAGATTTCAGCAGGAAAAGAGCAAGGCCTCTTATTACAAGCTCAGAGAGGATCAAGATGTCATGGTTGACCGTATCGAAGGCCGCAGAGAGATCTAATTATATAAGCATGACCTTACCACCACCTAGGATGGACCTTAGCTCTACTGATGCAACAACCACAGCAGTCTTTGAGCTATGTTCACTTCTGAAGCCGAATTTCACTTATTGTGTGTAGCGCTCAGTGCTCTTCAGGTGCTGGGGTGTCGGACCTGCATACTGAAATACTAACATCCGGACTTTTGTCTTCGCAGGTATTCTGTCTTCAGAACGGAGCAAGACTGCACTCGGGGCCAACAGAAGGAGCCTTATTCCAAAGGCCCCGCACGGCTAAAGGCGCTAGACAGTGCCATATCCTAAAGCTGACATGTTTTCTCTTTCATCAAGGACATTTTTTAAATTAGAAACAGGTGGTTCTGACTTGTAGGGCCTGGCATGACATTTGTTACTCAGGGCCCAATAAAACCTCTGCCATGCCTGGTCTACTTTGGGTGCAGTTTGAGTACAGGAGGCCTACATTGTGCCCTCAGAGAGTACACTCGGTGCACACCAAATGCTGGGTGGCTAATAGTTTGGCGACTCCAAAGGGCCTTTTTGCCTATGGTGTGTACAAATTTATTTATGATGATAAGTATTACCTGTGTATTTAATAAGGGCTGACAATAATAATAATGATGTAACTGTATTTTAATGATTGCTTATATGGTTGTGATTTACAAACCGAATAAAGCTTTTGAACTGAACTGAACTGAGCCTATGATGCTGCATTGGTCCTCTGGGCAACAACGTACCTTTTTTAATGGGGCCTAGCATCCATGTCTATAGGGTAATGAGAATGCTCACTTCCCGTTGCACTGGCTCAAAGTGTTCACCTTTGCAATGCGATTACACATGATCTGCACAAGTGCCCTGCTTGTGTGACAACTGAGTGAAAAATCTGCTGCACTCCAATGGCACTTCCATAATACCTCTCCAGGGGCCTCATTTATGAGGATGTGCGTCACTTTTACGCCACCGGTGCGTCACTTTTTGTGACGCACCAGTGGCGTAAAAAATGCGCCTTGTTGCGCCATATTTACGAAGTGATGCATCTAGGTAGATGCGTCACTTTGTAAATCCCTGCGCCACATTATACCTGCGCCAGGTATAATGTATGCAAGGGGGGCGTTTTGACGTAAGAAAGGGTCATGGAAGTGACGCAGTGAAATCTATAAGATTTCACTGCGCCACTTCTAGGACACAAATGCGTCAATTTCTTACGCCTCCCTCACAGCAGGCGTAAGAATGACGCAGGCTCTATCACATGGGGCTTGCCCCATGTGAAAGGGCACATTGCTGGAGTTGCGTCACTTTTGTGACACACTCCAGCAATGCGTCACTTTTGCGCTATACAGATACGTCAGAAATACTGACGTATCTGTAACTCCTTGCGCCATGATGCTTCATACTGTAAATATGACGCATCATTGGTGTCGCAAGGAGGGCGCAGTGAAAAGTGACGCATCGCTGTTTTCACGCAGCGATGCGTCACTTTTCATAAATGAGGCCCCAGGTATCCATGAACAAATACATTTAAAATGCATATTTTCTGAGTCCTTCTTTTTTACCTTCTTCTCCATCAACGAAGTGCCCTGAAGTAACTCAGTTTGCAAAGCTGTTCTACAGTATATAAGTATTTCATTCCTTCAAATTGTTATGATTTGAGTACAATCTTGAATACAATATTTATCCATGCTATAGCCTCACTCCCCGATGATTTAACATTTTCACAAGGCTAGAACACGCATTACAAGGTACCTTTTGTCTTTCCTCTATTTGCAGGAAGTGCTCTCTACCCTCCAATCGTGGGAGCCATCTTATTTGTGATGAGCGCATTCTGCGTGCCATTTTAAATTTAATGTCCTTTGATGTTGACAAGACAACCCACAAACCACAGACAATACTGCCTTAGTTAGGGCAGTGTATATACCTTCTTCTATATCATCCTCTCGAGAACCATGTCTACACTCTTCTGTTATCAACGAACTTTCCTCCTGACACCTCATGGTGGCTTCAGGTTAGCATTAAATCTGCTGGGTGCGGAAAGAGTTATGCGGTTGTATATATCGCACAGGTGTACATTTCATCTCTTCAGAGTGTATAGTTCACCTTTATAAAGTGTAATACACAACCCTGGAACGGGGTGCCACGCCTTGGAAGGGAGTTTCATTACTGCACTTCTCCAATTCTCACTTTTCCAAACATAGGGAAAATCCCTTGGTTAAATTTCATTAAGAAAGAACTAATGAAATTGGGGATTTCTACCCTATGGCTTGACCCGCTTAGAACGTGCCCTGGGGTCACACGGAGGCAGCTTATCACCCTGTACCAGGAAAGTAAATTGGCTATTCATATGCAGGGAACTTCCCCTGGTACTCTAACGTCATCTTTTTTAATGATTAAGGAAAGATATAGGTTTGAAATCATCCTAGACATTATAGCCCCAACATCAATTAGGAAATTGTATCTCCAATGGAGGTATGGTAGCTTACCGCTACGTGCCCTTACTAGCAAATGGGCCGACTCATCCCCGTCTCATTGCCCCGGATGCAAATCCGACCAAGAAACTGACTTGCACATATTGTTTTTTTGTAGTGCATATGTGCAGGCGCGGAGAAAATGGATTGTCCCATTATGCAAAAACTTGGGTTTCTCCCGCTTCCTGCAAGCGTACAGGGTGCTAAAGACTGACCTATCTGGTCACATTGTTTTTGCTGTAGCCAAATATTTGGGGTCTGTCTGGCACAAGAGGAGATATTTTCTGAATGGGGACTTATGAAAAAATTGCATTAACGGAAAATTCTGAGTCAGTTAGATCAAGAATGTCTATATCTGTATAACGTTTTTATTTGTTTCTATGCTTACATATATTTTAACATTACTGTTTTTATCTAATGCTATCTGTACCTTTTATGGCACATGATGCCGAAATAAAGATGATGATGATGATGATTACTGCACAGAGACAATGACAAATATGTAGGAGAAACATTTTTACATAAAATCACAAAAGAGAAATATGTTGATATTGGTTGTAAGCAGGAAATGCTGGCCCTATTTGGGTGAAAAAAGTAAGAGTCAACAAGTGTCACATAAGGCGTATGTGTGCGTCACTATCCGCATTTCTAGCCTCCCTCGAGGGCAACCTGATAATGATAGACTCGACTCCGAGTGGTTCTACTCAGCCTTTCCCCCTAGATGTCTACACATTTTGTTTACCACTGAGATTGGATAAGGATCTTAAAAACACCTTTTTGAGGCATTTCGAATCTAGAAACCTGCAGCTGTAAGCCCTATATAAAAATACGGTGCCATTCATGCGGCAGGTCACTGTGTTCCGAGGCACGTCCTTGAAGTCTGCTCACGAGAATATGTACCAGGCTTTTCATCGGGGATTTTATCGGACTATTGTTTGCATGTGTTTGCGCCTGACCTTGATTATGGTCGGTTACACTTTCCTCTGCTCAGTCATTTCAATAAAACCTCAAGCACGCGCACTGAATAACCCTGACCAACCACGTGCTTAATCTGCGGCGACAGGAAATCTGGGCTGCAACATTACATTTTTTATTTGTGGTGATGTGATCATCATCGTTTTCGGAGCCATATTTTATCTTCAGTGGAACTGTGCCGTTATGTCCGTTTTTAATGAGCCGAGCACGTGCATTACTGCTACAGCTGTGCAATACACTGTTGGCACCTGGGAAGCTGAAACCAACGACGGACTTCTCCACCCCACTCAGAACGTTATGTGGGGATGTTGATGTTCCTTCTCATTGAGACCTAACGGAAGTAGCTGTTCTTGAATGTCACAGCGGAGCCCACCCAAAACGGCCTTATTTGAAGTTTGGGGGACAAGGTACTCCGCTTCAAACATGGTAGAGTAGCATGTCCCCTAAATTATTGGTTAATCCACTCTATGTAGAGTGTGGTGAACCGTTATGTTTCTGCAACTAGTCTGCAATGGCTCCTCCAGTGGAAACCTTTGACAGATGGCTAAATGACATCTGGAAAACTGTCAAAGTACCAGAGGGCAGCTGCCCAATTCAGGGCAGCTGACATATTTTTTTTCCTGGTTGTCCTGTTTGGGGAAACAAATAAATGAACCCGCACGCTGAAAAATACTCTCAGCGTCTTAGGAACGGTTATTTCAAATTTTTCAAAAACATACTCCTGCTTTGAGATTGTTTTTAGAAAGCAAAAAACGTTGCAGTCCAGACCCTCTAAACAGGACGCCTGCACACAAAAGCTTCAGTACCCTCAGAGGAGCCTCCCCGGTGGCAGCTCATCTGAAGGCACAGATAACTCAGCTACGGCAACAGAGATCTGTAAATAGGGTGGACTGCTGTCCGCCATGCAGTACATTTCTCCACTGCCTTTGCAAAACGAAGTACAGCCTGTCAAGGTCTAAATAAGCCCCTAGGGTTTTAGTGTTGTGCCAAAATGGCATCACACTGTTTGCTCACCTGGGGCCACCAGGAATGAAGCATCCTGGCGAGAGAGTGCTCATTGGTTGTTATTTTCTTTCGCTAACAAGGTGGCTTTGTAGGATACATTATTGCCTTAGAGCTTGCCATAGCAGGCTCTACCGCCATTAAAGGCCCGCTTCAGCGTTCAAGGCCGACCTGGAGGAGAGGGCCTTTACCTAGGGAGCGGGCCTTTGATGGTGGTAGAGCCCACTATGGAGGGCTCTAAGGCTATTAGAACATTCCGCCCCTAGAGGGCAGAATGTTCTAATTTGTTAAACAAAGCCCTTACAAAGTCTGAGGGGGTTGGATTCCCCTGAGGCTTCATGAGGCCTTTATTAAACATTGGAATGTTGATGCTCTGGGCTTCTACAGGCCATTGGAAGCCCAGAGCACTCCATTGTTTTAATGGGGCGCTAAACATTCCAATGTTCTAATATTGGATAGTTCATTTCACTCCAAACATTTTCTTTATTGAAGAAGAAAGGTTCATAAACAGTTTGGTGGCCTTGGAGCAAGCAGGGTTTATGGGGCCACTACTGTGAGGGTTGAAGCATTTACATCTCTCTCCCTAAGCCTGAACTACAATAGCACTGAAAACTGTCCACCAAGTACTTGGCCCTCCTAGTAACGGAGCAAGCAGCCAACACTTCTCAGGGAGGCAGACTTAAAGCTCAACATTTACAATAGCAAGCAATAATCACAGTCCAATCCAGCATTTAAGGTTTTTAAAACAGAAAAAGAAATACCAAAGAGGAATATGCCCATGAACATATGGTTCCGTAACAGGTACTTTTGGGAAAATAGGCAAAAATATAGCAGGCTCAGAATAATCTTACAGGACCAGACTCACTCTGTTGGTGGCCTGGAGGCCCGTTCTTCAATGCCCAAGTCACTGGGACCAGCCACGCCCTGTCCTTATGGGTGGAGGGGCCACATCCCCACCTTTTTACCCAATAGAGAGTCTCTGTCAGGCTGAACAAAGGTCAACCTAACAGACACTCCTCTTGTTCAGGTCAGGCAGCTAGGAGCTAGACATGTGCTAAATGCGCAGGCTCCTGGTTGCTTGAGCTGAACTTTGCCAGACTGAGGATTTCATAGCCCTGTGGGTGTTACCTACTCAGCCTGGCAAAGTGCCTCAAGCACCTCCCCTTCGTAGAGAGGGAGAGTATCACTGTTTGCCTCAGACCTGGGCACTTCTGTTTTAAGCCCTGAAGTGCCCAGGACTGAGTGCCAATTATTGACACCTCGTCACGGACTGGGATGGAGTCAGCAGTCTCACTGACCCCATCTCACTCTGTGACACGGTAGGAAATGCTGCCCTCCCTTATTGGCTGACCTAAGGTTAGCCATGGGGGAAGGCAGCAGTCTCACCCCTCCTGGGACCTCCGAGGCGTCCCTCCCCCGAGAGCTGATATCAATGTAAGTTTTATGTTTTTTTTATGTTTGGTGTGTGCATGCCTGTATGAATGAATGTATGACTGTGTATTTGTGAGTGAGTGTTGTGAATGTGTGTGTGTGTGTTTGTGTTTGTGTGTGGATGTGTGTAAGTGAATGTGTATGTCTGCAGGTGTGGCCCCCCTCCCTGCTAAAATTACCAGCTGCCACTGCTGGGAACCCCCCACTATAGCTTTTCCAATAGAGTTCCTAAGTCTGGTGTTTACGGTGTCAAAGGTGCAGGAGTTATCTGAGTGCAGCACCAGCAAGGCACCTCACATGTTGCTTTCAATCAAGAATGCATGACAAATGTCCCTGCATTCTTCTGATTTTGTTTTGGAGATCCAAGAGGACCGCAACTGGTCATCAGCTGCAGGCTTCATAGGGGGAACAGGCCCAAAGCAAAAACTCCCCACCCACGCAAGCGAAAAGCCATCCTCTGTGGCTGATGATTCTTCGGTCTTCGGTGATCATGCACTGCTGACAGTCAGCATAGGACATCAGGTATCAGGCACAGTCATTTGAATGCCATGGACGTTGTCTCCTTGGATGGCACGTGCATTGGTTATGTTTTAAGCAGTGATCAGGAGGCAGCGAGACCTAATACCAGCCCTCTAGTCAACTCCTGCATCACTCCATTGGTTTCTTCTTGGGTCCAGAGTGCTGATGGGGACTTAATAGCAATGGGTGAGACAGTGAGATCTACTCCAGCACTCGGACCAGGTCCTCCGTCTTTCCCATGCAGTCGGCAGTTTTGGGCTGTAACTTTCTCCTGAACATAGTGGTGGGGCTCTTCTGGGCAGCATCCTCATGCAGGGGTATCTTCTGCTCTCCTCTCTTAGCATAACAGGCAGTCTCAGTTGACAGTGTAGCCCCACACCTTCTCCAAAAGGCCTACCATTAACTCCTCTACGATCTCCGTGTGATGCAAGAAGGATCATGAAATGATAAGATCTCGTAAATAATGATTAGACTTCATTCTCCTGTTCTAGGCACTGTGATCTCCCTAAGCCAAAAGCACTCTAATTCTATCTCCTCCATGAGGGTCTGCAAGAGCACTTGAGATAGAGGAAGAAAAACGTTTTTATCAAGATTATGTGATCATCTAGCCCTATGATGCCCCATTGCCTCATGATGAGGCATGTCCCCTGAAAAAAAAGAATAAGAAAAAGTAGAGTGTCCGACCACCAGAGATGAGCAATTTTGGCTCTTCACTTGCCTAACCTCCATTCTTGCTAATGCCCCTCACTGGTCTGGCCTTGGAAATGCACACCACTGGAATTTGAGACAAGGGTATAACTTCAATTGCTGTTCTTCTTGCACTGTTAAGTAGGTACCAGCAGGCCTGCAGTCCCACATTAGAATGCTTGCAACCACAAACAAACCACCAAACTAGACTCGGGCGGCAGAGTTCTTGAACTGTCCAATGTTAGCCAACAATAACTTAATAAGTCCTTGTCTTACCTTTGCATCTGGTGTTTGCAATTAGCTGTCTTCCCTTGGAAATGCAGCATTCTGAGAAGTGTGGCCAAGATGGCCGTGGAGGAGCAGCCAATTTCAAAGCGCTTTGACTCATGAATGTATACAAGTGCAGCTCCATTTCCTAAAGTGTGATAAATTAAGGGTGTGTTCAGAAGCAATACAGAGGATACCATCTGTTCTGAGGAGGAAAATTACCGACAGAAGCAAATAATAGTCTTACTGTCATGAACCCATGGTGATTCATTAGAGGTGCAACGCAGACTATCGACTACTCGCCACGCAGAAGTCTGGAGGTCCAACCCAACAAGGAAGGCTCAGGACCCAATGTATAGCCTTCACATGAAGTTAGAAGGAAAACAGAACTACAGCACTGCCCACAGAACCTGTGTGCTGTGCAGATTGCAGGAGTCCAGATCCAAGAGATGAGCAGCACCGGAGAGAAGTCCTGACTCACATGGTTAAAAAGATGCAACTAATTTAATGCAACCAATCAACAGCTAAAAGGAAAACAGGACTTTGAAATGCAAACGTTGGGGCCATCTTATAAGAACATTAGACCGAGAAACAATCAAGAACTACACAAGGCCTAATTCCAACTAAATGAAACAAAGAGGTCAACAGACTTCGCAAAGAGAATCCCTTCCAGAAAACATGAAGAGGAAAAATGCTCAGGTGTAACAACTCCTTATGTCATTGAGGATCAGTCCCCATCGAGATATACCATAATGGAGATAGTAAAAAAAATACACTGCGAAACCTCTATGCCCAACATAAAGTTCAACAACCTGCTGGAATCAAGTGACTGTCTTGGAGAATATCATTACATATTTCAAAGTAAGGCTGCAATTTAGCCACAAAGAAGCTAAGATACAATTGGAAATTACTAAAGTGGAAGACTGTATCTTAGTCCTCAAACAGCAGTATCGGTCTGATCAGTGATTGGAACAGATACAAAATCCACAAAGGGTCTTCCACATAAGAATACTGGGTATACCACAAGATGCAAGTGAACGTGGCATGAAAGGATATCTGAACGAGTGGATCCTATATGGTACTGCCCTTTTAAAAGAGACTATCAATCAAGTCATACTTATGTGCTACCAAAGGTGTAAGGGCTCCAATATGTCTAAACTAGTGCTTTTTTTAAACTAGCAGATATAAGGATTTCCCTTGCTTGCAATAGGGCACATGACAGTCTTGCTACACCACTGTGCTACAGATTGGGGTCTCGCAAACCGATATCGCAAAAAGGGGGAACCAGGACCCACAGTCATACTGGTGCTGAGGTATGAGGACACAATCAGGGGCATTACTTCGGGGAGGGGTGTTGGGGTGTTACACCCCTAAATAAATGTCTTTTCTGATAAGTAGTTGGGTACAGGTGCGTTCAGTTGGGTGTGGTTGATGCATCTGTCAGATTTAACCAGGAAATTTTACATACACACAGGCAAAAATACACACATAATCTCTCCTTATCCCTATTTTGACAGTCCTCAAAAATATTGGTTATTCCCAAAATATTTTGTTTTTTCTCACTTAGTACTCCTACCAACCCTCATTTCTCTCCCTTTTCACTGCCCTTTATATATTTCTGGTCTTCCTGCCCTCATTGACATGTAAATCCCTCCCCCCGGCCCAGAGAGCCATAACATCTCCAGCTTGCTCACTGACAGGGACGCTTAAAGCCCTTCCCCAAAACCCAAGAGCCGCAACACCTCCGGCCCACATGTTGATGGGGACAGCAGCACCACAAATAGCCTTACCTGCCTTAGATAGCAGGGATGAGATTACCATCAAGGGGCCACAAGGATCTCAATAGATTGAACCTATTAAGGCTATTTAGTCATGTCCCAGCATTGAGACGCATAACTTCAGAGGGGATAGACTAGGTAAGGATCGAGCCACCCCATCTGAATTCAACCGGGGAAGTTACTAAAACAATATGGAAGAGAAAGGCCCAGAGAGAAGCAGTATGGGCTGAAAGAGTAACCTTTGCGGAATGGAGCATAGAATTAGACATACCTCCACCAGTAAAATATCCATACGTCCTACCTACATCAACATCCAGGAAAAAACCCCATAAGAGTACTGAAGGGAAGCACAGGGGGATACTAAAGCTAGTCTTTGGACTCAGAGGGCACAAGCGCACTAACTATCGTCTGTACGGCCAATCAGAGGGAGGTGCACTCAGACACACGCAACTTCATCTACAGTAAGTGGGGTGTAAAGGGCGTTCAACCATTGACTATATCTTCCTCCCTGAGGGACTGGCCAGGAAGTTGGTGCACTTTGAAATTACAGAATGGGAGGAAAGCAATCATGGCCCTCTACAAAGCACAGATAGTCTCCAGCTAAAACTGTGTGCTACTTGCACATATGTGGGCACTTAAATAGGGTCAGGAGAAGGTAAACCCAGCTAAAAGAATAAAATAGAGGCCCAGTACTCACCAGTGGTAGCAAGCTGGCTAATCAAACAGACCCCTGGAACAACCCTAAGTGAGCAGGATATGATCCACATATAGGGGGGAAGGCTGTTGGGGGTCTTAGAACCCTTCTGAAAGGTGACGATCACAAAAATCACCAGTCTAATCAAGGCGGTGCTAGGAGGCTGGCACTCCAATATAACAAAGCTATCATCTTAGCACAAAGGGCCCTCTGAAGAGCACAGAGGCTAAATTATCAAAACCCCATAACCAACACTGTTGCAGATGTTAAGCACAAGAGACAAATCCTTAAGAAAATAACCTGGGAACTTAAAGGGGCAAGAAATCAAAAGGAATAGGCCGCCCTCTTTCAACTGCTGAAAGACCCTAACCATTCACGCTTTTGGGAACATGTGAACAAATTAATGACCCTTAATGATACAAGGGAGAACGGACTTTCTGAAGCAGCTTAGGTCAGTCACATTAAAGACCTATACACTAACAACCTGGCTTCTGCAACTGAAATTTCCACGTGGGTAAAAAATATGGTCAAGCAAACTGTATCCATGGAGGAAGACACAGAGGTCTTACCACCAGGGGAGAAGGCTTGTGAAACAGTAAGGTCTGTGTTCTCCGCTCTATCTGAAGAACCCGAACAAGATGGTCCTGACCTATATTTCATATTTCATATGGGGTTGGCCAACTAATCAACATTTAAGGAGTGCATCAGAAGTCCCAATACTAAGGGTACTAAATGTGATTTTTCTTCCTGCTGTATAATGCTGCCATATGCCACACTCCAAAAACTTAGATGAAGTCCAAGAACGAGTGCACTGTAGAGCATACAAAAAAAATTCAAACAAACAAAAGCAAATGTAAACGAGAATGGCCAACCTCGCTCCATAGCCTGAGTGATGGTGGAAGAACTCTGCACTGACCACCCTGGGTAAAATTTTTAATGTATTTATTTTACGCAGCGAAGATAAGGATCCAACTGCCCGATGTGGCATTAATGATAATGATAACTTTTAGCTAACGCCAGATTTCATCGACTGTTTACAATTATCATAATTTGCACATGTTTTATATACAGGTTATTTTAAGCATTTTATCTGATAATTGTTTTATCTTCTCTAGATCTTATCTATTTGTAATGGTTTTCATTAACTAAAGAATAGAGCTTATATGTCAACCACTGCTCTTTAAGCCCCTCTCATGCGTCGTGCTACTTGTATAATGTATTTTAGCATTATTTGCCAGCGTTGTTCAGCCACGGCCCGTGCAGGTAAGAGCGGTGAGGCCGGGTTGGTGGGGGATTCGACAGACGACCCCGAGGGGAAATTAAAATAAATAAATAATTGCATCTACCTCGTCGTCGTCTGTCGAAAGAGCGGTGGCTCTTACCTGCATGGGCCGCGGCTGGCGTTGTTATTGGAAATATTTATTTGTTTTGTATCATATGTATGTATATATCCCCTACATGTTTCTCAAAAGATTTTTTTTATTTTAATACTGGAAATAAAAGCAATTAGTAAGCGTATTGGTGCTTGGCTTGGTTATCCTTGCACTAGCTATTCAGTGTTGAAAATTTTCATCAGTATTGGCACTTTCTTTGGATTTTGGTTATTGGAAAATCTGCAGCTCACCCCCCCCCCCCCCCCCCCCCCGGCCCCCCCAATCTTACTGACCAAGTTACGCCTCTGGACACGACAGTAAGAATACTGAAGCAGCCCTGAAAAAAGGGGGAATAATGATGAAAACCTGCCCAATCCACTTCATCCCTGATGCATCCTAGGTGAGGGCTTCAAAAAACACACACAAATATCTATTCTGGGACGAAGAACATGCCCAGGAGATGCTCAGCCATGGGAAGTCACGTGGGAATTCGAGGTTATTTGAAAACGCCTCTGACAAGAAGGACGAATACATATGAAGACAGAGAGGAAATATGTTAGAACACCAGCTACAGAAATATCGTCTGACGAAAACATTGTGTCATAAATATATCGTCCCATTGCGTGTGTATTTTATGTTATTAACCCCCATTGGGCAATATGTTTGCAAATTATATTTGGCGCGCAATATTTCTGTCAGAAGTTTTCTTAGTTAACATATTCTGGTATTACACCATTATGCCAGAAGTATATTTCTGTAGAAGAGCAGCTAGAGTTTTCCTTGAAGAGCTTCTAAAGTAATGGGGTGTAAAGTGTGGGGATCTGGTGCACTGGGAAGGCCACGGAGGTCTATGGTTTTCTATTGCTTCATTGAGGGGCGTTTGGCGGCTAAGGCTTCACACTTGTTGATCTGGAGATGGTTTTCTCCCTGGCAAATTCTGAGGTAAAGAATTATGGTTTCCTTTGCTGCAAGAGCAAGATGTGGATTATATAGTGTGCAGGATTTCCTTTCAGCCTAGGTCCCTTTACTTTTGGGATCTAGAGAGACCACTGTGATTGATGATATATCGTTGCTAGAAATCTGGGTGGTTTTTAATCTAAATATGTTGGAAGGTCTTTTCAGGGTTATCTTAATATACATGGCATTTGGGGTTCTAACCTTGTTAGTTCGTTGTGCGTGTTTAATTTGGCACTATTTCCTGTTCCAATGAATAATATTTAAACTGAAAATTAAAATAGAGAAAACAGTACAAAAAATAACATCCAACTTAAAAATCAAAATTGTATGAGTTACACATACCTGACAAGAAGCAACTTGGCAGCTTTTAAATGGAGGCTCTGGGGTGGAATGCACTTCATTAAGCCTACAAAAACGCTCACCTGAGATGCAGAGGAGGTAATAATTCCAAGACAGGACTCCTACTCCTGTCAATCTCAACTCTTGCCTGGAGTCAGATATGCCAGTTACCCTATTGCCCACTGGAATATTTTAATCTATAAAAGGCAGATACAATTATCACAGGTTTAGAGGTGGGGTAAGTAGGGCAAGCCATTTATAAGAACTGTTGTGAATAAGAGTATGGCTAGGAGTAACTAAGATTATACTACGAAGATGAATTCTGTCCCTTTTCTTCCTGATATCCACCAGGAATTGTAGAAGGAGTGAGGAAATATATGAGCAAAATGACAGGCAGTCCAGTTCCTATGTCTCTGAACCTAGGAAATTCAGCCAGAAAAGAAGAAGCGAAGGATTGTCGTGTGCAGCAAATATATCCATGACAAGATTCATAAACCTATGACAGATTCGCAAGGTCAATTTATTTGACAGAAAGAGATTTATGGACAATGAGAATAACCTGCCAAGTTTGTCTGACATGGATATCGTAAATATCTCTGTTGTGTGATGTGAAACGGACAGTTGTAAGTCGTCTCCCTAAAAAACATTTTGAAGTATAAATTCTCTGAATATTTTGACCACATGCCACATTCTGTTTTTATGTACTGGTGACTGTCCTCTAAGGGTGTGGAATCCCATCCTCAGACCCTCGAACTGGAGGTAATTTCCCCACTTGGAATCGATCACGGCTTTGCAACTACGTTACAGTCATCTCTGGTTACGACGACCTGTGATGGATGGTCGAATGGCATCCTCCTAAAGAGATGGTCACACATTTCCCACCAGTCTAGTGCTTCCTGATGTTCCTGAGAGCTGGGGAGCATCTTCACATATTTTGGAGTCAGTGGCAAGAGCAAGTGGGTGTAATATAAACGGACACCAATAACTCTGCTGAAGGGGGTCACACAAACACAACCTGCCATGTTTCCCTGATGATGGTGCCAGTCTTTCACACAAGGCTCCTCACCTTGATTGTTCAATCTTCTGGACGTAACACACAAACTGGAGAGGCACAAAAGCATGGCTCCTACATATGTCAGTCACTGAAAAGGACTCGTGCTTCGAGTCATTTTCAGTGACTATTCATAACTTTCCGTTCCAACCTTGTCAAGCACCCCGAGAATAAACATTAAGAGCGGAGCTTCAAAAAGCAACATTTTTTCACGTCAAAGGCCATTGAAAAGAGACACCGGTGGGAAGATCATCAATCACACGGAGTACTCACATGTCAGCAAATAATTATTGGCAGCATTCAATTGTTTATGGACACATTTTTAAGCATTGGGGGTCAACTCATGTATCGATGATCACAGGGTGAATGGAAAAAGCATCTTGTTCTTTGTTTCAGTTGTTTTAGTCGATTTTGACAAATGGGGAGTGCATGTTTGTATATTTTATTAGAGGTGGATTGTGGGTATTGTAGTTTTGGTGTAGGAGAATCCCGGAGAATCACGAACACGATCAGGTGACATAGATTAGGTACAGCTGGGGATAGCTATGAGCGTTTTAAAACTAGTTGTGAGGGGTGATTCGAACTTGAGTGCAAGAGAGGAAAGGCACGCTGTCCGAACGTGGTAGGATTACCACAGATGGGAACTGGGGACTAAACATTTCAGTTGGAAGATTTTTGTAAGCTGTACATTAGGGAGAACTTTCAAAGGAGATGATATGGGGTAATGTTTAGTTTTACCAGTGGAATCATGGTGATTTACGATCGTTTTTGCAAGGAGGGTCATGGGGCACTGTTTGGTGGGAGGGGGCTGGTAACCAAGGGAGTGTAGGGGATGTTTGGCACTGAAATAAGTGGGGAGAAGTTAAATATTATGTTTAGGAATGTTGTAATTTTCACTTGAGGGATAAGGGTTGAAAAAGTGCACTGTGTTAATTTTTAGTTGCTGCATAGGAATCAGTTCCTTTGTCCGACAGACATTCATTTATTATTGTAGATACCCCTGAGGAAGGTCACATTGACCGAAATGCATTGGGTGATTTTAAATGTAAATGGAGGATTCGAGTTTCCCGACATGCCTGTGATTAGGCTCGGATTGGCAATTCCTGTGCAAAAAAAATGCAAGAAACTTTTGGAACCTCGTACCTTTTTTTTTTTTTTTTGTAAGACCTTTATTTGTAGCGTCAGATGGTTACACGGCCAGTAGCCTACAACCCTGGGGCCGGCTGCAAGAGAAATAAAGTGCGTTTTCAATTTGTAGTGTACACAGCCATACAGCCGACAACAACTGTCCGGCGGCGTAGAGCACATAAATGAGGTCTTGTTTTTTAACAATTTTGTTGGTGTATTAGAACATACACATAAAACACTAAACAATAAACCCCAACAATGAGACCTTATACTGTTCATCCGTCTACGACCTTAAGAACGGTGTAACCTTATTGCATCATCAGTACTGGACACTTCCCTCTACAACCCCCATCAACTATGATACCCTCAGTCCTCTCCTCCTTTAACATCCATTAGTCCTCCGTGTCGCTCTCTAACGTGGTTAAGTATTCAGTTAGGTATGACCAAAAATCCTTTGGCCTAGAACGTGGTGGAAGGCTTTCTTCGTATGTCAACAGTTTGTCCCTACAGTTGGACATGTCTTGAAGCCATGCTAGTGTGGTGGGTACCCTTGTAGTGTGCCAGCATTTCGATACCTGTCTTTTGGCCAACAGTAAGGCAATCGCACAAAATTTACGTTTGGATGATTTGAGCTGTGGTATAATGCCCAGTAAGCAGCACCGGACTGTGCAATCCACCTCAACCCCCACCATTGTTGACAGCTTAGTTGTTACCTCCACCCAGTAGTCCTGTATTTTAGAGCAGCACCAGGCCAAATGTATAAAGTCGGCGCCCTCCATACCGCATCTCCTGCAGCTTGTGTCTTCTCGCATGCCGTGTTTCCCCATACGCGCCGGAGTGTAATATGCCTGATGAACATATTTGTAGTGTATGATTTTAAGATTTCCGTTAGGAGTCAGAATCTGTGTAAGCGCACAAGTCTGCTCCCACTCTTTCTCTGATAGTGGGTCGTCTAGCACTAAGTCCCATCTAGTCTTGGCCTTGTTCGTGGACTGCGGACTTTCAGCTTGTGCAATGGAATAAAGTCTCGATGTCAAGTGGGACAGATTTTGTGTTGTAATGATGAATTGTAGGGTGTCTAGTGTAGCTGGTTCATTAGGAAAAGTGGGATATAACTCCATCATGGCTCTCTTCAGCCTGTAATGTGTAAAATAAAACAGCTGTGACTTGTTGTGTATGTACTGGAGGTCCGCAATGTCTACAAATTTACCCTCGTGAAATAAATCTCCCATCTGTGCTATGCCTACTTGTTGTAGTAATGTCATTCCTACCTTCTCACGTGTGACAGAAAGAGCTGAGTGATCGTGTATTGGCATGTTTGGAGCATACAGCGGGGTTTTGTGCGCCAGTCTCCCAAGTTCGTGTCACGCTTTATTGGTAGTGTCGATCGTGTTTATGTCGCGTGCGTGTAGTGGCGGGCGTTTGTACGATAGTATGGCGGTGAGAGGGGTTGGACTCGCGTCTCCTTCTTCGATTGCTGTGTGGGTTAAATATGGCACCATATGAAACCAGTAAGCCGCATATTGTGCTTGTGCGCATAAGTAGTACAGTTTAAAATCTGGTACTCCGAATCCCCCTTTAGTATATGGGAGCGTCAGTGTTTGGAGATCGATCCGCGCTTGTTTTCCTGCCCATATGAGTTGTAGTATCAGTGATTTGATTCTGCGGAATATCTCTCCCGGAGGGGTAATTGGGACATTATTGAATAAATACAGCAGTTTGGGTAATATATTAATCTTAACAATGGCAATCCGGTCCGCCAGAGACAGCGGAAGTTGAATCCATCGCTTCACTTTGTCCTCCAGGGTGGATATCGCGACGCCATAGTTGGCGCGGAGTACTATTTCCGGATCTCTATGAAAGAGTATTCCCAAATAGCGCACCGGATCGGTCTGCCATTCAAGAGGGTAATCGATATCAAAGGGAATTGTGGTGTCTGTGAGAGGAATGATGGAAGATTTTGACCAATTGATCGTCAGTCCTGAATGACCGCCGAATTTGATATATTCCCTCAACAGTGGGTTTAGGTGTTCGTGTGGGTCTCGGACGTAAAGCACCATGTCGTCCGCATACAACGAGATGTGCAGCGGTCTAGCGGGGAACTGCAGGGCGGATGATTTATAATTCTGCCGTATAATGCATGCTAGTGGTTCCAGTGCCAGGGCGAATATCAGAGGGGAAAGTGGGCAGCCCTGTCTGGTTCCGCGCTCCACTTCAAAACTGTTGGACAAGTACCCATTTATTCGGACCTTGGCTCTGGGCTTGGTGTATAGTAAGGACACCCATTGGACAAATCTTTTTGGGAAACCCATACGGTGCAATACCGTGATTAAGTATGGCCATTCGATGGAGTCGAACGCCTTAGCAGCGTCCAGCAGCACCGCAACCGCTTTCTTTTCGGGTTGGAGATAATGTGCAAGGGCGAACATCGTTCGGGTGTTATGCGATGTGGAACGGGTGGGGACAAATCCCGCTTGGTCAGGTAACACCAAGTTGGTCATAAGTGGCGTTAGCCTCATAGCCAATATCTTTGCTAGGATTTTAGAATCAACATTTATCAACGATAGTGGTCTGTAAGAATTGCATTGGTTCGGATCTTTGGATGGTTTTAATAGAGCTATAATTACCGCTTCGCGGAGCGTCGGGGGAAGTTCGCCCTGATCAAACGCAGCCCCATACATCTCTGTCAGTCTGGGGGCAAGGATGTCCACATAATGTTTGTAAAATTCGTTCGTAAACCCGTCTGGGCCTGGCGCCTTGCCATTCGGGAGCGTTTTTATCACCTCTGTAACTTCCTCCTCCGTGATGGGTGCCGCCAAGTATTCCCTCTGACGGTCCGATAGCCATGCTATGGCCACCTCTCTAAGGTATTCGTTAATGTCATCTGCTGAGGCTACGGGCTGTGAGGCGTATAATTTACTATAGGAAGTGACAAAACATTGCAAGATGTCTGACGTTTGCGTCAGCAGTACACCGTTCTCATCTCTGATGCCCAGGACCGTAGTGTGTTTCTTGCCCTCACATATTTTTGCCGCCAGTTGGGCGCCTGGTCTCCCTCCCTCCCCGAACTGTCTAGCAGTGTGTTTTTTGTCCATATATTTTATTTCGTTATCAACTAGATTTTGATGTTCCGTGTGTAACGTGCGTAGTCGTCCCAGGATCTCAACATTTTGAGTGCTTTCGTATTCTCTTTCTAAGGCCCTCAATTGTGTGTCACAATTTTTAATCTGGTGTCTAATGTCCCGAAGTATGCCTATAGTGGTGCTCATGCATTCCCCTCGCACCGTTGCTTTAAAGGCTTCCCACAGTAGGCATGGGTCGTCAACCGCCTGTTCGTTCATTAGAAAATAATCTTTGATTGCAGCATGTATAGTGTCAGCATATAGTATGTCAGTTAAAGCTCACGAATTGAATCGCCACTGAAACGGAGGTGGGATGTGATCAGGAATGGTTAATTGCAATAAAATCGGGTTGTGGTCTGAAAGTGTTTTAGGAAGGACTTGTATGTCACTGGACCAATGTATAAAAGTGTCCGTGCCCAGCCAGTAGTCAATACGGGACCAACTATTGTGGCATGCTGAAATGTGAGTAGCCCCTGGCTCCGTGGGATTTTTGTGTCTCCATATGTCCGTCAATCCCATATCTGTCGACATATGTTGGAGTTTAGTTCTGGCATGTTTATGAGATTCAAATGAATGAGTTGAACAGTCTATCCCGTCAGCAAGGGTTACATTCCAGTCTCCTCCGCACAATATCTCAGTGTGCATGAAATTCCTTAAGAGTCCCCATAGCTCCTGAAAGAATTCTGGAGAGTCCACATTAGGTCCATATACATTAAGCAAAGTTATGGCTTTACCATGAAGTGTCCCTGACACAAGAACATATCTGCCCCCAGGGTCTTGTACCACCCGCAGTACCTTGAAATTCAACCCCTTTCGGAACAACAACATTACACCTCTAGAGTATGACGAATATGTTGCAACATGAATAGATTCCGCCCATTTGGCGCCTATGGTTGTGTGAGTGTTCGGAGCTATGTGCGTCTCTTGTAACAACGCTATATCTATGAGGTGCCTGTTTAAATATGCAAATACGCGCCTGATTTTCTTGGGTTGCGTCAGGCCTCGCACATTCCACGTTAGGAGTTTTACGTGTGTGTTAGTTGGTTGATTCGTTCTCTGAGTCATCGACAAGGTGTCAGTGTCTGTAGATGGTGCGCTTCAGAAGTACACCAGGGGTTCCCGGAGATGTGTCCTGATGCTTTCACGTGTTCATGAATGATTGTTAGGTCTGCAACATATGTTCGATATACAACATTTGACTGTAAAGGTCTCATAACTTTCTTACTCAGCACTCCCCACCCTCCCCCACCCACTCCAGCACCCCAAACATGCTGAAGCCATTCACCCCCCCCAAAAGCCCTCGACACCCAATCGGGGCGAAACATCATAAACATATCTACCGAACGTTTGTGGGGAACTCCCTAGTGGAGGTCCGCTGGGGACACAACTCACCACCCAACCAAATGGATGTGGACGGCATACATGTCGCTAATGAAATTATACGTGTCACTTGTCGATGCCCTCGGCCTATTCCCGCCCAATTTTGCAAAATAAAACTTCAGTGACTACTAGGAGACAGAACGCTAAGTCTAACTCCCAGGCCATACTAGCTCGTCTGTGCGTTGAACAATTTACCACCAATGCCCGGCCATGTGACACATGAGTCTGTCGTGTAGCAAATCAATTTCTACCTAGCATATGCTTTTTTGCCTTGAAGTTACCCAAGTCCTCATATGTAACCATCAAAATATTTAACAATGCAGTGCGTAGGCCGCACAGGAACAGTGCAATTTCGTGGCGGGAGGGTAATATTGGTTACAAAAGTCTGCTCAATATCACTACGGTACGTTCAACATAGGTAATTGCTCTTCACGGTAGTTATACTGCGGTCTTCCCCCGGCAGTGGTGCACATATCTGTAAACCAGTGTCCCCTTCTGTGTCAGGAAAGTTATCTCATTACACAAAACAAAAAGATTGTAGATCCACGTGTTAGTCAGCTTGCCTTCCACGCATTTCCTAAATATATGCAGCAGCGCTCCACCAATCCAGTCAATGCTCCCCTCTTGCCCCATGCGTTAGTAGAAACTATACCCAAAGGCACGCAGTTTGTCTAGGGCATTCAGAGTCACCGGGCCCGAACCACGTGGCCGCTGGTGTGTGGGATAATGTACGTGGTGGCAAAGTGTAATATACTCACATACAGGTTCTCACAAAGTAGGTCGCCTCATGTTCAATCCTAGTCACCCTGTCGAACATCTCGTGCAGTTGCTTTCCTCTGTGCAATGATCTGCTTCACAAACTCCTGCGCCGCTTTCGGGTTCGCCAAGATCACTGGTTTTCCTTCCCATTGCACCCGCAGTTTAGCCGGGTAGAGCATAGAATAATTGATTTGGAGATCTCTGAGTTTGGCTTTCACCGCTGTGTACTCTCCTCGCCTGTTGAACCGCTGCCGTATGGTCCGGGTAGAATTCCAGTTTATTACCTTGATGGGTTATAGGCCCCTTCTCCCTAGCCAGTCTCAGGATTGTGTCTCTGTCTCGATAATTCAACACCCTGGCCACAATTGGCCTTGGCGACGCCCCTGGTGGTGGCCTGGGCGCCAGTGATCGGTGCGCTCGTTCAATTACAAAAATATGCGAGAAAGAGTCGTCTCCAAACACATCCTTGCAGAGTTTTTCAATGTATTGCTCCATTTGTCCGGTGTTGGTGGATTCCGGCAGCCCCGCGATGCGTACGTTATTGCGTCTAGAACGCGATTCCAAATCCTCCTCCTTTGCTTTTATGACCTCCAGCACCTTCTCCATGGCCGTACACTTAGCGGCGGTCCCGCGGGATTCGTCCTCTACCGTTGAGATCCTCGTTTCCGCGGTTTCCAGCCTCTCCCCGTGTTTTTCCAGCTTGGCCGCCATCCCATCCATTCTGCATGTCAAATTGTCCAGTTTACCGTTTATATCTTGTAGGTTGGACTGAATGGCCAATAGGATCTTCTCCATATTGCTGCTGGGAGCCGGGTCGTCAGGAACTACGCTCATGGCTGGCGATCTCGCGTCCGTAGGTTTCGGCGTCTTTTTAGCCTCAAACGATATCTTCTGCTGTTGTTTCTCCGGCCTTACCATGTTAGATGCAGGCGGTGTGGTCGGAACCCTGCTCCGCGGCGTGGACCTCGTCCGTCTGGTGTAAGCCGCCGTGTTGGAGCCCTCTGTAGCGTAGTTGTCGGTATCCAGGGATCGATCCGCACCGGAGGCGTCCAAACGTAAGCCAGGCGTAAGCCAGCACTTTCCTCCCCGACCCAGCACGTTGCACTCGCTTGGCGTTGAGGGTCCGTAACGCTATTACTAACCCTGTTAGTGGCAGTTCCTCCAGATCGGGGTAGACGCGCAATGTCCTGGAGAGTCTCGCGGCCGGTCGAATCTCCGCCGCGATCCTAGACCCCCGCGTTGTTGTGGTTCATATGCGGTGGCCAGTACCTCCCTCTAGCGTGTTTCCAAGGTTCAACACATTAGCAGCACACAGGGCAAGGACGGGAGTCGCCTGGTCTAGAAACGCGTGTCATCTGCGTTTTGCTGGGTCCAAAGCCCGTATGCTGCGCACCGCCATGTTGCCAGGCAGAGGGGGTCTCAGCAATGCGTTTCTTCATCAGCCGGCTCTTCGCATTCCGCCAGGGTCACCGCACACACGCCACCGGATCGACACACCTGGGAGCCTTAGTTATCACGCCCTGGGTAGCTTCGGTGTCCGGGCCTCCGCTTTCGATTCCGGCGAGAAGGGGAAAAGGACGGCCGCCATCTTGTCCGCTCCCGACTCTCTCAGCCGGATCCTTCGATTTATTTCTGCAATCGTTGGGTATCGGGCCTCAACCCTCAGCACACCATGCGCCCGTTGCCTTTATACATCCAGCGGTCCTCTTCTATCCGATGTTCGTGGGCATTAGAACGGCCTTAGGGCGCCAAGATTTTAGCCGTCCGGCGGAGCTGTGATCTTACCCAGCCATTCCGCTGTGCGCCCCCTAGCGCCTCCTGGAACCTCGTACCTTTGACGTGAAAGACAGACGTTGAGAAATGAAAGAAATAAATGGATTCACTTTTGGTATATTTTTTTAGTACGTGTATAATGTTAAACACAAATGTGTATAAAGCTGTGCAACTCTTGGTGACTCGCACAGCACGTGTCACACTTTTTGCGGTACTACATATGTCACACATTGAAACAGGGATACTTGGGTCTTGGTGCAATTTATCGGGAACATGGGGCTCTACCAAGGCTTGCAGATCTGAATAAATGAATGAATGAATGAGAAATTTATAAACTTGCAAACTCCTGCCCAGGGGCGTCTTGGCGCTACAGATCCTGGTGTCCTTGTGAGGACCCTTCATACGACAAGGAAAAAACACAGTTTCTAATATTGAACAAAAAGCCCGTTTTTAGGTTTTGCCTCGCGAAAAAGATGCGCTCTGCGCATCTTTTTTGCGCAGGCAAAAACCTCTTGAGATCTATATGGGAGACAGGAACGGCCTCCGTCTTTCATTGGCTAGCTCCATAAATGGAGACTAGCCATTGGAAGACGGGCCTGTCCGTCAATGCCGGACCAGACACGGGGGCGTTCCCGAGATTCTTTGGCTTTTGCCGACGTCACGCGACGTCAGCTGAAAGCCGGGAACGCCCCCGATTCTGGTCCGGCATTGCCGGCACCCGCCTTCCTGCTCCGGCCGTCTTCTGCGTCTCTCCTCCCCCTTTCCCGCCCCCTCCCGCCCTCCCGCTCATTAATAGAGTCTTTGTGGAGTGTTCTTCTAAACTGTTCTCCGATCCAGTAGCTTGATTAGGGGCTTTTGTGTGCTCGGGTGGGAGGAGGCAGGAGGGGGCGGTAGGGATACTCGAAGTCATCATGTTGCATTAGACCGCTGTGTTGATGAGATGGGACTGTTCAATGCCAGCTGCGGTATTTTAAGATTCTTCTTTGAAAGCCGGGGACTTGTTTTCGATTTTAATGCTAGGAATCAATGGCCACAAAAGGCTCGCAAGAATGCGTGGCTCGCCAAAAAGTCTGAATGGCAGTGCGTACTTTGAGAATGCGCACAATTTCATTGTATGTTTGCCTCGAGTTAAAGCCGCAGCTGGCGATAAAAGCTGAAGATTTTGCGCTGGGAACTTGAATTTCACCGAGGAGCAGGGAACGCTACAGTGCACATTCCAGCGCGGGGCCAAGTGCGCCATGCCCGCTTCCATGCCAGAGGACCCAGCTGGCCCTCCTCTCTGGACCGCGCGGCCCGCCGCCCGCCTGCCTCCGCACAGATGCCCACGAGGGTCTGGACGCCTCCGCTGAGCTCTGTCCCGGTTCGTTCGTGGAAGAGCCGCCATTCAGTCCGTCTTCGACTTCTAGTGCGGTGTCTGTACTGTGGCGGAGCGCAGTGGGCGGGGGATGAGTCAGTAACAGCAGCATGATCCTCCGTGCCCACATGCATTTCTATCTGCCGGTAGACTTACAGCCCGCCGGGAAAATGCCAAAATAGTAAAATAATGGACAGTCTGATCTGGCCAATGAGACCCAACATAACGAACAGATGGCAGAGGAGCTGCCAGGACCTTGGGTCTCACTGACCAGACCCTACAGCCCTGGTGTTTCCTCCTTGGGTGTGTAGGCAAGCTGCATGCCGGGCCTACAGCCAGACTTCTGTCCTCGGCCAGACAAGAGGGCAGAGAGGAACTGGGTAGGAAAAGCTCCACGTCGGTACTGGTATGGGAAACGAAGACTAACCCAAGCAAAATATTCATTAAATAAAATTCAGCACCAAGGACAGAGCAGGCAGCGTCCTAGTGCAGACCATACTGGACAACACGGTACTACAGAGTAAAGCTGTCTCCTTGTTTTAAAGGTTTAGAAAGCTTTAACAGTGAACACGGCGATTTCCCATCGTGGGGTAATGTAGGTATATTTAGACACAACAGGGGCGGATGTACTAGCTCCCTGCGCCACACGTACATCACTTTTTGTGACGTGCTGGTGGCGTATTTTACTGCTCTGCGTCTCTCCTCCCCCTTTCCCGCCCCCTCCCGCTTGTTTCCTGATGCTGGCCTGGCGTTATAAGAGAGGGGGGCGTTATAAGAGAGGGGGCCCTCCCTGGATCCTCGGGGCGTGCCAGGGTACACCTGCAACCAGCACATGCCCAATCAGGTAGTACCTGACCAGCCTCACCTGGGCAACTCTGCATAGGCCGCGCCCCTGGAGGGGTGTATGAAAAAGTCATCTTGTGGCACTGCCCCCTCCCCCCTTCCCTCAGTGAGTCAGTCCGGCCGTGCTCACCACCTCTAAAGGGGTCCTCACCTCACGCATAAACAAGGACTGGGGGGATTTGTGAGGGGCAGAAGACAGGAACGAGGGGCGGCGGGAAGGGATGGCGGAAGAGGGAATGAGGGAGGAAAGAGGGACTGGAGGTGGGGGAGGAAGAATGAGAAGCGGGCAGAAGATGAAACATGAGTGGAATGAAGCAAGGAGGTAGCTAGCCTAAGGAGAGATTGAGGAAAACGAAAAGTGGGGGCCGAGAGAAGGACTGCTGGGCAGAGAAGAGAGCAGTATTAGCGAAAGCGAGTCAAGACGCCAGAGAGATAGAGACACAATAAAGAAAGTGAAAAGCGATCGATAAAAAAATCAGAAAGGAGGCGAGGATGAGGGTCAGCCCCTCCCTGGGTGACATGACAGTGGTTACCGTTGCCTCAGACCCCCTCCAACGACCCCCCTACCCCACACCAACAAACACACCCCCCTCAGCTCCAGTGCATAGAAAGAACCCGCCCTACAGGAGGTTCCCTCTCCAGGAAAACAAAGGTATTGTGTTCCACGGACAATACCTGGCCGTCCCCTCCTGGAAACCAGAGTCCCGGAAGGTGCCTCTTACTAGGCTAGCGCCCCCGGCTAGGGCCAACACCTCACACTTAGCCGCTTCCCCAACAAGAGGCTCTTTGTAGGTGAACATGCTGCTGGCTAATGCACCTGCTGCGGTGATCTGTGTGGGCGGATGGATGAGTAGGTGGAAGGATGAGCGGATGGATGAGTGGGTGGATGGATGGATGAGTAGGTGGAAGGATGAGTGGATGGATGAGTAGGTGGGAGGATGAGCGGGCGGATGGGTGGGTGGAAGGATGAGTGGATGGATGAGTAGGTGATGAGTGGGCGGATGGATGTGTGAGCGGATGAATGAATAGGTGGAAGGATGAGTGGATGGATGAGTAGGTGGGCAGCTGGAGGGAGGGACGAGGGAGCGGATGTATGATGAGGTCGGCGGGCGCCTGCTTTGATAGATGAGTGGGTACCGGAATGGACAAGTGGGCAGCTGGGTGGGTGAATGAAGAGATTGGCAAGCGCATGCGTAGATAGATGAGCGGGTGGATCAGTGTCTGGGTGTTCAGATGGGTTAGATGAGTGGTTGAATTTGCTATTGTAAATGACAATGCCATTTATGTTAAAAAAAACATAAATAAAAATAATGTCAAGAGCAATGCCAATAGCTCTAACTTTAACAAAGGCAAAACCATTGCATTGTAAATGCTTGTTTAAAGCTTTCTTAAAAATTTATAGTGAAGGAGCAGTTTTGAGTTCCAGGGGTAGGCTATTCCAAAGAAGGGCTGTAGTCCTCAAAAGCTTTTCTCACCCCAGGTTGTTCTTCTAAAGGAAGGGACTGCAAGATTACTAGATAACCCTAACTTTAAGGTCCTCCCTGGGATGTACCACCTAAGCTTATCCTTAAACCGAGTTGAACCCAGGCCTTGCAGTGATTTATAGGCCAAACAGAGTGCCTCGAACCTAATACACTGTTTAACTGGCAACCAGTGAAGTTTCTTAAAGGCCTCTTAAACTGATTCGAATTTAGGAATTTTAAAAAGGAATCAGCCGCAGATTTGAGGCATCTACTATCCCAGCTGACTCAGAGAGTTGGTGCATGCATAAAAAAAAGTCCTACAGACATGGAAATGTGGAGCACCTTTGGGAGTGGATTGATACCACCCAAGAAGCCTAGAATTCCTGAAGGATTTTGGTTCGGACTTCAAGGAGATGTGCAGAATCGAGTAACTAAAATACTCTGCTCAAATACATACCTTTTGAACTTCTGGCATGTCTGAACGATGGTAATGTGAAAGTATGTTCATCCATTCACCCTTTCACTCCATCCACCCATCCTTCCATTCACTAAGCCATCCATCTTTTCATCCACCCTTTTATCCATCTATCCATCTACCCAACCATCCATCTATTTACCCTTTCATTCATCCATCTATCCTTTCGCTCACAGATCTATCCTCCCTTTCACTCATTCATCCATTGGTTCATCCGTTTATCCATCCATCCTTTTACTCGCTCAAGTTCTGATTAATTATTAATCTTTGTCTGCTGAGTTGCTGACAGAAGAGGCCCATCATGAACACCACCCCACTGTAGCTGCTAAAGCAGGTGGGGGGTGATCCATGATGCCAATGAAACCAAAACAGAGCTCCTACTTTTAACCACAGACAACAAAGACACCCTTTGCACATAATGTGATTATTGACTCAAATAGTCTCAGAAAAAAACCTGTGATTGTAAACAAAGCTAAATCCCAGGAGTTGGCTCTCCATGAGAAACTCTAACTTCTGAGTTATTATAGACTACAACAAAGCTAAGAATGCTCTGTGGTGACAACATACCTTATACAACATTCCTCCCTAGTCACATCTTCAGAACTCCAGTCCTTAGCCCAGCCCTTAGTTCTGTTTAGAGTAGGGAACTGCACTCCTCACCGGCAATTTGCCGTACTCCGACTGATAAGACGCGCGGAGATCCTTATACTATCCGTGATATGTTTTAAATTTGGAACTTGAACTGAGACCGAGTGCATTCAGATTGGCTGTGACTTGAAGCCCCCAGGAAATAATTTTGAGCACTACACTTTCGTGATGGAACTCGTAGTGTTGGAGGCTCACAAAGAAATATAGACGCTCAATACAGAAATTGACCCTGAATGTAGGATTCCTTGATATGGGAAGAATTGATTGCGGTATTTATAAACGTGAAAGACAGTCTAGGCCCTGAGAAAGTCTTTGGGTTATACCCTTTTGACAAAACATGTGTTGGCTGTTGACTGTTGTTTGTATTATTAATACTCAATATGTGTACCAACAAGTCTTTGTGAATATCTCTCTGATAACAAAATAAAGACAAAGGACTGATGACTACGATGTGTGTATAGGGACAAATGATTTGAAAATTTGTATTTATATTGTTAATACTTTTCTTAGCTCGGGGTTCCTATTTGGGTTTTTGTTACAATAACAATTGTTGTTTACAATTGTTATTTTTGACAATGTTAGGTGGTCGTTGTCTTTGGTTCCCCTTGATGCAACTTAAGAATAACTTATCTGAAATAATTTCTGCTTGGGCTGTGCGCTAAGTATACCTCACTACCTGTTTGTGCAAAGTGGTCTCAGAAAAAAGCCTGTGGTTGTAAACAAAGCTAAATCCCAGGAGTTGGCTCTCCATGAGAAACTCTAACTTCTGAGTTATTATCCCCTTCCCTGCTGGGGGAGGGGGGGCGCGCGCAGCGACCCCATGCTCAGGACGAGCTCAGCTCGTCATGAGCTACAGTGCTCCTGTGCTCATGACGAGCTCAGCTCGTCACGGCCACACCCGTTTCTTTAGAACGTTCAGCACAGCAGGGGAATTAGCCCAGCGTGCGAGCGTTCTAAAGGCCATGACGAGCTCTCCTCGTCATGAGCACCGGAGCACTGTAGCTCATGACGAGCTGAGCTCGTCATGAGCATGCAAGGGGTTAAAGACTACAACAAAGCTAAGAATGCTCTGTGGTGACAACATACCTTATACAACATTCCTCCCTAGTCACATCTTCAGAACTCCAGACCTTAGTCCAGCCCTTAGTTCTGTTTAGAGTAGGGAACTGCACTCCTCACCGGCCTCCCAAAATCTACCAATAAAAGACGTACTGAGGGGGGCGTGGCTTAACAGCATGGTCACATAGACATGTTCTTCAGAGCTCTTCGCAGCTGCCCGAGTATTTGAAGAAATCCTGCAACATCCTGCTCCTGAAATAAGCCCTATACCTGATCGTGAACAGTGTCAGAACCCACCCAGCGAGAAAGGAACATGAAATTGAGAGCTGCCCCGAGATCCGTAGGACAACAGCGAGTCTCCCGGAAAGCGATGGCACCATCTTGGTGAGGGTTTAGCCAAAAACGCTGAAACCGCCTGAGCAACTGGCGAGCCCCTGAGTCGGAGAAACACGCTAACAACAGGCCCGGAGGATACTGAATAACGGTGAGACACCCCGGGAGCCGTGCAGAGGCGGGAACGGTGATCGTGCCTCGGCAAGCCTCTGCGGGTAGCACCCTAAATACAGACAAATAGATAGGGATCAATGTGTGGCCGACACAACAACTGGACCTTGGACATTTGTGATATGGACTACAAGAATGCATAATTGTTGGGTGGAGGGTGGAATGGGGCGGTATGTGCTGTTTTTTGTTCGGGTTGTACGAAGGGAAGCGAAACTCATGTGACTGCCCAAGGGGTGGGGGTGGTTGGAGAAAGGTCAGTTTTACATGTTGTATCAGTTGTGGGAAAGTATGAAGTGTTGTGGGAAAAATGTGACTGTCTAACCAGCAAATATGAGGTCAGAGGAAAGGCATGCACAGTAGGAGAATATACATGGCGGTAGCATAGAGGAAAAAGGAAATGGCTGCACAGGAACGTTCGGGCCTGGCAGGTCTAGAAAAACAGCTGTGAGTACATGCATTTCAGAAACGGTATAGAACTGCAGTGGCCTGCTTGCAGGAGACCCATATATGGGGAGGCACATCACTAGTTTGGTAAAAAATTGACAGGGCAACTTTACGCTACCTCTTACTCGGGCTTTTCACGGGGGCCCTCATATGGGTGGCACCGGGGATCCCCTTTCAGCACCTGCATCATGTCCTAGACCCTAAGGGGAGGTATGTTATCTTACATGGAAAATGGGAAGGAAGAGAATTATGTATTATTAATGTTTACACCCCTAATGTGGACTGCTCTGACTTTTTACCATCAATCCTAACAGTGTCAACAGTGTATATAAGTGCAGAGAACATCCTCACGGGCGATTTTAATTGTGTCTTTGACACATTGTTAGGTAGGGAGCCCCCTAGGGACAACACTAAACCCAGCATGTTCACGTCACTGACAACAATGATGCGAGGTTTGCAGCTCAGAGATGAATGGAGAGCTAGAAATCCACTCAAAATATTTATTGTGCTACACTCCAGCAACCAATACATTTAGTTGCATAGACCACTGTTGTCTCACACCCGGGCTGTCTGCAGTGATGGAAGGAATATCCTATCTCCCTCTCTACTTATCTGATCACGGGCCACTACTGCTCACTCTGAAGACTGGAGAGCGTCGACCGGCCATCCTGCTTTGTCGGCTCAGAGCCGAAGCACTCACAGACCCACCCTACACGACGACAGTCTCAGAGGCCCTAAACCACTTCTTCGATGAAAACTGAGGGTCCACAGACACTAGATCGATGGAATGGGAAGTCATGAAGGTGGGGATTAGAGGGGTGTGTATGAGAACCACATATGGGGTGACACAACAGTTAGCCAGAGATATATCAACACTTGAAAACCAACTGCAGGAGCTTGAGGGAAGCATCCATATGACACCGCCACACATGACTGAATGGACCCAGGTCCGAGGAGAACTGCTTGAGGCATGGTCTAGGCTGGAAAAATTCACATACACAGGATACAGACAACTTTTACATATGGAGGGGGGCTGATCGGGGGCACTTCTTGCACGAATAGTTAGAACAGATAGGGAACACACACCTATACCGCAACTCCAAAATAATAACAGGGACATTATCCACACACACGGGCAATCCTGAAAGAATTTGCAACACAGTTAGAGGAAACATGCACAAATAGACTTAAGATACACTCGCAAATACTGCCGAAATTCCTGGGCAACATGGCACTCCCCACACTGGAGAGTGCGGAGGAGGAAGCCCTGGGAGCACTGATTTCAAAAGAAGAAATACTCACAGCTATTAAAAAACTAAAGCCGGAGAAATGTCCGGGGGGGGGGGGGGGCGACGGGTTCCCAGAGAAGTTCTATCAGAAGTTTGCTCCGTTGGTAGTGGATCGCTTGAATATGGATCGAGTGTTGAATGAGGCCCTAGCTAAAAAAGTGTTACCTAAAACTATGCTGGAGGCGGTGGTGACCATGGTCCCCAAACCAGACAAAAACCCGCCCTACCCAAACTCCTATAGACCGATCTCCCTATTAAACAAGATGCCAAGATACTGAGTGGGATCCTGGCATCCCGATTATTGCCTCACATGCCCCAACCGATCCATCCAGACCAGGCTGGGTTTATTCCTAAAAGGAGTACCACGCAAAACCTGCGTAGATTGGCACATGTGTGGGACACACCAGTTGTGGAGACTGAGAGATGTGCAATGGCACTATTGGGCATCCAACAGGCCTTCGATTCAGTTGAATGGGAATATAGCTGGGCAGTATTTGTAAAAATGGGGCTGGGAAGAGAATATATACAATGGATGAAATACACTAACCCAACTGCCAGGGTGTGACTGCAAGGCCAGATATTAGAACATTTTATGCTACGGAAAGGCACCCGACAGGTGTGCCCCTTATCCCCGCTTCTGTTCGCTATCGCAATGGAACCCCTGGCTGTTACTCTGAGAGGAAGGATGGGGAGATGGGGAATTCAGTTGGGAGACAAGAATCATGTGGTCTCCATGTACACCGATGACACACTGGTGTACCTACGCCAACCAGAGGAAGCAGTGCCAGAGCTTACCGCAGTACTCGAGAAGTTGAGAGAGTTATCCGGCCTTCGACTTAACCCTGGGAAATCTAAACTGTTCCCCATTGGGAGTCTGGTCGGGAAAACCGAATCTGCTTTGCCTAGTGTGGGGATAAAGTGGGTACTAGACAAAGAGGAGATACCTGGGGATTAGACTGATACAAACACACATGGCATACCTAGACAATAATATAGAAGAACTGTGGAAGGCATAGAGAAGATCGGCGCCTTCTGGAAGGAACTTCTGCTGTCCCTGATGGGCAGAGTGGCACTAACAAATATGGTCATACTGCCACGGTGCCTGTATGCCCTTCAGAACTCCTAATACAAAATCCCACATAGATACTTTACAATTAGAGCTCCTTATGGTAGAATTGTTGTGGGAAAACAAAAGGAAGCAAATAAAAATGAATACTCTGCAACGAAAATGGGAGTTGGGGAGAATGGAGGCTCCTCGCTTGGAGTTATATTACATGGCTACACAACTCCAGCATGCTGTACACTGGATGGATGAACATAGTAACTGGGAGAAAGAACTGTTGGCAGTTACACACAAAGGGGTTACCCTGCCACTGCACCTAATGATGGGCAATGGAGTACCTGAATCCTTCCCATACATCATAAGACACGTGACGGCGGTCTGGGAAACAGTAGTCAGGCATGCACCCTATGCCCCAGAAGCTCCAATATGGATTTTAAGGCCCTTCAAAAAGATAGGAGAAACAATGGCCATTAATAAATGGGCAGAAGGAGGCTGCCAAATAATGGGAGATTTATACAGTAACGAACGGTTTATAACAAGGCAGGAGGCAGAGAACACATTCGAGCTAGGGAAAGGACAATACCTAAAATATGCTAAAATCTCCGCAGTGACCCAGGAACCACCCACCACAGCAGTCTTGCAGGTGATAACCAGCCTAATGGGAGGTCGTAGATTGGCCTCACACATCTATAAAGCTCTATGGGAAGATCTCCTTAACAAGACCCTTACAATACACACAAGATGGGACACTGCCCCGGATGAACCCTTAACCGAGAAAGAATGGAAGAAAGTCCACAAAGGGGTCAAACAGATAAGCCGCAATGCGAGGTTCAAACTCATACAATATAGCATAATCCACCAGGCATATCTAACCCAGCGAACACTACATAGAATATATCCAAAGCACTCAAGCCACTGTCCTAGATGCAAGCAGTCAGATGCTCAGTTTATACATTTGATATAACCCAATATTTTAACTTTAAAAAAAAAAAAAAATCTTTTAATTGAAGTTTTAAATGGACACAAAGTAGTAAATAGAGCCTGCGTAGCCATGGTGCTATTTTAAAGCTGAACATTGGCTTTTTACTGGGGGAAGGGTACTTGGGAGGGGGGTGTTCTTTATGTTTTATACTGTAAAGATTTTAAGTAATCGCACAGTTAATAATAAAGTTACTTACTTACATTTGATATGGGACTGTATCACGCTGACGCAATACTGGTGTAAGGTAATAGACAGTTTACAAACCGCTACTGGTTGGAGTATACCAACCACTATAAAAGTCGGAGTGTTGGGACTTCTCCCCACACCGAATGCCAAAAAGCTCAGCAGAAATGTGTTTTATCAAGGCTTGTACTGGCAAAGAGAAGAATAGCGATAAAGTGGCTGAGCCCAGACCCCCCACAATAGAGGGATGTTTAAAAGATTTGAATGGGTGGGCAACAGCAGAATAAATCCGAATGAAAAAAATCAGAAGAGACGATAAACTAGAAGAGGATGCGCGGGCCTGGTACCTCGTGATAGCAGATACGCAAAAAAGGGGAAACATCTGCTGGGGACAAAGAACAGATTATATCGGAACAGGAAGAGATAGAAACGGAGGGATTGACCAGATGACCTTTAATTATTGAACGCTATATAGACAGATATCCGTATTCAACGATGTAGCACAGGTTTCTCATATTTACGTAATAACACGACCAGAGGTATGGGAGGGGAAATGTTGAATGTTCCTTTTATTAATTGTTGATAAAATGGTATAAACAGCATGTGTTTTGTATGCGCCTCATAGGAGGCACTAAACACGTGCGATCGTAATACTTGAATATACTGTTTCCGAAGATTGGAGACAAGGTCTATGTCAGAAGATGTGATAAGTACAAATTAAAACTGTGTTGATAACACGCAAAACACAAATAAAAATGTTTTTTTTAAAAGACGTCCTGAACTCAGCAGCCAGTCTACTCTCTAACATGACAAACAAAGATCCTAAAATATCATTAATTAGGTTTCTGGTAAACAGACCAGGCCTGCTCAGAAATGCACCCATCATGTGCAAAGCCCTGCACCAGAACTCTACGACACGCCTAGCACCAATTGTGAATGTGCTGGGCAAAAACTGAAATTCAAGGAACGAAGAAATGCTTACTCTAAAAATCCACAAATTCAATGAACAAAAAACGCTCAGGTAATCCGTTTCAGGTGCGGCACCAAATATTTGGAACACTATTCCCTCAGGACTCAGAACAACAGACTCATACACTAGCTTCCAGACCGGGTTGAAAAATTTCCTCTGAAACAGTCCTCTTTTTAACACTTTTTTATTCAGTGTTTATAAATCAATAATCATGATCAACAGCGCAAGTAACCTGCTCTCCTGTAGACTCAATGACCTAGAAGTATTTAGAATTGTAAAACGGAGCAATGCCCTCAAGAAGGAGGGCAGTAGAGAGGTGAAAAGGAGGGCAGTGGAGAGGTGAAAAGAAGGGGCTGGGGAAAGAGGAGTAGTTTAAACAGGCCTCTCAATTCAGTGAAGAACAATTTCTGAGTTGCAGCACAATGCCTCTAATGTTCTATCAGAACAAACTTAGCAAGAGATGGGCACGAATACCTTCTCCTCCTCCACCAATAATGAGGAACCCACAATCTGCACGCAGGAGCCTAATGTTCTAACCTCGCTGTTATTTTGCTCTGTACTTTTATACTCTTTACTTGTACCTATGTTTACAAACAATTGTATAAAGCACTCTACCCGAACTTCTGTGGTCCATGCTCTACAAAACTTTGGAAATACAACATTCAAAGAAAGTGAATAAGGGAGGAGGATGGAGGTTCATGGGAAGATTCAGAAGAGGATGATGCATGAGTACCAATTAGGGTTAGCCTTGGGGAGCAGCTGCATGGTCTTGCACCCCTGATAAGTCCTTCCTGCCTCTGGTCTTAGGATCAAGGCACTAACAGGCGCATTCCCTTTCTATAGTCTGCATTCTGTGCCAATCTCTCATCCTGCTAGCAGCAAAGAAGAGGCTGTGGGTTGGGCAAGAGATCAAGGGAGAGGTGTGGCGCAGTGGCCGGGTGGCTGACTCCAGAGTGTGGGGCTCACACGTTTCGATCCCCAGCGTAAGCGGCAGATCAGCTCTGCATCGTGTGACTCTGGGCAATAGCTCACTTAATTTCTCAGATGGCCCCCAGGGCCTTGAGACCCTTACGGGTGATTAGTTTGCGCTTTACAAATACCAGGTTATTATTATTAACCCTCTGATGTCATAGATGTATCATCGATCAGTGATGCCACTTCCAATACCCCTGGCATGCTGGTGAATAGGTGTCCAGGGGAATCTGAAAGCACTTGCTTCTTCTGCTTCCTCTGTGCAGCCTCCAAACCACAGACATAACCTTCTGGATAAGGTGTTTCACTGTTTATTTAGCAAAAAATAATTCTACCCCGGATCCCTTCTTAACCACATCGCTGCGGCGGAAGTGGGCGGGGCGGCCGCTCGGCGGCCGCATGCTGGTGACAGAACCGCTCCGTCACCAGCCGCGGTTGGGCTGTGCTTGTGACGGAGCGGTTCTGTCATGGCCCCGGCCGCTCAATAGAACGCGCCGCGCAGGCGCGGCGGCAGGGCCATGACGGAACCGCTCCGTCATAGGCACAGCCCAACCGCAGCTGATGACGGAGCGGTTCCGTCATCAGCATCGAACGGGTTAACAAAGAGGATATCCTGTTTGGATGGTGCACCACAATCTAACAGTTTCCAGAATGCTTTCTGAGTGAAGAATGCATACAGATCTCCATATAAACTCATTCCTTCATTTGTAAGGGCAATGAGTCAAGGCTAGGATTACATGTGGGTGGAAGGCCTTTGGAAGTGTGTTTAGGATTATTCCTGCTGTGCTTTTATTCTCTACCTGACTGCACCTACTGTGTGAGACCTATGGGCATCATAACGATGCCGGATGGTCGGATCGCCGCCTGCCATCACAGCGATCCAGGGAACATCGACAAGCAGGCGGTGGTCCGACCACTCAATTACAATTTGACTACTGTGGTGGCAGTCAGAAAAATGCTCTCTAACACTGCGGCTTGTGCTGCGGGTCAGGAAACGGGCCACAGCACAAGCCGCAGTGTTAGAGAGCACTTTGTGCACATCCATGCACCGTGTGCCATGCACCACGCGGTGCAGGGCACATGGTGCATGGATCTGTGTGGGCGCACTACATGTGCCCCTGGGCTACTTTGCAGTAGCCCACAAGGGAAGGGGGCCCTGTTTGGGGCCTCCATAGACCCTTTACGACAGCCTTTTAAAGGCGGTGGGACTGCCATGAAAAGGCTGTGGGAAATGAGCATCGTATTCCCCACGGAGGTGCCTGCCTCGGCACCGCCGCCATTCTAGGTATACGAGTCCAACCGCCGCCCAATGGGATCGTAGATGCAGTTGGAGGCAGCGGTCTTCCCCCCGATGGTTTTGGTCCAACCACCTGCATCATAATGCAGTGGTTGGACCGAAGGACTGTCAGTCGGTGGGACCACCACTGACAGCCTGCCAGTGGCGGTCCCACCAACATCATAATCAGTTTCCCTTTAGTATACATAGTGACCAAGCCTTCAATAATTTGTGCAACAGCTAGTATGCTGCACAAGGAGTTGATAAATCAGGTAAAATGGCAGGTTTGGGTACACTAAGGGTCCCATTTAGAGTGCCCCAGTGTCGGGGAGGTTTCATTTTGCACCACCGTACTTAATGATACTGGGGGCCCGTTAACTCCGGTGGGTGGAGTGCAGATTTAACAGAAATTTCAGGTTAAACTCAGAGAGAAATGAAAAATTACCAGGGGAATCAGTAATTCCAGGAGTGAATACTCCAGTAATCCCTCATTATCGGTGGCATATTTTATGTTGCCTTTAACAGCTGAACCCTCCAAGGGAACCATGGCATGTCTGCAGTGTTTGGGACCTTACAATTCCTAACTTTGTTACTGGCCCCATTATGATTTCCAAGGACCTTCTAATGAGGACATTAGGGGTAACAGCTAATAGCAAAATACCTACAAAAAATCCCTTTTCTCAGAATGTGAGCTCCCTAGTGTGAAGATTGTATTTTGGCTAGAATGCAGAAAATCCTTGCACCACTCCTGTTCTTGGTCATTGGAAAGCTTGCACTTGAAAGGAATCTGCTAGAGGACCTCTCTAGCAGATTGATTCTATACATTTGAGACAGGGTGTAGTACGTCCCAGAGCTATCGACTTTGGATGTAGGGAACCGGGTTCGAGTCTCGTCATCGTCTTAACATCCTGTGATTCTGGGCAAATAATTTTATCTCCCTTTGCCTACCAAAAATGAATATGCCCGTGTATGAAATAATAGGTGCTTGTGTAAAGGCTCCAATACCTTAGAATCGAGTTCGGCCTTTGTACAAACTGCAGCCATCAATCAATTGATTTGAATCCAGAATTAAGGCAAAGGCACGCTGAAGCCGTAGTTATTCTGCACTATTTCTCTTCTTGTTGAATAATTAAACTTAGTTGGCAAAGAAATATAAAGTCGTTTTCTCTGGAAAAACAGGAAAGCAACGGCAATGGCAAGCAAAGGACACCAGTGACCAGATGACATACAACTACTTGGGTGGCGTTCGTTTTCCCTCATTCAGCAATCTATTGCATGCATGTAAGGTGTGCTTTGTTGTATTTTGCCCCATTCCTTTGCGGTTGACAGTGTTCCTTTACAACATCAAAACTCAATGTTTGCATTTTTAGTTCGAGGACTCCATTGCACTGCGGAAGCAGTGTGGGCAGAGCCCGAAGATTTAATGTTTCTTAGAGGGGGCTTGGAACCCGCCCCTCTGCTCCATTGGCTGGCTTCCTAAACGGAGGCCAGCCATTGGAGGAGAGGGGTGTCACTCCGTTCAAGCCCGTGTTTTTCGGATTGAGGGGTGTGTTTTAGGTCTCGCCTCTCAATGCGCTTGCGCATTGAGCAGAGCGAGACTATAGGGGCTTAAATAAGCTTTACCTAGACTGGCGATTGACTGGCGATTTGATGCTGTGCCCGTGGGCTTTTAGGTCAATGCGCAAGCGCATTGACCTAAAATGTGCGTGCACATCATCAAATTGCCATCTGTTCCCCAGCAGCACTCCTCCCACACCTTTGAAGTGAAGCTTAGCTTCACTTCAAAGGCCCCTGCTGCTTCACACCCTCATCGCCCCTCTCCCCGCTCGGCCCCCTCCCCAGCCCGCCGTGTCGCATTTCTCCTCCCCCCTCCCCTTCTCTGCCTTCCCTCCATCTTGTTTTTTTTTTTTACCCGCTCCGCCCCCTCCCCTGCCCGCCGTGTCGCATTTCTCCTCCCTCCTCCCCTTCTCTGTCTTCCCTCCATCTTGTTTCATGTGGATTTGCCTCTACCTCCGGAAGGCGCGCGGCCTGCCAGAGCGCGACTGAACCGGAAGCAAATGCGTAGCTTAATGAGTACGTTATGTACGCGGAACCGCCATAATGGACAACCGTGTGTCGCATCTGCCTCCAATAAGGATGCTGCTTTCGCTTCAACATCCGCACCAGTCCTAAACACCTTCAGCCTTCGGTACAGACTTGTAAAACTTGCATTTGCAAATTCATCTTGCTAGCACGATTTGAAAAAATGTATAAAACATGAACGCCTGCGTTCAGACAGGGGGGCTTTGATGTATGTACACGTTGTACTATCAAAGTTATAACACTGAGCCTAGACGTGCTCATGAGCAGTAATGTTAGGTTGTTTCCCATAAATGGAGAACTTTGCTCGGTTGCTACCCTTGAACATTTCACACCCGACCCGTAACAAGTGATTGTACTCGCATGGTGGCTGCTCCAAACTCCTGATGGCACCCATAGTCCCAAGTAAGTATGAGTGTGTGTATGTATGTATGTATATATATATATATATATATATATATATATATATATATATATATATATTACCTACTGGCGGTCGCCAGTAGGTATATATAGTTAGGATTTTTTCTCTATGGGATTTTTGAAAATTCTATGTCTAATAACTTTGGCGTTTGTGGACGGAATTGGCTGAAATTTTCAGGAAAATGGAACATTTTGTTTCTGAGCAGCACCTGACAATTTGGGGCGGTTTCATCAAGGGGGGGCCGAGAAAAAAGGGGGGTCCCAAAACGCGTTTTCCCATGTTAATTTCCATAGGGCGGTTGGCCTCACTTTTAGCTCGAACGGCTGAATGGATTTGCACGAAACTTGGCAAAATTGTAGGGACTGTTAGCCCGATGTGCCTTTGCTAGGTCTCAATATATGTGCTCCAGTGGATTTTGAGTAATTTAGGTTCAAAAAAAGATATATATCTGGGCGGAGCCTAACCACACATCTGATCTGATTGGCTGTCAGCACTTCATCCAAGAAGTGTTGGCAGCCATCTTGGGACCAATATACATGATAGCACCTCATTAAAAAGCATTGTAGTTAATAGAGGGTTTTAGGACTTTAGTTACATTATAAATCATTTGTTGATGGTACCATACTCGTTTTAGGAATTGTGGTGGGTTCTAAGGTGATTTTACCATGTGAAAAAACCTTCTGCTGTGATATCATGAATATTGTTTGAAAGAAAACTAATATCTCATGATTTTCCCACAGTGGTTTGGAAGGGGATCTATAAGCTAAACTGAAAGCATATTTTCTGTAAATTCACATTATCTTTCTCAGTCATGTGAAAATGAAGTCTGACATTCTCAGTAAAACATGTACATCCAACAAGGACAGAGACTGTCAGTTGATTCCTTTGTGTTCTACTGCAGCCTCCTAGAGTGTTCTAAAGAACAACTAGAGCGCTAACAGTCCTACTTATTACAAAGGTATGGCACACCTGAAGCCATCTTGATTGGAATAAAGTGGTAACTCTTAAAACATTTAATTTAAAAAGAAACAACATGAGGGGGTATATTTTGCCATAGAAAGTATGATTAGTGCTGCAGAATGAAAAATTAGGGCACATTTTGAGTGACTTCTCAAATCCTTTTCTATTTCATTAAAACATTCTGACATGCAGTCTCCCAAAATGGCCACCAGAGACAAAAGAGCCCAAATGTAGCCCAAATATCACCCAGATGTAGCCCAAGTATAGCCCAATGACAGAATGTCCCAGAGTGTTCTAAAGAACAACTAGAGCGCTAACAGTCCTACTTATTACAAAGGTATGGCACACCTGAAGCCATCTTGATTGGAATAAAGTGGTAACTCTTAAAACATTTAATTTAAAAAGGAACAAAATGAGGGGGTATATTATGCAATAGAAGGTATTATTAGTGCTGCAGAAAGAAAAATTAGGGCACATTTTGAGTGACTTTTCAAATCCTCTTCTATTTCATTAAAAAATTCTGACATGCAGTCTCCCAAAATGGCCACCAGAGACAAAAGAGCCCAAATGTAGCCCAAATATCACCCAGATGTAGCCCAAGTATAGCCCAATGACAGAATGTCCCAGAGTGTTCTAAAGAACAACTAGAGCGCTAACAGTCCTACTTATTACAAAGGTATGGCACACCTGAAGCCATCTTGATTGGAATAAAGTGGTAACTCTTAAAACATTTAATTTAAAAAGGAACAAAATGAGGGGGTATATTTTGCCATATGAATTATGATTAGTGCTGCAGAAAGAAAAATTAGGGCACATTTTGAGTGACTTCTCAAACCCTCTTCAATTTCATTAAAAAATTCTGACATACAGTCTCCCAAGATGGCCACCAGAGACAAAAGAGCCTAAATGTAGCCCAAATATCACCCAGATGTACCCCAAGTATAGCCCAATGACAGAATGTCCCAGAGTGTTCTAAAGAACAACTAGAGCGCTAACAGTCTTACTTATGACAAAAGTATGGCACACCAGAAGCCATCTTGATTGGAATGAAGTGGTAAGTCTGAAAACACTCAATTTAAAAAGGAACAACATGAGGGGGTTAATTTTGCCATAGAAAGTATGATTAGTGCTTCAGAAAGAAAAATTAGGGATCATTTTGAGTGACTTCTCAAATCCTCTTCTATTTCATTAAAAGAATTCTGACATGCAGACTGAAACATGCACTTTGAATACCAGCAGCAGACGTCCCTGGTGAGCAGTAGCTTTACTACAGTGATCTAATGTGCAACTAGAGTGCTAACATTCAGAATTTATGGCAAATGTGTGACACATCTGAATGCCTTCTTGATGGAACCAAAGTAAACAAGCATTGAAAATGCAATAGATCTCGCCCTCGTTTAAGTTAAAGCCATTCTGTTTGTAATGAGGTGGCTTTTTAGCTTTGTTTTTATTAGTGTTTTTTCAACTTTCATGTAAATAACATGCATCTGTATGCATATAAGTATATGTATGCATGCATTTATGTTTGTATTTATATAGATATACAGATGATATATGTTTATATATGTATGTATATATATATATATTCACTGAAAAAACCATAGGCTATAGACCATATATAGTTAGGAATTAGCATTTACAAAACCTTGAAAATTCACTGAAAAAACCATAGGTTATAGACCATATATAGTTAGGAATTAGCATTTACAAAACCTTGAAAATTCACTGAAAAAACCATAGGTTATAGACCATATATAGTTAGGAATTCGCATTTACAAAACCTTATTTTACTCACACAAAACCATTGAAATTCCATATATAGTTAGTTGCACTAACTATATATCGCGCACCCGCAATCCACCGCTGATGATGTCAAATATTACATCATTCATGACATGGTCAGTGACATCACTGATGACATCACTGATGACATCTCAAATGACATCACTGATGACATCTCAAATGACATCACTGATGACATCACTGATGACATCTCATTTGACATTACTGATCACATCACTGATGATATCATTCATGTGATAATACGATGAACCTCTTCAGACTCTAATATAACCTTAGATACAATCAGTGTAAACAGACACTCACAGACTGTCACTCATCCATGGAGTTACTCACACACCTAGTCAGTCATGCAAAGAATCAATCACACCTCCATTTCCTCAACTATACAGTTATACAAACTTTACTTATTCAAACATATACTAACACATATTTACTCTCTTATACAATCCCTGATACAAGTTCACAATGATCCATACAGCCACTCACACATTCACTGGCTCTTATGCACAGTTATTTATATATGTCAACTCTCACATGTACTGTGTTTTACATATGTACTTACTTTGACATGTAGCACTGAGATATCCATTCACTCACCAATACACTCATGCACACAGTCAACCGCCCATACAGCTGTTTCCACATGCACTTTTGAAACCATACATCTAATGAATCAACTGCTCACACATCTATGCACAGAGTCATACACCTCCCAGCCACCCACACACACACTCAGTCTCCCATACAAATTCTTGGGCAACCAATCAATAACCCATATAGTTACTCATATAGCTACTTATCAACACATGCAACAGTTTACAGAACAGCAGACATAATGATGCACAAATTAAGACAGTTTAGTCACTAACCCATGCACTCAGTGAGACACATTTAATCACTCACTCATACAGTCAGTCATGCACCTACTAAATCCTTCATCCAGACACTTATACATCCACTCATTCTTCAATATGTAAGACATATTTTAACTTTACAGAAACATACAGTCACTGGATGTTGTCATCAGTGATGTCATTTGAGATGTCATCAGTGATGTCATCAGTGATGTCACTGACCATGTCATGAATGATGTAATATGTGACATCATCAGCAGTGGATTGCGGGTGCGCGATATATAGTTAGTGCAACTAATATATATGGAATTTCAATGGTTTTGTGTGAGTAAAATAAGGTTTTGTAAATGCGAATTCCTAACTATATATGGTCTATAACCTATGGTTTTTTCAGTGAATATATATATATATATATATTTATATATATATATATATATTTCAGGGGCTGCTCAGAAACAAAATGTTCCATTTTCCTGAAAATTTCAGCCAATTCTGTCCTCAAACGCCAAAGTTATTCGACATAGAATTTTCAAAAATCCCATAGGAAAAAAATCCTAACTATATATACCTACTGGCTATCGCCAGTAGGTAATATATATATATATATATATATATATATATACATACACACACCCAATTATGTATGTGTGGGTGTGTATGTATGTGTATATATATATATATATTTATTTTAATGTACACATACACACACACACACAGTTAATTCATAGTTGTATCACACACCAATATGATGGAAAAATGAATGCACCTTAAAGTTGCAATAGATGCAATATGTACTATTGCGTATGCTAGATCTGCTCCTTAACCACACAGTGGATGAATGGAGTATTTATTGTAGTACATGAAAGTCTCTACTCTCTTAGGTACACTTACTCAGGTTTGCGTAAGGGAGTCTATACACAGAGTGTGTCTGTGACACTTTTGACGGTGTATCTAGAGAATGTTTACAGGCAACATTGTAATACGTGTTAAGAGAGTTCATGGTGCTTATGGAGTAAATTTTTTTGATTATTGGAAGGATTATTTTCGTGCTTTCATGCACATTTCTTGTTTTTTGGGGATAAAAGTTATTGTGCTTTTGTTGCGCTCCTAATACCGGAACAGTTCGAATTTCTAAATTCACTACCTGGGCTTTGCAATTATTCTTGGGAAACTAATTGTCCAATAGCAGCAAATTCTAGGTGAAATTTTTAGAGCCAAGCATGCCATAAACGGTCATATTTTTTATTAATTTTCTTCTTAAGGATAGACTTTAGCTTACAATAATACTATTTTTGACTATCCTGTTGGTCAGATCTTCCAAAGTAACGTGAATTTTATATGGTTCCTAACATGTTGTGCAACTTTGCAGGAATTTGCATGTCTGCAAAAGTAACTATTCAAGAACGAGGATGGATGGTGTCACTTCTGTTTGCAAATAAATAGCAGCTATGTTTTGAAAGCATTCACACTGATTCAGTTTCTTTTCATTTTGTCTTTTTTGTAAATCAGAATGGTGACTGGGGTTAGCAAAGTCAGATATTAGGCTGGCAGGTATTTCAGTTTTAATAGAAGACTGGGTGTATATGTATTTATTTACAGAGTCCTGCAGGTGTTTAAGATTCATAGCATTGGCAACAATTAGTGTCATCATTCTTCAACTCCACTGCACTCCATTATTTGCTGATGGAATTTTGAACCACTATCCGGCCAGTCCACTGAACGTAATGGAAAGACTAAGGCACCTTGTTGGATTTGGCCCCTTGTTTTTTAAACGCGCGTAATTTTGGCTCTCCCCGCTCCGCCCCCTCCCCTGCCCGCCGTGTCGCATTTCTTCTCCCCCCTCCCCTTCTCTGCCTTCCCTCCGTCTTCTTTTTTTTTACCCGCTCCGCCCCATCCCCTGCCCGCCATGTCGCATTTCTCCTCCCCTTCTCTGCCTTCCCTCCGTCTTGTTTTTTAAACGCAGCGCTTACAAACATAGACAGCATACACAAAAGGTTTCTCAAAATACAGCATGAGAGAATTCTTCACACACACAGACACACACACGCACGCACTCACACACAGACACACACACGCATGCACTTGCAAACAGACTCACATGCATGCACTCACATACACACACCCACATGCACACTCAGACACACACACACACACACACATGCACACACACTCACACTCACATGAATACTCCCACTCAGACACACACGCACACAACTAGCAGCAGGCTGAAACACAAAGTAAATAATAAATAAAAAACAACATGTAATCTTTATGACAGGGATTACACTGCCACTGACAAAGGTAAACAAAAGTTAGATCAGGATCTGCAACACTGCATGTTCTTCTCTTCGCTCAAGTTTGACTTGCAACTGTGGGGAGGGGGCGGTGTAGTCGCCAGAGCACTTCCACCTCATAATCTGGAAGCATAAATCACCCCGCCCTCCCTCTCCCCATTGTTCGGCTCCCATTTCCTGTAAAGTTCAATTCACAGTTTCTGTATTTTGTGGTCGCCTTTACATAGTGCATTACACAGTGAGTTACAGCCCTCAGTTCATGACAGGCGACACTGTTTCAAGCTGTTTTCAAGCTTTCAAGCTTTATTACAAATCACAAAAAAGATGTTAATATTTCACTTCTGTTCTTGGATTTTCGTCACAATAAAAAACACTGAATATAATCTTCACAAAAGTTATTTACAAAAGTTTAAGCTATTGCCATTACAAATTAAATAAATTATTTAACAATTAATTTAACAAAAAAAATAAAAGCCATTGTTATTTGTAATATTAATACATCTAAGTCATGTAAATAAAAAACATGTTGCATTACAAATGCTATAGGTGTCACATTTGTGAAAGTTATAACTATTGGCATTGTAAATGACAGAGCTATTAATTTAGCTATTTTAACAAACACATAAAAAAATGTAATTTATAAGACCAATAGCTCAAACTTTCCTAATGCGAGACCTATTGCATTTCCAATGCTTGTTTTGTTTCTTTCTATTTACTTTCTCTCCTCTTCCCATGGGCTGAAATTTTACCTTCCATCCAATGGGAAGAGGAGAGAACGAAAACACGCCCCTCACTCCGAAAAATTGACCGTGCTTTCTCCGAGGCATTCCTGCTAATGCCTCCTAAATATAACTAGCATTGCAAACCTAAAAGGTCTCGCCTATTAGAGCTATTGGCTTTGGTATGTTTTGTAGCCATGATGTACAGCAGTGTGGATGCTTTGCAGAGTGGCTGAAACTAATTTACAAATGCACTGAGATGCATTCTGGGCTGATGCACTTTAAAAAAAATGCATCATATTAATTTGTTTATGATTAATTATAGCCATGCTGCACAGCAGCCACAATACTATACAGCATTGCCACAAATCATTGCCAAAGTCGACAATGCTCATGCTGTGCACAAAAGGAAATGGCAGAGTCAATAGTTTCAAAGTCGAGACCTGTTAGCTTTGCAAATGCTTCTTAAGTCTCAGCACAATACCCCTCTGATTCTAAGCAAATCAGATATTCTTCCATGCATGAAAACGAAATAAAATGACTTTTATTCAAAAATATGATCACATAAAGAAAGCAATTGCAGTCATGTCCATGTCTTAGAGAAAATAGCTTTGGAAGCAGATAACCTCTGTTGCCACAATAAAAACAGATAGCATCTGTTATCACAATAAACACTAATTTCAAAGGAGAAAAGGGCTTCTTTGAAGTGTGTGTGGCATAGCAAAACATAGCAACAAAAGGCAAAAGGTTCAACAAGGACAGGCAAGAATTAAAAATAAAAATAGTACCTCCAATCACAGCATGATCCGCAGAAGGACAGCAAACATACTGAAGCAATCAGTACTTGGTCCATGCTCCGGCTGAAAGAAGAGGAAGTGATGTCAGCACGCGCTGGGCAAATAGAAGGAAGTAATTATGACTGACAATGAATGGTATGTTGTGGACAGGCTTTAAGCCTATACAATATTGCTCTCAAGTAAGAGCACTTGCAGAGTATGCTAACACAAACACCACTAGGTGGTACCAAATACTTTGTTTTCTCTTTCCAGAGTCCCTGTCTTCTTTATTACAAACTGCTTCTTGGAACAGAGTGACCCTGTGAAAGTCATTGCCCCAGCCACACAAAATCTTCTCACATAGTGGCATTGATTTCTGTTCAAAGAAAACAGTAAAGACTACAGTAAAACATGAAAGAAGGATCATACGTTACAGTATGGTGTGTACTCACACCTTAGTGGAAATTTGCATCACATGAGCCGTTTCTGTGACCCAGCCGAGTGCAGTGTTCCGATCAGTAGGTAGAGAGCAATGTGGTCTTGCATTCGTTCATTGGGGGAGACCAAAAACTTACCTTGCCACGCCGACACTGCCAGGGGCATTCAGGACGCCAAGCCGCCACCGCCGAGAGTCACTCTGCCTCCAAGCCTCGCGCCGCCGCTCCGGGAACCACAACACCCGGCAGGCCTCGCGGCGGCGCGTAATTGACGCGGTGTGAGAGCGCCGCCGGCCCCATAAAGCAGCAGACACCCCGGCAGAGCGGGGGAGACCAAAAACTTACCTTGCCACGCCGACACTGCCAGGGGCATTCAGGACGCCAAGCCGCCACCGCCGAGAGTCACTCTGCCTCCAAGCCTCGCGCCGCCGCTCCGGGAACCACAACACCCAGCAGGCCTCGCGGCGGTGCGTAATTGACGCGGTGTGAGAGCGCCGCCGGCCCCATAAAGCAGCAGACACCCCCGCGTCGCGGGACGCGAGCGGGACGCCCGGGGCAAAGCCCGGGCAAAGGGCGGGCCCTCTACGGCCCTCATCAGCACGAAGAGCCAGGGACTGGGCCAGAAACTCTGTTTGAAGCTTGAGACATATCCTACTATCCAAGTAAGACATTGTTGTACTTAAATTATATCTACTAGTGAGACTGAGGAGCCAGTTCTTTGGTTTTATTGACAGGATGTCAAAAAGAGGTGCTGCTCCCATAGTAAATACAATGGAAAACTATATGGTCCAAACTGTGAAAAAAATTAACACACAGAGGAGAGAATCTTTGGGGTTGAGTCAATCACCCGATTTACGTTGTTTGACTCCTACCCTACTTCCCCCATCTGATGATATTGTACCCCTGCAGACTCATCCTGAAGCTTGTTTTAACTGCTCTATTACTCAGGATACTGGCATTCTAAATGAAAATACTCTGCCTGGACCAGAGGTACTTATTGTGGACTCTGTGAATAACATAGACAGTGATTTGGAACAGGAGATACATGTTGGTCCCTCAGAAGAAGACCAGTCTATTTCTGATCAAGCTTCTCGGTCAGATCTCTCTAAGGCAAAAACTCAGCCAAAACGGGGAGGTTTAAGGTCGGGGACAAGGAGGAAGAGGGCAAATACCCCAAAGGTTAATTTGAAGGAAAATGGAGAGGGAAGAGCTAAGTCCAATGTTATCGTTGATGATGATTTGTTTGTTAGAATTGCTGAGTTAATTGAAAGTAAAATTAAAGTCATTGTTAAACCTTTAATTACCAAAATAGACAAATTACAAACTGAGGTTAAAAAGTTAGGTGGCCAGCTGAATAAAATAATGGAGGGTGTCGATAATGTTACAACGCTGGTAGCAAACTTGGACAATAATATTGGAGAGCATGATGATCTGGAGGGCGAGGAAACAGACGAACTATTACATAATAATCCCCCAATCCAGATACCGGTTTTGAAAGCTAATGAAATAGATGGTAAAGGGGATGGTCCTTTAACAGTTGAGATTCCTCCTGCACAAGCTCAGCTAACTGACCCTTTACAATTTATAGTTGAAGCCTCACCTGTTGTCCTAGTACTAGCTAATGTACCGCCCCTAGAAGCTGGTATAGTAGAATCCCCCTCTTCTTTGTCTAATAAGGCATTGCAATGGCTCACAAATAATATGAGGTTAGCCCCGGGGGGGGGGCCAACAGTTGGCCCAAGAGATTAAGACTGCTAAAAGGGTTTCCTGGTTAGGAAATCGTCCCAAAAAATTTAAAGGGGATTGTGTGGCAGTGAGTTTCTCACACACTGGCGTTTTGCCAAACATCCTTACTAATTTACTCCCACCCCAACGCAGGCAGGGTTCTGTTGTCCCATTAACTTTAAAAAAAATTTATGGAGAACAGCAGAATGTCACCTACCCTAAGACTCCAGCCTTTGGATGGGACAATAATTGGGATTCAAATAATAGATGGGGCCGTGATCAACACCAAAACATTGTAAACCATCCAGCTCTTCCAGTTCATCAGAATCCTTTTGCACAACCTCTTTTGTTGTCTAACCGATATGCTCCTCTATCCTTTTTGGACCAAAACGATTGACTTTTGCCTGAACATATAAGTCAAGAAGAGAATAATGTACCAGTATTCAGTATGCTTACTTGGAATATTGCGGGAATCAGGGCTAAAGTAGGTAATGTGGCATGGACAGATTTTATGACCAAGTTCGACATTATTGCATTGCAGGAAACCTGGGATACAAATAACAGTTTTTCTCTAGATGGCTATAGTTATTTCTGTATTCCCGCAGTGTCTAGCGCAGCGGGAAGAGCTAAGGGAGGTTTGTTAAGCCTCTTTAAACTAGATATTAAAGGTAGCCTAAAGAAATGTGACTCGGGATCCGAGCAATGTTTAATTGTTGAACTTTCTTCAGTAGAATCTCCCAACATCTTATTTATAAATTTTTACAATTCCAATGCATCAGACTGTACATCACATAGTCTAGATAGATTGGACCACTTTTTGTCAGTCTACAGTGAAGATGTTAATTCTTTTGAAATCATATTTTTGGGTGATTTTAATATACACCCATGTTCACTAATGTGTGTTTGCGATGACTTAGAATCCCCTCCTAATTGTGCGCCCGTCCATCTTGAACATAACAAACAGGGGGGTTGTTTAGAGAACTTTCTAGCAAGATGGAACCTATACGAATCCAGTTGTGGGGAGGGGGGGGAAAGGGCCCCTACTTTTAAGGGAACAGACAATGGCTCTATTATTGATTATATATTTATTTCAGCATGTTTTTTAGTTAAGGTTTTAATGTATAAAACTGTGGTTTCTGCTTTCAGTGATCACAATCCTGTCTCCCTGGACCTAGTAACTTCTGATCTTATAGGGCGTAATTATGGCCCCTGTAACAACAAACTAGCACTTAAAGTTAAGGACCAGGGACGCAGACTGAAATGGGATAGCATAATCCCGGAATCCTTTGTACAAGAGGTACTTTCTGAGGCTGAGGATGAGGTCGGTGTGTGTCTATCTAGTGTGTCCAATGATAGGGAAGTGATACTTGCATTCGGTAGTATATGTAGCAAGATTAATTGTAGGCTTTCTGTGACTTCTAAACCTAAGTTGATGCCCATTAAAAGATGGTTTGACCACAGATGCTCAAAAACACATTCTGCATTGCTCAATGCTTTAAAAGCTGTCCCGAAAAATCGTGAACTTATCACCACCAGTAGAGCCCAATATAAAAAGGCCATTGCAGACAGGAAAAAACAGATTAAAGACGAAGCCTGGACACAGCTCTCAGATCCAGCAATATTAAAAAATAGTGGAGAATTCTGGAAGATCGTCAACCAACCCTTATTTACAGGGGAGGAAAATTCCCCCCTTGAAACTAACATCCCTGACGAAGGTTGGATCAAACACTTTAGTGACATCTACTCAGGTCATACCAATGGAGAACTCAGGGCGCAGGAGGTTGATATTAACGCCATTGGGAACCAATTGCACTTTGAAGTAAAGGAAGTCATACATGCTATAGACTGTACTCTGAAGAAAAAGGCGCCAGGACCCGACGGTGTTCCTGCAGACGCCTTTAAATGTTTCCCTAATTTCTGGTCAAGATTATTTTGCAGGGTCTTTAATGCCTTAAACCATGACAACATTCCTGAGTCATGGAAAACATCTATAATTATTCCTGTATTTAAAAAGGGAAATAGGCAGGATCCTGCATGTTATAGACCAATCTCACTGATTGATTCTTCAGTCAAGATATTAGGGAGAGTTATATTAGTAAAATTGAATGAGTGGGTCACAGAGAACAGTATTTTGACAAATGTGCAATATGGTTTTAGACCTAAAAGAAGTACCCTGGATCAATGCCTTAATCTCCACCTGCTGATTGAGAAATATACTAGGGCTAAGGAGGGGTCCATGTACCTTGGTTTCATGGACCTCTCCTCTGCCTTTGACTTGGTCAACAGATCAAAGCTATGGTCAAAATTACTTGAAATGGGCCTGGATAGGACTATAGTTAATTTATTGGCTGACCTGCATTCTGGCCTTACTGCAAAAATCAGAGTTTCCTCGAGTGGAAGGTGCACTGACGCTTTTGCTTCTGAAAAAGGAGTTAGACAGGGGTGCATATTGGCACCCCTGTTGTTCACATTATATGTGAACGCCTTGGAGCCTGCTCTCAGGGGCGTGACCCGCGACATTCCGCGTGCAGGGGATCAGGGGATTCCTGTTCTCCTTTACGCGGATGACGCGGTTCTTCTTGCGCGCACCGGGGTGGGGCTTCAACGCCTCCTGGACGCCTTTGAATCTTTCATGGGCTCACTTGACCGGAAAATAAATGCGAAAAAATCTCAGGTTATGCTCATGGGCAGGGCAGCTAGGAGACCCTATCACAAAATCTTTCTCTGCGGACAGGAAAAGCTTGTTCGCGTAACCTCCTTTCCCTATTTAGGGATTACCTTTGATGAGAAGGGTAACTGGGGTCCCCATGTTAAAAATAGAGTAACTATGTTGGCTAGGACATCTGCAGCCCTTCAGGGGTTCTCTAAAAAACTTGGGGGTAGGCCAATTGCAGTTGTTATTAAAATTTATAAGGCCAAATGTATCTCAGTGGCATTATATGGTGGTTCGATATGGGGATATAGGGGAGTGGAACCTTTACAGACGATGGAAAACAAATGTTTTAGATCTGTTCTTGGCGTCCCACAGTCAACTCCGTCCTACACTGTCCATATGGAATTAGGGGAAGGCTACATCACAGACCTGATAAAAACAGCACCTTTAGTTGCTTGGCTGAGGCTGTGGCTCAATAAAGAAATCCCTCTAAACCATATTATAATGAGAGACTGTTTGTCTCTGGACAAAGTTAATAATATCAGGTGGTTGACTTATATCAAGGAAACTTTTTTGAGGTTGGGGAGGCCTGAGCTTTATACTGTAACAGATTCTATAACATCCAAAGATATTGTGTCTACAAAACATGCAATGAAGGAGCTCCTGTCCCTGGAGAGGGAAGAATGTGAACTGAAAAAACCCTGTGTCAGGGCCGGTTTAATACTGTCTATACCTGACGGCCCAGAAAACTACTTGAACACGGTGACTCATCCTTACCACATGTTTATTTTAACTCGTTTTCGTTTTAATTTGATACATTTTAATCTTGGTTTTTATCCTGTATGGAGTACCCCAGAAAAGGCGCCACCATGTTCTTGCGATCATTTCTCTGAACAAAATACTATGCATTTTGTAATGTTTTGCAGTCACTACATTGATGCTCGGAGAATGTTCCTTGTGCCTATTCTTAGGGAAGCTGGATTTATCCTAGTTAAACCTGCTCTTATTTATTTACAACTGTTACAGACTCCCAGGATTATGTTTCATGTGGCTAGTTTTCTGGTGAGAGCTATTAGGAGCAGGAACATTAGATTAAAAAATGTGTCTACTTCCCTTTGCAGCACAGATTGTGCACTTTAATTAGGCTCTTTGTAATTATATTGGGACTGTAACTATAAAAACTATTGTAACAGGGACATCTGGTGTTAGTAACGATCACCTTGCTGGGGATTTTCTTAGTACTTTTTTAAGCTTTTTGCACATTAGTACTTTGCACTTTATACCTTTTATTGATATGAATTGTAATACGGTGTATGATGATTTTTATCTTGTTGCATTTTAACTGTTTTTAATGTACGTATTTCTTGTATTTGTTTTTAATATATTATGTATTTTGCCATTGTCTTTGTATGATATTAAGTTATCGCAATAAAGTATTTTGACTGACTGACTGACTGACATTGGCTGTATGGGGGCTTGTGGGGGAAGCAATGTTTTAGGATATCCCCCTTGCCCCCCTCCCCCTCCGGCTATGGGCGAGTGGTGCGGGCCCAGGAAATACAGGACTGGGATTAGGTAGGGCTGGGAGAAGGCAGGTTAGGGGACATTTGGTGATATTGCAAGGAGGTCCTTTTTAATTAGGATATAGTTAGGAGTGGGAAGTTCCGGCAGATCAGCTCGAGGGAGGGAAGGGGTGTGGGGAGTCTGGGGTGAGTTGTGAAATAGTCCTGGTGAATTAATATCACCCCTAAACTTTTTGCTTGTTTGTGACCCTGTGTTAGTGATTTTTGGGTCTCTGCGCACTTTTCCCTGGGTCCCAGAGTGAAAGTGCGTGCGTGTAGTATGGCTGGCCTGCCCTCCCATAGGAATGCATGGAAAATGTCTGTGTCCCTGGTAGTTCCTGATGCGTGAGGCGTGCCTTCTCGAGTTTGGTATGTGCGAACTCGTGAGAGTGAATGCTTCGCAATGGTGTGTGTTGCATGAGTGTGTCATATGTAGAAGTGCCACTTCTGGGAGTAGGCATATTAGAGTAAAATATGCCTGCCGTGTGATTGGCTGGAGCTGGCTGGTGAGCCTGGCTCCAAGAAGGCTGGATGGGTCTGCCCGGTGGTGAGTGTGAGATTAGCATGAGTGATGTGTGGGAGGAGTGTACCGGTGTCCTGGATGGGCTGGGTTTTCCCCACACAATGCTGGCTCCGCCCCCCTGTGGTGTGTCTAATGTCCCTAGCCCTGCCAGTGAATGAAATGGGTGGTTGAGCAATCAAGAGTGCTCCAAAACCAGCTGCGACTGGTTTCTCCCCCACCCTGCACCCTTAGACAAAGGAATGAGGTGTATAAAAATGGGGCTGTGTCCCCACAGAAATTGTTCTCTGCCAGGATCCTGCCTGAGGGGGCTGTGGCTGCTGTTGCTGGGCCAGAGGACCGCCACTTGGAGTGTCTCCCTGCCTGGAGACCCAGTGTGCTGGCTCTGGGCCCAGCCTTGCCCCCTGCCTGCCCTAAGGACTTTTGCTGGGCTTGTTGCTGTCTTATAGCGCCTGGGAGCGCTATATTTGTCTTGTAGCGCTTGGGAGCGCTTTTTGCACAGCCGGTGCCCACCCGGCATTTGCCCGCCTAATTTGCTGATTTTGAAGCCCCTGGCGAGTGCCCACCTCGCCAGGGACCGTGCCGCTATTTTCGTGGCCATAGCGAGAGCCCACCTCGCCTTATTTGAATTATCGGGAGCTCACCCCGTGTGGAAATCACCGCCGCAGCCCAGGAACCCGGCCGGGCCGCCGCGCTGCCTACGGCGACCCGGAAGTCCCGCCTCCACACCCCCAGGGCCGCGCTGCCATTGGCGGCCCTGAACCGGAAGTCAGGCGGAACAGGTGGGACAACCGGAAGTCGACAGGAGCCCACCCTGCGCTCCGGTACCAGGACGTGCAGCGAGAAGAGTGAGACTGGGCGCAAGGTTCCCCAGGGCAGGAGAGCCCCGGAGAGCGAGAGGAGCCCCGCCCGCAGCCCCAGAGCGACCGTCTGAGAAGTGCTGCAGGGAGCGAGGCTCCCGTGTGAGGAGGAGAGCCCCGTGTCCAGGAACAGAGAGCCGGAGCAGCCGGAGCACCAGGGACGATCCCCGCCAGAACCCGGTGAGTGCAGGTGCTTGGAAAGAGGAGAGGGGGGCGTCGGGACACATTGCCGGTGTCCGCCCCGCCCCCTCTCATTAGCGCGACCTCCGGGAGCATTTGGTCATTTTCAGCCCATGAAGGGCTCAGGGGGCAAAAGTGGTAACGAGTCCTGAGAGGCTCGTGAGGGCATTTTGTCTCTTGCCCTGAGAGGCTCTTGGTTGCCACAGTTGTTTTAAGAGTCCCCAGTGAGGGACTCCAACGAGCGGAGGCATATCTCCAGAGCCTGAGAGGCTCCATCCGGGGCCATTGTCAGTTTGAGTCCCCAGGAGGGGGACTCCGCCGATTTGGCCGCAGTTTGTGTTTGAGCCTGAAAGGCTCAAGGAGGCATTTTTATTGACTGAGAGCCCAGAGAGGCTCAGGGGCCATTTGTTTATTCAGAGCCCAACGAGGCTCCAAGGGGACAGTCATTTTGCAGAGCCTGTGAGGCTCCCCCATCGTGTTGGCCCCATCATTGTGCTACCCAGTTGCCCAGCACTTTGTGGGCAACTGCCACGTTTAGGCCCCCTGACATTGGACACAGGGCGTCCTAGCCCCAACAAGGCCAGAGGGCCTAGGGACAGTCACAGGTGGTGACTTACGTGAGTTTGGCGCAATTGTTCATTTTTTACACCTCTGAATGTATTGCGATGCATCATGTGTTTTCCCTCCTTACACCTCTGAATGAATGTTATGCATTGCATCATGTGTTATGTTCTTACACCCCTACAGGTATGGTGATATGTAGGTGGTTGTTTTCTCCCTAGTACAGGTGGTGCTAGTGAGGTCCTGTTACCAGTGATTACTGGTTGTGTGCTCTATTTTTATATTGGGTGCTACAGTGATTTTACATTCAAAAGTGCTATTTCTAAAAGTGCTAATTCTAAAAGTGCTGATTCCTGACAGTGGTCCAGGTGGCCCTGTCTTGTAAATATCCCCTGTAAATTCTGCCCGTGCCTCTGGCACATTGTAAAGTGTGTGTTTTATCTAATGTGTTTTGGTGTAATACAAAGGCTATTTTTATATATAACCTTGTGTGGAGTTTCCTTTGTGGTGGGCCTTGGGTGTTGTTGCTGGGGTGCGTGCGCAAATACTTAACTCATATCGCCTCCAAGTTTAGCCTTGCTGCTCGCGCCACGTTACCTAGAGGGTGAGCAGGGGTTATCTTGGCGTGTAACTCCCTTGCCCTGACTTAGAAGTGGTGGTCTCTGACTGACTTTGGCGCAAGCCCTGGCCAGCCAGGGATCCCATTTCTAACATTGGCGGCAAGCGGTGAGGATAAGGATTTGTGTTTGCGTCGTACCACAGTGGCAACTGGCCACATTACAAAACTCTGCATTTTAGATGACCACATTTTAGGGGATTATTGTTTTTGAAGTTCCATTATTTTCTTCTCCTGAAGATATCATTGCGCAATTGTGTCCAGTACATTTGTTCCCCTGCCCCGCGCCCAGAGTTTGGTACCTGTGTCACATGTGGTCAGGTTGAGGAATCAGGGGTGGTAGAAACTGCCTTACCAGTCCGAGGGGGGGGTTGTGTGTGGATGAATGGTGTGTGGCACTAGGCAAGTGAGTGTGAGTTCTCTGGGATAGGGAACTTGCTGAACCTTTGTGAATTGTGTACTCCTGTGTAAGCTCAGACCCCTAGGTTTCCTGTGTGATCTTGTCTCTAGAACGTCTGCCAGAATGGAGCTTGTTTTTGATGTCAATGATCTAGGCACATACGGTGTGTGGGAGCTGAGACGGTTCTGTGAAGAGAGAGGCATAGGGGCTGATCAGTCAGACTGGTACGAACTTAGGGACCGCCTGGTCAGATGGCAAGAGGGTCAATGGGATCTTGAGCGCAGTGAGGAAAGGGCCTGGGCCTCACACCATGAGGGTGGTGGGTCTGTGGGGAGCCCTGAAGATTCAGAAGAGGAGGAAGAAAATGACAGCACAGGGACGCCAGCAGATAGTGAGGACCCCATAGATAGGGAGTCCCTTGCTGGGTCCAGCGTAGGAGGCAGCGCCTCATCCCTTTCCCTGTCCCCAGAGGAGCTGGAAGATAGGAGGAGAGAAAGGGAGCACCAGCTGGCTTTAGAAAAGCTCAGGTTGGAGCATGCCCAGGCTATGGCGCAGCTGGAGCTTAAGAAGCAACAGCTAGAGACTGAGATGGTCTTAGCACAGGAAAGGATAGAGGAGGCTGAGAGGGCCTCCACCAGAGGCAAAGTACCTCTGGAGGGTAGACTATCCCCTGCGCGCAGTTTTAATTTTCTGGATTCCCCGGGGAGGGTTGAGTCCAGTGGTGGCAGCTATTTAGATCTCAGTGTAGAAAGTCCCACTCCCGGTTCCCACAGTCTGGTACCTGTTTCCCTAGAAGAGGAGTATAGGTTGAAATTCAGGGGCAGTAGGAAGCTGTCTCGCCAGTCTTGGGAGGAGTTTGCAGGGGACTGTCAGTGTGCACTGATTGAGTGGTTTGAGGTTCCCACGGGACCTGATTTTGACAAACTGTTTGATCTTATTCTCAAGGAGCAGGTGCTCAGTCGTTGTTGGCCGGAGTTGCGGCAACACTTGTTGAGGTGTGAAACCCTGGATCCTTGGGAGCTTGCTAGTGAAGCAGACCGCTGGGAGAGTGCCAGAGGTTCTCTAGAGTCATTAGGGAGTGACTCCAAAAGTAGTGGTTCAGGTATCCTCCAGCCCAGCGTGGTGGAGGAGGCTCAGTGTAGCCCAGCTAGGTCCCAGGATAGCGAGGAGGGTGTAGGGGCTCACTGCCTGGCTCAGTGGAGCAGGAGTGAGGGGGAGACCGAGGGTCCCCAGACGCCCGAAGCCCTGCCTCAGGACTTGGATGGTTTCTTGAGGGAACACCAGGTTGGGGACCTAGGCTGTCCTGTTAGGCCATTTGAGGATGATCTCCTAGTGTCTAGGGAGCCTGGAGCATCTGTAACTAGAGCTCCAGGGGTTCCAGTGTCCGGCAGTGCTACTCCAGGAGGGAGTGCACAGAAGTCCGAAGTGAGGAGTGATTGGGGGATGAGTTTCCCAGTGGATGCACCAGTGGACCAGAGAATAGCCAGTTGGGCTAGATCTTCTTGGGGGGACCCGGGTGGCGCCACTTCTGGTCTGGGGGATCTTTGCGCACTGTCAGGTGGACAGGAGGCGGGAGATCTGCGCCAGGCAGACAGTCACACAACATATGTGTCATTTGTTAGCCTCAGGGGGATGGTGTGTGAATCCCCAGAAGTCCTAGAGTGCCAGGCAATTGTTCCACCAAAGGTTTTAGACCGGAGGTTGGGAGGCCAGGTTCAGGATCAGCCTGACCTGAAGGGTAGGACGACTGTAACCAGTGTCCTGACCGGTTCTTCCAGAGGAACTTCTCCAGTTGGGAGAGGGCAGACCTCTGGAAGGGGGTGCAGAGGGTGGGAGAGCCCACCTCTGACCCCGGTGAAACCTGAGGGGTTAAACCCTGGGTTGGAGTGGCGTTGTAAGGGTACCCCTCGCAGGAGGAGGAGGAACCCTAGAAGAAGAGGTAGGGGGAGGAGAGCCTTCCCTGAGACTCCTGGTCCGCCTGAGGTTGTAGACCAAAGGCTGGAGAACCAGTGGCAGTCTAGTCCTGTCTTGCAGACAGGAAGAGTGGAGAATGGCTACTATGTGCCAGGGGTTACTACCCCCCGCTCTGCGAATTGGCAAGGACCAGTGGCACCTGGGTGGCCCAGGGCCTGGTCCTGGCCGCGGACAGCTCGGGAGTACCAGTGGGGTAGCCCAGTTGGTCCAGACAGTGTTTTGAGAAGGAATCCCATGGGTTCACCGTGGCGTAGAACAGGAGGGTGTCCCTGCAGTTGCGGGCCCGCGTCCGTGTTCTTTCGCCCCAAGCAGGGAAGTCCATCACGGTGGTGATTGTTCTCCTCTGCGTTTTGGCTGGAAGGGGGTTGTGTTGGACTTGGCCCTTATGGCAGGTTCACCCCTAAACTTTTTGCTTGTTTGTGACCCTGTGTTAGTGATTTTTGGGTCTCTGCGCACTTTTCCCTGGGTCCCAGAGTGAAAGTGCGTGCGTGTAGTATGGCTGGCCTGCCCTCCCATAGGAATGTATGGGGAATGTCTGTGTCCCTGGTAGTTCCTGATGCGTGAGGCGTGCCTTCTCGAGTTTGGTATGTGCGAACTCGTGAGAGTGAATGCTTCGCAATGGTGTGTGTTGCATGAGTGTGTCATATGTAGAAGTGCCACTTCTGGGAGTAGGCATATTAGAGTGAAATATGCCTGCCGTGAGATTGGCTGGAGCTGGCTGGTGAGCCTGGCTCCAAGAAGGCTGGATGGGTCTGCCCGGTGGTGAGTGTGAGATTAGCATGAGTGATGTGTGGGAGGAGTGTACCGGTGTCCTGGATGGGCTGGGTTTTCCCCACACAATGCTGGCTCCGCCCCCCAGTGGTGTGTCTAATGTCCCTAGCCCTGCCAGTGAATGAAATGGGTGGTTGAGCAATCAAGAGTGCTCCAAAACCAGCTGCGACTGGTTTCTCCCCCACCCTGCACCCTTAGACAAAGGAATGAGGTGTATAAAAATGGGGCTGTGTCCCCACAGAAATTGTTCTCTGCCAGGATCCTGCCTGAGGGGGCTGTGGCTGCTGTTGCTGGGCCAGAGGACCGCCACTTGGAGTGTCTCCCTGCCTGGAGACCCAGTGTGCTGGCTCTGGGCCCAGCCTTGCCCCCTGCCTGCCCTAAGGACTTTTGCTGGGCTTGTTGCTGTCTTATAGCGCCTGGGAGCGCTATATTTGTCTTGTAGCGCTTGGGAGCGCTTTTTGAACAGCCGGTGCCCACCCGGCATTTGCCCGCCTAATTTGCTGATTTTGAAGCCCCTGGCGAGTGCCCACCTCGCCAGGGACCGTGCTGCTATTTTTGTGGCCATAGCGAGAGCCCACCTCGCCTTATTTGAATTATCGGGAGCTCACCCCGTGTGGAAATCACCGCCGCAGCCCAGGAACCCGGCCGGGCCGCCGCGCTGCCTACAGCGACCCGGAAGTCCCGCCTCCACACCCCCAGGGCCGCGCTGCCATTGGCGGCCCTGAACCGGAAGTCAGGCGGAACAGGTGGGACAACCGGAAGTCGACAGGAGCCCACCCTGCGCTCCGGTACCAGGACGTGCAGCGAGAAGAGTGAGACTGGGCGCAAGGTTCCCCAGGGCAGGAGAGCCCCGGAGAGCAAGAGGAGCCCCGCCCGCGGCCCCAGAGCGACCGTCTGAGAAGTGCTGCAGGGAGCGAGGCTCCCGTGTGAGGAGGAGAGCCCCGTGTCCAGGAACAGAGAGCCGGAGCAGCCGGAGCACCAGGGGCGATCCCCGCCAGAACCCGGTGAGTGCAGGTGCTTGGAAAGAGGAGAGGGGGGCGTCGGGACACATTGCCGGTGTCCGCCCCGCCCCCTCTCATTAGCGCGACCTCCGGGAGCATTTGGTCATTTTCAGCCCACGAAGGGCTCAGGAGGCAAAAGTGGTAACGAGCCCTGAGAGGCTCGTGAGGGCATTTTGTCTCTTGCCCTGAGAGGCTCTTGGTTGCCACAGTTGTTTTAAGAGTCCCCAGTGAGGGACTCCAACGAGCGGGGGCATATCTCCAGAGCCTGAGAGGCTCCATCCGGGGCCATTGCCAGTTTGAGTCCCCAGGAGGGGGACTCCGCCGATTTGGCCGCAGTTTGTGTTTGAGCCTGAAAGGCTCAAGGAGGCATTTTTATTGAGTGAGAGCCCAGAGAGGCTCAGGGGCCATTTGTTTATTCAGAGCCCAACGAGGCTCCAAGGGGACAGTCATTTTGCAGAGCCTGTGAGGCTCCCCCATCGTGTTGGCCCCATCATTGTGCTACCCAGTTGCCCAGCACTTTGTGGGCAACTGCCACGTTTAGGCCCCCTGACATTGGACACAGGGCGTCCTAGCCCCAACAAGGCCAGAGGGCCTAGGGACAGTCACAGGTGGTGACTTACGTGAGTTTGGCGCAATTGTTCATTTTTTACACCTCTGAATGTATTGCGATGCATCATGTGTTTTCCCTCCTTACACCTCTGAATGAATGTTATGCATTGCATCATGTGTTATGTTCTTACACCCCTACAGGTATGGTGATATGTAGGTGGTTGTTTTCTCCCTAGTACAGGTGGTGCTAGTGAGGTCCTGTTACCAGTGATTACTGGTTGTGTGCTCTATTTTTATATTGGGTGCTACAGTGATTTTACATTCAAAAGTGCTATTTCTAAAAGTGCTAATTCTAAAAGTGCTGATTCCTGACAGTGGTCCAGGTGGCCCTGTCTTGTAAATATCCCCTGTAAATTCTGCCCGTGCCTCTGGCACATTGTAAAGTGTGTGTTTTATCTAATGTGTTTTGGTGTAATACAAAGGCTATTTTTATATATAACCTTGTGTGGAGTTTCCTTTGTGGTGGGCCTTGGGTGTTGTTGCTGGGGTGCGTGCGCAAATACTTAACTCATATCGCCTCCAAGTTTAGCCTTGCTGCTCGCGCCACGTTACCTAGAGGGTGAGCAGGGGTTATCTTGGCGTGTAACTCCCTTGCCCTGACTTAGAAGTGGTGGTCTCTGACTGACTTTGGCGCAAGCCCTGGCCAGCCAGGGATCCCATTTCTAACAGTAACTATAAAAACTATTGTAACAGGGACATCTGGTGTTAGTAACGATCACCTTGCTGGGGATTTTCTTAGTACTTTTTTAAGCTTTTTGCACATTAGTACTTTGCACTTTATACCTTTTATTGATATGAATTGTAATACGGTGTATGATGATTTTTATCTTGTTGCATTTTAACTGTTTTTAATGTACGTATTTCTTGTATTTGTTTTTAATATATTATGTATTTTGCCATTGTCTTTGTATGATATTAAGTTATCGCAATAAAGTATTTTGACTGACTGACTGACTGACATTGGCTGTATGGGGGCTTGTGGGGGAAGCAATGTTTTAGGATATCCCCCTTGCCCCCCTCCCCCTCCGGCTATGGGCGAGTGGTGCGGGCCCAGGAAATACAGGACTGGGATTAGGTAGGGCTGGGAGAAGGCAGGTTAGGGGACATTTGGTGATATTGCAAGGAGGTCCTTTTTAATTAGGATATAGTTAGGAGTGGGAAGTTCCGGCAGATCAGCTCGAGGGAGGGAAGGGGTGTGGGGAGTCTGGGGTGAGTTGTGAAATAGTCCTGGTGAATTAATATACTTTGGATAAAAGAAGTTGTTGTTTGGAACATGGGACATGGGGCAGGGAAGCAGTTGGAAAGGAAAGGTGTTTGCGGGTGTAGGGCAAAAAAAAATTGTTAGGGGCGGTGGGACCCTTGTGGACAAGTTTACATTGATGTATTATAATGTATTGTAATTGCATTTATATAGCACTTACTACCTCTGACGGGGCGTTGAAGCACTTTTTTAGTGAGTTGCACGCTATTCTGGAACCCATTAAGGATTAGTGGTGAATTTGTATAGTGAAAAATATGAAAGTAATTTGAATGGTGGAAATGTTAGTCATTTATTTGGATTGAGAAGGATAGTGGAGGGAAAAAGGTTTGCATTTATGTAGCGCTTGCTACCCCTGATGAGGTGTTGAAGTGCTTTTTCAGCAAGTAGCACACTATTCCGGAACTTATAAAGGATTTGTGATGAATTAGTATAGTGAAATATGAAATTAATTTGAGTGGTGGGCATGTTAACCTGTTATTTGGATTGAAAAATATTGTGGAGGGATGGTTTGGAGCCACACCAGTAGGAGGAGGATTGGTATGAGTAAAAGGGAAGAGTAGGGGTAAGAGTCAGAGGGGAGGGTTTAGAAAGGCTTGTTTTTGGGGATTGGAAAAGTAAAAGGTATGAGATGATGCAACGATAGGTAGAGTAGGGAAGAGCCTAGAAAGGGGTATTTTGGGGATCAAAGTAGTGGCATGAAGTTTGGACGAATGAGAGAGTGGAGGGAGAGGATATATAGATAGAGGTATAGAGAGAGAATTAGGATAGTGCATTGGAAAGAGTAGTAGAAAGAAGTTTGAGATGAGTCGGAGATTTGAGGTAGCAGAAAAATATCAACTGCAGGTTCCTGGAGTCAAAGGGAAGGTACACAGTCAAAATATCGAGTTGTAAATATCGACCTACACAAATATCGAGTTAGAAATATCGAAGGTAAAGAATATCGATGTCAAGAATATCGTGGGACAGAATATCGACCCTAAGGTAAGCAATATCGATTTTTTTTATTTCGATGTAAGTAATATCGAAGTCAGTAATATCGATATCAAATATATTGATGTTAGTAATTTCGATGTTACTAATATCGATATTTGTAATATTGTTATGTATTTTAGTATGTATTTAATATGTATGTGTTATATGTTTTTTGTTAAGTATTTTACTTGTTTTAAGTTATATGTGAACTATTTTCATATATTTATAATGTTATTTTTAGGTCAATTTTATGTTTTAGTACAGGAGCGGGTTGTGGGTTTATAGGGGAATAGGGTGGGAAGTAATTTAATTATATTAAATTACATATTACTTTTTAGGAATTATAAATTAATTTTAGTTAATTTTTGCGTTTAACTTCTGTAGCGGGTAGTGGGTTTATAGGGGAATTGGTGGGAAGTATTTTAATTTTAATTTAGTAATGAATTATTGTTATTTATTGGTATTGATAATTTATGTATTTTTAATTAATTATTAATTGGCAATTAATAATTTTAATTGGTAATTAATTGTTTTAATTGGTAATTAATATTAGTAATTGGTAATTAATTTATTTAATTGGTAATTAATGTTTGTAATTGGTAGTTAATGTTTGTAATTGGTAGTTAATGTTTGTAATTGGTAATTAATGTCTTTGATGTGTAATTAATTTTTGTAATTGGTAATTAATTTATTTAATTGGTAATTAATTTATTTTTTATAGAAAATTATTTGTAAATAATTTGTAATTAATGTGTTATATAAAGTATTTTTTGGCATACAAATAATATTATTGTTTAATGTTTTTTAATTGGTAATTAATTATTAATAATATTTGTTATGTTTTTACAATATTTTATTGCTTAATATTTATTATTTGGTAACTATTATTTATTAGGGGAGGAGCTTAGCGCGCATCCAAGATGGTCGCGTGAGCACAGGGCTCCCCGGACCCTCGCCACTCTTCGCAACTGATCCTGATAACATCCTGAATTCTTGGACGGATTCTCAAAGATGAACCCCGACTGAGTCTATAACTCTTTTCAGATTTTAATTCGGACTCGGGAAACCGAAATTACAGCGATTTGAACTTTTGAGGCCCACCTTGAGGCGAGCCGGGGACTTGGTGACTTGTGAAGCCAGGACGAAGTTGAACAACAACGGCAGTGGGGTCTCCTCAGTAGCCCTACTCCAACTTTCAGTTTCGTTTCTGGGTCCTGGCATGGTCTGATTACGAGACAGTTTCGCTTAGTCGGGGACCTGTCCAGCCTCCATTCAGTGTGAGTGCTACCTCACCATCACAGCCGCTTGGGTCAAGTCGTGACTTTGTCTTGGCCGCACGAGCCAGTTTTTGTGGACTTTTGGTGCCTTGCCCGCAGGCGGCCATTTTCACTAGGTCTCGCGGGCCCCTCCGGGGTGCATCTTCCAGCATGGCGGCCAGGGGCGACGTCGAGAAACGGAAAACTAAGACGCCCCTTCATGGGGGACCGGTCCAATCCAACGTTATGGACCGGTACACTCAATCCAAAGGTTCCCCTGGAGTCCCCAGCCGTACCCCGGAGGACGCCAAAGAGGACCCATCCGCCCCTACTGATTTGTCCCTGCAGGACATCATGGGCGCCATTACCAACATGAAGGACACCATCGGCCAGCAATATGAGGCTCTTGCTCATAAAATTGACACGGTTGCCATTGATGTCACCCTGAACAGGGCCGACCTGTCCAAGACCAATGAGAAGGTGAAGTCTTTGGATCTGAAGACTTCTAGCCTCACGGCCGATGTGTCGGAACTTCAGACCGAACTTGGCAATTTGAAATCGGCTAATGACTTGATGTCCCATCGGCTGGAGGATTTTGAGAACAGGGCAAGACGCAACAACATACGCATCATAGGTGTTCCGGAAAACCCCGAGACTCACTCGATTGACCTCCTGGTTGAAGATCTTGTCCTGAACCACCTTGCCCCTTCTGGACTGAGCAAGTTCTTCGCAGTGGAGCGTGCCCATTGTGTTCCGGGCGGTAAGCCCAAGCCGGGCGCTCCTCGGAGGCCTATCATCGCAAAACATTTTCATTTCAGGGATCGTGATGCTATCCTGCAGGCATCGAGAGTGAGCGGCCCGGTGAAATTTGAAAATTCCACGGTTCATTTTTTCCCGGACTTTACTCAGCTTGTTCAGAGACAGAGGATGGGCTTTCAGGGAGTTAAACGACGTCTCCGGGACTTAGGATTGAAGTACGTGATGCTTTTCCCTACTAGGCTTCGTGTGGAATACGAGGAGCGGACATTCTTTTTTGATCGGCCGGAAAATGTGAGTGACTGGCTGGATTCCCTGCCTGGCCGAAACGACCGGACGGAGCACCCTGGTGGTGCCGAGGGTGGTGAGCCTGCACAGAAGTGACCTTTCGGCCCCTGATCTCCGAATACTAGACATTGCTCATCTGGGTTCTATTTCTTCTGTATATTATGTTTTATTGTTGTCCCCTTCCGGGTGCGGGAGGGACGGGCCTCTTTCCTCCTCCAGGGTCTTTTTATAGAATGGGAATGTTAGGGCGACAGGCACACTGCATATTGGGGTGGCTTTTTAGTCTACTGCAGGGGTGCAGGGAGGGGGGAGTTGTAACGGGCGCTGGTTGGGGGGTGGGATGGGGTGTTTGTGAATGTGTTTTTCTTTCTCAAGGCGACGTATTGGTTTCTTCTCTGCTTCAAGTGTCCTGCTCTTTGTGGGGTGACTCATGCATCATTTGTGGGGATGGAGGGTAGTGGGTTAAGGTTACTATTTTGGAACGTCAATGGATTGGGTGATCGCATAAAACGGGTTGTTGTACTGCAGTATCTGCGTCGCTTGTCTCCTGATGTGGTACTTTTGCAGGAGACGCATTTGGTGGGAAATATGTGTCATGCTATGAATAGGTGGGGTTATCGCTTGGTCGCACACTCCGGGTTCACCACTGGTTCCAGAGGGGTGGGTATTCTGGTTCGGTCTTCTCTCCCTCTAGAGATTGATAACGTAATCCTCGACGACAGAGGGCGTTGTTTATTTATTTATTTATTTTGAAAGTTTTATATAGCGCGAACAAGATCTTTGCAGATATCAGAGCGCTTTACAGAGCAGGGGATACAATCAGGAGAGTGAATAACAGGCCATTAGGTATAGCGTAATTGTAGGTAATAGGCACAGTAAAACAGATACATCAACAATGCAAGTAGTACAAGTAAGTGTGAGCATAGACAGTCAGGTAAGTCAACAATACAAATAATACAGATAATCGCAGGGATCGAACAGATAATACAGATCGGTGCAGAGACTTTAAAAATCCACGGTAATAGTTCAAGTGTATTTAGCCATGAGGATAGCTTTTACTTCTTTTTTAAAGAGTGTGATGGAGGAGATAAGCCTGGTTTCAGGAGGGAGTGAGTTCCAGATCCTGGGTGCCATTCCTGAGAAGGAGCGTTTATAAGTTTTTTCCTTCCGGAATCTTCGAGGTTTTAGCAGAAGATTGTTTGTGCCTCTAGTGTTTCTAGAGCCGCCAGAGATTGTCAGCTTCTGGGTGAGGTATCCGGGTGAGCTCAGGTGTACAGCCTTGTGTGTCATGCAGGCAATTTTCAGATGAATTCTGGCTTCAAAAGGCAGCCAGTTCAGGGATTTCAAGTCAGGGGAGATGTGCGAGTGTTTTTTTGACCCAGTGATGAGTCTCGCTGCAGCGTTTAGAGAAGCTCTTAGGGGTGCAGTAGTAGTTAGCGGGAGACCACAGAGGGCGATGTTGCCGTATTCTATTCGAGGGATGACTAGTGCTTGTACTGCAGTTTGGAAGTCTTTGGCTGGGAGGAAGGGTTTAAGTTTCCTCAGGGTATTGATTTGGTAGTTCGCTCCCTTAGTTGCCTTGCTGATATGTTGCTGCATGTTGAGATTGGTGTCGAGTGTTATGCCTAAAGATTTTGCTGAGTCCACGATAGTGGGTTGGACATTGAGTGCAGTTAGGTGTTTAAGCCAAAGTTGAGTGGTAGAGATCTTCGCGGGAGGTGAGATCAGTAGGAACTCTGTTTTCAAAGCATTGAGTTTGAGATGATTGTCAGCAAGCCAGGCTTGGGTGCTTCTGATCGTTGAGTTCAGCAGTAAAATGTCTTTGGGGGATTGTAATTTGAGATATAGTTGGGTGTCATCGGCATACATGTGAAAGAGTACATTGGATGCTTGTAGCAAGGTGGTGAGCGGTTCCATAACTAGGTTGAACAACGTTGGGGATAGGGAGGATCCTTGGGGGACACCTAACGATACAGGTATTGGCGCGGACATCAGGTTGTTGCTCTTGAATTTCTGCGACCTGTTGTGTAGGAAGGAAGTGAACCACTTGAGAACAGTCCCAGATAGACCCATTCTTGTGTTTAAAAGTTCGAGTAAATTCTCATGTTTGACGGTGTCGAATGCTGATGAGAGATCAAGAAGGATGAGGAGGCAGGTATCATTTTGATCTAGGAGTTGTAGGGCGTCGTCAATTATGTGAGTCATAGCAGTTTCTGTACTGTGACCTGCTCGGAAGCCTGATTGATGAGGGTTGAGGAGATCAAACTGATCAATGTGTTTAGTCAATTGTAGTTGTGCGCATTTTTCCAGGAGTTTGGCGAGAGTGGGAATATTGGTAATGGGACGGTAATTGTTTAAATCAGATGGGTCGGCTGTAGGTTTCTTTAGTAAAGGTGTGACTTGTCCAACTTTGAGGGAGTCAGGGATGGTTCCTTGTTGAAGTGAGCTGTTGATAATTTTAGTCCAGAGTGGAAGGAGCAAAGGGGTGAATTCTTTGACAGCGTTAGCAGGGAGGGGGTCCGTGAGGTGATTGGAAGGTTTCAATGTGCTGAGCAGTTTGCCAATTTCTTCTTCAGAGTAGGTGTCAAAGGATGACCATGAAGCATTGTTTTTTGGTTCAGTGGGTTTACAGTGGGGTTTGGAGTAGAGGCTTGCGTCAATGAGGAGATCACTCTTTATGTTGTGAGTTTTTTGGATAAAGAAAGCAGCGAAGTCTTCACAGGAGGGTGCTTCGCGCATAGGGCTGAGTGGTTGGGGTTGTTCCTTGGATTGTGTACTGATTAGCTCAAACAGTTTTCTCGGACGTTTTTTTGCTTGGTCGAGCTGGAGGCTGAAGAAGTCTGATTTTGAGCGCTTTATTTTCCTGAAGTAGGCGTTTCTTTTTTCCTTCAGGGTTTTTAGGTGCAGTGCAGAGGGAGCTGATCTCCAGGTGCGCTCTGCCATTCGCATGGCTCGTCTATCCTCATTGAGACTCCCGTCGTACCATGGATTGGAGATTTTAGCGGAGACTCTTTTTAGCTGCATGGGTGCAGCCTCATTAATTATTGAGGTCATGGCATTGAGCTAGTGGTCAGTCAAGGATTGGACGTCCGTAGCGCCGGAAGGAGGGAGTAGGAGGTCGCAGCTGTTAGGGGGTAGGGAGTTTGGGTTGAGTTTTTTCAGGTCTCTTTTCCAGACTTTAGGCTTAGAGGATTGCACCATGTTGAATTTGACCTTTTCGTTGATGAGGAAAGTGACAATATGATGATCTGACCAGTCACAGGGTTGGATAGACTCAAGTTGGATAGCGTCCTCTTTGGAGATGATAAGGTCGAGGATAGAGCCTTTCTCATGGGTCGGGCTGTTGCATAATTGTGTGAGGTCAAGGGCATCGAGGAAGTTTTTAAGACTATTTACCACCGCATCATTGTGATCGTTCCAGTGGAGGTTGAAGTCACCAAGGTATATTTGGGTGAGCTGTCGTCCGGAGTTGGTTGAGATCATATCCATAATTTGTTGGGCGAAGGTGAGGTTGTCCCTGGGTGGGTGGTAAATGCCGTGAAGAGAGCATATCGGTTTGCGCTCACTGAAAATATCGAGGCAGATGTATTCACAGGAAGTTGGAGAGGGTAGGGAAGGTGCGGTGACTTTCAGAACAGAAAGGTTGTTCCTGTATATGCATGCAATTCCACCACCTATCTTGCCAGACCTGTCAAGTCTAATGATGTGATAGTTGGGGGGAACCAGAATGTCCATTATAGGTGTAGAAGATTCGGTTAGCCAAGTTTCAGTTAAGATGATCAGGTCAAGGTCCAATGTTAAGATGAGATCAGCGATGGCGGAGGAGTGTCTAGAGGCCGATCTGCAGTTGAGGAGTGTGCATTTGAGACGGGGTGTGTCAACGGAAGTAGAGGGTTCTAGAGAGAGGGGGACTTTTCTAAGGTTATTGGGGACGGAGCTTCTGTTGTTTAGTGTGGGGGGTCTACGGGGATTTGAGTGTATCGTGGGAATGGAGAGGTGTGTGGCGGTTGTGTTGTTTAGGGGAGCTGGGTCGTAGGAGCGGAGGAGGGTGAGTGTGTCGAGGTCCGAAAGAGTGTTGCGTGGGCCCCGGGGGTGATTGTTGCGATTATGAACAGGGATCGCGGTCCAGTGTGGGGGGTGTAGAGTGGGAGAACCTTCCGGGCGGGATGGGGGCAAGATGGGAGGGGGGTGGTAGAGCGTGAGGGGTGACTGGGGTGTGTGCAGAGTAGTTCTTTGATGGTGTGCACGTCTTCTTTGATGGTGTGAATGTCTTCTTTGAGCTGGAGGAGGGTGGACATAATCTTGTCCAGCGTGGGATAGGTATTGGTGTTGGGGGTGGACATCAAGGGTGAGTGACTGACCTGGGAATGAGTGAGCGGGTGGGGGGGTGGGTTGGTGTTTGTGCAGGGCTCCGTGGCGTCGGTGCACGGGTTGGTGTTAGAGAGGAGATAGGGTTTGAGAGGGGTGGGTGTGGATGAAGTAGGGAGGAGGTTGGAGGTGCAGATGGGGGCATTGGTGGCAAGCGGAGAGAGCCGGGTGGAGGTTGAGTGTATGTTGGTGGTGATGGGGGAGCAGGTATGATAGAGAGGGCTGAGAGTGGGGGGGGATATGGGATTGGTGATGGTCCTGTTGTGGGGAGGGGGAGTTAAATTAATAGATGTGGTGTGCACTGCGTGATTAGTTAGAGGGTGGAAGTGAGGACTGAGAATGGGGGGGGGATAAAGGGTGGGATTTGTCTTTATGCGTGTCTTTCTGGTGCTGAACTAGGTTAGAGGGGTTGTGGGTGGGAGCTGTGATGTCAGGGGAGAGAGGAGTGGGAGTTGTATGAGTGGGGGTCCAGGGGTTGGTGGTGGTGGGGGGGCGGCTGGTGTATGAGGGGGAGAGATTTGTGTCTGTGACTGAGGAGTGTGGGGTGATTACAGCAGGTGGGAGATTGATTAGTGTGCTGGGGGTAGAGGTGAGGTGCGTGTCGTTCTGGTGCTGAGCTAGGTTAGAAGGGTTGTGGGTATGGGCTGTCAAGGCAGGGGTGATGTTACTGGAGGAGATGTGAGTGGAGGTCCGAGGATTGGAGAGGTGCTCTTTGAAAGTGGGGAACAGGTTGTCTAGTAGTTCCAAGTTCCTGTCTGTGGATTGAATTAGGACAATCCCGTTATTGTAGATAGTAATGGTGGTTCTGCCTAGGAAAAGTTGGGATGGTGTGATGGAGAGAGTTAGGCCATGAGCGGATTTCCTGGTGGTGGAGACGGTGAGTAAGGTGAGGAACGTTTTTCTCCATTGAGCTCTGCGAGTGGTGTGGAAGATGATATCGATGTTCAGGGATCCATTGACCGGTGAGAAGTAGGTGTCTACAAAGGGGGTTTCAGGGTGGGACCTCAGGAAGTTGTGTTTAAAGCGTTTAGCGGCTTTTTTGGTGAGTGTCGATGGGTAGTTGATTTTATATGTGTGCTTACCGATGGGCTCCATGTTGGGATGGCGGTATAGGTGGGTATGGGAGGGTGATCGATAGTGTTACACATGTGCAGAAAAACAAATGCAGACAGTAAGTTACATGGAACAAAAGTGACACTAGTGAGTAGCAAACATAACCAAAATATAGAGGTAGCAATCGGTGCAATCCAGAGCTAAAAGGTGAAATAGGTGCAGCTTACCAAATGTACAAGAAATATACAAACATATATGAAATAGAATTCGGTGCAGCTTACAAAATGTACAAAAATACACAAAAGTATATGAGGTAGCAATCGGTGCATTCCAGGAATAAAAGTGAAATAGGTGCAGCTTACAAGAGTGTACAGTAAACAAGTGGACGTATAATACTGATGATATCCTGGAACAAAATACAGGTGCAATCACAAAGCTACATGAGTCAAAATGACACTAGTGAGCAACCAGGAATATATGAGGTAGCGATCGGTGTATTACAAGTGAAGAAAAGTGTACAAGAGTGTACAGTAAGCAAGTGGATGTATAGTACTGATGATATCCTGGAACAAAAAACAGGTGCAATCACAAAGCTACATGAGTCACAATGACACTAGTGAGCAACCAGGAATATATGAGGTAGCGATCGGTGTATTACAAGTGAAGAAAAGTGAAATGTGTGCAGGTTACAAAAAGGGAAGCGATCTGTGCATTACAGGAGAGGGAAAAGTGAAAGGGTGCAAGTTACATAAAATGTGCAAAATACGATTAGAGATAGTCAAAATAGTCCAGTTCTTAGGTCAGATAGTGAGTAAACCAGTGGACGTAAAATACTGATGATAGCCTGGAACAAAATACAGGTGTAATCACAAAGCTACATGAGTCAAAGTGACACTAGTGAGCAACCAGAAATATATGGGAGGGTAAGACTCTTTCATTGCTCACTGTATACGTTCCCCCGGGTCTCCAGACCTCTACCTTCTCAGATGTTGGCCGGGTGATGCTGGAGCTCCCTGATAGTATTCTCCTTATGGGTGGGGATTTTAAATCTGTGCTTTCTGGCAATATGGACCGCCACCCCCCCAGGGATCTTCCTAATTCCCAGTCATGGCTCAGTGGGTTCTTGGACACCTTTGGTCTGGTAGACTGCTGGAGGTTAATGCATCCGACACAGAGTCAGTACACCTTTCACTCTGGGGCTCATGGGAGTCTCTCCAGGCTTGATTACATCCTTATGCCAGCTGCCCAGTCTTCCTCTGTTGGGGAGATCAGACACTTGGCCCGGGGCATTTCGGATCATTCTCCATTGTGGCTTTGTATGGACACTGGGGTGCACGCTGCGGGGCGGATCGCCCCTATCAACCCTAGGTACCTGCGTAATCCCAAGACTCGTAACAGTCTGATAAAGACCCTAGACCACTATTTTCTGGAGAACGAGGTGTCCGTTTTGTCCTCTGTGTCTCTGTGGGAAGCCTTTAAAACTGTTATTTGTGGACAGGCCCTATCTTTAATAGTTGAGACCAAGAAAGCTAGGAATCAGGAGGTCGTGAGTCTGGAGGCGGAAATACTGAAATTGGAGGCTGACCTAGAATCAGGCGTTACCCGGGATGGACTCCACGCCCTTGGTCTGAAGCAGTTTGACTATAAATCCCTTGTCACGGATGCTGCCAAGACAATGTACAGGGAACAGCAGGGTAGACTGTATGATGTTGGGGATAAGGCGGGTAAATTGATTGCCTGGCTTGACAAGAAGGAAAGAGCGAATCGTGCGGTCCCTGTGATTCAGACTTCGGATGGTGTGAGTGTGACTGACCCTAGCGAGATTGTGGAGTGTTTTGCTGATTATTTTCGTGTGGTGTACTCCCCGGTGTCCGATAGAGACGAGGATGACTCCCACTCATTGCTGCGGGACATTGCGCTGCCCTGCCTTTCTGAGGATGATCGAGAGTGCATGGAGGCTCCGTTGTCTGTAGACGAGATTGCAACCGCAATTCGTTCTCTCCGTTCGGGTAAGGCTATGGGGGCGAACGGCTTGCCTATTGAGCTGTACAAACTGCGCCCGGATAAAGTCGCACCATATCTTCGCGATATGTTTATGGAGTCACGTGATCTTGGCATCCTCCCTTGTGACCAGCGTTTGGCAAAGATCGTAGTAATTCCCAAGGAGGGCAAGCCTCGTGATCGTTGCGCATCATACAGTCCTATCTCCCTGTTGAATGCTGAGCCTAAGGTTCTCGCCAAGGTCCTCGCTAATCGTCTACTTACAGTAATTTGCGACCTGATCCATCCGGATCAATCCGGTTTTATTCCACACCGGAACACTGCTCTCAATTTGCGGCGCTTACATGGTGTTCTCGCTAGGGCGGGGTCTCTTCCGGAGCCGGCCATCTTGGCTTCCTTGGACGCCACCACGATGGCCTTCGATACAATAGAATGGCCCTATCTCTGGGCCGCCCTGGCGAAATTTGGTTTTGGTTCGGAATTTGTCGGATGGGTGAAACTTTTATATACGGAACCGCTGGCTCAGGTGGTGGTCAATGGTCGAGTGTCCCAGTCCTTTACTCTCGCGAGGGGTACTAGGCAGGGGTGCCCGCTGTCCCCCCTGCTCTTTGCTCTTGCCTTAGAACCGCTTGCAGCCTGGCTCCGATGGGAGCCATCGATAAAGGGCATTCAGTGGGCCTCCGATTTTGAAGACCGAGTCTCGTTGTACGCCGACGATATCCTCTTGTACCTCACCTCCCCTCGTAAATCCCTTAACGTCCTGTTTGACGTTCTCACCTCGTTCGGCAAGAACTCTGGTTTGATCATAAATTGGTCTAAATCTTGTGTATATGTCATCTCGGGCGGCCTTCACCCATTACCAAGTAGGTTTCCCATTCAGATCTCTCAATCCGGCTTCAAGTATTTGGGGATCTTTATATCGCTAGACCCAGCTGCCCGCTATGAGCACAATCTCCTTCCTCCTCTCCGACAATTGAAATTAGACGTGGTTCGGTGGCGTAGATTGCCGTTGTCGCCACTCGATCGCGCGGCACTCTTTAAAATGATGTCCCTGCCCCGGTTTCTATACGCACTCCAGAACTCGTTCGACGTTATTCCGGCAAGCTACTTTCGGGAGGTGGAAGGTTTACAGAGGAGGCTCGTTTGGGACGGCCACGCACGTATCGCTCTTGCAAAGCTAACTCTCCCCTGGTATGACGGGGGCATGGTGCTCCCGGATATCAGGAGGTATTATTGGGCCTCCCAGTTGTCCGCAATTAACCACACAATGTATGCACCCGGTCCAAATCCGGCTTTCGAGATGGATAAACACCAGTTACCCGGCGGTAACTTCAATAGAGCACTCTACTCTCGGACAGCTGGGAGGAACCTAACGGGACCCACCAAGTTTGCGGTGCGTGTGTGGAAGGATGCAAACGCGGCCATGGGATGGAACGATCGATTGACACGAGCGACCCCTCTGTATGCTTCTGAAAGACTGGGATGCCTCTGGACAACGAAAGGTTTTGAGAAATGGGATATGATCGGTATAAGCAGAGTGGGTGACCTTTGGGTGAAAGGCGCGGTCAAGACCTTTGAGGTGCTTCAGAGTGAGTATGAGTTGAGTGATAGAGAGTTTTTCAGGTATGCGCAGGTCCGTCATGCTTTGACGTCGGTCTTCGCTACCGATGCTAATGTTCCCGAGTCCTCCCCACTCGAGGACCGTATACTTGATGGTCATCTGCCCGATAGTACGATCTCATTGATTTATAAGAAATTAATCAACAATCGGGCAGATCTCCTTGTGCGTCTCAGGGAGGCCTGGACCGGAGACGGGTTGGAGTTGGATGACGAAGACTGGCAGTCAGCACTGTCTTCCCCGAAAGAGGTCGCCATTCCCGCCCGTCTCCGTCTCGTCCAACTCAAAATTCTTCATCGGGTATATGTTACTGGTCCTCGTTTGGTTGCTATGGGCTTTTCCTCGGATGGGTTATTCAAGCGCGGGTGTGGATTGAGTGCTACCTTTCTCCATATCATTTGGGAATGCCGTGAGGTGGCGGCGTATTGGAATCGTGTGCATGCGGTAATGGAGTGTGACACTGGGGTCGCTCTGCTGCCTGAGGCTCGGAGGTGCTTGCTGAATGTGTGGGAGCCGAATGATTACAACGTCGCTCAGGCCCGGTGGGCGGCCCTTGGGAACATGATCGCAAAGAGGGATATTGCGCAGCTGTGGGGTTCCCAACGGCCCCCCGCCGTGTCAGTATGGAAGGAGAATATGGACTGGTGTATGTTTAGAGAGAAGACTGTATATTCGGCTAGGGGCAAGCCTAGGGCGTGGAGTAAAATCTGGGGTCAATGGAACGCCTACCGAGGTAACATCTGTACACCCCCGTTTGAGGACAATCCGGACATTTCTCTGTCTCCCTGATCCTGACATTCCTGGAAGAATTTACTCTTTTTCATGATTGTCTGACTTCCCCACTGACTCCCCCCCCCTGGTCATCTCTATTGCTTTCCTGATTATCTATCCTGTATTGAAGGTCCCCCCCCGTCGGAGCTCGACCTTGTCCATAATGCTTTCCGCCTTGAGATTTGTTTGTCTGTTTTTCCTTTTTGTTCTTTTCTAAAAAATCAAAAATAACTACATCCTGATTCCATCCTGTGTTGCAGAGAACTGTATCGTGTATTCTGCTGGTCCTCTAGGGGACCAGTCGCTGCTATGTGATGTTTTACGATTGCTTTTTATGTTCTAGCGGCCAGCCCCTGTGGTTGTAGGCCCATACTTGTAATGATATTGGTATTGCACAATAAAGTTTTTCCAAAAAAAAACCTATTATTTAATAATTGATATTTATTGTTAATTTATTGTTAATTATTTATTCAAATCTACTTTTTTTATATTAATGGGTATTTTTAAATGATGTTTAGTTATTTAAAATATTAAAACATTAATAAATGTAAATCTAAAAATTATTTCTAAGTATGTTTTATTTAATTTGTATGGTATCCAACGCTTTCCCTACTGTTGCACTCTATGGAGTTGGAATAGTAATTTTTACCCCTACGCTATCCAACGCTTTCTCTACTGTTGCACTCTCTGGAGTGGGAATAGTAATTTTTACCCCTACGCTATCCAACGCTTTCCCTACTGTTTCACTCTCTGGAGTTGGAATAGTAATTTTTACCCCTACGCTATCCAGCGCTTTCCCTACTGTTTCACACTCTGGAGTTGGAATAGTAATTTTTACCCCTACGCTATCCAACGCTTTCCCTACTGTTGCACTCTCTGGAGTGGGAATAGTAATTTTTACCCCTACGCTATCCAACGCTTTCCCTACTGTTTCACTTTTTGGAGTTGGAATAGTAATTTTTACCCTTACGCCATCCAATGCTTTCCCTACTGTTGCACTCTCTGGAGTTTGAATAGTAATTTTTAACACAACGCCATCCAACGCTTTCCCTACTGTTGCACTCTCTGGAGTGGGAAAAGTAATTTTTACCCCTATGCTAGCCAACGCTTTCCCTACTGTTGCACTCTTTGGAGTGGGAATAGTAATGTTTACCCCTACGCTATCCAACGCTTTTCCTACTGTTTCACTCTCTGGAGTGGGAATAGTAATTTTTACCCCAACGCTATCCAGCGCTTTCCCTACTGTTTCACTCTCTGGAGTTGGAATAGTAATTTTTACCCCTACGCTATCCAACGCTTTCACTACTGTTGCACTCTCTGGAGTGGGAATAGTAATTTTTACCCCTACACTATCCAACGCTTTCCCTACTGTTTCACTCTTTGGAGTTGGAATAGTAATTTTTACTCCTACGCTATCCAATGTTTTCTTTACTGTTTCACTCTCTGGAGTGGTAATAGTAATTTTTATCTCTATGCTCTACAATGTTTTACCTAATTTTGCATTTTCTGGAGTGGGAATAGTAATTTTACATTTTACGCTATCCAATGTTTTTAATACTGTAGATTTTTTTGGACTTTAAATAGTAGTTTTATTTATTATTTAGAATGAATTTAGATAAAGTATTATGTTATTAATTTTAAAAATATTGAAAGTATATTTAATTTTTTTAATTTATTAAAAATAATTATTTACTTTTTTATGTAATCATTTTATTTGTGAAGATCTATTTGTAATTTATAGTATTTTTAAATAATTTATAAGTAATTATAGTAATTATTAAAATGTATTATTAAGTAAATATATAATATATATTTTACATATGTCTTTAATTAATGGTATATTATTATATATCTATTATTTATTAATTTTAAACATTACTAAATATTTTTAACAATGTTTATTTTAATTATAAGTTTGCTTTGATAACTTTATTTCGGTCAATGACCATAAAAGTGCAATATAATATGTACAGGCACAGAAATAAAATCATAAATACATTGAAATTTAAAAAGTTATTAAACTTTGGTTATCAAAGATGAGAACAGATGAGAAGCAATAGACCGTTATTTCTTATTAATAAAAACAGTTCTTCTCCGCCACATGCCAAGTAAAAATCGGGAGACAGCAAAAACAATGGGAGGGGCGGTATCGTAGGTTAAAACTCTGCAAGCTTGTACCCAATGTCTGAAACCCAGGTTTTTGCATAATGGAATAATCCAGCATTTCCGAATTTCGCTATATGCCGGACAGAAAAAGAAAATATGTACAATGTCTTCCAGCGGTATTTACAAGCAGGGTAGTTGGCCTCCATCGATTTTGCCCATCTGGATGTCAGTGCCCCAATCGGTATAGAGCCGTGCCTCAGTTGGATGTATAGTTTTCTTGCAAGTGGTGGCTGCACTAGGTCCAGAAACACCTCCGTCCTGGGTTCGGCTTTCATCAGTAGGAACTCAATAGACAGCCTGCCCAGGGAAGTCGAACAATATAGCATTTTGAGGTTATGCGATCTTACAGCCGCCACTAGTACAGTCCTTTGCATCCTCGTGCAGCTGTCCTCTGGTGTGTCCCATAGTTGGGGTAGACCAATTTGGTAGAGGAGAGCCTTTACATGTGCCAACCAGGGTATGTTCTTATTCTTTAGCTGACCCCAAATTGTAATGAACTCTGCTCTAATGGATACAAGCTCCGGCACAGACCAGAGCCTTCTCCAGTAGAGCAGAGGTCGTGCAGCTACCAATTCGTTAATGGGTTCCAAGCCTAGATCCAAGCGTAGTGGTACGAGGGGCGTGCTTTGGGGAAGGGCAACCAGATGTCGCATGAAGGCCTGTTCAACCTTCAGTAGGTTGCATGCGTTTGTGTGTCCCCAGAGTTCTGCAGCGTACAAAGCTGCAGACCTGACTTGTGTTTTATATATCTCAAGGGCAGGGGTAACTGGTTTGAAGGTTGAGGCTCTGTGAAGTCTGCCTATGCCTCCCATAATCTGTGCAAGTCTCAGGGAAGATTTAGAAACCTGGTGGTCCCATGCAAAGTGCTCAGTTAACGTGACCCCCAGGTATATAAAAGTCTTGACTCGCTCTAGTGGAGTTCCATTCAGTGTGGGATTTGGGCGGGTGTGCCTCGGGGGATTGAAAATCATGAACTTGCTTTTCTCCAAGTTGACCTCCAATCCCCGCGAGGCACAGAAGGAGATAAACCCGTCCAGGACCCGCTGGATGCCCGATGATGTCCGCGACAAAAACAAAGTATCGTCCGCGAACATCAGAGCGGGCACCCTACCAGTGGCCAGGTGTGGAGCATCGTTGTCCCTAACACAATTAAGTTTATCTATTAGGCCATTAACATACAAGCTGAAAAGAGTGGGGGCCAGTACGCAACCCTGGCGTACGCCCCGGGTGACAGGGAAGCGAGCTGATAATTCCCTCATCCCTCCCTCACCTGTGCGTAATTCCCAGTGTGAAGTCTGATTAGGGCATCTAATAAATAGGGAGGGGACCAAGTTCCTCCAACACCGTCCAGAGCCTCTCCCTAGGAACCAGATCGAATGCGGCCCGCCGGTCCACAAAGACAAGGCAGAGGCTGCCACCCTCTACTCTTGCAGTTTTCCAATATAGGACCTGGAGCCGAAAGATCTGGTCCAAGGTCGAGACCCCTGATCTAAATCCGGCTTGGAGGGTGGTCAAAGTTTTATTCTCCTCCATCCAGCCCAATAATCTATCGAGTAGGATTCGGCCCATCAGCTTCTGGGTGGTGTCAAGTAAACTGATTGGTCTGTAGTTGGATGGGACGAGCGGGCAGCCCTTTTTAAAAATCGGAACAATCTCAGCTCCCAGCCAGGTCTCAGGTAATGCAGAGCCCTGTAAAACCGCATTAAACAAGACCATCAGGTATGGAGTCCAGATTTTTGGCTGGGAACGAAAAAGATCTCCCGGGAGCTTGTCAAGACCCGGGGCTTTATTCGGAAACAGTCTCTCAATTGCCAATTCAACTTCCCTGAGGGAGATGGGGTCTAAGCTATTAGTGGCGGTCCTATTTTGGGCATCCTGTTGCTCTGTCAGGAATCCTGGGCCCAAGGCCTCCGGCAGTCTATACTCGTGCAGGGGGTCTGGGGCCGTGGAAATCTCAGGAACTCGCATGGTGTCCCGATTATGGCAGGAGGGAGCCCCAGGACCCAGGACCCCCGGCAGTCGATACTCGTGCGGGAGGTCCTGGGCCGTGCAGGTCCGGGGGACCAGAACCCCGGGCCCCGGGACCTCCGGCAGTCGACTCTCGTGCCGGAGATCCTGGGCCATACAGGTCCGAGGGACCATAGCCACTTTGGACAACTTGTCCCGACCTTGACACACAGTTCCCTCCATCTCGGGACTTGTGTAAAGTGACTTAAAGTGTGCCTCCCGCACTATGGGAGCGATATTCGAGACCCCAGCGTCTCTCTCGCCTCCCGCCGAGGAGGTAGCAATGGCCCAAAAGGTCTTAGAGTCTTTTAAGAGGAGTGCCTGTCTCAACTCATCCCATCTGGATTCCTCCCACTCACTCTTAGCCCTGATGAGTACCTTCTTGTACAATAGTCTTGATGCTCGAATTTTTAGGATGTCCCTAGATTTAATTGCTGTAAGAAGATCTTTCTTTGATTTTTTACAGGCGTGGTCATGCCAGGGATGTGTTTTGGTTCTACGCAACTTAGTCCCACTAACCGGATAAAATACATCCCCTAGACTCTCAACTAACTTTCTGTGAGTCTCTATAGTCTGCCCATGGGAGGTGGTATTACCCATATCACTTATTAGTGGGATAGCAATCAGGTAGATTTCTGCAAGACGGGTAGGGAAGTCCAGACAGGAAGGCCATTTAACCCTTCTCCTGTTATTTGATATAATATAGGGTGGCACTATCAAGTTAGAGCTAGAATCAGGGTTAGTTAATCCAAATGCACCTGGCTTAAGCGTCAGGACCAGCGCATTGTGGTCGCTGTCGTGCCTTGGAACAACCCTAAAGTCTTTGAACCTTTCCCAATGTTTGGCTTCCAGCATGAGATAGTCAATGGTGGAAGTACGATTTGTCCTATTATATGTGGGTAGGCCGGAACTTTCGTTGTTAGCCCTTCCGTTGCATGCCCGCAAAGACATTGCAAGGGTCAAGGATTTGATTTGTAGTACTAGCGAGGTCCAGGCCTTTACCGGGGCAATCCTTGGGGCAGGAATATGCCAAAGCGAGTCGACCTCATCCTCCTCGCACAACTCGGATCCACCCAGGGGCTCGAACTGACCATTGAAATCGCCGCCGAGAATTATCGAAGTTGTGGGGTCAAGTGCCTGAAGGAAAAGGTCGAGTGCTTTAATAGTGCTCGATTCCTTTCCATCCACGGTGGGCCTAGAGTAGATATTTATGATAGCCACTCCAGATTTATTAACGGGCTTCAGTAAGACACATTGGATATCTGGGGATTTTGTATCCACATGGGTAGCCTGCACACCTAAGTGTAAGCCTACCCATATGGAAAGACCACCCGAAGGGCGGCCCTTCCCCCCAGAGACTGCAGGGATATCGTAGGTTGCGAAGCCGGGACTGGCACTCTCCTCTAGGGACCAATTATAAGTATTATTTACTTTTTTTACACATTATATTTTAACAGATATAAAACGATATTTTTAATTACGAAATTTTTAACATCAATATTTTTGTTTCGATATTTTTGTACTTACCATGTTGTAGATAGGATGTCGATATACTTGCCTTCGATATTCCAGCCTCGATGTTTCTGTGGTCGATATTTTGTCTGTCGATATTCTGTCATAGATCCAAAGGGAAATCATAGTTGATATACTTGCAGAAATCAAACATTTTGAAGCTTTAAAAAAGGGACATATTATGATACACACACCACTTTATTTTTTTGCAAGTACCTCAAGGAATGTAAGGATGCTGTCCAATGACCAAATAAAGGTGCATGTCCTTGGTCATCTTAGTAAAGGCTTCATGTGGAGAAGGGTGTGACGAGAAACATCCTTTACGATGCAACTTTTACCACGCAGTGCCTTTACAACGCAGGTTTTTCAACGCAAGTCATTACAACGAATTGCGCTGGGGGGCGCTGTAGGATAGGTAATAGTTTAATTTACAATCCAACACCTTCCCTACTATCCACAGGGACTGGAGTTGGAATAGTAAATTAAATTATTCACTATCCAGCACTCCCCAACGCAAGTCGTTGTAACAACTTGCATTGAAAAACCTGCGTTGTAAAGGTATGCGTGGTAAAAGCATGCGTTGTAACAACGTAAACCCTAACCTACAGTAGAAACCTCTGCCTCCATCGTGTGTGTGTGGTGGGGGGTGCAAATTCTCTTCATTGCGATGTTGTATCAGTCTTCTGCTTTGTGGAAGACTTCCCATGAGGTGGCATGAATGTTGGCTGTCTGGCAGGAAGCACAACCAATGAAGGTCTTCATACCTTCTTTCTATGTCATGTTATGTTATGTCATGTCATGTCATGTCATGTCATGTCATGTCATGTTATGTTATGTTATGTTATGTTATGTTATGTTAAGGAGATTTGGAATCCGCACAGCTACTCAAAGAGTGTCCCAGCGCGAGCCCAGAGTGATGGAAAAGAGAAAAAAAAGGGAGACGAGTTAATTAAAAAGGAAGGTCTTCAATCTCTTCCTGAAGATGTGAGGCTCCGGAAGGCGATGTAAGTCAAGTGGAAGTAGGTTCCTGACTACCACCGCCTTCTACCACAAGAACACTTAAGTTTTGGTGACGAACTTGTGTTAAAAACTAAACCAAAAACAAACATTTCTCACTGAAAGAAAAAAATTCGGATCTATTTTAAAGTGTAAAATAGTGATCAAATGTCAAGTACAGCGAAACGTAGATCAGAGTTCAGGCCTCTTAGCTCCAGAGCAAAATGATGAAGGGAGGCTTTACCTAAGAAACGTTCTCTGGATAAGAAGAATTAACCGGTAGGATTAGGGGAAGAGAGCTGTTTTTTCTCATGTGAGGCATTACGTTTCCCCATTTCCTTTATTATTAACGTAATAAAAGATGCATAAAAAAGTCTAAACACTGAATTTGCATTCTCAATTTTACACTAATATGCATGCATTAAAGAAAAACTAAACATGCCACTTGATCAGCATGAAAAATATAATTTTACTTTCTCATTTGGGTATTCCTGAATCTTATGTACAAGATTCATTGCTTAGTTAAGACCCCTTTAAAAGAAGTTAGTAAGTGTGTGTTTTACGCCGGACCCACCAAGTTGTCTGCAAATTTCACTACTTTGACTGTCAATGGCATCTATAAATACAAGATGCTAATGCAACAAGCTTTTGCAATGCAATTAGTCTTGCCTTTGGGACCATATTTGTATTTAGCTATGTAACACATTAGCCTGGGTGCTGAAACATCTACTGTTCTTTAACATGGAAGGAAAGTAAGCACTAAACTGCGTGACACGCCATGTATGGGAACACATGGAGAGAAATATTGCCTTTCAGTGGGAAATGGTATAGTCCAAAGCTCTGTTTTAATATAAAATCACAGCCTTCGATGGTCATATCACTGAAAATACAAGATTTGAAAAAAATATTATTGTCTACAGGTGCTCGTGGAAGACAATTTCTATGGACTGGAATCTAGAAAATGCTAAAGTCATTCTGGTATGTTACTGACCTCTGCTGGTCGTTTTCCATCAAGAAAGTTAAATAGTAGTGGGGGCGTGGCTTGACACGCAGCAGAGATGGCTGCTTTCTTTTGAGGTCCGTCACACTGCTGGTGCGGATGCTCATTTGATATGTAAAATGGACGATATTGCATTGCTCTTCAGCTTCGGAGAGCAGCGGAATACTACAGGAGCACTGGAGAGTGTTTTATTTTTTCGCAACACTCTTTTTGCGGCTGTGACACGGAAAGTCTCTGTCAGGATATTTTCCAAGATGGCGACCGCCCTGGAATTCTCCACACGACATGACATATGATTGCTGTATGTCACTCTCATAGCACTCATTTGCCATTTTTGCTGCTCTTTAAGGTACTGTGCTGTATTATCTTTGTTGGGCACTTTGCTGGATCCATAAGTATAGTGGTGTGACCCATCGTTCTGTGGAGGTGGCAACAGTCTATTGGGCTTTGTATCATTGCCTGCTCTGTTGATTAATTTCCATAATTCCCATACGCTACGAGGGATTTCTAATTGCCCTTCAACCCAGAGAACGTCGATCCAGCTTAAGAATGTTAAGAAGTGTTTTTTCCCCTTAATGTCACCTAATTTGAAGAGATGTTTTTATCAAGTATCAGTAGCAGCTGATAGAATCCTCTCACAGTTCTAGTGCCTAATGTGTGGCTTAATACCGAGCTGGCGGTACTTCAGTGGAGGAGTATTTTCTCGCAGGGCTGTATAGTGTGTCTGCGCATTTACAATCCCTTACAGTTTATTCCTGTTGTGGAGAGTCTACTCAGCATTATAACCTATATCTGGTTGGTGTCTGGTTTTCTCTGTGGTGCCATCTGTTTGTTGGCATATTTGCAACTTGGTCTCATTTCTTGGAGAGTTGTATACTGTGGTTACATTTTTATGCTCACAGCGTGATTTTTGGTTGTGAGTCTCTCATGATATATCAATCTCTGTTGCAATAGTAACCATTTAAGTATTTTGGTCTCTCTGAGTTTTACCTGTTTATGGTTTCAATGGCAGAAGGCATGGGTGTCACCCCTAAGGACAGAGATTCTAAGGACAATTTGAAGAGATCTAAACAAAATTCACCCACCCCAGATTCACCAGTTAAAAGCAATATGGAATCCGCCTCGACTTTAGATACCATACTGCTCAAACTTAATGCTGTTCATTATATAGCGCAGATCACCAAAACAAACACAGACTTACTTCAAGTTGAGGTGGCGGCTATCCGAACTGACCTTAAAAATCTCTCACTACGTGTCTCCAATGCAGAAACACGAATAAGTTCTGTGGAAGATTAAACAAATAAGCAAGCTAAACATGCTCAAAGTATGGAACGTTCCTTGGCTTCATTGAGAAGGGATCTGACTGAACAGGAGGACAGAAATTGTAGAAGTAACCTTCGTATTTTTGGTCTTCCGGAAGAATGTGAGAAAGTGGCTTCATCAATGGTGGACTTTTTGCTTACTTGGATTCCTTCAGTTCTGAACATTTCATTTCAAAAAGACTTCAAAATAGAACGTGCTCATAGAGTCCCCACCTTTAAACCTAAATAGCTATCTTCTCCAAGACCGGTGATCTTTAAACCTCTGCGTCATCAACATACTGAGCCGATCCTTGCCCACATGAGGAAGATTAAAACATTGCAATGGGAGGGGCACCGAATATCAATATCACAGGACTTTGTTAGAGACACCATCATTTGTCATAAAGTATTCTTGAATTTATGCAGACGACTTACAGACATGAATATTCCATTTTCCTTTGCAGGTCCTTCGCGATTCAGAATAACTTTTAGAGGTCGCGCAAAGATTTTTTATGAGCCTGCAGAGCTTTCCACTTTTTGGGATAATCAGTCTGAGTCTCTGATGGACTCCGAATCTCCGCCTGGCACCTCTCAACCTTAATGTCCATCTTGCACTGATACTTTGTGTCATACCCTTGGTGCTTTATTGCATTATGCATGCCTAATAATGAATATTCATTGCATTTGTTATTGTATTATATTGGTTGCTCTCTTTTAAACGCTCTTTTATTTACAGGTCTCAAGATGATGCATACCTCTATGCATATTACTTAAGAGGTATATCTGTGTCGTTATTGTTGTTTTGGTCCTGTCTTGTTACTAGTGGATATCATTATATCTCTCTTTCCCTTCTCCTCAATTTCCTTATCATTTACTTTCTTTTCTTGCTTAGCCTGTTATTTATATATCTCTTAATGATATTCATGATTTCTGACTATAATATTTCTACTCTTAGATTTAGCCATTTCTGGAATATCTATTCTCTAAGACTATTAAAATGTTGATAATGTAGGATTCATGCGCATTTAAGTTCCGTTGCTTAATGATATTTTCATTTCTTCCCGAGTGGTCTGCACTGATTGTGTTGGCCTCTGTGGTTGTGTCTCCATGTTTTTCTCCCAATGCAATTTGTCTATTACAGACATCCCCTGTTGGGGTTTCTCTTTTTATATGCTCCTCTTTTCTTTGGAGCATCTTTTCTCTGTCTTCTTTCTTTTCTCTGTCTTCCTTTTTCTCTCATCTTTTCTTCTTCTATTTCTTTCTTTTTTTCCCTGGGGACTCCTGCTGCGGTTCATGTTTTATGTTTTTTCTGTTGTCTACTTATTCATGTACCTGCTATACTATTGTTTAGTCTTCCCTTACTCTGTTAACAGATGGTCCTATTTGTCTGGTGTCAGGTCTTTTTATGTCTGGCCTAAACGTAATCTCTCTTAATGTTCATGGATTGAATCATCCTGTTAAGAGGTCCAAGATCCTAGACTACCGCAAAAGCTTATCTAGTGATATTGTTCTTCATCAGGAGACTAAGATTGCCTTTAAGGAAGCTTTGCTCTTGAGGAAGGAATGCGTTCTGGATGTTGTTTGTTCTGAAGCTGCTGGTAAAAAAGAATGGGGTTGTAACCTTGATTTCCAAGAATTCTGGTCTGTCTATTGTTACTGCTTAACATGATACGGGCAGCAGATGGCTGCTCTCTCGCTTGTCCAATGGCTCAGATGATTTTTATGTTATGAATATTTATGCTCCCAACATTGATGATCAACTCTTTTGGCGTTCAGTAAATAAAACACTCTCTGATATCCCTCAAAATGCTAGAACAATTGCTTGAGGTGATTTTAATTTACCTTTGGATGCTATTTTAGATAGGCAACCTGCCTTTAAATTTCGCCCTCCTAGATCACATAACAATTGCTCAATTTGTGCTTCTCTCATCAGCTTACTGAGGTTTGAAGGCTACATAAACCTACCGGTAGCGATTTCACGTTTTTCTCTACTCCACATTCTAGTTTTTCGCGCATTGATTATGTTCTAGTTGATGCTGCTCTTCTAAAACACATGAGTAATGCTATCATTCACCCAATAGTTGTTTCTGATCACACAGCTGTCTCATTAACTCTCCTTTCACTGACAGATAAACAAGCTCCTCGTACATGGCATCTTAATACAGAGATTTTGGATGACAAAGATGAAGTCCAAAATCTATTGGTGGAGATTGACAATTTTTTCAATGATAACGAGTCTTCACTGAACTCCCCAATTGTTCTTTGGGATGCATTTAAATGTACTATTAGGGGCCATCTTATCAAAAAAAATTCAAACCCAAATGCCGATATCAGAGGATCACTGCAATCTTTAGGGGAAGAGATCAAACGTAAAGAGAGATTATATAGAAGCTCTATTAATAAATCTCTCTTGCAAGACATTAAAAACTTGAAATACTCTTATAACTCCATTGTCACTTAGAGAGCTCATATTGGTGTACAGGCCCAAAAATCTAGACGTCTGTTGCTTCAAAATAAAACAGGTAAGATGTTGGCTACCACTTTGAAGTATCAAAATACGATTGTTAAAACCACTCAGATTCCCTATATTAATTACAGCAATGGTGCTAGGAAATTCCATACTCAAGAAATTTTGCAAGTATTTCATGATTTTTATGAAAAACTCTACACCCTCAAGGATCAGTGTGACTTATCTGTGTGTCAGCAATTCTTGTCCTTGGTTCCTACACATACTATCTCACAGTCAGAGTTGACTGCCTTGGGGCATCTTATTGATTCTGAAGAGATAATTCAAGCCATTCGGACGATACATTCGGGGAAGGCTCCAAGGCCTGATGTTTATCCTATTGCCTTTTACAAGACCTTCTCATCCTCAATAATAAAATATCTCAAGAAAGTTTTTGATAACTTTGTAATGTCGGGCAAAGTCTCGCGGTCAGCCGATGAGGCTACTATTGTCGTGATTCTGAAAGAAGGGAAAGATCATTCTGACCTTAAACATTTCCGTCCAGTATCGCTTCTAAATATGGAAGCTAAGATTTTTGCTAAAATCTTGGCTAAGCATTTAGAGAGTCATATCCCTAGTCTTATCCATGGTTCTCAGAATGGCTTTGTCAAAGGGAGACTTGCTAGAGATAATATCCAAACCTTTTGCATATATTGGAGAAAGCGAAGCTCTCTGTTTTTCCATCAGCTGCGATCGCGCTTGATGCCGGAAAGGCTTTTGATAAAGTTTCTTGGCCCTTTTTACAAGCAGTGCTCCAAACTCATAGCTTAGGTGATTCTTTTATCAACATGGTAATGTCCTTATATGCTAAACCTAAAGCAAACATCAGAGTTAATGGGGCTACGTCCTCCTTTTTTATCTACGCCAGGGTACTAGGCAGGGGTGCCCGCTATCACCCCTTCTTTTCCTCTTGTCTATAGATCCACTCCTTCGGTTACTCAATCTGAATGAGAATATCAAAGGATTCCAATTTGGTCCGTGTTAAAAACGGGACCCCTGGCTGGCCAGGGCTCGCGCCAAAGTCAGTCAGAGATCACCATTCCTAAGTCAGGGCAAGGGAGTTACACACCCAGATAACCCCTGCTCACCCTCTAGGTAACGTGACGCGAGCAGCAAGGCTAATCTCGGAGGCGATGTGTAAAGCGTTTGCGCGCGCACCCAGCAACAACACCCAAGGCCCACCACAAAGGAAACCCCACACAAGGTTATATAAAAAATAGCCTTTGTATTATAGTAAAACACATTAGATAAAAACACACACTTTACAATGTGCCAACAGGCACGGGAAGAATTTACAGGGGAATATGTACAGGAGGGAACCAGGACCTTACTAGCAGGACCTATAGAAGGAAAAACAATCACCTAAGCATCAAACACATAGCAAAGGGAAAGAAGCCAAACACATGATGCATAAAGACATTCAGAGGTGTAGGTAATAACAATTGCGCAGAAATCACATTGGCAGGAAAATCAGAAATTGTGCAAGGTGCACATGGCACAACACCAGAACTGTCCCTCAGGCCAACTGGCCTCGCAAGGGCTCAAATGCCCTTAGTCCAAAATGTCAGGGCAGGCTGCGCAGGCAGCCAAGAACAAAAGCCTAAACGTGCCAACTGCCCACTAAGTGCTGGGCAGCTGAAGACACAGATGGGGCCAACGTTGGAGCCTCGTGGGCTCAAGAACAACAATGGGGCCAAACACAGCGTGGGAGCCTGGGGCTCTAAAACAACTGTGGGCTCCATGAGCCTCTCGGGGCTCTAAATTACAAAATGCAGGCGTCGTTAGAGTCCCTCCTCGGGGGACTCGAGAACGGAAATGCCCCCGGAGCCCTCTCAGGGCTCTACACAAGAATGCCCCTGAGCCTCTCGTGGGCTCTCAAGAAATGCCTCAATGCTCGTTGGAGCGCCCCTCTGCCAACTGGGGCCGCTCAAAAGTGAAAGAAAACTGCCCCCGAAGCTGCCAGACCGGAGCAACACTCACCGGATGTCCAGGGACGTGGTACGGGAGCTCCCGCTCCTCGGGGCTCCTGCGGTGTCCTGGTGCTCGGGCGGCTCTCTGCAGCTGTCGGAGGAGGCGATGCGGGCTCCCAGCCTCTTCTTCTGCTCTCACCGGTGTCAGGCGGGACTGGGCAGCAGGTGTGGCTCTACCGGGCACGGGAGCCCAGCGGACCTCACCTGCTCAGTCCCGGCCGCCTTTCTTTTCCTCATGCTGCCCTGCGAGGGCGGGACTTCCGGTCCTGGCCCTAGAGCTTCCGGGTCATCGCGGGCAGCACGGCGGCCCGTCCAGGCACTGTAGGCTGGGGAATAAATCAACCGAGGGGTAGGCTCCCTCGAGTTGAAGAATAAACGGGGTGAGCTCCCGTCCAGGGAGCGGTAATCTCTTGGGGCAATGCCGGGTGGGCACCGGCTGTGAAAAATAAAGCGCTCCCAGGCGCTAACAGTAAATAAAGCAAAGCGCTCCCAGCGCTGGGGAAAAGAGGAAGCGCTTCCAGGGGCTTGTAGCAAGAATAAAGCTCTCCCAGCGCTAGAGGACAATAAACAGCGCTCCCAAGCGCTATAAGGAAACTTAAAGTCCAGCAAAGTTCTTTTAGGCAGGCAGGGGGGCAAGGCTGGGCCCAGAGCCAGCTCACTGCGCCTCCAGGCAGGAAGGCAGTCACCAGTGGCGGTCCTCCTGGCGCCCAGCAGCAACAGCCCCCCTCAGCAAAAGGATCCTGGAAGAGAACAAATTGTAAGGGGACACAGCCCCTTCTTATACTGTAAAATCCTTTGTCTGGCTTCAGGGTGAGGGGGAAAACCAGTCGCAGCTGGTTTGTGAGCACTCTTGATGTGCTCAGCCCCTCACTTTATTCACTGGCAGGGCTTGGGACATTGGACGCACCACAGGGGGTGGAGCCAGCATTGTGTGGGGAAAGCCCAGCCCTATTCAGGACCCAGGTGCACCCCTACTCACATCACTCATGTAATCTCTCCACTCACCAGCGGGCGGACCCACCAGACTCCTGGAGCCAGGCTCACCAGCCAGCTCCAGCCAATCACACGCCAGCACCCTTACTGCACACATATACCAATGTCTAGAAGTGGCACTTCCACACTAGACACATACATGCCACATACATCATTGCACAGCATTCAATCTCACGAGTTCGCACATACCAAACACGAGCCTGCCCTCCCCACACATCAGGAATTAACATGGACACACACATTCCCCATGCATTCCTATGGGAGGGCAGGCCAGCCTCACTACACGCGCGCACTTTACTCTGGGACACAGGGAAAAAGTGCGCAGAAACCAAAAATCACTAACACAGATCACATACTAAAAGCAAAAAGATTAGGGGTGAACCTGCCATAAGGGCCAAGTCCAACAGTCCGCATACGATTAAAACAGCTGCGTACGCAGATGATGTTCTCATATTTTCTGAGGACATCGCTACTGCGGACATCGCTACTGCCATTCCTGCTATTTCTAATACTATTAAAGAGTTTTCACAGGTTTCAGGATATATTCTCAACAGAGATAAGACGGAATTGTTCCCTCTTAATGCATTGTGCTTCCCTTCTCACATGGGTGAGGCCAGTTTTAAATGGCAGTCGACTCGAATTAAGTACTTAGGAATTTGGTTTTGTAATACCCTTTTAGATACTATTTCTTATAATGAATCTCATATACTAGCTAAGGTTAAAGATCTTTTGTCCTTTGGTCTCCGAAATACATCTCCTGGTGGCGACGTCTTCAAACTCTTAAGATGATGATAACACTGATTATAAAAATTTTATCCTCCATACTACCTGTGAAACTCTCCTCATCCTTTTTCCAGGAGATTGATTTACTTACGTCAACATTTTTATGGAGTGATAAGCGTGCTAGAATTGCATATAAATACCTTAGAAAACCAGCTGTTTTGGGTGGTTGCAATCTTCCTGATTGGAACCTGTATCAAATGCAGTCTGCTAGAGACAATTTGCTTAAGAAGGAAAGTTTCCAAACCTGGATTACAACACTTAGACAAATGGGGTAAGATGTTAACAAAACCTGATCACAGAAGGTCAAATTCCTCATAAACATTTAATGACTTATTGCCATACACAGTACGGGGAGCCTGTTCTGAGTGACAGCACAGAAATCGGTTATCCTGTCCCCTCAGAAAATGACATGATGTATGGCATACTTTGTATGGGATGTATACACTCTGTGACATCTGCTTTGTTAAATTTCTTGCAGGACTGAGGGAAAGCGGATCAATCAATCCATCACAACTGGTTGGCTCCCATTACCAAAAAAGCCCAGTATGTTAGGATCTCCACCCCCTCCAAGCCTTAAAGTCAAAAATCTTGGAGCTTGGTTCGACTCCACACTATCCATTTCCGAACATATCTCTGCCCTCACAGGTACCTGTTTCGGGATTCTAAAAATGCTTAAGAAAATCCTAGGGCTCATCCCGGACTGTGCCAAAAAGACGGTGGTCCAGGCCCTGGTGACGTCCAGATTAGACTACTGTAATGTTCTCTATCTGGGGGCATCGAAAAGGAACATATATATCCTCCAACGGGTGCAAAACGCGGCAGCGCAGATGCTGTTAAATATCTCCAGATTGGGGCCCACTGGCCGTGCCCCGGAAGCTCTCCACTGGCTCCCTATTGAGGAGAGGATCTCCTTCAAAGCCCTGTGTTATGCCCACAGAACACTACAGGGCAAAGGCCCGAAATATCTCCATCCTATGATACATTCGTACCACCCCACGCGCTGTCTGAGATCAGCTGGAACTGGACTGGTTAGCATTCCTAAATACAACAGAAAATGCTTTGGTGGCGTCTCTTTCAGGCACCTGGCAGCCAAGCGGTGGATTTCACTGCCTCTGCACCTCAAACTGAAGACGTCAGAATCAGCTTTTAGGAAACTTCTTAAAACTTAGCTGTTTAGGAAAAATCTCACACCTTAGTAATACTCTGCCCAGTTCTCTCTTAATGAGCTCAGCCTTGATGGAATCCAGTCCGGGGACACTCCGTAATGGAGGGGAAACAACACTTACAACGTAACTTTTACAACACACTACCTTTACAATGAAACTTTTACAACGCAACATCCATTGCAACGCATGCCAGTACAACGCAACCATTACAACGCATGTCACTACAACGCATACCACTACAACGCATGTCATTACAACGCAGTCATTACAACGCATACCATTACAACGCATACCTACACTATCCAACACTTACCCTACTGTTGCACCCCCTGGAGTTAGAATAGTAATTTTTACCCCTACACTATCCAATACTTACCCTACTGTTGCACCCCCTGGAGTTAGAATAGTAATTTTTACCCCTACACTATCCAATACTTACCATACATTCAATGTAATGGTATGCGTTGTAATGGTATGCGTTGTAAATGTAGTATGCGTTGTAGTGGAATGCGTTGTAAAGGTAGTTTCAAAGAATTCGTTGTAATGGCATGCGTTGTAATGGAATGTGTTGTAATGGATGTTGCGGTGTAAAAAATGCGTTGTAAAGGTATGCGTTGTAAAAGTATGCGTTGTTACGACATACATCCGTAATGGAGTAACCAAGCACCATTGAAGCTGAATAAATAAACCACTAACTCAAAAAATGTGGAACATTCCACCCTCAAGCGCTTAGCTGCACAAGTCAATGCCCCCTCTTTAGTCCATAGGCCAACACCCTGTATGACTGTCTTTATTGCGACATGGAAAGCTACAACATCTATGCTTGAAGGGGGTGTTGTGAGGAAAGGATATCAAGGGCTAATTGCCAGATCTATCATGAAATCTGGATAGCAGATTTAAATTTGAAATGTAAGAGAATGAAGGCCAGCATACATCTGCCCGTGGTTTACGCAAAAGAATCATGGCAGGGCCACATCTGATCTCAAGCCGGGTCTGGTGGCTCATTGGACTAGTGCGTCCACTGCAGGGGCCTGAGTTCAACCTCATGGTCACAGGTTCAAATCGTGGCAAGTCCACTCAGCCTTTCATCCGTCAGAGGTTAATAAAATGAGTACCGTTGGGTAACAAGAAACATCTGATATTCAGTTCCAAGATACCCTTGGGTGAACGTGCGCTTTACAAATACAAATGTTAAGTCTCCAAAGAGAAATCACTGCAAAAAATGCAGTGAAGGACAGTCCAATCCTGAATCTGCATCATATCACTATTTAAGTCATAAAATTCCAACATTGCCACTTGCGGACAGGGATCCCAAAGATTTCAAAGCCACATAAAAGGACATGCATTTAAAAGATTCTTGAATTTGTTTGAGTGCATCATTGTATATGCTACTTTCCCCCTTAAATTCCCAATTTTACTAAAGAGAACTGCAGCACCAATCCTGCATATTGCTGCACAGAGCAACTCCAAGGATAAGTGGGTAAAATCGAACAGAGGAAAAACATAGGCAACATGCAAACAGAACCTGAGAACATGCTTCAAGGAACCAGGAACTTCTATATTCCAGAATGCTTTGTACTGGTAGTTGCATTACAGCCTCAGCTTTTTTTTTAGAAATTCATGCCTAAATAACGTTCAGTATAAAAAATGCCACTGAAAACAGAAACCAGCAAAGAGGGTAGGTGATTAACTCCAATGAAGATTAATGTGTAGTGAGATCAAGTATTTTGCCTGTAAGTGGTGTCTGGGTGTGCACGCATTTCTGATGCACACCTGCCTCATCATCACAGAAGCCTTTTCCACATCATGCGAGGTGTGTGGACTTGGAGAGATACCAGAGCGCTGGTGACATCAGAGCCCCAGGCCCCGCCCCTCCGCTCCCAGGCGGCGCCCAGAGAGCACCTTGGAATGCATTCCCCGGGGCTGCAGAGCAGAAACAGCCAAGAATGTGTCAGATCAAAGAGCGCTAAGTGAGACCTATAGATATCCCCGAAAATCTCATGCGCCTGGCAGTGTTGCCAAAACACCCCGAGAGACACTTGAGAGGAAAAAGCACAGGAGGTCATAAATATGCATTCGTTCGATTTGATTTCAGGGGATAAATTAATTTTCTCCCGCGCGAGCTCTCGTGTGTCTTTATTTCTCTTCTTTCTCCCACTCCCTCTCTTTCTAATCCATTTCAATTTGCTTAACTGGCATGCAGTGTCATCCAGGTGAGCAAGTATTGGCACATCTTGACATATTTCAACGGTCTGCATTGTTTTACACGCGCGTCGTGAGTCTTAGAAGCTTCGATTTTGTGAAAGGTGCCAAGCTTTTCAAAAGCGTGATGTTATTTCCAGGTATAGCTTGGAACCAGTGTTTACCCTTTTATTCTGTGAAATCCGAGCTTTTACCACAGAATTGTCTGCCAATAGCAGCCTTTCTTTTCCCTCTATCGTGCGCAGTGATTGATTTGAGCTGGTGTTTTCCGGTGCTTGCCACAAGCGCTTAATTCTTAACGCTGGCACTTATGAAGAGCTGCCACATGATGTTGCTGTTTGTGTAATTTAGAGATGAGCAGGACAAGTTGTTTATTAGTTCAATATACATAAAAAACAAGCATTTACAATGCAATGGTTTCGCCTTTGGAAAAGTTAGAGCTATTGGCATTGCTCATGACATTTCTTTCTTTTTTTTTTTTACTTATAAATAAATGGCATTGTTATTTACATTGCCAACAGCTCTCTCAGCTTACACAGCTCTCTCAGCTCTCACAGCTCTCACAGCCCACACAGCCCACACCGCCCACAGCCCACACAGCTCTCACAGCCCACACAGCTCTCACAGCCCACACAGCTCTCACAGCCCACACAGCTCTCACAGCTCTCACAGCCCACACAGCCCTCACAGCTCTCACAGCCCACACAGCCCTCACAGCTCTCACAGCTCTCACAGCCCTCACAGCTCTCACAGCTCTCATAGCCCACACTATGCTGCTGTCTCTAAGAGAAGCACTTACCAAATTCAAAACAGATCTCAGTTTCAGAGATTCATTCCCCAAATGCAACTACAGACATGAGTTTTCCCAAGGAAATATACTGCAAAAATAAAACAAGCATTTACAAGTGGGGCCGGAGACCCGGACAGCGGGGGGGGGGCAGGAACGGGCACACGGACAGCGGGAGGGTGGGGGCGGGAACAGGCACAGGCACAATCAAAAGGCAGAAGGCAAGAAAAAACAAAACAAAGTTGTATCTGTTATTTTGGTGCAGGCTAGAACCCACTTGCATGAGCTAGCTGCACAAAGGCGGAGTCTCATTTCAGGCCTGGAGGGACTCCCTGCACAGGGAGGGAGACTAGGGACAGGCCTGTAGGGACTCACTGCACACAGAGGGAGACTGAGGATAGGCCTGGAGGGACTCACTGCACACAGAGGGAGACTGAGGACAAGTCTTGAGGGACTCACTGCACAGAGAGGGAGACTGAGGACAAGCATGGGGGGACTCACTGCACACAGAGGGAGACTGAGGACAAGTCTTGAGGGACTCACTGCACAGAGAGGGAGACGGAGGACAAGTCTTGAGGGACTCACTGCACAGAGAGGGAGACTGAGGACAAGCATGGGGGTGACTCACTGCACACAGAGTGAGACGGAGGACAAGTCTTGAGGGACTCACTGCACAGAGAGGGAGACTGAAGACAAGCCTGGAGGGACTCACTGCACACAGAGGGAGACTGAGGACAAGCCCGGAGGGACTCATTGCACACAGAGGGAGACTGAGGACAAGCCAGGAGGGACTCACTGCACACAGAGGGAGACTGAGGACAAGCCTGGAGGTTTAAAAAAGGTTAGAAACTGCGCAGAGTATCTCTCTCGGACTTCTGTGTAACTGGAGCTTCGCAAAAAATGGGCAACATAGGAAAGCAAACATTAGCAAAGCCAATCCATCTAGCGTTGGGTTCCAGGCTTTGGTTAATAGTTGTTCTGTATTGCCATCAATTGCATAAAACGCCGCCGTGGAAGTTGCCAGGCCCTCACTAATATTTTTAAAAAATATAAACACGCATTTTTTCTCTAAACAAACACAGTGTCAAAGTGGCCCCTGAGGGGGTGCTACTTTGTGTGTGGATGTGTTCATTTTGACAGGGTTTGCTTTTGCCCTCGCTCAGGATGCAGTAAGCCAATGGCTGAAGTGGGCTGGGCCAGGGGGTTCAAAGCAGCGAGCAGAAGAGAAGTGTGAATGGCACAACAGCAGACCAATGGGTGAAGAGGGCTGCCTGAACGCCCTATAAGTAAAAGCGAAATATATGATATTACTAGAACGAGAAGATCTTGGTTCACACCACACCTGAAAAACAAACAATAGATGAGGCTTCCTCAAATATGGTAGTCCAAAACCGTCGCAATGTATCCTCTTCCGACGACCTGCAACTACTACAATTGATGTGCCCTACAGAGACGTGTCAGCAACGGCCCTTGCACTCCAAACGAAACCCTGCTAGCTGCACGATTAATGTACGCGCTCAGCGTACTCTAAATGCGGAGTACACTCTTGTACTCCCTCGCTGCACTGTACACCCCCTACGGCACTCCTCCATTGCACTTTACTACATCACCGGAGCACAAGAGGTGCCTGCTGCGTTTGAAAATCATGCACCTGTGCTGCACTTTACATACTGCACCCTCAAACATTATTTGTTGCACTTTAAATGGACGCACTGTCCCTCTGGGTGAGGACCTGGCTCCCTTCTCATAAATAGGAGGCACCATGATATTTGTTGGTAACGGAATGCTGAAACAAAAGTTATTGCTTTGATATTGATTCACTTGGGCAGCATGTAAGGATTATCTCACAAACCCCCAAACGAGTCAAGCAGTCTACATTTACTTGCACAATATATAGCATTTAAAGACTTGGTTGTTTTGGTGAACACTTTAAGAGTAACAGATTAGCAAATGAGAATCTGAGGCCCAAAAAATCTAATATTCGGATCGGCTGTGCAGTGAAACAGGTGGATTTTCCAGTGAAAATACCTTAATTCAGATATTGGACACAAGGTCCCTAGTAGTCCGAGGCACATCCTGAGGAATAGGGTTAAAGATTACCCCTTGTTGCCAGATAAACCTTTGTCGGTAGTGCCCACATTTCAAGTCCTGGGCCTGTATTTAAAAAATAGTATGTTATGAGAATTGTAGTCATTTGCTCGAATCCAAATATTAAGATAAATCTACCTAATAACAATGATGTGTAAGAGAAAAGTATGGGCTGGTCCATGCACGCGGTGTGATTTGGCAGTTCTGTCCACGTAGCCTGCCAGAGCTGCAAACTTTAGAACTAAGTTAGAGTCCCAGCTTCGGCTCAAACACCTGGGTTTCCGGACAAATCGTGTAATCTACATATGCCGGTTCGCCCTACTTAAAACATGCAAAAAGTTACCCAATGTACATAGATGTAGCCATCTGTGCTGTGGCTTACAGCTCATTCATATATGCCCAGAGAGATTCATGCAAGGAGAGAGTCTATTATTTCCCCGTTTAGCATTCGCCTGACCAGGCGACTAGGTGTTTTATGTCTTGTGTAAACAGAACAGTCTTCCGCGCAGCACTCACCCCCAGTGATGAGGAAATAGGACACGACCACCAGAGCGTATACTGTCATGGCAGAGGGCATATGTAACCAGGACGGCCTTTTGAGCTTGATGTTGGGGCATTCTAGCACCGCAAACGGGATTCGGTAAAGCGACTCCATACCGCTCAATTCCAGAGACTCACAGACCCGGGTACATGAAAGAAGCGTCAGTGCCACCTACAGCACACACACCCCTGCCTCTGATAGAGAGAGAAAAGAGACTAAATTTCGCCATGCGAACAACTCGGCCTGTAACATCAGCATGCAACTATCGATAAAACAAAACTAAACAGGAAAGGGGCTGGGAGTGAATTTCAATAGGATGTTGCAAGCAGCGACGACCACCAGAGCGTATACTGTCATGGCAGAGGGCATATGTAACCAGGACGGCTTTTTGAGCTTGATGTTGGGGCATTCTAGCACCGCAAACGGGATTCGGTAAAGCGACTCCATACCGTTCAATTCCAGAGACTCACAGAACCGGGAACATGAAAGAAGCGTCAGTGCCACCTACAGCACACACACCCCTGCCTCTGATAGAGAGAGAAAAGAGACTAAATTTCGCCATGCGAACAACTCGGCCTGTAACATCAGCATGCAACTATCGATAAAACAAAACTAAACAGGAAAGGGGCTGGGAGTGAATTTCAATAGGATGTTGCAAGCAGCGACTCGAGGACAATCCTTGCAAAATCCTGAAGTAAAATGCTGATTGTGCTCTTTTACACAGTGGACGGGGCTTGCATACAGCTCCAGGGTGAAGGAAATCACAACTCCATGCAGAATTCGCTTCGCTGGGGCTATCTTAAAAACAAGCAACGGAGAGTGAAAGGGGAGGGGGGGCGGGAACGGGCACACGGGGAGGGGGGCGGAACGGACACGGACAGCGGGAGGGGGGCAGGAACGGGCGCAGGACAGCGAGGGGGGGGAGGGCGGGAACGGCGCACGGACAGCGGGAGGGGGTGGCGGGAACGGCGCAGCACATTTATAAATAAAATGCCCCTTACCTGATTGCCTCGCGGGAACTCGAATCTTGCAGCCAACTCCAACAACAAACACTTGTAAAATGAAGAAAACAGGCCGACTCAAAAAAAAAAAATAACACACACCCACCGCCGCAATGACGATCCGAAGTGGGTGGAGAGCGAAAAAATCGCGGGAACGCCCCCGAATCTGGTCCGGCCTTGACGGACAGATCCGGCTCCCAATGGCTAGCCTCCATTTATGGAGCTAGCCAATGGGAGCCGGGGGTCGTTCCTGAAGCACTTATAGTAAACAATAGATTTCTCTGGGGGCGGAGCTAAAGCTCCGTGCCCCAGGCGAAACCTAAAAAACGAATACCTGCCGCCCAAGCTGTTCTTATGGATTGGTGTCCTCGAACAGGCAGAATTGTCACACTTGTAGGTGTGTGATGGCAGTAGTTGTGCTAGTACTATCATTGGTAGAGCTGGCAGGGGCTTTGGGTGGTGCCTCCTAATAAGGACCCTGACAATTATTTTTACAAATTAAGCACGGGCTCTTGTGGCACTGTATGTGGAACTATATCTCTCCCCATCTCTATTCCACAATTTCTCTCTCCTCTTTCTCTTTCAAATTCTCTTTATCTATCTTTTCTGTCATCCTCATCTGTCATTTTCCGGTACCTTATTTTCTCTCTCTTTATCTTCCAAATTCTCTTTATCTATCTTTTCTGTCATCCTCATCTGTCATTCTCCAGTACCTACCTCTTTCTCTCTCTCTCTCTCTCTCTTCTCTCTCTTTATCTCCCCCCCCTCTACCTCCCTCCCTCCCTCCCTACTTGGTACGGCACTTCCCGGCTTGTCGTATGTACATGCCATTTATGTGTAATGAACCTTGGAATCACACCGGGGCACTGACATTCCTTTTGCCCTGATGAATGACTGGGACCAATTATGGCTGTAAGAATAGGACAGAAACATGTTGGCAAGCTGAAGGTCATAGGATCGTTATATTCCTTTTTTGTCCCTCCCCATAACTATCATAAGTATAATTATTTTTATATAGTGCCCAACCACCCGGTGAATAAAGGGATACTTGGGCATGGATGAGTCATTTTAGTAGTAACAGTAATCCTCATTCACAAAAAAATAATATATATACAAAGAGTTCCATGGAATACAGTTGAGCCTATCCTGACTTTTAGCAGCCAGGATGATCCTGATAATGAAGCATGTGACTGCTAGAGTGAGTGAGGGTTGCATATATAAAGGAACCACTTTTTTCTCCTGTATTTCAAGACACCCCACTATGTTAATTCGGCACTGTGGGTTTACTTGTGCTTGGGCATATGGGTACTTTATTGTTCTGAAGTTTCATGTTCCAGGAGAACGTATGCAAACTTTCCCTAACTGCTTAGAAGGTCTCCCTTCCCTTCTGGGTGGTTTCTTTCCTTTGAAAGAAAATTCACCTTTTTGTATCAGTGACTTTAGATCCCCTGCCTGCATGCTTCCAACCTGTGTCAAGCATGCATTTCAAAGTAGAGGCATAAGACTCTCATATGTGTTACATGTCAAAAAGCATCTGCTAAAGAGAAGAACTGAGAGAAGAGAAGAAACTGCAGCAAATTTTGGGGTAGCTAGGTTCAAACTGGCGAGAATGGGAAGGAGGTCCTTTTCATTGCTAGGGCCCACTCTCTGGAACGCACTCCCTCCTAACATTCGCAAGGAAGACAACTATGCCAGGTTCAGGAAAAGCATCAAGACCTGACTTTTTGAGAAATAACTTGAATGATCAGCTCATCTCATACCTCCGTTCAGTTATATGTCTCGGCGCCGGGAAACCCTTTTTGGGTAGCTGTGAGCCATACAAGTGTAAAAAAATAAAATTAAAATAAAATACTTTTATATTGCAGAACGATTAATTTGACTGAAATCAACGCACGACCATTGGTGATCACTGCAAAAGTACACACTCACAAATGTCTTTAGTGAATTCCTCAGCAAATGCATTACATTCTTATCGTGTACACTGCACACTGAATGAAAAAACACAACCACCCAACCGCGCAAACATACACACTACCCCATGAACTTACATTTAGGCATTTATGTATAGCAGGTGATTTCGCTTATGTGTACTCACTGAAATGGCATAATGTACCAAATTGGGGCATTGGATTTGGTTTTACTGACTCAGAGAGAAGATATTTGTGAATGTGTCCTTTTGCAGTAAATCCTAATGGCTGTGTAATGCTCACCCATAAAGCAGTGTATTATAATAATAATAATAATAATAATAATAATAATAATAATAATCATAATAATAATAATAATAGGTATTTATAAAGCACACCGCTACCTCGGGAGAGGTGTCCTGGCTAGCGCGGAAGACAGCAGAGTAATAGAACATAGCAGCTAATCCCTATGCTTAAATAGCCAAGTTTTCAGAGTCATTCTGAACTCTTGCTCAGAGTTCAGCCCGTGTAAGTGGGTAGGCAAATCATTCCACAGTTTGGCAGTCCCCTCTGAGAAAGACCTACCCCGCTGCCTGGCTTTGGAGAAGCAGGAAACAGTAAGATGGCGTTGAAGGTTGGATCTAAGGACCACTCTTGGTGGTACGGGTTAAGTCTCTTCCTCTGGTAGCCGGGTCCACTGCCCTGGTAGACACAAAACGCAATCGTCAGGGCCTTGAGTTAAATCCTCCTGCGGGGATTATAGGCCAGCAATCTTCATTCCAGACTATTGTGTTTATGTAAACTTTTGCATCTGGGGACATCAAAATGTTTTTTCAGGTTGTGTTATATTGGTTGTATGTGACATTGTATATAAATATATAAACATGGTTTTTTTTTTTTTTTTAATATGGGGAGACCCTCGTATCCCCTATTTCTTTTTTTAAATTATACATTTAAATATTTTCTTAATGGGGGAGACCTCCAGCCCCCATTTGTTTACCCCCCCATACCCTTAACCACCCCTAAAACCCAAAACATCCTTACCACCCTATTACTGTACCCCAGACCTTAAAATCACCCTTACCACCCAATACTCTTACCCACCCCTAAAAACCTCAGCTCAGCGGCACCTCCAACCCTCCCCCCCCCCCACACACACTTTGCCAGGGCCGGTTTTGGTTCCCAGTCCAGCCCTGCCCATATCCCCCCAAAACCCTAGAAACCTCCTCATCACCTTAAATCCGTACCCACCCCTGAACCCCAAAAACACCCTTCCCACCTTATTGACTTACCCACCCCTAATCCCTAAAAACGCCTTTACCCTAATACAGTGTTTCCCAAACTGTGGTCCGCGGACCCCAGGGGTCCGTGACACATTCCCAGGGGGTCCGTAGGCAGCCGTTTTAAAAGCACAGAAAAGTTTCTTGTGTAATTAGCAGCTTTCCAGCAAGAATAAAAGTGTCAAGATAATGCCAGGGATTAATGTACCTGCTGGAGAGCAAGGCGAGTTTTGTTCAGTGGCAGCTTTGACTTAACTAATGTAGCACAGAGGGTTAATGTGCCTACTGCAAAGAATGTGTAACAGGCATTTTAGAAAAGCCGTGTTTTATGTGCATAGGTTCATGGTTACTGCTTTTGTCACAGAGATTATTTTGTTACTGTGCACTTCATAAGTGGCAATCATAATCTAGCAGAGGGGCCTATAAACTGTCATCAACGAGCTGCTTGCAAACTGCATGGTACTAGTTAGTAACTTATGTTTTTTCCCAGTTATTCATTATCCTGATGCTGCTAAAAAGATTTATTTGGGCGGAAATACATTTTTAATGTTACTAGCCACTGTGTTATGTTCTGAATCCTGAGATTGTGCCTTTCCAGACCAAGCACTCTTTAAAAATGCCTACCAGTATGAATGACATGTAATCCATGTAGTCCCCTTTACCTTATGTAACATTTTATATACACACTGATTTACATGTATGATTCAATGTCACTATATGTGTGTGATTGTGATGTAAAGCGCTCTGACATCCTACAATGGTATGAGAGATGCTATAAAACGAAATACATGTGAGAGGGGCTGTTCCTTCAATATAAAATACTAAGGGCCAGATGTACGATCCGTTTTTATATGCACGAATGGGTTCATGAACCCATTTGCGCATGCAAAAACCTATTGGGCCATGTACATAGCCTATTTCGCGAGTCACAATTTGTTTGTGACTCACTAATTAGGTTTTGCAACTTGCTATTTGGAAGGGGCATTCCATTGCAAATAGCGAGTCTCAAAACCATGAAAAAAGTTTTTTCGGTCGCAAAACACTTGCAATTACCACCTACTGCAAGTAGATGGTAATGCATTTGCAAAGGGGAAGGGGTCCCCAGGGGACCCCTTCCCCTTTGCAAATGCATGCAAACTTATTTTTTAAGGGCAGGCAGAGGTCCCAGGGACCTCTGCCTGCACTTAAAAAATGAAACTAAAACATTTCATTTTTTTTTTTTTAAATGCATGGTAATGGGGTGCATTTTTTTAAAAAACTGCTTTATTTAAAAGCAGTCCCAGACATGGTGGCCTGCTGATCCCAGCAGGCCACCATCCCTGGGAGGGTGGGCATTTCCAATGGGCTCGCAAATTGCGAGAGGCTCATTGATATTAATGACCCCGCAATTTGCGACCCCATTGGGAATCCCAAACAGTGTTAAACACACTGTTGTACATTTCATTTAGCGACTCGCAATTTGCCACTTGCATTGTGTCGCCAATTGCGAGGCGCTAAATGAAATGGTCGTACATCTGCCCCCAAAATCCTTAGTACTTTGAGTATTTGTTTTGTGTGAACACGAGTGTTTTGTTTTAAAATTACTGTTTTAATATTTGAAATGTAACTCATACAAATTGCTTGGGGCTCCCCGGCTTCCAGTGGTGACTCAATGGGGGTCCTCAGGAGTCAAAAGTTTGGCAACCACTGCCCTAATATATATATATATATATATGTAAAGGCATGTATGGTAAAGGCAGATGAGTTTTAGAGACCTGTGTGGTAAAGGCAATGTGTGGTAAAGGCAATGTGTGGTAAAGGCAATGCTTGGTAAATTCATTGCGCTGTCAATGATAGGTGGTAAAGGCACTGTGTGGTGATTGCCACTTTGTAAAGGCTGTTTCCCTGTCATATTATGGTATTTTGCATAGCTCTAAGCTAAGGTAAACTATGCTATGTACATGCAGCTGACTTTCATCTCCGCTGTTTGTTTGATTTCCCCCCAGTTTGAGGTATTTTGGAATCTGTGCAGTAGCTACATGAACCCACTGAACACGCCTAGTTTTCCTGCATAGGCATTGGAACATGCAGACTCTGGCAATGGGTTTTGTTCGATGAGGGCTCACACGTGGAAGGACGTGTATTGGTGGCATCAGGCTCTCTCTAAAAATGGGCTCAGGGGGGAAGACTGTGCATAGGAGCGAGTCGTAGTTATTCTGAGCAACATTATGATATTGCACTTAGCCTCAATATTTCTACTGGAAGCACAGTATTTATGATGGCAGTTTTATTTCCGTCACCATATTTCTTAAAGTGTTAGTTTTTTTTCCCCCTATTGTTTATGGCTGCCAATTCTCATGACATCATATTTATGATAGATGTCTCTTTTGCTTTGCTTCAGTGTTGTTAATTGGAAATGGTTTGGTTGTCCCATAAACATTTTCCGTTAGTGAGTTCATATTACCTCCTGGAAGAAAATGTGTCTGGTGGGACAATAAAGTTCTTTTTTAGAGATAGAGGAATAATGTTTTAAGATAAATGTTGAACATTTTCAGAATTAGATTAACTCTTCATCAGATTGGCCTTTAAAACCAACATTTGCGGAAGGGTCCCTGCACTTGCTCGCTGCGCGGCCGAGGGCGGATAGTGGTGCCCAGGCCACAGAGGACATTCCCAGAATCGGGGGGTTCGGGAGGAGCACCCCGCGGCAGAGGACCGAGTCATCATAGCAAGAAGAGGCAGGTGGGGCCGAGGCCCGGGTGACTGGCCGGTGCGGTGTCCGTACTCGGCGGAGCGGCCTTGAGGACAAGATGGCGAGCCAGAAGGGCAATAAACGGAATGACCACACGCTCCCTGAGATGCTTTGCAGGTCTCAGACCAGGGGAGACAGAAATCACCCGTCGCCGAACGCGGTGAGTGGCTCTCACACAGCAGGAGGCGGTGAACCCCCGGTCACCAGATCCTTCTTGGAGTCACTTTTTGGCACACTGAGAGACGATTTTCAAACGCTGAAACAGGAGGTGGCCGGGGAAGTCCGCGAAATCTGAAGAGAAGTGGACGGACTAGGTGAGAGGGTGGCCACGGTGGAAAGCTCCACACAGAGACAGGACGAGGAAATCACGCAGCTACAACAAGAAGTATTGCGATTGAGGGACCAACAGATGGACCTCCAGGCCCATAATGAAGACCTGGAAAACCGCTCTCGGGGGAATAACATCAGGGTCCGGGGAGTGCCATCGACGGAAGAGGGGACGGATGTGGCGGAATACCTAAGGGAGCTCTTCAGAGACATATTGGGTGAAGCGGCGGACTTTCCGGTACGGATTGATAGAGCTCATCGAGTGGGCCCTCAGAGGCGCGCAACAGCCCCACTTCCGGACATATTGGCCTTTCTTCCTGATTTTCCACTGAAAGAACGAATCATGGCGGAGGCCCGGAAAAAACCCTCGATGACGTTTCGAGGACACCCCGTGGCCTTATATCAGGACCTGTTTGTGATCACCCTCCAAAAGCGGAAAGCGTTCAAAATCGCAACAGACTTCTTGAAACAACATGAAACGCCTAATTCCTGGGGTCATCCTTTCTGCCTTATTTTCAGGTGGAACGGTGTGTTACATCAATTGAGGTCCCTACAGGACACGTGCGAAGTACTGGGGATCACCGCGGAGGAGGAGGTCTCAGCCACGCCGCGCAGGAGACGCGCCACAGAGGACGGGTGGCGCAGGGCCTCGAGGCGCAGAACGTCAGCGGCATCCCAGCGTCCGAGCTTGCCTACCATCAGGGCTGATATGGCGAGCGCCATCCAAGAAGCCTCCAGAGACGCCGTGGTGCACGAAGGTGTCGCGCTAACAGCGTAAGACTGCTCCGGGGGGAGAACGACTTTGCATTACTGTTCTTGCTGGCTTAGGGCCATGGAGGGTGGGGAGGGAGCAGAGGGGGGAAGGGTGTGGCTGAACATCCACTACAATACGTTACCACGGACTTGTCCGGACAGGACATGGCTGGGACAATTTTTCAGAGGGTGTTGGGGGTTTGGGGGTTTGGGGGGGGAAGGGGTGGGGGGGAGTTGGGGAACCGAGAGGGATGTGAGAGGAGGGAGAGTTGGGGAGTTGGGGGACAGGGGGGTTGCGAGTTGGGTAGGGGAAGGAGTGGGTACAGTCCGTTCAGTGTTCTTGATGACTTCACGATGCCCCGATGGGGAGCTCTGGGCAGCTGAGGCCCACAGACCCTCCCTCACTGCAAAGGATCCAATGCATGTTTCATTCTGTTTTGACTCTCTATGGCGACCCTTAAGGTAGTGACCCTTAATGTTAAGGGGCTTAATAACCCTGTCAAGAGGAGGGCAGTCCTGTCCTTGCTAGAGAACACACAGGCTGACATTTGTCTTCTACAGGAGACCCATTTGCTTGCGCGGGACTGCCATAGATTACGATCCCGCAAATTTCCCACGCAGTTCTTTTCTTCGTCCGCCACCAAGACGGCTGGGGTGGCGATATTGGTGTCTAACTCCTTTAGGGGGGAGGTACTACACAAGTTTGCAGAGCAGAAGGGGAGACTCTTAGCGCATAGATTCAAACTAGGGGCCCTGACATTTACTATCGGGACGATTTACTGTCCGAATGAACATCAGGATAGCTTCTTTCAATCAGCATTAGTGGACATAACAGCATGCCCGGACAGGCACATAATTTTGGGTGGAGATTTGAATATGGTGGTTGACTCGGCTGTGGATAGGTCGGCTCAGCGTTCCCCACAGACAGGGGAAATGTCACAAGTAGTTAAATCTCAACTGGTGGACCTGGATCTTCATGATCTTTGGCGGCACTTGCACCCCACGGATTGAGACTACTCCTTCTACTCTCACGCACACAAAACATACGCAAGGTTGGATCACCTCATAGTTACCGGCCCAGTCCGTGATCTGGCTACGACGTCGGAGGTGGGGGTCATCTCTCTATCTGATCACGCACCGGTCTCGGGGAGTTTCTCTCTGCCGGCTGATCGGGCCCCCCGGGGGGTCTGGCGCCTCAGAGACGCTCTTTTACATAAGAAAACGGTTGTGCAAAGGGTTACGGCGGCGATTAGGGACTTCCAAACGCATAATGACAACGCAGACACCTCGGTGGCGACGCAGTGGGCCGCACTTAAGGCGGTGGTCAGAGGGGAATTCATTGCGGTTTCCTCGGCGGAGAACAGGGAACGGAGACAGAAACGGGACGAGCTCACGCAAAAAGTCAGGGAACTGGAAGAGGTGCACCGCCGTACAGGGGCCCCCAGGATTTGGAAACAGCTGAAGGCAGCGAGGAAGCTCCTGTCATTCCTGGACATGGATAGGGCGGAATATGCAGCACTACGACTGAAACACACTTATTACACGGGGGGACAGGTGTGGCCGCCTTCTGGCGAACAAACTCCGGGTGGCCCACAAACGCCATCGGGTGAAGGAGATTGCGGCGGGAAATGACGGGCTGGTCGCGGAGGATGTTCAGATAGCCGAGGCTTTCCATCGATTTTATGCGGAATTATACACTGGGGAGAGCCTGGTGGCGCAGGAGTCGGAAGACTACCTAGACTCAGTCATCCTTCCGTCCCTAGAAACATCTCAAACGGAATATCTCGAAAGGGAGATACGGGTCGAGGAGGTGATTGCTGCCATCTCCAGGCTTAAACATGGTAAGGCCCCTGGCCCGGACGGCTACACAGCGCTCTTCTACAGGACGTTCAGCGCCACGTTGGCCCCTATACTGACTAAATTGTTTAATTCCTTCTCCGAACCAGGGGCGATCCAACCGGATCTCCTGCAGGCCACAGTATCGGTCATACCTAAACCAGGGAAGGACCGAACCCAATGCGGCTTGTACCGTCCGATCTCCCTTTTGAACGTGGATTTAAAACTTTATACGGGAATTCTGGCGGCGCGCCTAGCGCTCCATTTGTCGGGTCTGGTGGAGTCGGACCGGGCTGGCTTTGTCCCCGGGAGACAGACAGTGGATAACACCAAGAGGGTAGTACATATTCTGGAGAAGGCTTCCCGGATTCCTGGAGAAAGAATGCTCCTATCGGTTGATGCTGAAAAGGCATTCGACCGGGTGCACTGGCCCTATTTGGAACGGGTTATGGCGAAGATGGGCGTAGGTGAAAAATTTTGCACCCTGGTTTTTAATTGCTACCGGTTCCCGTCGGCGGTGGTGCGGGTGAATGGCTGTAGCTCTCAAAGGTTTTGGATTGAACGGGGCACCAGACAGGGCTGCCCACTGTCCCCACTCCTTTTCGCTATGTACATGGAGCCCTTCGCCCAGAGAATACGGCAGAACCCGGACGCGATTGGAGTGAGGATGGGGGGATATATTCACACGGTCAGCCTTTATGCGGATGATGTGATTCTGACCTTAGAGGAACCGAGGTGTGCTCTGCCTGCGTGCATTGACGAATTGGAGGATTTTTCACGGGTGGCTGGATTCAAAATGAACATGGGAAAATCAACAGCACTGGACATCTCCCTGACTCCTGCAACGCGACGGGAGTTGCAGGGCCTCTTCCCCATGCATTGGTCGGCCCACCAGGTCCAGTACTTGGGTATCCTGTTGGCACCTACATTGCAGGCCATGGTGACAGCCAATTATACGGCTTTGACTGGAAAGATTAAGGAGGAACTGGGGAGATGGAGTAAGGGTTTGATATTGTGGCTCGGGAGAGTGGCAGCGGTTAAAATGACGTCCTCCCACAGATCTTACATCTATTCCGGGCCCTACCGTTGCAGCCGCTTAGAGGCTGGCTCCAGCAGACACAGTTGGCTCTGTCCCGTTTTATTTGGCAAGGCCGCAAGCCTAGGATGAGGAGGGTTCTCTCCATGTTGGCACAGGAATCGGGGGGACTGGGGGTCCCAGATTTGCTCAAATATTTTCAAGCGGCGCATCTGTGGTACCTGGTCGAATGGAGCCGATGGGAGTCGGACAAGCACTGGTTGTTCCAGGATCAGGCGGTGGCAGGCCGTCCCTTACAAGAGGTGCCCTTTCTGCGTAGGGCTCATCGCCCCCCGAATCTCTACGCGTCTTTTGTAACGCGGGTTCCGCTGAGGGTGTGGGATGCTACTAACAATGCACACGAGCTTACCACGTTCCCCTCTCCGTTCACACCTATTGAGGACAACCCGGACTTTACGCCAGGGATTACCCAGGGAGCTTTTGCACACTGGCGTGCTGCTGGTTGCAGGACCCTCTTCCATGTGTACGGGCCGGACGGGGTTCTCCCTTTCCAGACTCTCAAGGAGGAGTATGGTTTGGCTGAGACGGATAGGATGCGCTACTGGCAGGTGCGACACTGGGCTTTGCAGCCACAGGTGCGTGAGCTGGCAGACAGGAAATTATTGCCATACGAGAAATGGTTAGTGACGCAAGCTTCGGATACTAAGCTCATCACGGATCTTTATAAAATGTTACAGCCTCCCCCCGCACACTTTCATAACCCAGGTAGGGAATGCTGGAACAGGGAGCTGGGAAGAACACTGAGCCATAAAGAGTGGGACCAGATTTCATACCGCGCACGACACTCTGCATACCATATAGGATTAACTGAAACCTTCACTAAAGTGTCTACATACTTGTACTACACTCCGGAGCGGTTGCATGAGATGGATAGACATATTTATAATACCTGTTGGCGGGAGTGTGGGCAACCTGGTACACTGACACATGTCCTGTGGGAGTGCCCGTTGTTGAGCCATTATTGGAAGGAGGTGCTAGATGAGATCGACACCCACTTTGAGATAGAGTTGCCCCGCTTCCCAGCATACGTCCTGTTGGGCTTGCCTAACGGGCTGATGTATCCACTAAAATCGCGCAGGGGTAGACAAATTGCCATAGCACTGGGCTTCGCCATTCAGAACATTCTAGTACACTGGCGGACTACCACTGTTCCATCCATCACGGGTTGGCTACATAGATTATGGCATGTCCTGGGCATGGAGAAATTATCACTGATGATGGCCGGGGAAGTAGATCAATTCGAGGAGTTGTGGCAGCCCTTTCATGCACTACTGGCCACCGAGTTCAGGGAACTAACCTGTCCGAGGTACCTAAGGCTCTTGAGACTGACACCACCGCTGGACTTCACCGCTCAATAACCACAGGCTGGAGAGGGCTAGGGGATAGGGGTGGGGGCTGAGCTCAGAAGGTTTAGGTAGACAAGACACTGGACGGGGGTACTGGGAGGGGGTAGGGGGGCAAGGGGGGTGGGGGGAGTTGAGGGGGAACTGTTTCTTTAAAGGGGAAAGGGTACAGAGATTTCATTTCTACCTCAGGGTGTTATTTAATGTGATGTGGATGGAAACGGAGCTCACGCAGCCTCTACTGCATTTGTGGGACACGTAGCATTATCTTGAAGATGGGCTCCTGGGGTTACAGCACAAATGTCATTGCTTGAATGTCTTTCTTATCTGTGTACTCTTTCAATAAAATACTTTAAACATAAAACCGACATTTGTTTGTGCGCAGTTATTTTAGGCACCCAGGCATTATTTGGATGGAGAATGTACTTGCTATCAAAGATCACACACAGTATCAGATATTTGGCAAACATATTCATAGATCTAGGAATATGTTTTTCAAGATGCATCCTTAAACACTACTTTTGCAAAAACGTTTTCAAGGGCCATTTCAGTCACTTCTCTTTCTCTCTCCCATACACCCTCATTCTAGTACATATATTTTGCTAATGTGCTCATTCAAGAAGACCCTGATTTTTTAAAGCCTGCATGATGTTAGTGAGCTTATGCCACTGGCCAGCACGCCAACTCAGCTAAATGGTTCTAGTATCACTGTTTATAGGCCTGGGACTGAATAGGGAGGGTGCTTGCACTGGGAGGCTTAACGCAAAGAGACAGTGAAAACTTGAGCGATTTTTAATGCCCACGGGGCTTCTGAACTTGCTCACACAGCCCAGGCACCGTATTTAATACGCAAATCAAACAGTCCGAAGGACTTGCTGTCTGTTCCCACTACGCTCACCAGGGCTCATGAAACCGCTGAGGATTATGATTGTCCACGTTGAAAAAGGGAGTTGAAAGTAATTTAATGCAAGGCTCTCTTACTTTTACTATGGCAATGGATATTAAACCGCATTCAAATCTTACTTTTATAAGATACAAAAATGCCAGGGCTTTCTATATATTTCAAGCCATTCTTGCTCCCCCTCCCACTCTCCAGGAGTAAGAACATTTTGACTGCTCACCCTCATTCACCGATCAAGAGAGTAAAAAGCTAAAGAGCGGGTTCATGGAGGGCAGGGAGCTTGGAGTAGTACCTGCTTCTTATGGTTTTGGAGGCAGCCGGCATGATCTTGTCTCCTCAGGCCCTCAAGAACTGGACTGCCCCAGGACACACACTGACAGTGGGTGTTTCTGGAGGCTCCACCTTCTTAGACTTAAATAATGAAATGAGGCCGACGCAGCCACATTACACCCCACCGGAGAGGCCTGCATTGGCTCCCTGTTGACAAGAGAATCACCTACAAACTCCTCATCCACGCACACAAAGCCCTACACAAAGCCGGACCAGCATACCTCAACAACCGACTCAGCTTCCACACCCCCACCCGCAGCCTCCGCTCCGCCAACCTCCCCCTTGCCACAGTTCCACTAATCCGGAAAACCACCGCCGGCGGCAGATCCTTCTCCTACCTCGCCGCCAAGACCTGGAACACTCTCCCTACCAGCCTACGACAGACCCAGGACCTGCTGGCCTTCAGAAAACTTCTCAAGACCTGGCTCTTCGATCAGTAGCAGCTCCCTCCACCCCCCAGTGCCTTGAGAGCCTCACGGGTATGTAGCGCGCTTTACAAATGATATGATTGATTGATTGAGGCCGTGGGGTGAGTATTTCAAATCGCATTTTAAACTATTCTCTTTTATCTGTCTTTACTCTCACAACTCCTTCTGCCCTTATTCAGTGTCTTTCTTCTCACTTTTCTCTTCTCTAATTCTCCAGTTTCTTATACTTTCTTTGCCTCAACCCTCTTTCACTCTTTTTCCTCACTGCCTCGATCTCTCTCCCTGATAAACCACCACTCTTTGCGTGTACATCCGTGGAAATCAACGGCTTATTACACCAGATGAGCATTAATTACAACCAGCCAGTGCTTACATAGTGCTTTTTCTCTTGTCTCAAGCGCTGTAATAACATTTGTTATGAATGGCTTCAGGGATGTGAGCACGCTGTGGGTCAATGAGCAAACACACTGCGATGCAGGCTTGCAGACATGGGCTTTGTTGAGGCCAATGCCCTCTCGGACATACACATCTCATAGAGCCACGTGGGAAACTAGACCTGGAAAATTCTTGGGAATTCTTCCCAAGGAGGGCACCTGAATTCATCCAGTACTGTAAAAAGTACAAAAAGCACAGTGTTGTGCTACTTGGCAAAAATAAAGGGGTTCATATGCCAATCCTAAATATTTCGCTCCCAGTACAATATCTGTACAAACATCAGTAAAGTGGACTGGTGCGATTATGAGCCAACCAATAATAACAAAAAAGAACTTGACGAGTTAAAAGTGCGCAAGGACAAAAGTCCAGAGAGAGGACACTATCTGTGTCAACCTTGTAATGTTTTGTTTGCTTCTAGATGTGTCCCTGGATTTCTGCTGCTCTGCAGAGTTTGATAGGCAGCTAATGATAGCTGAACCCTCAGGCAATAGGTCTGACATTTCTCAGGGACACTCTAGGGGTGCCCTGAGAATGAAAAGGATCTCCAGGGGCAGCCCCCTTGAATCCCTTTGTACAAGCCCAGATTGGTGACACTTTATCCATATTTTGGGGGTGCCTAATTGTAGTTAGACCAAGGGCAGTTGCTTACTAAGTTCATCTTGTTTAATTAGCCCCCGAGAAGTGTGGCAGACTATTTCCACTTCCTCTTTATGTTTGTGTACGAGCATAGTGGTCCAAACATTATGCACAAACATGTCTGGTATAGTGCTCCATGAACGTCAGAACAAATGCACATGATTTGGTACATTCTTCAACAAAACCCAGGGCAGACTGCAAACATATTTATCTTTGACTAGAAGTTACATTTGCAAAATGGGGGGCAAATACTGAAGACAAAGAGTACCTCCACTTTTTCCCAGTTTTTCTCTGATTTATGGTCTATCTGTTAGGAAACCACATAGCGGCATATTTACGAGAAAATGTCGCAGCACTGAGCTGCACCAAATTTGACAGTGCTGCTCTCCGCCATTTTCAAAACGCAGGGATGCACCGTATTCACAAAAATATGGCACACCCCTGTGTTTCCCCTTGCACTGGTGCTAAATTAAGCTGCCTAGCCCTGACGCAAGCACCATTGCACCAAAGTGCAAGGTTGCCTGCATTACAGGGAATGATTGTTTATGTGCTGGAATGTTGATTTGTTAGTTCTATGTGTATGCAGAATGCAGCACACACAAGTAGCAAATCGTCATTTTTTAATGATTGTTTATGGGCAGAAAGGGACACCTTCCTGCACATAAACAATCGTTATCAGAATGCAGCACACATAGAAAAAGCAAAAATGAGGAGAAATAAAAGTATTTCGCCTCATTTCTACATTCTAACGCCTGCTCTTGGATGGCGTTAGTTTTTGGCGATGCCTCAGAGTAACATCTCATTGTAAATCTGGGTCAGCATCAAAAGCAATGGGTGTTCGGGTAGAACGTCCAGAGCAACACCCATTGCACGCCCCTTTCCCACTAAGTGATGTTTGTAAAGGGGCTATATTTACCAGGCAGCGTTAAGCCACAAAAAGTGGCTTAATGCTTCTTTGTAAATATGGAGAAGGGCATAACGACAAGAGAACGCTGCTAAAAGTGTCATTCTGGTGGCAATATCCCCTTGTAAATATGCCCCTCAGTGCCCTGTCACAGCCCTCCCTTGAAAGGTGCAACATAACCTTTGCACATACGTGGAGACCTCTGAATTGAATTTGGGGAAGATCCAGCTAAACTAATTTCACTGATGAGATGTCCTGGAAGATGACTGCAATGGGCCTGGGACCAACTTCCTCACTTTTGCAATTGAAGCTGGACTCACCCAATAGCTCACTAATCGTGCGTTGGATGTAGACCCTTATGCTGCAGTGTATTCTAAGCCTGGAGTATGCATGCTGTACACCTCCTCCTGGATAGAACTGAGCATGGGGGCCCTTTTTGAGCTCTGCCTTGCTGCACTATTGATTTTGCCCATGACGGAGCATCAAATCAGCCCAAGGTGGCTTGAAAGTCTGAGACAGGCCTGAAGCTACCACGAGACCGGAAGTGCGGTGCTAAACAATCGACCGTGACAACAAATTATGTTATTGACCATCCATCTTGGTCCTTCAAACCGCTCAACAGTGACTGGCCACCAGACAGAATAACTGCTGAAAAAGAGCAGTTGAGAAGGGTGGTAAATCTACCTAACAAACATCCTTCTCTGGCCTGATGCAAGCTAATTTCATTTGCTTCTGTGATGTCTCAGACTAGCGTGATCCAGCACCGGGTTTTATAGCCAGCCAGCCATCTCGCTTTAGAACTGCTGCCGTCTGTAGTAAGCTGTGTGCATTTGAAAGCTATCACTCATTGTCGACCAGGCCACACTTGCGCCTTTGTTCACCAAGCCTACACTCAAACTCGGGGCTTTAAGTGGGCTGGGTCCTGCCGGGCTCAGCACCGGCAGTTCTAAAGAGCAGGTGCTGAAACAAGCCCCCATCGGTGCTCTCCATTTTTGCCCTCACCCTCAAAGTGGAAAAAATCATACCTCTGCAGCAGTGCCACCCTTTACTGCCTTTGATGTAACTTCTAAGACACTCGTTATAGTTCTTCCAGGGTCTCATCACTTCAGAACTAAAACATTTTCAACTTTATATACAACGCAGCAATAGTTGTTGCTTATTTATCTTACGCAACTAACAACCATGCACAAAACAAATAGTCCTGGCTTGTTGAAGGTGTAATGTTCCTTGTTGCATTATATGGATGCAATGACAGAAGCAGCAAAATACCAGTCAGGCGGTGACAGCTATTTATGTTACCTGTTTTCAAGCCACGCCCTAATCACATCTGCCATGCCCCTTTTAGAACCCCCCCAGTTTTTACATCCCACTTAAAATCCTGCATAAACTCAAGAGTCGTTGCAGGTAGCGGTTTATACTCGGAATCCTGTTGTTGTTGTCCATTGGTTGTGTTGGTTACACGTCTGCAAACGTCTCGGGTCGGGCACCTTCTCAGCCGCGGCCCGTACAGGTAAGAGCGGTAGGGCGGTGGAAGATGACGTGGGAAAATTCATTATTTATTTAATTTTCCCACGTCAACGTCTGCCGAAATCCCCCACCCACCGGGCCCCTGACGAAGGATCATTTATTATTTATTTAATTTTCCTTAGTCAACTCCGTCGAAATACCCCCCCTCTCCCCCTACACCCATATCCCCCGGTCTTAACTGCACGGGTCGCGGCTGTTAAAAGTGTTGCAGTGAGAGACACACACTCACACACTGATTGTTCTTTTAGAGACTCCTTCTTTTTACCTGCCCCTATTGTCTCCTACCTGGGTGACTAATGCTAATTCTTAAACAAAGCAAACATGGCAACAGAAAACAAGCGTAATTAAACTTCACCTTTAAGATCGGCTATGCTGACTTTGTCCGGCCTGATCAGTAAGTTAAGTGCTGGGCCACAACAGAGTTGTGAGGCCCCTGCTCCACAAGCTTAAGCGGGGGCTGGTTAACTTCTACCAAACCCTCTAGGCAGGTGAACAGCAGAGAGGACCAGGCGCCGAACTGAGCAACACTAGTGATAGGTGATATGTTTATTGATTGATTATTTAAAATTTTTACCAAAAGAGAATGCACAATATAAAATTTCAGTTATAGTAATACAGTAAAAGGGTGATAATTTTAAAAAATAAGCGATAATTTCATAATGTTAAAAATTCAGAAATATAAACAGTATAATAGTTAATGTTTTAAAAATTCCATTTTTTTCCATGCACTTGTTAAGAATTTTGAGAGGGCAGAGTTAATATGTATATCTTCCAAGTAAAGACATTGGATTAGTGCTTGTCTACATGTCCTTATTGATCTTTCATTGAAGTGCCTTTTTAAAAGTGTTAATCTTTCATTTTTTAGCAACACTAGTGGTAATTCGGGTTGCATCTCCGAGTGAGTGTAGACCTGCTGCTTTATAGGAGCAGTAATCCACAAGCAGAACAACAACCTCCAGAGCTCCTTCAATGGGTGGGGTGCAGCAGTGGCTCACCCTCGCATGCCACATTACATGCCACCCCACACTGGATGTGATACCCACTCCAATGTTTTCTCTCATTTGGGCTAAAATTATAACCTAATTATTGGCATACCTAAATGTACATCTACTGCTGCAAAACTGGATCCCTTCACAGATATGGTTATATTGGGGTTGAAGTTATATGCCCAGCAGATTGTTGAACTTTTCTGTGCAAGTCCGTTACCAGAAAGTAATGTGGTTCTTGAATACCCGAATTCCTCTTCAACAGCTCGCTGCCTTGAACAATTAAGGGAAGATATTGGTCTTCAAAGATAGTAGATAGTTGTAACCCAGGGTATTTAGGGGCTGATTACGATGCTGTGAACCCGCCACCGGCAGGCTGCCGGCGCGGGTTCACAGGCCAATTACTGCCCACCAGATTAGGATCGTGGGTGGTATGCCTGACGGGCATAAAGCCCGTCCGCCATGGGTCCAACACAGGCAATCATTACAATTGCCTGTCGGACCACACTGCATCAACAGAATGGTGGCGGTGCCTAGCAGGCATGTTTGCCAGATCAGGATGCTGGATCCCCGCCAGCCTTTCCATGTTAGTTCAACCGCCATGGAAAGGCTGGCGGGGATGTACTTTGGCAGCCCGTTGCGGGCCCCCCTTGTGCCGAGGCAGTTGGTGTGTGCACTGCATTTCCCTGCACCATGTGGCAGGCACCGTATTGTGCCTGCTACGTAGTGCAGGGAAATGTAAACAGTGCGTTTTTAACATTGCGGCACGTGCTGCATCCCGCAGCACCCGTTTCAATGGTAAACATGCCATTTGTGGCCGCCGTGGTGGCGGTCGCATCCTAAATTCATTTGCGGGACAGCCGCCTTATAGGTGGGCAGCCCCCATCCCCGGGACGATGGCGGACGGACCGAAGTCTGTCCGCCATCGTGATGACCCCCAAAGTTACTGATATGTCCCAAATAATAGTTTCATGTACACTAATTGCTGCATTTCAAATAACTAACTTCTTGAAAGGAACCCACAAAAACCCTGTGGAAGGTGAGCCTCAGTAAGCAGACTTTAGTTTTTTGCCACTCCTAGAGAAATACCTGGAAAACGTGCAGTTGAAAAAAAAATCTTCAATAATTATACTGTAAAAGCACATACCCTTGAAACTCCCTAGATACATTTGGACTTGAACAATTCTAATGTTCACTCACTCAAGGTCATGCCAAACATGGTTCAAAGTGGGGGCAATTTATTTTCTGGCTATTTCCCTGCTGGGCCATACTCCATCCCAGCTGCCCTGGAGAAAAAGCTCCCTTACCTTTGGGATCTGTAGCTTCCTACCGGCCCGGTACTTGCCAGTAACCAAGCCAAATACAGAGAGTAGTTGTACGTCTTTATTCTGCTGCACCTAAGTCAGAACTCAACATGCTATGCCTGTCTTCAACTCATCCCTCCAATGAGTACGTTACAGGCCTACGGTGCACAATGGGAACCAAAATTGTTCCAGCGTTTCATTATTTACTAGACACTACATCTCCCGATTTGTTAAACAAAAAGTTATAACTTTTCAAAATAGATAAATAACTAAATAGATGAATACATACAAAACTAAGTACATGAATAAATACACAGAAGATTATAGATATACAGGCAATTATATTTTTCAATTAATTGTCATGGAGCCTGAAGCACATGTTCTGATCAGGTGACTGGAAACTGGGAACTGGCAGCCAAAGTGTCGGTGACCTGCACAGGTGAGGTGGAATCATCAGCAGACACAGAGCCATCTACAGTCTGTCTGGACCCAGTGTCTACATTGACATCGATGTTTGGGGAGTGACGAGCCACATACCAAAAGTGAGAGGAGTCTCTTGCAAGGGACTTCCCAGGACGGTGGACAGTCATTATGTGTCCTTTGGTATTAGTGATGATAAATGGTTCAGCCTCGAATGGTGGATCAGACTATCTTTTTCTGCATTGTTTGACAAGCACTCAATCTCGTCTTGTAAAGATAATGTCTCTTACATGACATCATCTGTCAGTATATATTTTCATTTTCTGTTAACAGCCAAAGCCCATAGTATGAATGTCTCCTTCTTTCTTGGTTCTGAGGTTGGACCAATGGGTAGCTTTGTCATCGTGGCTCTTCCAAACATTAGGGTTGCAGGGCTTTCACCTGTAGTTAAGTGACAGGTTATTCAGGAAGCTCAAAGAATAGTGTCCAAACACCCTTGAGGTCAAGCTTCTCAAATGCAGCATGATGAACAGCTTTCTTTAGAGCACTCACGAACCATTCTACCAGACCATTGGCCTGGGGCCAAAGAGCAGTGAATTTTTTATGCTTTATATTGAGGTGATTTAGAAAGTCTTTTAATTGTCGACTATTGAAAGGGGAGCATTTGTCAGACTTCATGATTGCAGGTACACCCCATGTCACAAAGATGCCATCTAACTTTAGAATAAACTTTTCATGGGTAGTGGATGAAAGGTCTTCTACCAATGGAAAATTGGAGTATTCATCAACAATGACTTGTAGATGATGTCCATTCTCAAAAGGATCAAAGAAATCAATAGAAATACTCTCCCATGCATAATGTGACAATTCTGACATATTCAAAGGGTGCTGAATGACTTGAAGTGAAAGACAGTTGCATATATGACAAGTCTTTAGCTCTTTTTCCTCCCTTTTGTCGAGATATGGAAACCATACTCAGTCAAGGAGAGATTTCTTGGTGGCAACTATTCCACGTTGTCCTTCATGAGCGACATCAATCAATTGTTGTCATAGACTCTTAGGAATCACAATTAGTGTACCTCATAGAATGAGGTTTTCTTGAGTCACTAAAAGTTCATCTCTTACATTTTTTAACTTCAAGTACTCACTCTCATTAGTGAGAGGTCCAGAGTGCTGGTCCAATGAGTGATGAGCACTAATGTCTTTTAACTTTACCATGTCACTCTCTGGGATCGTGGCAGTGCCAATTTGTTCTACAGACATGGCATTGATGCCGAAAAGGCTTTCGACAGAGTCCATTGGCCGTATCTGGAACAAGTCCTCACACATTTCCGCCTTTGGGTGAAGTTTAAGACCCTGATCCTAAACTGTTACCGCTTCCCCACGGTGACAGTCAGGGCCAATTTCTACACCTCTGCCTCTTTTCCGATTAGTAGGGGGACACGACAGGGGTGCCTGTTGTCGCCCCTGTTGTTCGCTCTCCATATGGATCCGCTAGCTCAGAGAGTCCGGGACTACCCTGACATCACCGGAGTGTCCTTTGGGGGCGACCAAGACATCATAAGCCTTTACGCGGACTGCGTCCTTGTGACTTTAGATAGACCAGTCATGGTCCTAGCAGCATTTTTGAGGGAACTGGAGGTATTTGGCAGTGATTTGGGCTTTAAGATCGAAAACTATCCCATATTTGCGGATCAACCTGACAGCTACCACGCAGTCAACAGCCGTCATTAATTACCATAAGCTGCACAGGCAAATTCATAATGGCTTACAACGTTGGAAACATCACCAGATCACTTGGCTAGGCAGGGTGTCAGCAATCAAAATGACGATCCTTCCAAAGATTCTATACCTTTTTCAGACCCTCTCCCTCCTGCCGCCGCCACAGGTATGATTCCCAAGCTACAGTCAGAGCTATTGCAATTCATATGGCAGGGTCAGAGACCCGCATGAAGAAAGCTATTAGCTTCCTTCCACCAGCGAAGGGAGTCTGGGGATCACTGACCTCTAATTATATTACCAGGCAGTACAATTACATTATTTAGTGGAGTGGAACTGTGCCGAATCAGAGAAACACTGGTCATTCCAAGATAGAACAGTTGCTGGCATGTCCCTATGCAAAGTCCCCTTTCTGAAGAGACCACACAAACCATGGAATCTCTACCTGTCCCCTATCACATGGGCAACACATTCCTACCTGGTGACCTATAGACTCTGTGGACTTTCTCTGAGGTCCTCCTGCTGTGCCGCGTAGTGATAGACGCCCGTTTCACGCGTCTTGCACGTCTTGCGGCCCTGGTGGGACTCGTGGTTCCAGGGTGCTCTGTATTCCCTTTGCTGCAGCTTGAGTGTCTAAATTGAAGACAGCTGCTGCTGCTGGGGGAGGAGCTGTCATCGCCCCTAAAGCGCCGCCATCCCCCACGCAACGCGGGACGCGTGCGGGCGGCGCCGGGAGAAGCTCGGGACAAGGGCGGGCCGTCTGCAGCCGTCCGAGGCCAAAGGAGGCCCGGCTGGGCCACCCCCCTTGATCTTCATACGTGGAAAACTCTGAAATAACTCATGCTGGCTACGCATTAACTGCTACCGACGGGCTTATCTTTTACCGATGTATGGTCGTGTCTGATTAGTGAGGGTGGAAAGGGAAAATTGAACTTTGGTGCTTCTACCAGCTGATTTGCTAAAAGATATTACTAGTCAAAACTTGGTGGGCGGAAACAAAGGCGTATTCTCCTCATTGTTAGTGGTTATTAATGCTGTTGTTGAATTGCGCTTTTTTCTTCTCTCTCCTGACCACCTAACTGTTTACTTGATTATTTTATTACTGTGCGTGTAAGGTTAATTTTGGTAGGGTTAGAGCCAGTGTGGAAAGTTCTTAATGTGTTCTCACGTTATTGCTCAAACACATGAACATCGACATAAGTCAACAGAAATGTCTAGCAGGGACTCTTGATAACCTTATATTAAGAGCAGAATCACTCATAAGTCATGAAATTGCTCTCGTGGAAAGAAGGTTGTCACTAGATCCGTCCAAGCTACAAACACACAGTGAATTTGGTCTATTAGTTCCAACAGACCCACCGCACAAATCAATGAGCGTGTGTATTGCATCCCCCATGCAGACTTTAGAAAGCCCTGTAGCTAAACTTACTACAAATAATGATGAAAATCAGCAGGAGTTAGATGCATCCCCAACTCCACCAATGGCAACTAGAAATCGAGGGGCAAGGCAACGGATGCAGGAGAAAAATAAAATGAAGATCATATCACATGGGAAGAGGAACTCCAATAAAAAAGGGGGTGTGGGCGGGACAAGGAAGTCAGCTAAAAATCCACCAGAAATATCCTAGTACATGGGCTCTGAATGTAGATCTTTCGGAACCCAAACGGAGATTGCCCATCCTCTTCACTCTAATAGAGCAAATGGTATGGTGGAATCGTTAGAATTTATTGTTGCGCATATTTTTAAGACCACTCTAGACTCTGACCAGGTCCAAATAAATGACCTTATGGCCATTAGATTGAAGTACTTAGACAATAAAATTGCCGAAATAAACCAGGCCATAGTTAAATTAGACATAATGTTACAAAAGGGGAGAGTCAACCTTGAAGAAGGAGTTAAACTACTTGCAGAATATAGTTCAAGTCATGGAGAAAAAAATGAAGTGATCCCCTATAGGAACATTTTAATTCAATCAGGATTGGTTACCCAAATGAAACTGATTTTGTGGGAGAAAGAGTGCAATCACTAAGAGAAAAAGAACTTCGAAGCAATATTCCCGGCATAGATGGAAGAAGGACTGATCCAATATCAGAGAGATCAGATTATCATTGCAACAGTAATCTAAGAGCACCTATGCTTAACAATAATGAAACTAATGTAATTCCCAATTGTGATAATTTAGGTTTACCCCCAGCGGCATGCCCATATGTTTTAATCCTAACAGGTGTACCTGCTTTAAGGAGAGATAAAACTGAAACATAGTACAATCTTAGGAATAAGGTAGTCGATTGGCTTCAGAAGTATAAAGGATTCAGTCAGCAAAAAATGAATGAGATTATTATGGTGCGTAGGGTGGGGTGGGTGGGGGAACAGAGGAAAAATATTGATGGCGACTGTATAGTTGTAAAGTTTAAGCATACCCATATAGTCCGTCATTTACTAAGAAGATGTGAGGAGACCCAGAAAGATAGTACTAACATTCACGCGCTCTCATTGGGATACTTTTACAGACCAATTAGGGATGAAATACATAAGAACCCTGAGTCCCTTTTTCCTCTCCATTCTTCTAATAGATTCCAAGACCTACCCTCCTTGGAAATGGTTGATTGACTGTCTTCAGTAACGGATCAGGGAGAAGGGTTAGTGGCAGCCCCAAAAGAAACGGGGACAAAGGAGATAAATGTCCCATTAGTTACCTTACCACAGATATATGTCCCGGTGCCGGAAAATGAAGATATGGAGGAAGGGGTTTCAGAGAAACAAAATCTACTACTGATTTCGGGTGGAGAAATAGCATTGACAGGAGTAAATACCTGTGTAAGTGATGTGATGCTAGATGGTCTCTCTCTAGATAGGAGTGATTGCAATCTCTCAAACCTAAAATTAATATCATGGAACATAGCGAGGCTTATGAAAAGTGTTTGTGACCCAGATTGGTGTAGCTATATCGAAATAAGTGATATCTGTTTCCTTCAGGAAACTTGGGCGCTAAGTACGCCGCACAGAGTAGGATATAGAATGTATAATATTGATGCAGTTCCTTCTGTTAGGGGGAGACCTTCGGGGGGACTTACAATATGGGTAAAGGTAACGCTTGAGGTCCAAATATCAATACGGAACATCGACTCAATGGACATACTAGGGCTGAAAGTAACTACAAAAGAAGGTAGGGTGCTATATTTATTGAATATCTATAATGGACCATGCCGTTCATCCGAAGAGTCAGTGATACTAGAAAAGATGGATTGCTTCCTAAATAGTATGGAAGAAAAACCAAGCATGATATTAGGTGGGGACTTGAACTGCAACTACGAGCCAATTATAGGCCTTGGCGATATTTTTGATGAGGAGGATAGGGCCAATAATATCCCCTCATTAAATAATATTGAGTCGGTCCAGTGTACTGTACTGGCGGTCCAAATTATGAGGCTGACAGCCACGTACAGATTGAGAGCATGTAATGGCCGTCTTCCATCAGACATACTAAAGGCCTCGACCTTTTTAAGGAATAAATCTCAAAGTAAAATTGATTATGTTGTGGTCTCCCTTGATATTTGGCCCTATCTAATTGATCTAGAGATTAAGCCTAGGATCGAAAGGGACCATCGCCCACTTCAATTGCTATTTTTTCCTACTTTGTTCTGTAGTGTAACTCCAAAGAATGAGACTCCTCATTTAGCAAATTTAAACAATGATGTCATATTGGTTAACTATAATCAGCGCTCACTGAAATGGGCCATATACTGAAGCTCGGAGAAGTGCTAGCAGAAATGTACACTCTATTAGCTGACACGTTTGCAAACTATACTAGAAAACCATTGGGGGCAATACCTTTGTTGATTTACATATTGGGTTTTTTAAATCATTAATACCACTAGTAACCAAAATGCCAAAAAAACACATCAAATCTCAAACAATCTATCGAGTGGGAAACCCTGGTATGACAAGGATTGCCGCAATAGAAAGGCTAGACTTCTAGTGGCGATAAAAAGTAAGTTCCTGAAGGAGATCAAGGTGGCTAGAAAAGAATACAAGAAGATCCAAGAGAAGGCAAGAACAAATTGGGATGAGGAAAGTTGGTCAGGTTTTTTTAATGGCAGCTAAGAGCAAGGACCAAGTGGGGTTTTGGAGACTGGTGGCAAATGGGAACCACATAGGAAGAGTGGCTAAGGACGTATTTCTTGATGAAATGACTTGGGTTGAACATTTCTCGCAATTATACAGGGCTCCAGATCATATAGGGGTACTGGAAAAAGATATATTATGGACTATCCCTAGTGCAAACAAATTAGAGTTTGAAATAGAGGAAACTGTGCTAGCAATTAATGTAGTTAAAAATGGTAAGGCACCAGGATTGGACAAAGTCTCGGGCGATTTATATAAACATGAAATTAACATCTGGGCGCCTTACATCATCCTTTTGTGCAATATATTGGCAGCTGGCTAGATTTTCCGGATAGCTGGATGGGTGCGGAAATCGTTTTAATTTTGAAAAAGGGCGACCGGAATGAGCCATCCAATTATCGCCCTATTAGTTTAATGGATATTTTACACAAAATCTATGCAAGGCATATTTTAACACGTATGAATATATGGATGGAGGAAAGTTCTGTACTTACTAAGTTTGAATCTGGTTTTAGGCCCAGAATAAGCACTATTGATCAAGTTTTCAGATTCTGTTGCCTATGTTGGAAACATGTTCACATAAGGAAAGGCCATCTTTATGTTGCATTTGTAGACCTTAGGGCTGCTTTCGATCTCGTCTCAAGTGATCTTTTATGGGAGTCCTTGTATCTGCAATGGGCTTTCGGTCTGTCTTCTCCAACAGATCATAAGGTTGCATGAAAATAACTATGCTAGAGTAAGATGGGGACCAAATGGTGAACTAACAAAAGCTATTCCAATCAAGCGAGGAGTCTGCCAAGGATGTGTGCTGGCTCCCATACTATTTTCAATGTTCGTCATGATATCCCATCTTACTTGGAGGGCTGTAACAATAATTCACCAAAATTGAATGGAGAAAGGGTTCCAGCCCTTTTATTTGCAGATGATACGATATTGATTTCACAAACACAGAGAGGTTTTCAAACCCTCTTAGATTCATTTTTAACATATTGCAACAAGAAAGGCCTAAAGATTAACACCAATAAGACCAAATATATTTCCATAAACCCTCACAAAACTTTTAGGGGGAATCTGTTTTTAAACAATCAAAAACTAGAATCTGTACAGAACTTTACTTACTTGGGAGTCTCGTTAGATTCAAAACTTACATGAAAAACTCAAGTAGAGAAGAGTAAAATGTTACTAACACAGAATATTTTACCTATTGTAAAAAAAAAAGGGGCGAGCCTCAGTAAGGCAGTTTCCCCGGCACTTGAAGTTTTTAAGTTGAAGGCCCAGACCGCAGCACTATATGGGGCAGAAATATGGGGGCCCATGTCTAGGAATGTTTTTATGAATAGTGAAAATAAATTTTATAGGACTCTCCTGAAGCTGCCAAAAATTACACCTTTAATACCTTTAATGTTACACCTAAATATGAAGCGCACAGTGCATTATGCACATATAATGCATATATATAATGTTCTTGTTGACCTGTCTCAGGACACCCCCGCGCCGCACGGCCACCAGCTGCTGCGTGCGCGCCTCGCCCCACTGCTGCTCGCAGAGCCTGCCTCGCTGACCCCGACCCTCTGCCTCCCGGCCCCCGCCGTATCTGCGTGTGCTATCTCTCTTTTTGTGCCGAATAAACTCAGTTTGTCTGTTTTTCTCCCCATTTGTACCGTTTATCACCAGTTTTTCTCCCATCTGTGCAGTTTTAATATTTCTTATCAAGTCTTGTTGTTCACGTTGCCTTTTAGTTTCCCCAATGCTGTATTGTATTGTCTCTGCCCGCCCCGCTTCCCGCCGCCGTGCTCGCGGCCACGCCCCCTTTTTCTTCTGTGCCCTCCCCGCTCCCGCCTCCCAGCTGCTCCTCCCTCCCTCCCACTTCTCCATAAATGGCGACCGCGAGGACACGCAGCGGTCACGCGCAGCGGGCGCGACGATTGTGCGCCGAAGCCGCGCCAAAGGTAAGATCGTCTGCGCCCGTCCGTGCCTGGACCGCGCCCAGTGCCAGGACCCCTGGCCCCCACCAACGATGCAAGTCGACCCGACAGACCTACGATGCCACCGCCCTCAACGCACTCAATGCCGGCCGGAACCCCGCCTGCTGCCGAGCCGCCCCGAAACGCTTCCACGGACCCTTCGCCTGCACAACCTGCAAGTTCACCTGCCTCCGAACATGCACCGCACCCGCAAAGCCAAACCCCAGCAGCGACCTCAAGTGCATCCTGCTCAACACCCGCTCCGTCCACAGACACGCCGTCGAACTCTGGAACCTGCTCGACACAACATCACCAGACGTCGCGTTCCTCACTGAAACATGGATGAACGACTCCTCAGCCCCCGACATCGCCATCGCCATCCCGGATGGATACAAGATCATCAGGAGGGATCGCGTCAACCAGACCGGAGGAGGCATCGCCATCGTCCACAAGAACACCATCCGCATCACGACCGACTCCAACAACACCTTCGCCGCCGCCGGGCACCTCCACTTCCAGATTACCACCGACCCAAATACGACCCTCAGAGGCACCCTCATCTACAGACCCCCGGGACCACGCACGCAATTCAGCGAAGACATCACGGACTTCATCAGCCCACAGGCCCTCCCCTCCGCCGACTACATCCTCCTAGGGGACCTCAACTTCCACCTGGAGAACAACAAGGACCGCAACACCGCCGCCCTGCTGGACAACCTCGCAAACCTCGGACTCAAGCAACTGGTCAACACCCCCACCCACTACGCCGGCCACACGCTTGACTTCGTCTTCTCATCCAGCAAGCACATCGCCTTCAGCCACTCCACCGGACTTCACTGGACCGACCACAGCTGCGTCCACTTCAGCTTCAGAAAAACCACAACCCACCACCCCCGCAACAGGTTCCTCACAGAAGCTGGAGCAAGATCACCACCGACCAGCTCACCAACTCCCTCAGCCAGAACCCACCCGCCAGCACACCGGACCCCAACGAAGCAGCCCGTAAGTTCACGCAGTGGCTGACAGCCTGCGCCGACGACCTCGCACCACTGAAGAACCCTCCGAGCAAACCCAGAAGCAAGAAGGCCCCCTGGTTCACTGACAAACTCAAGGACTCCAAAAAGACCTGCCGCACCCTCGAGAAACCCTGGCTCCTCGACCGGACCACTGACAACATGGCCGCCCTCAAACACGCGACCCGCAAGCACCACCAGCTCATCCGCACCACCAAGAAGAAATCACTGAAGGATCGACTGGACAACAACGCCCACGACAGCAAGGAACTCTTCAGCATCGTCATGGAGTTCTCCAACCCCAGCACCGGCAACAACGACATCACCCCTTCACAAGATCTCTGCGACTCCCTCGCCTCGTTCTTCCACCGCAAGATGGCCAACATCCACAACAGCTTCGGCACACCATCCTCGCACCCAACCGCCGAACCAACACACCCCACCACGACCCTCCGCACCTGGACCGCAGTGACCACCGAAGACACAGCCCGCACGATGAACACCATCCACTCTGGATCTCCGACTGACCCCTGTCTTCAATAACGTCTTCAACAAGGCCGACTCCACCATCGCACCCCAACTCCAAGACGTCATCAACACCTCCTTCGACATCGCCACCTTTCCAGAAAGTTGGAAGCATGCCGAGCTCAGCGCCCTACTGAAGAAACCAACAGCGGACCCCACCGACCAAAAGTCATCTGCGGCGTCCCGCAAGGATCATCGCTCAGCCCCACCCTCTTCAACGTCTACTTGAGACCTCTCGCAGCCATCGCACGCCAACACAACCTCAACATCATCTCATACGCCAACGACACCCAGCTGATCCTCTCCCTCACTAGAGACACCGCCAGAACCAGCCTCCACGAAGGGATGAAAGACGTCGCCGAGTGGATGAAGAACAGCCGCTTGAAACTGAACTCAGACAAGACGGAAGTCCTCATCCTTGGACCATCACCCTCCGCCTGGGACGACTCCTGGTGGCCCCCAGCCCTGGGCACCGCCCCCAAGCCGACAGACCACGCACGCAACCTGGGCTTCATCGATGGATCCCGATCGAAACCAGGAAGACGGTCACCCAGGCACTTGTCACCAGCTGGCTGGACTACGGAAACGCCCTCTACGCCGGAACCACAGCCAAGCTACAGAAAAGACTACAGTGCATCCAGAACGCCTCCGCCCGACGCATCCTGGACATCCCTCGACGCAGCCACATCTCCGGCCCCCTAAGGAACCTGCACTGGCTCCCCGTCAACAAGAGGATCACGTTCAGGCTCCTCAATCATGCACACAAATCTCTCCACAACCTGGGCCCCAAGTACCTCAACGACCGCCTGACCTTCCACATGCCCACCCGCCAGCTACGGTCCGCCAGCCTCGCCCTCGCCGCAGTACCACGCATCCGTAGAGCCACCGCCGGAGGCAGATCCTTCTCCTACCTGGCGGCCAGGACATGGAACTCCCTCCCCATCCACCTTCGGCTGACCCAGGACCACCTCGCCTTCAGGAGACAACTCAAGACCTGGCTGTTCGAGCAGTAGCGGCCCCCTTCCCCCAAGCGCCTTGAGACCCTTCCGGGTGAGTAGCGCGCTATACAAGTGTTATGATTGATTGATTGATTGATTGTTTTCAAGGATACCCCTTGTTTTATGGAATTTTTAGACGAGATTCAACCACCTTTGGCCAAAAGCCTATACATGAAATTTAGGTATGGAATGTTGAAAACTAACACAACCTTAGCTAGGTGGACAAGCACCTGTGAAATAAAGATTAGTGTACTATGTACCTTGTGCCAAAGTAATTCAAAAGAAGACGAGTCACATATCCTTTTGTTTGCCCAGCCAATGAGAGGGCTAGGAAAAAATGGATTAAGCCTCTCTGTAATACTTTAGTACGTTCATACAAGGAGGCGAATAGGATTATTAAGACTGATACTAGGCAAATGATTGTTTTTGGAGTTAGTAGATTCCTTTTTACAATAAGCCTTGTACGTAATAAGAAGGGCCTAAACTTATAAAAGAAGCAGTGATGTAAATATTTTTCTGTACCTTGATGTTAATGTTGCTGCTATTCTGTGCTTACCAATTTGTCTGTACACATATATACATTTTACAGCCACTTGTAATTCTGGAACTAGTGAGAATAATCCCAAGTAAGTTTTAAGTATTTTTATAATCATTCCTTTTTAATTAATTTATAGATTTTTATTGTACTGATTTCCAAACCGTATCCGCATCATCTGTAAAATCATTTATTCCTCTGAGTAGAAACTGTATTACGTAATGATTGTTTTTATGTATCTTTTATGGCTCTATTGTGCCGAAAAAAAGATTATAAATGAAACATGGGTAACAATGGTGGTGTGGGATCAGACCAGCATTCAGCACAGTTTGACCTTCTTTCCTTCTCCGATGACACCGTTACTACATAATCCGAACTTCGCCCCAGGGGTGGGAGATGCGACATTCGCAAAGTGGCAGCATTCAGTGCAGCACAATGGTCAGTGCGCCTTCGGTACCTGCAGCTTCGACACTGGATACTACACCCACAAAATAAGCCCAACACGTAGCAACACCTTACTCATTATGAAAAATGTGTCTTCACCAAAACCTCAGATAAGAAACTGATCTCAGAAATATATGCACTTCTGAACCTACGAAACAGAAACATAGATAACGCTAGCCGGGACAGGTGGGAGGAAGATCTAGGTAGACCGCTAAGAAGCAAAGAATGGGAGCGAATATACCACAGAGCGAGGCACACAGCCAGTAATGTAGAACTCACTGAAATGCTCATAAAAATTGCCACAAACTGGTACTATACACCGGTGCGGTTACACAAGGCCATCCAATCACAGAGTGCAGATTGCTGGTGGGGTTGTGGATCACCAGAAACACTAGTACATATCTTATGGGACTGCCTGCAGCTCTGGCAATACTGGTCTCAAGTACTCAACGATATAGACGCTCACCTAGACACCCAACTGCCACAATTCCCGCATATATAATTTTAGGCCTCCCAAACCCGCTAACATACCCTCTAAAATCTAGAAGAGGAAGACAAATAGGGTTTGCATTAAGAATGGCCATGCAGAACATCCTCACACATTGGGGCACCCAGCAGACACCTTTCCACACTGGTTGGCTCCATAACTGTGGCATATGTTAGAGATGGAAAAAATAACGCTCTCCCTGGCTGGTCAAGGAACCCCATGGCATCCTTTGCTGTCCCTACTCTCACAAGATTTTTGTAGACTTACCTGCCCTAGGTTTCTTCATCTCTTACGCTTGCATGAGATAGCTTCACAGCCGCTATTCAGCTAGCACTAAGCACCCGTGCGGACACCGTAAAATTTGTTCTCTAACCCTCAAGTGAGTGGAGGGAGGGAGGGGGCTGGGAAGGGAACAAGATTGTTTGCCACATCAACACTCGCATTAATGTTTTTACATCACTAAAGGGTTTTGCATAGCCTAAAAGAAAGCAATGTCTGTTGTTGGCACTGTTGTCTTTATTTTCTAAAAATACTAATAAAAGAATTGAACCATAAAGACATGACATCTGGTGTGCTTGATTTCACAATAAAAATTATGTAGGCCCCTGTTGTCTTAGTTGCTATACCAGGACACTGCAATTGCACTCCTGCAAAATATCAGCAGCTCTCTGATCTTTCCCTGGACGATGGAGAATTGTACAGTTGTGTTTTTGCAACCTCAAACCCCAATATTCAATTCGAGGAGGCATTTGGGCTTTGGGATTGTAAAATATAGTTAACAGTGCTTGATGATCAGTCACTACTGTGAAAAGCTTTACGTATAAGAACACAAGGAAACAAGCCCAGATCACTGCCAAACTTTCTTTCTCAGGTTGCGAGTAAGCACGTTATGTTGGTGACAGACTTTTGCGGGCGTATTCCATAATATGTCTCCCACCATTTGGCTGTTCTCTGTGCTGTGCCAGGTTTGCTTCTAACCCGACAGGGCTTGAGTCAACTACAACCACTCTATGAAGTTTGAGATCAAAGTAAGCAAATTCAGTGGCATTCTCAATAGACTGTTTGATTTTTTTTTTAAAGCTCTTCTCACATTCACGTGACCAATGAAAAAACACATTCTTTTTCGTCAATTATCATATCTGTGCGCTGACCATAGCAAAGTCTCATATATATCTAGAACAGTAACATGGAAATGTTTTGTGGTGGACTGGCAGTAGACAACACTTGTACATTAGATGGATCAGGTTTCATACCGCCATCGGAAAATATATGGCCAGAAAATGTCAAGTTTTTGTTGTGCAAATTCACATTTGTCAGCATTTAAAGATAAACTTGCATTGTTCACCAAACAACATACTTGTATAAGAGCTCTGTCAAGCTCTTTCTGAGTGGCTCTGAAAAGTAATGTCATCGCTATAGTTAAATGTATTCACTACAGGCTGTATGATACGTCGAAAAGTTCTGCAGCAGAGGATAGACCAAAAGTAATTTGCTTATAGGGAAACAGACCAATATGCACAGACAAGGTTGTAATGTATCTGGATTTGTCTTAAAGCTCCAATTGATGTTATCCTTTATTTAAGTCAAGTCGGGAGAAGAACTTTGTACCATTCACTTGAGTTATTATATCAGCAATGTGTGACAACTCTCTTGGCACGCAGAGCTGGTTCAGGCCTGCAGCACACATGGGAGGCTTGCATTCTAGGGTTATACAAAAGAAACAAATTGAATAAAACACAAGCCAGTTTCTGGGGCTTAGGCCTTATCACCGCCAAGCGACTGCTCACTAAGCACTGGAAAAAGCAGGAACCACCACACACTAAACACTGGTACATTTCCTTCACCAACTGGGCCAGGGCGGAAAGCGTAGCACTACACCGGGAGGAAATGGCAGGCTTAAGAAAATTCCCTGTAGCACAACTCTGGGATGACACATTGGGCTCTCTCCAGCGGGAAGGTGCGACCAGGAAGCTCATTTATTACACTACCACATAGGGGGAGACGCGTGTATCGTAGGCGTGGAGACACTAAGACCCCGGACAACAATGCCCCCCCACGATGCCTACCTGACCTAGGCACTGGCGGCACAGTGCTTCCATAACGGCAGGAGCTTGACCCTCCCTGCCGCATTGCACGGAGACCATAACAAACCTCCTATATGCTAACCACAGGTCTCGACGCCCTCCCACACGACGACCCAACAGAGCACGACACACTATAATGATCTTCCAAGGCCTCCCACGGCCACACTCCGCCCGGACGCACTCATTCCCCCCCCTTGTTCTTCTACACAATACCCCCCTTACCTATTTTTGAGTCTCCTTCCAAAGTATCAGCAGACACTACCCCCATGTTCGTTCCACCTGGGACACACCTGCAGACACCTGACATGCCCGCACTGATACTTAATAGTTGATTGCCGCTTGGGTGCTTTGCTCCCTGACCGGAGCTGGTTTACGGCATGGCTGTGACAGGTTGAAAAACCGCCCTACGAGATAAGAATTAAAAGGTAAAAGCCTAGGGGCTCAGAAGCACACCCTGCCAGACACCCCAGACTATGCGTCATGTAGCATAGTACCACGATATATCCACCAGTTATGAGGTGGACGCACGTAAAGACCACACTTACATGCCACCTCCCATAGGACACCAACACACAATCCCCTGAGACCATGCCAACCTAAGAATGAGGGTGCATACAATAGGCACAATACTATATCTCCGCGGAATGCATTGTGCAAGCCTCATTGCTACAAACCGGGCTATAAGCCTAGATCTACTCAAAGTGCGATGAGGCTATGCTATTTGAGTATATCACGACTTAACTAGCGCATTGATCACCAGCGGAAGCACCTCGCTCTAGGTAGGCGACATGACTCACTGCACGGATAAAGTAACCTACCATACCAACGACTTCCATCCACACGACACACTCGCAGGGTCTGTCCATGACAACCATTATCATCCGCACAGCAGAAACCAGTGTGACCCCCTAACGAAATAGCGAACTCTCAGAGACAATTGGATAGGAGCTGTTGGGTTTACAGAGTTGGCTTCCTTAGTTATAATGGAAAAAAAGATAAAACGAGACGTCATTAGCGAGTAAAATTGTACTATGGGCATACAAGAAACTTGCAATGCAACCAATGTTGATTACCCTGATGTTATGGACAGACGAGATATGTGCAATTTTTATGTGGTCCCTTACCCACTCTCTCAGTCCCCCATTCTATTTCTTTTATATGCATAAAATTGTTGCAGCTCCGCATTGTATACTGCTCCAAGTTACTAATAAACGTCTTACAAAAAAAAAAAATTATATCAGCAATGTGTGGACTTAGATGTCTCTCTCGCTCAGTCGCCTTGTTGGCCTGACACATGTCAACGCATATGAGTACAGCTCCTTCACTGTCTCTTTTAGGCTCTACGACAATTGGAGAAACCCATGGCGTTGGAGCAGTTGAGCTTTCAATGATGTCATGTTTGAACAATTAATTAAGTTCCTTTTCAACAGCCTCTTGCAAGTGAAACGCAATTCGTCTTGGTCTTTGTGCAACAGGACGAACATCCTTATTGATATGTAACTTTACTTTCATTGTTTTGAGTTTACCTAACTCGTGAAATAATGAAGGAAATTGACTTACAATTTCATGATGGCAGAGCTTCTCTAGCGCCTTGTGACGTGCTAGCTTCAGGGTCAGCTTAAAAACATTTGGAGCTTGGCTTTCACCCAGGCTCTCCATCAGAGCTCCTTTCTTGAGGGTGGTTTAGGGAGTTGTTCTAGGTCCCTATGCGGCAGCTTTGGTGATGGGCCGCACAGCTGTCAAGCACAACCCCTGTGACCCTCCTTCTTGGGCAACTCTGCAGCACATTATGGAATAATGGTTCTTGAATGGTTTTAGTAAGTAGATAAACCTTGTACACTATTTGTCCATGAAAGCAAATATCATTATGATATTTGGTTGACTTTGTGCTTAAATGTTTCTTGACAAATACATGGTTAATCTCTGCTTTGTATCACATGCATTTCAGTTTAATCTGCACTGGATTATTGTTGTGCGCTACTTTGTTAACCTGGGTGCATCTGCCTTCAGTGTTCTTACTCCATTTAGCATATGGCATTAATTTGCATAATGGCGCAGCATCTTTCATTTGTCCACCGACATGCAGACTTTCAATGTTGCTTTTTTATTTTCAAGTGTTTACACAGGCTGGCGCTGCGCTGATACTCCACAAATGACAGCGTTGATTCTGCACTTCGCCTGAGGCACTGCGGCATGCACAAGAACTTTTATGGACCATGGTGAACTTTCTGGAAGAGCACTTTCAGTCTACGGGCTTCATATCCCCCATCTCATTGGCAGTTGTACCGTTCTATCAGTGCCAGTACAAGCCAGTAAACAAGCCACACAGGGAGAGTAGTTGTACACGTCTTTATTCTGCTGTGTGTAAGTCAGAACTCAACATTCTAAGCCTGTCTTCAAGTCATCCCTCCAACGCTTCCGTCACACGGCCTACGGTGTACAGTAGGAACTAAAAGAGTTCCAGCATTTCTATATTTACAAGACACTACGGGGTCTTCATGTGGAGTCCAGTCCAGCACTTTCGCCACCTCAGGCTGAGAGCAAGCTGTTTGTTTTGTGAAAGGAAATCAAATTCTCAACACCTACTTGAAGCCTAAAACATGTTTATTAGGCAAAAATAAGCACACCTCGGGGGCGTGGCTAGCAGCCGACCAAGATGGCTGCGTAGTCGAGGAGCTCTAGAGACGAAGCGGCCCTTCCCATAAATCCGCATGTTGATCCGGTAATAAACGTAACTTCGGGGGCTGAAGCTGAAGTCCGGGGCCAAGCGGCGACAACCGATACCACTCCGGAACCGATACGAAGCCGGGAACTGCACCAAAGGAAGAGCGGACGTCGGCGGCCTAATTCACTAACAGAAGCCGCGCCCTAGCGTAACGTGCAGTGGGACATGGAGCGGAGGGGGGGGTGTGGTGAACTCCGGCGGTTCCATAGATCGCTGCAAGTCCAGCGAGACCGGAAGAATCGGGACCCATCGTCCAGCAGCGGGGGGTCCGAAGGGATGACCACCGGTGGCGAAGGAGGAGTGAAGGCCCCCTCCCCTAACGGCGAGATGGGAGAGACTGGTGACGGGGGCTCACCGGATCCACCGCGCACTGCAGCGCAAAACGCGGACACATCCCGCGGCGTATCCCATTGCCAACGATACGCACCGAACGAACACGGGACCCCTCTGCCACCCCAACTCCCCCCCCCCTTTTTTCAAAGGTGAGCAGACAGCAGCGTAGACAGAAGGAAAGCCGGTGGTGGCCTGCATTGTGCGCCGCACCGGGGAGCACAGTCGGCAGAGGCAGGTGGGAGAGCAGCGCGGGTGCAGGAGCACTGGACCAGTGGCGGTGGGGGCAGGGAGCGACTCGAGGACAACTAACAGCGGTGTCCCATGAGGTGGCAGGTGTGCACGAGATCGGAGCGAAGGGCGGCCTGGCCCGGACGATACAATTAGAGAACCGGAATGCGGAACCTGTGATGAGAAGTGACTGTCCCATACCACATATATCGCACACCAAGTAGTGGTTGACCTAACAGCGGTAGACTCGACAAATAACAGACTACAACCCACTCTTCCCCAACCCCCCCCCCCACCCCCGGCGGAGGCAAAATCGGAGGCCGAGGCGCCCAGGGGAGGCAGATTGAAGATCAGCTCCACAGTAAACAACGATAGTGGTATACCCAGCCATAAGATACTATTGAACCAGGTCAGCATAACACCAAGGTAGCCCAGAACTGGACATGACGACAGTCAACTAACAGGATCCACAAAAGCGCGAAATCTGCCAAGAGGTGTCACCGTCAGGGCATATATAGTGGCAGGACTCGCACCCGCCAGTTGGTAAACATCGGTAAACAGAAGTACAACCATTGGTAAAGTAACTACCGGCTCGCTCTGCTGAGGAAACCAACATGTCTGGGAGAGGGTCTAGAAATCACACGATGCAGGGCGAAACTAGACAAATATGCATTCGACAAAAACTCTCCAACCTTGACGGAGGGGCGCCCCTCAGCGGGAAAAACATCAGAAAATGAAGGAACAAAGAAGGTGACGCTGGAGGACATTATGAAAGCACTGTCCAGCGTACAAATGATGGTGGGGACGATCTCGACGGACGTTTCGCTGCTGCGAGCGGACTTCCACAAAATGGTGGAACGGGTTAAGGAGGTGGAGGTGATTACCAAATCCCTGGTAGAGGACACGTCGGAACTGCAGACCGCAATGACCCGCATTCAGGCAGAAAATAAGCAACTAAAGGAGAAATTGGACAACCAGGAAGGACGCTCAAGAAGAAATAATGTACTCATCCTTGGGGTTCCCGAGACTGAAGGCAAGCAAGCAATGGACCTCTATGTGGAGGAGCTGATTAAGACAAGATTGCAACCCAAGGGACTATCCTGCTTCTTCTCCGTTGAGAGAGCGCATAGAGTACCTGGTGGAAAACCAAAACCAGGGGCTGCCCCGAGGCCAGTATTGGCCAGACTATTTAACTTCTGTGACATCCTACAAACGCGATCCTACAAACGGCAAGAATCTCCCCACCGATCCGAATACATAACTCTACGATCGCCTTTTTTCCCGATTACACGGCTGAGGTCTCCCGCCGGAGAAGAAGTTTCATAGAAATCAAAAAGGTATTAAAATCACACGAACTGCCCTACTCCATGTTGTTCCCACTGAGGCTCAGGGTAGTAGCTGAGGGGAAAACATGGTTCTTTGACTCACCAGAAGCAGCCTATGATTGGCTAGAGGGTTGGAGAAGAGTAGATGGCCCCCGTCGTGGAAACAAAAACCATCCACGACGGAAGGATGATGAACACCCCGACTCCCAGACGTCAAGACAGGAAGTTCCAGACCGCTCATCGAGCACGAGAAGTGAAGGAAACAAACAAGGGCCGGATTCCTGAATACCAGGCTTCCAAGAACTTAACTGTTACTATGGACAATAAGGTCGAGCCGCATATGAACACTGGACTGAAGCGTGCCTCGGAGGGCAGGAAGGGCCACTGCTCTCACAAGACTTTCACCCCGACAAGCAAGTAATATGGCTGGGGATGGGAGAAGCACTCTGCTAAGTTGGGGTGGCGGGCGGTTACATGTCCGTTAAGCAGGTAGGCAGGGAGGGGGATTGGGACAAGGGGGGAAGTTAATGTTGTTTTGTTCAATTGGTTTACAGCAACTTGCGACAGTTTAGACACAGCACGTAGGTGGATAATGGGTGGGTACACTAGTGTTGTAACACAGAGGCAATTCCTCATCCCTCAACAAATTACACATGGCACTGGATTCACAACTTAAACATACTTGTGCACTGACACAAGAGAAACCGGTGGCACGCCTGAGGATAATAACATGGAATGTAAGGGGACTAGGCGATAAAGTAAAGAGAGGCCTAGTGTTACAGGCCTTAAAACGGCATGGCCCAGCAATAGTGCTACTGCAAGAGACGCATCTCACCGGAAAAGCATGTAAGGCTCTGGATAGATGGGGATACAAAATGGTGGCACATTCTGAATTCTCCACGGGTTGAAGGGGAACGGGTATCCTAGTAAAGAAAACCTCCCCACTCATAATATTACAAAATAAGATAGATGACCAGGGGCGCTTCGTAGCGATACAAGGGCAGTGGGAGGTCAGACTCTTGAATATAGTATCGATTTATATACCGCTGGCGCTCCAGTCAGTGGCACTGCCTGCACTGGGAGACTTCATTCTAGACCTACCAGAAGGTGATCCTATTATAGGAGGGGATTTCAACATAATAATAGACACCATGGTAGATAGGTTCCCTGCTCGACCTCAAGCGTCCGGACCTTCCCGGATCCAGGGCTTCTTAGAAGCCATGGGATTGATAGATGTCTGGAGAACCATGCACCCAGCAGCTTGCCAATACACATACCACTCTACAGTACACAATAGTCTGTCACAAATAGATTATTCCTGATGTTGGGCGCTAGACTGCACAGCGTCTAAGGGATAGAAATAAAACCCAAGGGCATCTCGGATCAATCCCCGGTAATACTGACGCTCTCTTGCCGAGAGAACTCTCGTAAGAGGATATATCCTATCTACCCTAACTATCTTAAGATTCCCGGCATTAGGAAGGACCTTAAAAACACTACCAAACATTATTTTGAGGAGAACACAGACTCAGTAGACTCGCCGTCCATAGTATGGAAAGCATACAAGACAGTCCTTAGGGGACAAGCAATAGCCTCTATCACTGGGCATAAACGGGAGCAACAGAGAGAATTAGCTGAATTGGAACTAAAGCTACAAGAAGCGAACAGGGCACACACGGCAAACCCCTCTCCAGAAAAGGCACACTCCCTACACAGTACAAGGATAACCTAAAACACCGAACGGTCGGGAACATCACGGCGACAAAACATAAAATATATGATATAGGAGACAAGGCAGGCAAATTTCTAGCTTGGCTAGACAAAAGAGGGGAGGGCTCCAGGGGTATACAGCAGTTGCGGACGCAGGAGGGCACGCTCCAGAAAAACCTGGCAGAAATAGTAGACACATTGACGGACTACTTTAGGGAGGTCTACACGTCAAACCAGAATTTGACGGAGGCTGAAACGATGGAATCACTTAGCCACATTGAAATGAAGACACTTACACCTGAGGCGGCCTCAGAATTGGAGGCGGACTTGACGCAAGACAAAATTCAAACAGCAATCCGTTTGATTCAAACAGGTAAAGCACTGGGCCCCAACGGGATTCCAATGGAATGGTACAAGATTATGGCAGAGACTATAAGTGCGCCCCTATTTGCAATATATAACGATAGTTTGAAAAATGCGGAACTCCCACTGGATCAATGAATCGCGACAATAGTGGCGATCCCAAAGCCAGGTAAACCCCCGACTGAACGCACCTCATATCGTCCGATATTGTTACTGAATGTAGAAGCCAAAATCTTGGCTAAGCTGTTAGCAAACAGATTAATGTCCCATCTCCCACAGTTTATTCACCCGGACCAGTCGGGTTTCATGCCAAACAGAAACACAGCTCTAAATATCAGGCGTGTGCATGGAGTGCTCGGACGGGCTCCAAAATTGTCGGAACCGGCAGTGATACTATCATTAGATGCGAGAATGGCATTTGACATGGTAGAGTGGCAATACCTGTTTGCTGTCCTAGCTCACATGGGTTTTGGCCCAAAATTTAGAGCGAGGGTCCGACTACTGTACTCAGCTCCTCTGGCTCAAGTTACGGCCAACGGACATATATCCCACACGATACGACTAACGAGAGGAACGCGACAGGGGTGCCCCCTGTCGCCGTTGCTGTTCGCAATGGCACTAGAACCACTGGCAACGTTAATTAGGACAACCCCGTTGTTGAAAGGTATTAGCTGGGGGAGGGATGGGAAGACCGTCTCTCACTTTATGCTGATGACATGTCAGTTTATCTGATTGACCCAGAACCCAGTATACCAGAGCTCCTTACAATTTGCGACACACACGGGAAAGCATCAGGATACACCATAAATTGGGCCAAATCAGAACTTTACACTCTGCAGGGACCAGAGCCCTCACTCCCCGCGGGATGCCCATTGGTGCTAGCGGGGAACTCCTTTAAATATGTGGGTGTTCACATTACTAAAGACACGACAGACTTCTTTGCGAAAAATCTGGCTCCACCTCTGGAACGCCTGCGGTGCGATGTGACGCACTGGGCGTCTTTGCCCCTAACGCTTCTGGGTAGAGCGGCGCTGTACAAAAGGATGGCACTGCCGAGATTTCTCTATGCACTTGAGAATGCGCCCTACCCAATCCCACCCAGATATTTTAAACACATAGCAGCACAAGTCTCGACCCTGTTGTGGGGTAACCGCCCAGCACGTATAGCGCAAGCCAAGATGCACAGGGGTGGGTACGATGGCGGAATAGCGCTACCAAATTTACAACTATATTACTGTGCAGCGCAACTCAAAACCCTCAATCAATGGATTCACGCGCCTCACGATGACCCAGCATATAGGGCGGATAGGGCACAATTGGGCACGAACAATATGCTGGCGGTGCTCTACAACAAAAAACTCGCTGCAAAACTGGTAGGACCCACGACGCACACGGTCCCAATATGGTACACGGCACTGGCCAAGCTGGGATGGAAAGGGGTCATAACTAAGCTTACCCCACTCTGAGATACCAAGGACCTGGGACAATTAAGGTGCAGTAAAGGTTTCACACAGTGGGATAACATTGTTATCTCCACTGTGGGAGACTTATAGGATAAAGGAACGGTAATTCCTTTTGCACAACTTCAACTACAATATAAATTAGGCCAGAATGAAACGTACAGATATGTACAAATAAGGCATGCGTTATTAACGGCACTTCCACCAGACACTGAAGTCTCAGAGGCCTCCCCACTAGAAGACCGTCTGCTTACTGACTATATGCAAAAAACTAGCAACATCACTCACATACCGAAAACTAATCAACAACCTACCTGACCCTACCGCCAAACTACGGGAGAAATGGGCGACAGATAAGGAGATATGGGTGATGTGGAGTGGTTAGAGGCGCTAGCATCCCCTAGAAAGGTGGGAATTTCAGCAAAGCTTAGACTGGTGCAACTCAAAATCCTACATCGCATTTACTACACCAGAACTACCTTACATAAGTTACACAGAGCGCAACATCTTTACTGCCTTAGGGGGTGCGGGGAAGAGGGCACCTTTCTCCACACCATGTGGGAATGTCCAGCAATAGAAGTGTTCTGGTGGCGGGTGATGCGTACGATGTCACAAGCAATAGGGGTATCCATTCTGCCAGAACCACGAAAATGTCTCTTAAACATATGGGACCCCAATGACCTCACCCTCCATGGACAGACCTGGGCCACGCTGGGCCTCATGATCGCAAAAAGAGACATAGGCAGAAATGGGGTGCGGCAGAGCTACCCACCTTAACAGCGTGGTGTGGGAACATGGACCTTACAATGATTACGGAACGCACAGTATATCAAAACAGGGGTAGCCCGCGTAAATGGAATAAAATCTGGGCGGCCTGGAATAGCTTTCGAGGGGATCTGTGTGACCTGTTACCGGAATCCGATATAGAAAGCTCAGATGACGAGATGGAGGGGGAAGATTAGATAAATTAATCGAAACACGATAAAACTGCTGTAGGAAAAACGAAGTACTAATGTAAAAGTTAAAATTGTGTATTCAAAGGTGTAAAATGGTATAACTATGTACTCAATGTCTGAAATACTGTCATATCTGTCGAAGAGACGATTGGTTTAATAAAAACATGTTTTTAAAAAAAATAATAAGCACACCTCGACACAGGGCTTCAACTAACCAAGGTATTAATTATTTTATAAAAAGATTCAGTGTTGAAGCTTGGCGGATCGGGCATGGCTGCTCTGATCTCTAAGCAGGGGAGGAGTAGTGGGCACTCTGTAAAGTGTGCATGAATGTTTGGCCAGCCGTCTCTGGCCAGCCAAACATTCACGCGCACCGTGCATGTTCTCTACCCAGACTGCATTACAGCCTGGGTGGAGAAAATGCCTAGGCCCCCAATCCCTGTCTGAACACCGAACGACGGCGCTCAGACCAATCACAACACTGCATTGCAGCACTGTGATTGGCTCAGGGGAGGCTGGGTGCTTCTCGTTCCAGCAAAGGGTGGGACGAGGAGGAGAGATGCAGTGAGGAGGAGAGACACGGAAAAGAGGTAAATGGTATTTATTTCTCTTCCCCGTGTCTCCCCGTCTCACCCCGTCTCACCTCCCTTGCCCGCCACCCCAATCAATGCCAGCAGCTGCTGCAGTCTTCAGCTCTCTTTTTTAACTCCTCTCGCCTACTTAGAATGTAAAAAATACCTATTTAGGAAGAAGGTTGCTGACACTAAATTAAAAAAGTAAATAACATTGTGTATAAACTGTAAACTGGGAAGGAATGGCAGATAGCAATATGGATTTGATTGAGAATGCTGTTTTTTGTCATTTAATATTTGTACTGCTTTTTAGTCTTTGTTCCAATCTAATTTAGCTGGGGGCAAGATTCCTGCATCTTGGCAAACTGCAGAAATTGTGCCTATTTACAAAAGAGGTCCCAAAGAGGACCCAGTAAATTATCAGCCCATCAACCTTATCGGTACTTCCCAGAAACTCGTCTGTCGCCTGATTCTGGGGCATTTGCTTGAGTGTGCTAAGGACAACTCCATTTTCTCAGAGCTGCAGGCAGAATTCAGGAATAAGGTCAGCAAGGTTGATCAAATCCTCTGTTTCTGTGCCCTATACTGAAAAACAGCAACGATCGACAAGAACCACTTGTATGTGGTCTTTGTCGATCTAAAGACCGCCTTTGATTCTATCCCTAGAGAAAAACTATGGGAAGTTCTGGATAAGATGGGTGTCCCCAGTAATATTTTGTCTGTTCTTATTAGATGGCATGCATACATCTTGGCCACAATCAGGTATGGCAACAATGGTGAGCTTACTGACCCTATTAACATACAAACCGGTGTCCAGCACAGTTGTGTGCTGGGACCAACACTGTTCACTCTTTATATTTGTGACCTAGTTCATGCACTTGATTTTCCCGGGAGCGACTCTGATCCCTGACAAATCTTTTTTATGAACACTGTAACCTGTATAATGTAATGTGGAGAAGTGTGGCTCAATGATTAGAGCGGCAGACCCTGATGCACAGGTCTAGCCCGGGACCAGGGTTCAATTCCCCGCCTCGGCGGGTCTTGGGCTCAAAATTCCACGGACCTGATAATCCTCGCCTTGGTGCCTATTCCAATCATGGAGTCCCACTCTGCAACTCTGGGCAATAGCTTGTTTAATCTCCACAACGGCCCCCACAACGCTAAGGATGCCTGGCCTCCACCTTGGGGGTGCCCAGGAGTGGACGCCTCACAGGGAAAGCCAGGATGGGTTCCACAGCGCTATTCGTAAAAGCACCTTGAGACCCTTGCGGGTGAGTAGTGCGCTATACAAGTATCAATTCAATTTACAATGTTTTTTATGGTATGAAATTCATTAGCTGATTTAACTTATTTTTTGAGTGTGTATCAATCTATTTTTAATGTGTTTTGTATTTAATAAAATGTAACAATATACCTTGGTATAATAAGCAAACATGTTGTGTCTCTGATCTGTTTAGACTACACAGTGGGTTATTAAATAGTATGGCAGTGATATCTTGTTTGGTTAGTTTGAGGATTTATGCTCTTTGTGTTTAGGGACTTTCTACTTTTTTACCTCATTCACCCCTTGTCCCTTATCGGATTTATTAGGGGTCCTCTCTTTGTTTTTGTTCTATGCATACATCTTGGCCACAATCAGGTATGGCAACAATGGTGAGCTTACTGACCCTTTTAACATCCAAACCGGTGTCCAGCACAGTTGTGTGCTGGCACCAACACTGTTCACTCTTTATATTAGTGACCTAGTTCATGCACTTGATTTTCCGGGGAGCGACGCATCTAAACTTGTCTCTGAAAAAATAGCAACACTGCTTTTTGCAGACAATATGCTTTTAATCTCCAAAAACCTTCATGGTCTGCAGGCTTTATAACTTTTTATAGTGGCCGTGGCCTGGAACTAAATGTCAATAAAACTACATTTATGGATTTTTATCTGTTACAGCAAACATTGTGGCACAAGGGGTTGCCTTAGAAAAAGTAAATGAGTTTGGGTATTTGTGGGTCTGTTTGAATTTTAAAATGATTCAGAAAAGGGGGTGGTGATGAACAGAGTGTCTGAATTAAACAGACCACTCTTACCCAGTCCAAAGATCAGGGCTTGATCCATCACCGTTTTTTAGCTCACTGCACCATCCCAGCTCAGAACTTGGCTATATGCAAATTAGTCTGACCCTGGCCCAGTGCATCATGGGAACAGGGCAGACCAAACTACCAAGCCAATTCTTGTACTGGGAAGGAAACAAGCTACCGGGGACCGGTTTCTGGCATTTCAGCCGTCTTCGGCCCGGCTTGCTTGAATCCTGATGGTGCAATGAGCTAGGGACTCACATCTGAGTATACCCTTCCACGCTTATGGTGGACAAAAATGATTCAGAAAAGGGGGTGGTGATGAACAGAGTGTCTGAATTAAACAGACCACTCTTACCCAGTCCAAAGATCAGGGCTTGATCCATCACCGTTTTTTAGCTCACTGCACCATCCCAGCTCAGAACTTGGCTATATGCAAATTAGTCTGACCCTGGCCCAGTGCATCATGGGAACAGGGCAGACCAAACTACCAAGCCAATTCTTGTACTGGGAAGGAAACAAGCTACCGGGGACCGGTTTCTGGCATTTCAGCCGTCTTCGGCCTGGCTTGCTTGAATCCTGATGGTGCAATGAGCTAGGGACTCACATCTGAGTATACCCTTCCACGCTTATGGTGGACAAAAATGATTCAGAAAAGGGGGTGGTGATGAACAGAGTGTCTGAATTAAACAGACCACTCTTACCCAGTCCAAAGATCAGGGCTTGATCCATCACAGTTTTTTAGCTCACTGCACCATCCCAGCTCAGAACTTGGCTATATGCAAATTAGTCTGACCCTGGCCCAGTGCATCATGGGAACAGGGCAGACCAAACTACCAAGCCAATTCTTGTACTGGGAAGGAAACAAGCTACCGGGGACCGGTTTCTGGCATTTCAGCCGTCTTCGGCCCGGCTTGCTTGAATCCTGATGGTGCAATGAGCTAGGGACTCACATCTGAGTATACCCTTCCACGCTTATGGTGGACAAAAATAACATGAGTCCCTTTCTCACTGCTCCATCAGGATTCAAGCAAGCCGGGCCGAAGAAGGCTGAAGAATTGGCTTGGTAGTTTAGTCTGCCCTGTTCCCATGATGCACTGGGCCAGGGACAGACTGATTTGCATATAGCCAGGTTCTGAGCTGGGTTGGGGCAGTGAGATAAATAACGGTGATGGATCAAGCCCTGATCTTTGGACTGGATAAGAGTGGTCTGTTTAACTCAGACACTCTGTTCATCACCACCCCCTTTTCTATATTGAATTTTAAAATGAGCTGTTTAAACCTCCAACAAGAATGTGGAGGTTGGGTCGCATCTACCATATCTGTATAGGAGCAGCGGGATGAGAAATCTTTTACCAGCAACACAGATCATCCTATTGGCCAGGGAAAGGGCACTAAAATGGATTGAATGGAATGAGAAAACCACCAGAGAAAGACTACTGTGGGTGGGAAAATAGCTCCTGGAAATGCAGAAACTGCAGGGCTTCGAACCTTGGTACTTGCTGGGCATATCCAGGGTGGGGATCTGCTGGAGGGAGGTGACGTCACTTCAGGTATGAATATGGGTTGAACACTATTCAATTTTGAAAGTATGTGCAAACATGACATGCATGGTGTGCAGAGGGGCTTCCAGGGGAGGGTGTCCCGGAGTGGTCCCTACTGAAGGGCCAGCTTCTGACTGAGGAGCTGGTGCAAGGGCGGTCTCCCGGATGTACAAGACACTTTAACAACAACATGTCTGATACACTTCACAAGTTGAGGGAGACATGGGAGAGAGATCTTGGGGAATTATTAGACTTCTATTAAGAAGTCGCATTAATGCACCCGAGGCAGGCGGAAATTGTGCCTAGTACCATTTATGATACTGCATAGGGATGACTATGATAGCAGCCGCCTTCAGGCCAAGGGTAGAGCCCAGACACCCCACTGTTTAAGATGTCGAGGAGAAGAGGGTTCCTTCTATCGCACACTGTAGAGATGCCCCATGATTCAGAACTATTGGACGGATATAACAGGCGAGCTTGTTAGTGTCCTAGCGGTTGACCTCCCCCTTGACTCCGGGTTCCTTCTCCTGGGGATCCCTAATGAAATAGATCTCCCTAAGCCACACATGTTATTCTGTAGCCTAGGTCTAATGGTGGCTAAGAGGGATATGGCTAAATATTGGGGGTTGCAGGTTTGCCCCACCAAAGATGAACGGAGGAGAGGTATGGATATGTACATGATTGCTGAAAAGTTACATATGCCAGCAGGGGTTGCTCCAGAAACTTTTGTGGGATTTGGGCAAATGGCTGACATACTACTCACTGGAGATATCGGGCAAACTTGGCGGACCCTGAAGGGCCTTACATGCGTGCAGCTAGGACTTGTCCCAGTCTGCTGTTCAGGGCACTGCATGGGGTGTTATATTAACAGAAAACTGGATGCTGTGTTTGTCGTCTCTGGGACAAAGGAGGGCAGGGAGAATGTGTAGTTGCCTGTTTTGACACATATGTTCCCATAAGTGTATATTATTATCTGATATGTGTTCAATATGTGTACTGTCATGAGCTACACCATTTTCAAAATAAAAATACTTAATAAAAAAAACTCCATCAAGAAGCTGGTGCAATTTCTAAATTGCGCAAGCAGGGCCACAAGTATTCTTTGGAGCCTGCAGTTGAAATATATATTATTAAAGCTAAGACCACTGCTATGTATGGAGTAGAATTCTGGGGCTATGCCAATTGTAATGATCTTAGTAAAATTGAGCATAGGTTTGTGAGGAGTATTCTCAATCTCCAGCAGGGTGCCCCGCGCCTTCCTCAATTTTTGGATTTAGGGATTGTCCCCATAAATTATTTCATTATGGTTCGTCCCATATTATATTGGAAAATTCTTTGGTGTATTGATGAACTAAAATCATATAGAATTGTGATCATGGCACTTTTAAAATCTCCGGGTTGTGAAAGGAACGCATGGTTTGCCCAAATAAAGGTAAAGTTATATGAGGTAGGCCTTCATTCACTCTGGGGTGCACCTGCTACTGCCACAAGAGTACCTAGCTCTCTTGTTAAAGAGCTTTTAAAAGATCGCATGTGGTTGAGGGAACTGAAATCTGTTAAAGCAGGCAGTCTAACCGTTCATTTTTTGGATGTTAAGCTTGCTCCCGCTTACAAAGTGTTTTTTAATATTCTTCCAGCTCCTATTCTCCTGCAACCTTTTTTTAAATGGAGGTATGGGGTTTTGCCATTGAATAGTTACTGTATTAAATGGGGTACCCAGCACTGCAATTCTAACATATGTTCTTCCTGTAATCAAGCAGTGGAAACCCCTCATCATTTTGTCTTTTTTTGCCCTGCCTATACAAGACCACATAGATCATGGATTAGGCCAGTATGTAAACTTTTTGTTTTTTATTATTATGAGTATGCACTACGCACTTTATGCTCAATAAGAGTGAAATGATGGGGGGGTGTGGCTTGCAGCCGAGGGACATGGTCGCACTCTAAGGCGGCTCCTCGGCCCTCGCTGTAGCTGTGCCCCTTTTCAACTCTCTGCATTTAGCGGTGCTGTGTTTTACCTTGTCGTGCGCCGGGACGCCCCTTTGCTGAAGCATCTGTGTGCATTAAAAGTGCCCATAGCATAGCATAGCTACCTAACTGCCTTCGATCCTGTTCTAGTGCCCTTGTAAGGCCCAGGATCGACCCACGATACACTGCTGCCTCTCTGGGCGCTCCTGCCCGGTCCTACTGCCCGCTGGGTTGCCTTGACTGCCGCGGCTAGATCCTAGAGATCGGACTTTCCTGGGCCCAAGATGGCGGCCGCGCCGATTCCCGTCCTGCGCTACACTCCGGGGCTGCCCTACACGCCTGAGGATCCTGAATTTTGGCGAGCTGCCCCGCCGAGTCTCGGGGAGGCGATTCCCCATCTTTGCAGTACACCCACGCCCTGTTGCAACAAACAACGGCCACCCGCTCGGCACCAGCGCCTAGGCGAGTCCCCGGCTTTGGGCCTACCGCCGGAGACCGACACTCTTCGACTGCTGTTGCTGCAGTTTTCTCCCACCCTGATGTGGAGTGACCATGCCTGAGGCCTCGCCATCCGGCCCACCTCTCTCCCCTGACCTACCTCGACTGGCTGGAACGTGGGGGACCATTTGGCACCTTGGAGGCTCGCAACATCACTGGGACCCACTGCTCTGGACCCCGTCTGGGCGCGCATCGCAGGACACTCGCCCCTCCACCTGCGCTCCGGTGCATTTGTTCCCTGTGCCCACCCTAACTACTGGAGGCGCCCAACAGGAAGAGGGCCCCCACCCTGTGGTGCTTCTTTCCCTTAAGACTACCACTACTGCCCGGGTGTGAGTTGAGTGCTGGTTTTCACCCTGCCTAGGTGGTGAGACCGGCTTCACTGTGAGTGGTCTCGCCCGATCCCCGTCCCTCACTCGTTCTTGTCCACCCCAGCCCCTGTGAATACACGGCCTCTCCCAGAACTGAGATCTCAGGAAACACGAGATACGCCTTCCCCCCCCTGGTGCTGAGCAGGAGACTTCCCCTCCTCTACCCTCTCTCCGACACGTGCGCCTTGCGGACTTGCGCCTCGGTGACCCCCTGCGGGACCCGGGTCTCAGGATGGCCTCCGGTAAAGGAAATCGGCCTCCCACCCAAAGGCAAATCAACAAGCTCTCATGGGGCTCCAAGGGGGAACCCAAAGACACTGCCCCGGAGGTTGCTCTCAATATAGCGACTTCCCCCCCCCCCACAAGCGAGGCCCCCCCCACCCTGGACGATGTCATGGAGGCAATCGCGGGGGGTCGCTCCTCACTAGAGACTCGCATTGACTCAGTAAACATAGAAGTGACACTACTGCGTGCAGACCGTCGTAAAATGGACTCCAAAGTGAAGAGCATAGAAGTCATGACCATGGCACTTGTTGACGATACCTCCACACTGCAATAGCAGGTAGCTCAACTTCAGAAGCAACAGCATCAAATGGAGCTGCTCCTTGATGATTACGAAGGACGCGCACGGCGCAACAATCTCCGCATCTTGGGTGTTCCGGAGCGCCTTAAGGAGCCGGCTGCTGATCTCTTTGTGGAGAAACTAGTCCTGCAACACCTTCAACCGAAGAAGCTCTCCAATTACTTCTCCATAGAAAGGGCTCATAGGGTCCCTAAGGCAGGTAAAATGCTGGCATGGCTTGAAAAACGCGAACAGGGGTCTCGTTGGATCCCAGAGCTGACCCTGGCGGATCACTCTACCGTCACAGACCCAGGTGATATAGCAGAGGCCTTTGCCACCCACCTAGAAGGTGTCTACACAGCCAGAGCTCACTATGGCGCTGAAGAATCTAAATGACTCCTGGCCGAGATGAGACTTCCCACTCTCTCTGAGCCTGAAGTACAGGAATTGGAGACGGACCTTACGACGGAGGAGGTTGGCAATGCCGTGTTTGCTGTCCAATCTGGTAAGGCTATGGGCCCCAACGGTGTCCCTATCGAATTCCTGAAGGGCATGGCGGGGGAGATCCTTCCACACCTCAAATCAATGTTTGAGGAGAGCCGTGATACCGCCTGCCTACCGTTGGACCAACGGTTAGCATCAATAGTAGTCATTCGTAAGCCCAACAAACCGACTAATGACTGCAGCTCCTACCGGCCAATCTCTCTCATCAATGCCGAAGTGAAAGTCCTAGCAAAACTCCTTGCTACCAAACTTATGACAGTCCTCCCTGCCTTCATACATGAGGATCAGATGGGCTTCTTTCCAGGCCGCAACAGGGCGCTTAACCTCCGACGGGTCCACAATGTTATGAGCAGGATACCACATCTCCAAGAGGACGCAGCCATTCTCTCCCTTGACGTCACACTTGCCTTTGATTCTATCGAATGGTCGTACCTCTTCGAGGTACTACCCCGCTATGGCTTTGGTCCCAAATTAATTCAGTGGATTCGATTACTATACACTGATCTTTGGGGTCAAGTTTATGTCAATGGACATACAGCCAGGCGATTTCCCTTACACAGAGGCAAAAGACAGGGGTGCCCTCTGTCCCCTTTGTTGTTTGCACTTACCCTCGAACCTCTGGCTCATTGGATCAGAACAAACAATTCCATCTGCGGCCTCCGTTGGAACGCCAAGACGATCGACAAGGTCTCGCTGTACGCGGATGACATCCTTGTCTACGTCTCCTCCCCTAAGTCCTCCCTTAACAGCCTGCTACATGTTATCACTAATTTTGGTAAGTACTCGGGCTTCTCCATTAATTGGTCCAAATCTATATTGTATGTCTTACACGGCCCACCTCCTCCCCTCCGGTGAAGCTATTCAATCGAAATCGCCCGAGACGGATTTAAATATCTGGGAAATTTTATCACTCCTGACCCCAAACTGTTCCTTGACCGCAACCTAAAAGGCCCACTCCAAAGACTTCATAACGACATCTCTCATTGGAGAACACTCCCTCTCTCCCCCTGGTAGAGCAGCCCTATTTAAAATGCTTGCACTCCCTCGATTTCTGTATGCCCTACAAAATTGTCCGTTTCCCATTGCTGATTCCTATTTCAATTCGCTCGAAGGAGACCTTCGCCTCCTCTTATGGGACGGCGGTTCTCCCCGTTTTGCTCTCATTTCACTTACACAGGGGTGGTACGATGGAGGTATTGCCCTTCCCAATGTTCGACTTTACTACTGGGCTACTCAATTGGTTGCTACTAACTTGTGGATCTATGGTTCACCCACGAACCCTGCCTACCACCTAGAGAGGTGCCAGACTGGCCGCGGGGTTACCTCGAGGCCCTATATGGCAAACATTCCTGTGCCCGGTATGTAGGCCCGATGTCGCACACAATAACGATCTGGCACCGTGCGAACAAGCGACTCGGATGGACTGACACCCTCACACTGTCCACCCCACTCTGGACTTCCATAAGCTCGGCACCCTGGCATTTCCACCTTGGGTGACATGCTTCGCAAGGGCAAATTGCTGACGTTTGAAGAGCTCCAATAGACACATGACTTGGCCGAATCTAAGGCTTTCCGTTACCTCCAAATTAAACATGCCATACTTGTCGGCGTCCCGGACCTCCCTTCTCTCCCATACTCCTCGCCCCTCGAAGACAGGCTCCTGTCAGAACCCCTTCAGGCCAAAGCAATATCCCACACCTACCGTAAGTTGTGTAATAACATGGCGAACTCTTTCCACCTTCTACGAGATAAATGGCAGAACGACATCGGAATCTTGGATGAGGCCGAGTGGCAGGCGGCAATGATGTCCCCGCGCGAATCGGCTATCAGCCACAGATTCAGACTTATACAACTTAAGGTATTACACAGAACATACATGTCTGCTCCTCTTCTGGCCAGAATTGGTAGACGTTCTTCGGACCTCTGTCTCCGCAACTGTGGTCAAACTGGTACCTTCTACCACATTCTGTGGGAATGCCCGGTGATTCAAGACCTCTGGAAACGAGCCACTCAAAAAATGACTGATGCAATAGGAAAACCTGTCCCTCTGACCCCCAAATGTGAACTCTTCAATGTATGGGACCCCACAGACCTAACTGCAATGGAACAACAGTGGGCGGCTCTGGGCTTTCTCTTACTGAAACGTGAAATAGCTATGCAGTGGGGCTCACCATCTACACCGCTCCTGGTCAGGTGGGTGGCTAAGGATGTGTGCATGTTGTCTGAGAAGACGGTCTACAAGATCAGGGGCTGTCCTGGTGTTTGGGATAAGAAATGGGGACCATGGAATATTTATAGAGGGGAACTGTGTACTTCCCCCTCAGCAGACATGGGATTGACCAGACCCACTCCCCCCGTGTACTCGTGATTGTGGTGTACTGCTGTAATATACGTGTTCTATGGCAAGATTGTAACTCATGACTGTTTGCTAAACATTATCTCTGCTTTTGTTCAATAAAATATTTTAAACAAAAAAAAAAATAAGAGAGAAATGATTGTGACAAAATATCTACATGACACTTGGTTTATCCGTATGCGAAATGCGCAAATATGTAAGCGCTAACTTTTATTAGTTAATGTATATCTTTTTTTGTCTACCTGCTGTTATATTTCTGTATTGGTTTCCCTCTTCTTATTTTACTGTACAATTTTAGTGACTAAAACATTGTTTTACTTTTGTACTGTTGGTATTTATTGTTTTAACTCACAGTTTTATCTTTTTATTGTTGTGTTTTAAGGATCTGTGTATTCGAAATTAACATTTTGATTGATTGATTAATAATTGTACTGTCTAGCGCGATCGCATTCATTTGATTAACACCAGAAGAACAAAGCCTTGCAGGGGTTCTCCATTGAGTGGATACAACTTAAAAAACTGAGGAAAAACCAGCAGCTGAATTTCCTCTCCCATATCGACGTATTGGTGCAGGAAATTCAGCCGGTAGATACTACTATATAGTTGCAGCTCTACATATATTGCAAGGTTTTCAGTTCCTCCATACTATCAATAAGATCCTCTTGATCCCTAACGACCCGCAGCTTCCAAGAGGACTTCATCCCCCAACCAGTAGTGAGCCAGAATGCGCATTTGCAGAGTGGTGGAGAAAGGGGGGGGGGTGGCCTCCTGCAACCTCTCAGCAATCCTGATGTCTGGGACTTACTGGAGGTAACAGGAGGGGTTCCTGGCCCCCAAGGACTCTCAGCATACAGAAAGTGTGGGCACCCCAGGACATAGCAGGAGCCGGTCCTAGGGGGTGGTGGTCCCCAAGGCCATCTATGGCCACCCTCCTTTTTTTTAGAATTTGCCGCGGGGAAGTGGTGGTTCATGGAGTGTGGAGACTGCATGACTCCCCTGCATTTAGTTTGATAAAAGCCCCGTGGATGCGGGGGGCTTTTTTCATATATGGGGGGCGGCTCTTAGACCCTCTCAGCCCCAGGGACCACCACCCGGGGAGGTGGTAGTTCCTGGGGCTGAGAGGGTCCAAGAGCCTCCCCCATTTATGAAAAAAAGCCTCAGGGCAGCAGGGGAGGCCACATGGGCCTCCTCTGCATTTATTGAAAAAGAAGCCTCGGGAGGTGATGGTCCCCAGGGCATCAATGCACCCCAGGAGGGGGGACCACCACTCTACAAACGTGACTACTAGCTAAAAAAAACATTAACATTTACTGAAAGAAACCAAAGGTTACAGGGATGTTATAGTTAGGAAATAGAATTTTTTTAAAACATAGAAATTCACTCAAGGGCATTATAGTTAGGCTGGTTTCACTCCTACAAAACCAGTGAAATTCAGCAGTTATACGCCCCCGCAATGCACTGCTTAAGACCTCAGATATTACATCACTCATGATATGTCATGGGTGATGTAATATGTGAGGTCATGTCTGGTACAGTGTCCAGTTAAAGTACTGGTCTAGAATGAGGAAATAAGCCAGGGATGAAGCATGCCACCCGTAGTGAGGGAGGGTCCATGTCTAAGAATGGAATATTTCTGCAGTAAATTATTTGACTCTCTTCCTGTCAGGTAAGGTTCACTTTACTTTTGATCATTTTACGATAATATTTTGAAGGGTGTACGATGAACCTCATAATCCTATAACTTCTCTTGTGTGTTCATTGCACGAGACAGGCCATAAACATCAGAAGCTAAATGTCTGCTTTGAAGCATGAACTATAGAATGTTTGTCCCGCATCAACTAGTAAACCAGTTGCTTAATAGATTCATGGATGGTTGGAAAAAGAAAGAAAAGGGGAAAGTTAGTGCACCAATGAAGATCATATTGAAATGTTGGCTAAGTACAGTGCACCTTGCCTAATGAGTAGTTGGTTGCCTCCTGTTATTGACTGATCTGGGGACAAAAAGGTCAGAAGTCAGTGATATGAAAGTAACAAAATGATGAATGTTTTTGCATTCATTATGTAGGACATGGGGTATGTGTGTGACTAAACAACCTTCGCGAAGGGCCTTCCACTGTGCAGCAACACGTCACTGCATTTTTGTAAACTTTTGATCCATTATTTGAACTAGAAACACATTTTTTGTTTTTTGGTAAAATTTGTAAATTATGTTGGATGTTGTGGAAAATGCGGCATATCTTTAATTATGCACACAATTTCACAGAATGGCATACTTCAAGTTGCCTTGCTTATGACACACCAATGCCAATTGAAAGCACACATACAAGTCAATCAGCAGGAGTTACCACTGCTAACAGAAGCAGCTCCTCAACAACGAAGAAAGAGGAATAAGTTATAGGATATGTGTGGACTTATTTGCATTGCCTGATGAGCAATCCTATACATGTTATATATTAGGAAACAGAAATGTCATTTGGCAAAAGGAGAGCATAAGAACTGCAGATCCTCAACTGGTGAAGTTCTCTCAGTGCTTTATTTTGTGTCACCAGGTATTTTCAGGAACTGAGACAATGGTGTCATTGTTTCACAGCCTGCTTTCTGTGGCATCAGACAGAACATATGAGATGCAAATGCAATACTAAAAAATGTGTCAAAGGTCATCTTTTTACATGGAACACCTTTATCTTTCACCACTGTACAAAGTTCATTTAGTGCTCTGCTCGGTTTCCAAATGCTGTGGGAGCAATAGCCCGCATCAGTGCGTGTGAGCAGATGTTTCAGTGTATTGCAGTGCAGTGGTTCCCAACCTGTGGTCCAGGGACCCCTGGGGAAACGCAAAGACTCCTCAGGGAGTCTGTAACTACTTAGAAAATTAAATAATATTAACAGATTAATCAAGTGTATATAAATAAAGAAACAATATGTGCAATTGAAATGTTTTAAAACTACTGTAAATGAGAAGGATGTTTAAATCGGAGGCTAAAAATTGTAATTAATATCCTTAGATGGATTTGTGGGAGCAGTGCAGGTGCATCAAAAAGAATATAGTAAGGATAATGAGTGGCCTTAATTGAATTAAGAAAAGCTCCAACCTTTCAATTAAAATGTTGATTGTTTATTTATGTGTGTTTGAGAATAATATTAAATTGGTAATCTTTTGTGTATTTGTTTCTTGAATGTTGCTGTATTTTGTGTGCATTGTTTTGCAGCCCAAATCATTGACAGTGCTTAGGCCAGGGTTCCCTAGCTTCTAGTAAAGACTCAATGGGTGGTCCCCAGAGTCCAATAATCATTCAGTAGGGGTACCCGGGTTCCAGTAACCATCAAATGGGTGTGCCCATATGTCAAAAGGTTGAGAAGCACTGGGGCCCTATTATGTAAAGGGCACATTTTCCCTGTTTGCGCCCGGCACTCCTTAAAACAGATGCACTGAGTGCAAACAAGAATGTGCGCCATATTACATGGAATGCACTGCTCCCAGGGCACGTGCGAACTCGCGCAGCCCTGGGGTCAGCGCATTCATGTGAAAAAATTGAGCCGCTGCTTTAAAGCCCCTCTGTTTTCACAGTGCTGGCGGGAATCCGCCTGCACTTTTGAATGGGAATTAGAGATTCCCTTGCAGGCGGGTGCAGTGAGTAACTGCATCTGCCTGCAAGGGGACATCTGGAGGTCCATGGGTCCCCCTTTCCCCTCTCCAGAGGGCTGCAATCAGGGAGCGCACTGACAGTACATCACCTGTTAGGTGGCGCATTGCCAGTGTGCCTCTTAACAGCTTCTTCGCCTCTGCGCGCTCTTCTGTAATACAGCGCGGGTGGAGAGGCAAAGGGATACCCTCATTTGCATGGGGCCACGCCCCACGTAAATGAGGGAACGCCCTCTTGAGGTAGCACTGGGTATGTGTGCAAGCACTTTCAGTATTACAGAAAGGGACACACAAGCGTCTGCGGCCCCTTCTGTAAATACCAACGTACCCTGGGGGCACACCAGGGCTTTAAGTGGGAGGGACTGTGGGGGGCTGAGCCCCCCCCCCCAAGTTTTTTGGGGGCCTCGTAAGGGGGCTCTAGGGGGCTCTAATTTCAGGCCTCAAAGGTCAAAGGTAGGGTGAGCAGACGTCCCGGTTTTTGTTTGGTGTTACTAGTGTGGGTAGCATGTCTTGATAGTGAAATACTTGCAATCTCGTTTTTCACTATTGAAAGGCTATCTTGCCCATAGGACAACATGGGGAATGCTGTGTGACATAATCCAAATCAGTTTTACCAAAGTCTGTCTGTAAATATCAATAAACAATGTGCCCCGGATTCTGAGAAAGAACTTATAGCCAGCTTCAGTGTTCTAGATGCAGGCAACTTGCCTTCTGGTGATGAATGCATTCTTTATGGTGAAACAGAGATCCAAAAACTGTGTACAGAGTTTCAGCTGCCAGCAAGAGATACTATCCAAGCTTTTAGACTTTTCAAAGATTTCGGTGAAAAGAAAACCCCTGAAGCATTAAAAAGGTTAGTAGTTTGCATGGAAACCCTGCCAGCAAGTAACGCGATTTGCGAGAGACGTTTCAGCGCAATGAAATTAATTGCTAGTCCAACAAGGGCCTCTCTTCTTGTAGAGACCATTTCTTCATGCTTATGGGTAAAACTCAAGGGTCCTCCATTTGAAACATTTGACGCTTAGCTTTATGTAAAGAGTTGGCTGACAAAAAAAAAGAAGGTCTACTGAAGAAAATTGATGTGAGAAACCCCAGCAAAATAGACACAGTGAATATCTTCAAGGGTTTTGGGAAATCCTGCAATAGATTTCTAAGTAATGTAAATAATTTTTACATCAATTCAATTCATGAAGCTTTATTCGGTGCATATAAATGACCATAGAAGCACAAAACAGAATATAACAATCCATTAAAAACACACATACATTTCCTAATTCATGAGCTAATTCTACAATTAATATTAACAATCAAAATGCATTAAAAACACATACTTTTCCTGGAGTTGATGCATTGGTATAAAAACGATGCAGTATAAAAACATATATCTGCCGATTGCAAGTTAAAAATTAAAGTCATAGCATGTTTAACTGTACGCACACCATATTTGACAAAGATGGGTTTCAAAAAAGTAGTACGAAAATTCGTGTACAGTGTACAAAACAGCAGAAAGTGCAAAGTGCTCTGGATGGATACACCATCACACATACATGGCCCAATTGGGTGTTTCTTGATATTTGGGTGGGCCACTAAATGATGTCAAATAACAAATCTAAGTCTAGTTAGCACAAATTTATGTGAATGCCTAGTTACCATGGTTAAGTACGAAGGAAAACCTTCCGCTGAGCTATATCTGTTGTAAAACATGACAGTGGACATAGATACAGTGGCAAAAGCCCGCTTCCTCCCCGCATATGCCAAGAATATACTTTTCATTTCAGCTTTAGGTATCCTTGATGCTGCACTGGGATCAATTAAAATGTTCAAGTTTAAAATGTCTGAAAAACAGGCAACGACATATTTAACCCAAGGTATCTCTCGATATTTATCCAATTGTAAACAGTCCTCAATAATTGATCTGTTAAAGGCCTTCTTATCCTTCAGCCAAATTGACCGCCAAATTATCAATGGCCTAAGGGATAACAGATCAGTTAAATAATTGGTGGCTAGTTCTCGATGCCTCAGTTCAGTTGGAGCTGAAGTGGGAAAAAATAGGAGCTTTTTTAGAAATAGATTTTCCTCCAGCTGTAAATTATGAACACAGCTGTGGCCCCATACTCCTGCCCTATACAGCGCTATAGTAACACATCTAGCCTGGTAAATCTTGAGCATATCCCTTGTACGGCGATCCCCAACCTTCACAGCTAATCTATAGATACCATGGGCATTCTTTGCCATTTTGTTCTGGATGTTGTTAAATTCATTAGTCAATTTCCTGTCTTTAGAGAAGGTAATGCCTAGGTAACAAAATTTGTCAACCTGCTGCACCTTTTCACTATCTATAAAAAAAGCCATTTGACAGTCTACTTTTGGCCCCACAGGTCATAGTGTGTGTTTTCCCTTTATTAATTACTAATTTTCTGTCATTAATAAAGGAAGAAAAACTGTCCATTAATCTCTGTAATCCCACAGGGGTTCTAGAGAGTAAAACAGCGTCATCGGCATATAATAACACTGGTACCGGGACCCCTTTAATCTGTGGGGCATCTGCATTAACCTTTTTTAAAATAACATCAATTCCATTAATAAATAAGATAAATAGGAGGGGGGCCACTACGCAGCCCTGCCTAATTCCTCTTTTAACACTGAATTTTGGGGTGCATTTTACTTTAGTACCAAAGCGCACACTAGTTTGCAATTTCTCGTACAGCCTAGCGAGAAAGAAAATTATACCATCGGGTGCCCCTAACTTCAACAAGGTTGGCCATAAGATAGAATGGTCTACCATGTTGAATGTACTACTCAGGTCTGCAAAGCAGAGGTACAGGGAGCCTGGTTTTGCTTCTGTATATTTCCCAATCAAGATTGATGCACTGATCGAGTGTACCGCGACCCTTCCTGAATCCATACTGGCTGTCAGCCAGAATGCCATCCTGCTCGACCCATTCCTCTAATCTCACCAGCATGACTCTACTCATGATCTTTACTGAGGAGTCAAGGAGAGAAATGGGGCGATAATTTTTAGCGTCAGACCTGCTTCCCTTTTTGTAGATGGGCACTATAATCGATTCTCCCCAGGTTGCGGGGGCCTCAGAACACACGGCTGCGTTAAAAACGGTGGTCAAAAGAGGCCCCCAAACCTCTGGTGCAGCTTTGTAAACATCTATAGGCACCCCGTCCGGGCCCTGGGCTTTCCCTCCCTTGCTAGCACATATGCCGCTTTCGACCTCGCTAACAGAAATATCCAGTGGCAAAACAGCCCATCCATTGGGACTGGCATCTATAATTCTATTAGAGATAAAAAAAATATCAGTAAAATGGGCTATCCAACCATCACTCGAGATGTTAGAGGTTAATTCAGATTTCTTTTCATCCTTAAGGAAAGAAGAATTAACCGTGGCCCAGAATAAGGTGCAATTTGATTGCTCGGCTGCTTGGTTAAGGGAATCCCAGGCCTGTTGCTGCAATTCACTCTTCCTCTGTTGGAGCACACATTTATATTCCAATCTCAAATTAATGATAACATTTTTATCCCTAGGCTTTTTTGCTAATGCCTGTTTGAGATCCGTTAATGCAGCGGTACAGTAATGGTCGAACCATCTCGGTCCGTTTCTACGTTTCCCACTACTACGTCCAGTGAACTTAGCATCAATAGTTTTTTTGATTCCATTAAAAGAGGATAAAACCTTCTCATGATCAGATCTATTTTACAAAATAGAGACAATGCCCAACAGATTCTCCTTAATTATGATTAATTCTTGGGCCTTTTCCCCTGCCCATCTAAGCCTTACACCATTGGTCCTATGTGGTTCTATATTAGTGATTGTACTCCCTACACTGACTGCGCTACCTGCCCAAAAAATAGTGTCCAAGATGATACAATTATGGTCACTTAATAAAGTTACATCAACTCTAGGGGGAGCACAGCAAGAGATGATATTGGAGGAGACAATCACATGGTCAATTACAGAGCTAGTATGCCATTTTTTATAGGTGGGAATGGGTAAACCATTTACATCTTTGCAACACTCCAGTATTTCCATGTCGTAACAGCCCAGCTTATTCAATGATTCCCCATAGCTGTTATGCCCAAAATGCAGTACATCCCACCCGGCATTATTAGTGACCCCAAAAACCTTTAATGATGACAGTTCACATAGTGTAGTGTTGAAATCCCCTATCCAAATAAAATCAAAAACAACATTCACTCCCGTATATAAATCTTCAATGGCGCTGGCCAAATCTATTACTACTTTGGCCTTAGTGCCGTCAAAAATGGTATTGTAATAGTTAATCAATAAAATGTTACGATCTTTGTCCTCAGTGAGCCAAAGTATCTGCACAAGATCGCCCACTGGTATATACTTTTTAACAACAATTGGGCGAAGAATCGATACAAGTGTCAAAAGATCACCTTTGGCTCTACGTGGTCCCACACCCACCGCTGGTAGGTTATAGGAGACATATCCCTCATAAATGACGTCATCTCTGCACCATGTTTCCTGGAAACATAAAATGTCATGGGCGTCAACAAAATTTGACCATCCCAAGTCCCTCTCCTTAGATTTCAGTTCTGCCGCATTCCAACTGACAATTGTAATACCTTTACCTCTTGTACCAACCTTGTCTAATATCAAACGGTTATTTCGCCTCCCACTCTCATTCTCGGTTATATTACTTGTATCCCTACTTTCTATAATCTCCCCTGAGTCCACCACCAGTTTTGACTCCGGTATAACAATTAACTCTGGGACCAAAATATTATCTTCAGAAACAACCATACTAGGGCTAATAATCTCCTTGGATTGGGTCTGTCCTGCCTGGACAAGTCAGTCATTTACTTCCAAGGAATTTAAAACCTGAAAACGATTTTGCATAGTGATATCAGGGTATGGCCTATGGGTAACAGGGCAGAATCTGCTTCTTTTACTCTTGTGAGGGGCAGTGTTAAGATGGCTGTAGAAAAAAACAAGCGAGCGGGCACACACGTTGTTATCAGTAATCGGTAGGGAGGCAGCTCTCAGGAGTACAGTGGCAGCGTGTTGAGGGTATTTAAAGTTAACAATAACACAGTCTCCCCTATAGTTCTTCCTAGAACTCCCTATCCAGTTGACCCTTCTCGTAGTCAGAACTTGGTCCGAAAATGCAGTCGGGAAACCGCAGTGTCTATGCAACCAGGATACCGTTTTATTTTTTAATGAATCGTGTGTTTCCTGGTGATTCTCATTCTCAGTGGGAGGTACATTAGTTAAGACTACCACATATGGTGCACAGTCAGGAGGGAGGTTAGTAGCGCGCTTTCGCCTTACTTCAGTCCAGCCCTCTTTCCTTTCTACTGCTGTTACATCCTGACTATCATGACAGACTGGGGGCGGGATGGGCGGAGTGTTCCGAGCAACTTTCTCACTACCACATACACCCCCCCCCCCCCAGAAGGAGCATCCTGTTGATCAGTGTTTCTCTTGGTTAGGTCTGTTAGACTACCCACTTCCTCCCCATACTTGTTAAGGAGTCCTCCTAATCTATTAACCTCTGCGGCCAACTGGTCAAGTTTGGCCACTAAAGGTTTAATAATGCCCTTGATCTTCGAGTCAATGATACTGACTAGGTTTTTAAGTTGTTCAGCATCCAATTTAACAGCCTCATCCTCAGCCGTATCACCATCTTTCTTATCTACATTTTTAGGAGGGGTGACAACTCTTTTTCTTATGGTACATGAGCCCCCATGTTTGGTCTGGGCTTTCCTGCATGCTCTGACCAGTCTTTTCACAGGAGTCGGCGGATGCTGTGAAGTAGAGTCTATGGAATCATCCAAGACAACTTGAGTGGAAGTGTACTGCTCAGGCGTTTGCCTGACGGAAACGTCGGGATTATTAAGACTAATACTATTATCCAGCGCCAGTCAAACAGGGACAGGACAGGTAGTAGGGGATAAAGAGGAACTGCTTAATCCTAATGACTGTCGCCTTTCATTATTAATTTTATTGACAACCTTAACTAGATAGTTATCCATGGTGCATGGCGCAGAAAAAGCCTTTTGCTTAGACATACTTAAAACTAATCGATTAAAATTTAAAGGAAGAAAGAAACCAAAATAAAGCTCTCATGAGTTGCACAGAATAAAACAAACCACTAACCAGTGGCACTGGTCTTTAAAAGAGACAAAATGTTTGTACACTGACCAAATTAGGTTATAAAGTCTCACTGTATAGGGGCGTGTGAAGTCCAGGGTCTGTGGCCCAGCCCAGCCTCGTTCTGTCCCGGACTGTCACAGACTGTCCGCCCTTTGTCCAGGCTCCGTCCGGCTCCGTCCCGCGATTGCGTCCCGCGTTGCGTGAGCAGAATGATGTTATAAGGGTCGATGTGTGTGGGCAGACCTCAGCACAGGTGTACTCTTGCACGGACTCCTGGTTCCTGGAGTCCCGTGCGGCGTGCTCGCTTAGTCCCCACAGATGCAGCTGTCCCAGGCACAGCCTCAGAGCCCTCGACGTTGCACCCCTCCCTGGGTGACCGCAGTTCAGCTAGCAGTCGGCTCGAACAGCGAAGCGGGACCCGCGCCAGCGGGTCCGGCAAGAAGTTAAGTAGGGACCGGTGTGTGTGGGCGGACATCCGCACAGGTGTACTCTCGCACGGACTCCTGGTTCCTGGAGTCCCGTGCGGTGTGCTCGCTTAGTCCCCACAGATGCAACTGTCCCAGGCACAGCCTCAGAGCCCTCGACATTGCATTGCACCCCTCCCTGGGTGACCGCAGTTCAGCTAGCAGTCGGCTCGAACAGCGAAGCGGGACCCAAGCTTTTAGACTTTTCAAAGATTTGGGTGGAAAGAAAACCCCTGAAGCATTAAAAAAGTTAGTAGTTTGCATGGAAACCCTGCCAGCAAGTAACGCGAATTGCGAGAGAGGTTTCAGCGCAATGAAATTAATTGCTGGTCCAACAAGGGCCTCTTTTCTTGTAGAGACCATTTCTTCATGCTTATGGGTAAAACTCAAGGGTCCTCCATTTGAAACATTTGACGCTTAGCTTTATGTAAAGAGTTGGCTGACAAAAAAAAGAAGGTCTGCTGAAGAAAATTGATGTGAGTAACCCAAGCAAAATAGACACAGTGAATATCTTCAAGGGTTTTGGGAAATCCTGCAATAGATTTCTAAGTAATGTAAATAATTTTTACATTTTTTTTTAAGTGTTTGGTATTTTATGGCTTATACTTAATAAATATACGTTTTTGCCTATTTTATAAATGCTTTGCTGGATGCGACTTCATGATTTTCTTAAGCACACAATGCTAGTTATCTTGATTTAGACCACGCCCCTACTCGGATAGTCCACACCCCTTTAAAGAAATTTGCCACGCCCCTTTTAGAGCACCCCCAGGTTTTTTTTGCCACTTAAAGCCCTGGGGCACACAAACTGGGCATTGTGCCGGTTGCGCCCCCGGGGCACTTTTATAATACGCCCCAGGGGTATGGAATATTAGAAAAACGTGTAAACTCTTTCCTGTATGCCTGTGCTTTAATTTCCCACTTTGCCTTTCATAGGAGACAGTGTTTACCCACTCATTCTTGGCTGCTTACAAAATTCCTCATTTCTCACACTCCTGCTGAGGCAAATTATAATGCAGTAAACATACGGACAGAAGCATTTTTGAGAGGACAGTTGGACTGAAGAGTAAGTTCTGCAGTTTCAATAGTGGATATGTATTCTACAGTCCAAAGTGTGCTGCATGGTCCATGATGTTGCACCAGAAAGCCACTTCCTGATGCTGGAGCAGACAGTCACCAATGGCACCAATAAGTCTCCAAATTCAGAAGAGGCAGAGGAAGGCAAACTGTGAAATGGAACTTCTTTCTTTCAATGTGACACAGAAGTGAATGGATCGAAGCAGTTTTGTGTTGTTTCCGAATGAAATGCGGGACGTATGTATGGAATTGATCTGTTTACCTATTGCATGTCTTACAATAAAAGGAATATTTTCAAACACCTGTGCAACAACAGCTGCAGTTTAATTGCTCAGAAGCACATTTTTTAGACTCATTTATCATTCCAACATGGGTCTATGGAAATAAATGATTTGAAGGTAGGGAAACTATGCATTGACAAATGCGTAAACACAAAACGAGACACTCTCCTGACACCAGTGTGAACAGAAAAACACAGTTTCCAGCGCATTTACTCATAAAAACCACAAAATTATATCATAATAGAAAAATGAAGTTTTTGTGCAACCATCTCTTTGCCAGCCATTCTGTGGTCTTGAAATATAATTTGGGACCTTCCTCAGATGAGCTTCCTCATTTGCAGATCATGTGAAGGTTACAAAGACAAGGAAGCGTCAGGACTGGAGAATATTTTGCTATGGCCGTGGATTCAGTTCTCATTGTTTGTTGTTTGTGCTACGGGCACACTCAATCAATATGCTTCACTGAGGTTATTTAAACATACGGTCCTATTTCTATGGAGGATTGGAACCTGAATTTACCAAACAGGATTGCTTTGAAGATTTTGGCATTGGTCACAACTCATTTATCGACTGATTTTGTGAGGTGATTAATCTTTTCCAAGCCTGGATTAATTCATGTATCCAGGGGCGTGGCTTAATCAATAAAAATGGGGGGGGGAGCTTCAGAATTTCTGGTAATCAGGCTGGCATACAATATTCGACCAGCAGGGTGCATGAGAGGGGCCTAAGGGGTATTGGAAAGGGAGAGGAAGGCGGATTGGTAGGAGTACTAAGAGAGAAAACACAATATTTAGTAAAATAACCAATATTTCGGAGGACTTTCAAAACAGAGAGGGAAAGAGTGTGTGTGTTTCTGTCTGTGTGAATGTAAAATTCCTGGTGGAATCCGACTGACATCTCACCATTCACGACCGAAAGCACCTGCACCCAACTATTTCTCAGGAAATACATTTATAAGTGGGGTGTAACACCCCAAACATCCCTCCCTGAAGCTACGCTACATAGATAAAACAGCTATTTGGGAAGACGTTTTTGTTAGACACTGTGAATTAATTGATCAAAACATTTATACCATATAAATGTTCCCTGGTATTCCTCATTCACTTCTTTTGCCCTTCGAGGTCATACAGATCACCCACAATCTCAACATGAGTGAATTCTACGCTTCGTAGTTCTTGGGGTACTGTAGCTTCAGTTTCAAAGCCCAACACATTCTGACCATTATAAATAGCTCTGCTGATTAACAAACATTTGTCAGTACTGCCCATTCATTTGAAACAAAATGTCATGACATCTTGCCTAATTGAAGCCAAGATAAAGGATGGCTAAAAAGGTGGCACCATGTAAAACCTCTTCTATGTGTCCTACTGAAATGTCCTCTTTACAGCGAACTGAAATAAGCATTGAACCACATGAACCACAATCCTAATCAGGGTAAGTCAGATACACACCTTAAATTAGCCTGTGCTCACCATCAGGTGGCTTGGCACAGCAAAGTCAGGCTTAACTTAAGAGACAATGTGTAAAAATATACCACACCTGGTTAGAAAAATAGAGCATCATTTATTGAAAAAAACAAGACCAAAACAACAAAACTCCAATCAGTAGAACCAGAGTTATGATTTTTTTTAAGTTCAAGAAAAGGTTTATTGAAAAGATGATTATGATCATTAAAAAAAAATTGTATACGCAGTTATTTGTTAATACATAAATACATGAAGATGTTATAAATAACAATAATGGTTTATAATATCCATTAAAATAGTAAAAAGGATAACATAGAAGATGATATGAATACAATATGATCAAAGGTCCACAAAGAGCATAAATAACAGTACATGTCAAAAATATATATATATATTTTTTAATAAAATAAAAAATACACAATAAAAAAAAATAGAAAATGATAAATTAAGCATATTTATAAACAAATAATGGGAGGTCAGGTAGGCTTGGTAACTACTTGTTGTGAGGGAGCAGGTAAAGAAGTTTTCTTCACAGTATCATCTATAAATTGTGTAAGTGCGCCCCAAAGATGAAATCATTTAGTAGCAAGAGAGATAGGATGAACAAGTGCTGTATCAAGGCAGTGGTTGTGACATACAGCATACCACCAAGCTAAATAGGACAACTTAGAGGAATCTTTCCAATGTTTTGATATTTGCTGAAAAGCTACAGCTATCAACAAATCAATAAGTGGTAGCTGAGAATGACTTGCTTTCCAGTCCAATGTTAAACTACCTAGGAAAATGTTTGTGAAAGAGAGGGGAATTCTGGTTTGAAAGACAGTGTTAATTTAGTGCAAAACCTGTTTCCAGAATATAAAAACATGTGGACAAGTGAAAAGCAAATAAGGAAGATCAGCGTCGACCTAGGAACATGTCCAGCAAGTGTTAAGATATGTGTTGTGTATTTTATGTAAGTATGTGGGGGTAATAAACAATTTATTGTAAATAAAGAAGAGTGTTTGTGTTGTACTGGCCGCTCTAGACGATTTCCTGAGTTTTGTCCAAATTTTGTTCCAAAAAGAAATGGGCCAATTCGTGCCCAGATCGGATTCCCATGAAAGTTCCACTTTGGTTTTGTCCCTGATCTCAGGGGGTGCCATTAAACGGGAATAAATGGTGGACTCTTTGGGTTTATGTGCAAAAGGTTATGCCAAGGGAAGAGGGGTTTGGGAGGGTGAGGAAGGTGAAGATTTGAGTTTAGAGTAAATATCAAGTATTGCGCTCTGTAAGATCAAAAATGTAGGTTTGAAGGAAGAAGGTAAATGATAAAGAGTTTGTAATTACGTGAATTGAATGGGTGAGCCATGATCTAAAAATTGATGGACCCAGATTAGACCTTTGTTTCTCCAAACCTTCCAATATATAGGTTTCCCATTAAGGATAATTTGTTTATTGTGCCAAATTGTGGAATTGAGAAAAGTGTCTAAATTATGTACTGTAAAGTGGTATGCAGTGGATAGTAGTTTACAGGATTGCTTAATTATGGGAGTGGAGAGCTTTTATGGTTTGCATGTAAAGGAGAGATATTCCTGAAATGAAAAGATAGCTAAAAATGAGGTCTCATGATCCACCTAGAGAGCTTTCTCCTCCGATTGGTTAGTGATCCAATTCGATAGTTGTCGTAACTGAAAGGCTTTGTGATAATTGGAGAAATGGGGGAAATTGACACTGCCTTCAGATTTTGGTCTTTTAACTTCTGTAAGGCCATTCTTGATTTTTTTAGCGTTCCATCAAAAGAAGTCAAAATAGAATTCATCTTTTGAAACAATTTAGATTGAATGGATAATGGAATGTTAGAAAGGATGTAAAAAACTATCGGAGTTAAAATTATTTTGATTGTGTCAAGACAACCTTACCAAGAAAGATAGAGAGGATGCCATCTTGCGACCAGCGTTTTAAGTTTGGCAGAACATTTGTCTATGTTTAAAGACATAGATATCTTTATAGAGGGAGAGAACCAAATGCCTAGATACTTTATATGTTTAGGGCTCCAACTGAAGTTAGAAATCTTAAAATCATCCTTAAAGGTAAATTTGGTTAAGGGTAATAGCTCACATTTTCCTCGATTCAGTTTGTAACCAGATACCAATCAATAGGCCTCTACCTCTCCCATAAAAGCTTCAAGTGAAGATTGTGGTTGGGAGAGGAAAACTAGAATATCGTCAGCATATGCTGTCAACTTGATTTGTTGAGGGTCTGAGACAAAATCTGTGATTATGTTGTTCTGGCATATTTTTGAGAGAAAAGGTTCTAAGGACAAATTGAAAAGAAAATGGGACAAGGGGCATCCTTGGCGTACTCCTCGTTTGAGATTAAAGTAAGGGGAGGTGAGACCATTAGTGGATATGGCGGCCTTGGGCTCAAAATAAAGTAGAGCTATTAAAGAAATGATTTTCGGTCCAAACCCAAACCACTTAAGAGCATGGAAGATAAAAGGCCAGTATACCCTATCAAAGGCCTTTTCTACGTCTAACGCTATTGCTGCCAAGCGTGTATTGTCAGTGATATTGCAACCCTTGACAAAACCTGATTGTTCTTTTCCAAGCAGCATGGGAAGATGTGGTTCTAATCTTGAGGCTAGAGCTTTCGAGAACATTTTATAATCTACATTGACTAAGGATATAGGTCTATAGTTCTTACAATAACGAAGATCTTTAGCCTTTGGAATTAAACAGATCAAGGCTTCGGAAAAAGAGCCAGTGGAGTTAGGGAAGTGATAAAGAAAGAAAGAAGAGTGTGTAAATGTGGGAGTAATAAATTAGTAAAATGTACATAAAATTCCACTGTGAAGCCGTCTTGGCCCGGGCCCTTGTCTTTTTTAAGAGTTTTTAAAGCATTTAACAGTTCTGTTTGTGTAAGTTCAGCTTCCAAAGAAGCTAAATCTTATTGGGGGTTTATATGTTTTTGAATTGTGGAGAAATATTGGGCTATGTCTGTATCTGAGGGTGTGTTTTCTGGTGTGTAGAGGGATTCATAGAAATTTACAAATTCTTGGAGTATTTCAGTGTCTTTGAATTTCGATGCTTGGCTATCATCTATAATGGAATCAATATGACGTTTCTGTTGTTTAATCTTCAGTTAATTAGCTAGCAATTTGTCCGATTTATTTTGGCCGCCAAGAACCAGAGTTATGAATTTTTAAAGGAGATCCTGAAATATAGTGCTCAAAAGCCTAAAGAGCTAACCGGGGCTATCTGGTCACGCCAGAGCGGGTCAAATCTGAAAGTTCAGGCCAACCATGATGAAGCACAGGGTGGTACTGGGACCAGCCTTGGCCCGCTGACAACAGTACCTTGGTTTGGGACTGAGTCCACGCCTAGGATCAGAAGCGAGGAGCAGTCGGAGGCGATGCGTCAGCGTTGATCATTAGGATGTAGGGGATGCTTCGGTTCTGAGCCGTGCAGGATGGAGATGCCACTGATGTAGGCGATGCATCGTCGTCAAGCTGTGCAGCCACTGAATTTATTTTGTAAATATATTAATTCATTTTAAAGAGACACCATCTGACATATACAGAATATACATTTTTTCAGTCATTATTTTGGCATTTAAACAAGACCAAAGCCTCTAGTACATTACATAGTCATGGGCTGAAGTTGGAAATAACAGTTCAATCAATCAGTACACAATGGCGCCCACCTGCTCGGGTGTGACAAATGGTCAGGAATATCTGCTCAAAGGCGATAAGGCCCACAATAGTGACGATTGAGGTACATATTTAAAATATAACCAATCAAAAAGAGAGACACCCCTACACACATAACGCCCTCCGGCGTGGCACATAGAGCATATGAAGCTAATACCCACAAAAGCAATTGGGCATAGCACATTATTCCCCTGGACAAACGCCATACATTACACTGGATGGCAGTATTGGCCTACGGTAAAACCATGGGTGACTGCAAGAGACACCCGTACCCCCACACGTGTGTTAACCAAGCAGTCATCAGCTCTAGTGGTGGAGTCCACATCCAAGTCCGTCTCCGAAATCTTCAACAATAGTGTTAGTGCTTCCCAAGCCCGTGCAGCTTCTAAGGCTTTTTCGCTATACGCGCGACTAGCAGCTTGTAGCCTAACAGTACCCTCGCACTCTGCCCATCTGAGAAAGACAGTTGTCCACCTTCGGAAGCTCGGACCCCGCTTAGATTTCCAGTGTGCTGTATTCTCATGCTTGGCTAACAAAATGCCCAAATCCAAAAACTAGCTAGTGATCTTGGTTTTGGAGGTGTGAGGAAACCAGTGGAGTAGGCAGGGGCCTGGTGCTAGTTCAACATTCCTCTCAGTGATATCACATACCAGCTCTACCACTTCCCCCCAGCGGTTGCTGTAAGAAAATGCAGGACAATATTCGTCTGGGCACCCGTCCATCCTCCCTCTCGCCCACTCCTCGGAATTCCAGAGCCACCGCTTAGGTAAGGCATTGCAATTGGGCCACCAAATAATAAGACTCAAAGTCCGGTACCGCCAGTCCACCCTCCCCTCTTGGACGCGATAGGGTCTTCAGGGCTACTCGTCGCCTACCAGCTACCCAAAGAAAACCTGTGATCATCGTTTGAAGTCGTTTAAAAATCATCTCCGGGAGCCAGATGGAAAGGGTCCTAAAATAATTCAAGAGCCTAGGTAGTGCCACCATCTTAAGCAGGGGCACTCGGCCCGCCACAGACAGCGGGAGCGTTCCCCAGAACTACATGCTGCCCTGAAGCCCCTGGATAGCTCTACCCACATTGCCCTCTAACAGATCTGCTTGAGTATGATAAATACGGGTCCCCAGGTAAGTCAAACAATTGTATTCCCAGTGCACACCATTAGTAATCAGAGGACCCTCCCTCACTGGGCCAACGGGAAACAGGCATGACTTCTCCCAATTCACCTTAAGGCCCGCCACCAGTTCTAGGTCTTGGAGCAAACGTCTTGACCCCAGGAAGGGAAGGTCCCATGTCCGCTAAAAACTTGAGATCATCTGCACAGAGCGCGATCTACTGAATACCACCATGTACATCGATACCCCATGTATCGACTTCCCGTCCTTGCTTGGGCCACCAAGAGCTCAAAAGCTAAAGCAAATAACAGAGGGGATAGTGGGCATCACTGATGCATCCCTCTGCTCACTGCACATATGTCCGAGATCAAACCCCCGGTCTTAACGCGTGCCGTAGAGAATCTATATAAGAATGCCGTCCAGCTCACGAAGTCCTCCCCCAGCCCAAATGCACACATAACCTGAAAAAAGTAAGGGCATTCTAAGCTATCAAAAGCCTTTTCTATGTCCACCGAAAAAATGGCAGCGCGCGTCTTCGAGTATGTGTAAGCTTCCAAAATGCGGAGTAGCTGTCTCACATTAACAGCTGTGTTCTGCTTCAGGATGAATCCTGCCTGGTCTTCGTGGACCAAATGGGTCATATGGGGGAGCAAACAGGCCGCCAGTAACCGACTTAGGATCTTATAGTCGGTAGGAAGCATGGACAGTGGCCAGTACGCTGTTCTATCTGAGGGCAGCTTCCCTGGTTTCAATAAGGGGATTATTATTGCTTCAAGAGTAGTGGCTGGAAGATATCCCATCTTCTTTGCCTCATTGTAGAGGGTCACTAATTTAGGTGCTATCATATCAGTATAGGTTATATAGAACTTAACCGGCAACCCATCTGCTCCGGGGGTCTTCTTACGTGCCATATGTTTAATTGCACCTCTCACTTCTCCCAATGTGATGTCTTGGCCTAGTTGTTCAACCTCTGAGTTATCAAGCTCTGGGAGATCAGCTGCTTCTAAAAACTACCTGAGGACCTCCTCGTCCAGCACGACCTTGCTCTAGTAAAGCTACGTGTAATATGCAAGGTACTGCTCATTAATTCCTTGTTGCGTGCGGCAAAGTTCTCCCGACGGGCTATATCATTTCAATATAGTCGATCCCCGCCTCTCTGAGTTGGACAACCAAGTCAACAGGGTGCCAGATTAGTCACGCTCGAAATGAACGTGTGCTATATATTTCTTATAGTCGAAACAGCAGTCTTTCGACTTCCACAGCTACTGCCTCTCTTGCTTCCAGCAATTCTCTGTGTCATTGAGGTTGACCAGGTCGAGCACGTTCCTGGTCTCATAAGCGTTGATCTGCAGTATCTATGTCCTGGAGTAGAGTCTTCCGGACCCCAACCAAGATTGGAAATGCACAGACCCCTCACCACCTCTTTAAAGGCGTCCCATTCCACAGTGATCAAAGATGCTGTGCCCATATTCTCTAGAAAATATTGAGTCACCCCAGTTCCCACTGTCTGCTGAAAAAAATAAATCTTCCAAGAGCTCTGGGTTTAAAAGCCAATTTGGGATTGCAGGGCGCACCTGAGTCCACTTAACCCTAACCAGCAATGGGTTATGATCTGAAAGTGTCCTGGTGAGATATTCGCTATCAATAATCGTAGTGTGTAGTTCTGGGGAACAAAGTATAGCATCTATCCGAACATGAAGTTAGTGAAGTGCTGAGAAAAAGAATAGTCTTGTTCAGTCGGGTGATGCACCCCGTATGTCCATCAGTCCCCAGTGCGCCTGCCAGTTCCTCCTAGCCCTAGCTATCTTATGTGTAGGGGGAGTAGAGAGGGGTGGATCAGATCTATCTAGTAGGACATCAGTGACCAAATTAAAATCCCCGCCTATGATTACAGCACTGGTCAAGTAAGGCGCGAGTTTCCTAGAGAGTTGAGCGAAAAAGGTCGATTGCTCAGTATTAGGCACATATACGTTGCCCTTCGCAACATTCCTGCCATTAAGCCTGCCCATCACCATCACATATCTACCCTATGGGTCTGTGAACTGCTGTACAAGCTGGAAAGGTACCCCCACTCTAACCCATATTAATACTCCACGCGCAAAAGCAGAATAAGCAGCATGAAAAATGTGGCTCCTCCACCTACGCTGCAAAGCAATACCCTTGATATGTGTTTCAGGAAGGCTATTTGAATCCCCCTACGCACCAACTAAGCATGTATCTTATAGGGGCGGTCCATTGTATGCAGGTCCCTGCCATTCCATGATATGCATTTTAAATCCAACAACGATCCCATGGTGAAATTTGCGCCCAATAGTCGTTGAGAATTCTAGCAGTGCCACGCCCAGGCCCCCATATAACAACCCCAAAACCCCAGCTCCCCCTCCCAAGGACAGTAACTATTGAACGAGCTCCCATCCAAACCTTAATAGACTAAAACTAATTGAAACTTCTGACTAATTCAGAGGCAGTAGTGGACACAGCTGAATAGGGACTTGTACCCAGCTCGTAGAACACCAGCTGCAAGCAATCAAAGCTAACTCAGGGACCTTATACATAATATGACAGTAATGAGGTGAAATAGAAAACAGCTGTCAGGATCTAATAGCTTTCTCATACAATATTATCTACGCTTTGGGGTGTTACCACCGGCAATTTCATTTTGTTACCATTCGATGTGTTTGAGTCATTGTCTGCTGATTCCTTATCAGAACCGTATCATCATCCGTTGGATCCAGACTCCTACTCTGCGATAGGGACATCACAGCTTGTAGTGCAGCGGCCCGCTCCTTCGTATCCTGTTTTGTGCTGGCCTTCACCAGGGCTCTACTCCTTGACCTTCGTGGACCATGTGCTCCGGGAGTTCTGTTCTGCGAGCTCGTCCCCTCACGGTTCGCATCAGTTGTCAACCCACCTTTGTAGTTTTTAGCCAGTCCCACGCTTCAGAGGGAGAATCAAAATAGTGAGTGGTGTTGTCGAGAACAATGCGCAACCGGGCCGCGAACATTAGGGAGTACTGCAGCCCTTCATCTCTCAGTGCTTTCTCGACTTCCAGATAGGAAGCTCTCTTCCGCTTAACCTCCACTGTATAAACCGGAAACAGAGTGATCCTACCATTGTCCACCAGAAAGGGGCCCTCTGCCCTTGCTCTCTGCAAGCGGGCCACTATCGGTCTCGGAGGCCTCCCTGGAGCCAAGGGTCTAGCAGGCACTCTATGAGCTTGTTCCAGAGTATAAAAGGAGGTCTGCCCCTGAACCAGTGTTCTAGATAGGACACCATATCACTCCCTTCAGCTCCCTCCAGTAATCCCACCACCCTTACGTTGTTCCTCCGATTGCAGCCTTCTGCATCCTCAGACCTACGTTCCAGGGCACTGACTCTGTCTGTGAGACACCCATTTGTTGGTCCGTCGCTTTCTGTGCCTGTAACATTTCTGCCAGAGTGGTCTCATCATGCCTGACCCTTTCCGATAGTTTCTCATGTTCTTCTCGTAGGAGACCCAGGCCTACCGCCACCGTACATATATCCTAGTGGAGGGTGGCCTTGGTGTCAGCGATGGCGTCAAGGATTTGTTTGAACTGGTGCTGGATCGGGTCTCCTGGGCCCGACTACGGGTGCTTGGTCATGCTGTCATCAGGATCCAGCGCAGTCTCAGTGTTTTTATTCCTGGGCTTGCCCATGATGGAAGTGCAGCCCTCCGCAGGGGAATCTCCGATCCCTATGTAGGTGTCAGTGGCGGACGGTGACATTTGCAACTGGTGGGGCGTAAAATGATTGTTCTCTCAGTAGAGGCCTGCTGTTAGATGCCTCTTGGCAGGGAGACCAGCTGCAGGTTTATTTTGTGAGAAAAGACCTGGTGCTGGGAGACTTCCACAGCAGACGCCATTTATCGGATGCTTTAAGAGCCCTTAGTTGTTTGTATAGACCTTCTGCTCCAGCATTGCAATGTTACTTTTTCTGTATTGTATTTGCATTTATATAGCGCTTACTAACCCTGGCGAGGCGTCAAAGCGCTTTTTAAAAAATTTACAACATTCTTCCCACAGTGAGTGCAATGGTGTAACTAGCATTATATCCTTTCTCCTATAGGCTCATAACCAGGGCCACTGGACTTATAATAAGACAGCTGCGATTTTCGCATAATTACAGATTGGCACAGACATTTGCCACACAAGCCATCATCTGCCGCATAATCTGCAGACTTTAACAAAAGAATGTGTTTCTAGCTCAAACAATTCCAAAGTTATTAAAATGCATTGATGTGTTGTTGCACACTAAAAGGCCCAGTGCAAAACTGGACTGGTCACCCTTTTGTTGCTTAATGCTATATTTGGGTATTCCCAGTGACAATGCCCATAACTCTGGGCTTTAACGGCCAAGCCGTCGACAGCTGGCTGTAACGTAAAATGCAGTCCTGCTTGTTTTTTTGTTTTTTTTAAAGCAATAGATAGCGCTGGCACCGCGTGATAACTAAGGCACTGTAATTTCGAGGAATGACTTCCTGCCGTGTGTCTTATGCCCGGGTGTTTTGATAGTGGGTTTTTATTACTGTTAGCAAGGATCTGCTTGGGTTGGTTCTGAGAATCCGCTTCTAGGCGAGGTGTGAGATCTTCAAGGACCGCTAACTGCTAATGGAGGGTGCCTTGCTGGAGGCCTACTGACGCACGTACAGTATGAGGCCTCTTAAGCAGCGTTTTGTCACCATATGTACAGCCCGACATTGGCACCCAGCATCAACCCTTACCCAACTGAGTCTGCATCGGTGTAACAAGGAAAGCCCACGTTCTTCATGCCACACGGCCGGCATCAACCGTGCCAAACACCTAGAAGTTTTTATAGAGCAAAGGTCACGTATAGTACATAACTCAGCTGCACGTTGTTTTAGTGCCTGCTATACGATTAATGCTCCCGGGGCACCATCTTCATCTATACAGCTGATTATTTATTTGATTAAACACTAATGGCTTTGCAGAGTGCACTTTGAAAACATAATTACCTCTTGGCGCTATTTATAGAGTTGCGTTACGAGAGTAAAATGTGCTACCTGCCGTATCTCTCAACTCCAAATGGCGTGCATTTTCAGAATGTTCTTTAAGAGTTCGGCTATTGAACAGATGGTGATCTAGGTTTGTTGAGATAAGAGGGGGCGCTCGCACAACACAAATCAACGTTCACGACGTGAAGCCATGCACAAGGAAACATTGCACCTAGCCTAGGCCCTAGATGTCCCTCACGCAGTGCCAACTACAAAACCTACACAGCGGCGGCCGAAATGCTCGAGGGGGGAGGCGGGGGGGGTTGGGGCGCGACCCGCGGGTGGAGAATACAAATTTACCAGCATTAAACATTGTAAAAGTACACATACCTGAGGGCTAGGATTATAGGATACCACCTCCGCTCTGGCCTGTTCTGGTGGGCCCGCGACGCTTGTTCCTGCTGCAGGAAGCAGCCAGCAGGCAGCTTCCCTCCCCTACGCAACGCAAGGGAAGCAGCGCCGGCCAATCACTGAGTACAATCGAGCAGGGCTAATACTGCCCATAATGAGACCCGGCTCCCCCGGGTCTCTGCCTGTGTGGGTGCAAGGTGAGGAGGAGGAGGGAAGGGGCTACTGCGTGTGTGCGCATGCGTGGGCAAGTCATAAAAATGACTTGTCCTAAATGCGCACACACTTCTACTGCCCCCTGCCCTCCCTGCCACGCTGCTGCCTGCTATCTGCTAGCCCAGCCTGCCGTCTGCCACTGACTGCTGCAGGGCAGGCCCGCCCCCCACACCCTTCCGCGATGACGTCACTATAGTTAGTGACTCCGACCGACGGCGACCTCAAGGCAAATAGATTATCATGAATCGGTAATCGAATGTATGCAGTGACGGTCGTCCATGGCTAGAGGGGCAACGCCCCAACGCCCCCAATGGACGAACCGCCACTGGTAGGTGTGCGCAGACGTACCTCAAAACACCTCTGGGTACCACCTCCCACATGGAGGTAGTCAGGGGGTCACCGGTATTAGGGGGCCCCCCCCAGGATATGTTCTTAAACGTCATGCGCACCCCCTCAAGATCTGCCAGGAGCGCCAACAGTCACGTAGTAAGGGCCTCTCCAACCAACAGCTCGTGCAATAGGCAATAATATCGAGCTGCAGAGTCAGTGTGCCTCTCCGGCGTATTTCGCAGAAATCAGGTGAAATCAGGGCGTTGTCCATTTTTAGACACTGAGGAGTTGGCAGTAGGCACCTCTTGCCAGCCCCTCACGATGTCAGGGTGGTGAAGCCTGGTCGATTGCTTATAAGGCCTACACCCCCACCAGGTAAACAAGCAGGCCCAGTCCAGGACACAAGGTCCAAACCCAAGATGACGGCCAGGTCACGTTGCGCACTTTCAGCCAGTTCCCAAATACACACTGCTCTTCAGAGCCCAGGATGATGCCCCCGTTGCCTTCTTCCTCAATCGTAGGGCCGCTGCTACATCAGAAGCGGGCATCGAGCTTCTCCAAACAGGGCCTACAACCGGCCTAGCCTCACCTCCGGGCAGTGTGGGCCTCAGCGCCCCATTCTGGGAGTGACCCCTGACCCTCCTGGTAGGTCGCTCCTCCTCCCTGCTGCCGCTGCAGAGTACCCGCTGGTACGTGTGCTCTCTGTGCCACTGTTTTCCCCCTCTGTGTGCCCTGTTTTTGCTTCTGTGCCACTCCTTTTCCCCTCTGTTGTGCCCCGTTTTCACTTTCTGTGCCACTGTTTCTCCCCCTCTGTGTGCCCTGTTTTTGCTTCTGTGCCACTCGTTTTCCCCTCTGTTGTGCCCCGTTCTTGACCTCTGTGCCACTGTTTTCCTCCTCTTTGCACCCCATTCTGCTTTCTGTCCCACTGTTTCCCCGCACCCCTGCCCACTCACTGCTCCCACCTCCCGCCTCCCAGCTGCCCCTCCCTCCTACCTCCCCATATATGCCGGACGCTGTGCGGCCGAAAGCGCGCCTAAGGCAAGCCCGTCTGCGCCCGTCCGTGCTTGGACCACTGCAAACTCCTCAACACCCGCTCCGCACACAAACACGCCGTCGAGCTCTGGGATCTGCTCAACACCTCCGCCCCAGACGTGGCCTTCCTAACCGAGACCTGGTGGAATGACTCCTCGGCGCCCGACATTGCCATAGCCATCCCAGACGGCTACAAGATCACCCGCAGGGATCGCACCAATGGAATCGGAGGAGGAATAGCCATCGTCCACAAGTCCACCCTCAAGGTCGCCACCCATGCAGACGACACACTCAACACCGCCAAACACCTGCACTTCCGGATCCACACCTACCCCAACACCAACCTCAGAGGAACACTCGTCTACAGACCCCCCGGACCCCGGGCTCAGTTCAGCGACTCCATCGCCGACCTCGCCAGCACCCACGCACTCTCCTCCACGGACTACATCCTCCTCGGGGACCTGAGCTTCCACCTCAAGAACAACATCGACGCCAACTCCACCACGCTGACCGACAACCTCGCCAACCTCGACCTCAGACAACTCATCACCGCACCCAGCCACGCCGTCGGCCACATGCTGGACCCCATCTTCTCCACAAACACCCACGTTGCCTTCGACCACACCACTGAACTCCATTGGACCGCCACCGCTGCATCCATTTCACCTTCATGAAACCAACCACTCACCACCGCACCCAACAGCTGCCTCGCCGCTGCTGGAGCAAAGTCACCGAAGACCAGCTGATCACCACCCTCGCCCAGAACCCACCCAGACGCCGCAGCCCACAACCTCAGACAGTGGATCGACGACTGCGCCAACACCCTCCCCCACTCAAGAAACTCTCCAACAGCCATGCCAGCATGAGAGCCACCTGGTTCACCGACGAGCTCCATACCTCCAAACGAGCATGCCGGAAACTGGAGAAGAAATGGCTCCATGAACGCATGCCGGAAACTGGAGAAGAAATGGCTCCACGAACGGACAAGCACGCAGCCCACAAGGATGTCACCCGCAGACATCACCACTTTATCAGATTAGCCAAGAGATCCTCCTTCAAAGACCGTCTGGATAACAACGCACACGACAGCAAAGAGCTCTTCAGCATCGTAAAAGAACTCTCCAACCCCAGCGCCAACGCCAACAACATCCCGCCCTTACAAGAACTGTGCGACTCACTGGCCATCTTCTTCCACCACAAGATCGCTGACATCCACGACAGCTTCAACACCACGACTGCCCCGACTACGCCAGACTCCACCTCCCCTGCGAACATCACCAGCCCCAACCGCCTGACCTCCTGGTCCAACGTCAACGACGACGAGACACGCAAGGTCATGAACTCCATCCACTCAGCATCTCCGTCAGACCTGTGCCCACACCACGTATTCAACAAAGCAGACGCAGCCATCGCACCCCAACTATGGAAGGTTATCAACATCTCCTTCGAAACAGCGACATTCCCGGAAAGCTGGAAGCACGCCGAAATCAAAGCCCTCCTCAAGAAGCCCAAGGCGGACCCCAAGGACCTCAAGAACTTACGGCCCATCTCCCTGCTCCCGTTCCCGGCGAAGGTCATCGAGAAAATTGTCAACATGCAATTGGCCAGCCACCTCGAAGACAACAACATCTTGGACCCGTCCCAGTCCAGATTCAGACGAAACCACAGCACCGAGACAGCCCTCATTGCCGCCACAGACGACATCAGGCGCCAACTAGACAGCGGCAAAACATCAGCCCTCATCCTCCTGGACCTGTCAGTCGCCTTCAACATGGTCTGCCATGGCACTCTAAAGACACGCCTCCAAAAAGCCGGAATCCAAGAGAAGGCCCTTGACTGGACCACGTACTTCCTCTCCAGCAGAACCCAGAGCGTCTGCCTCCCACCCTTCCGATCCGAAGCCACCAACATCATCTGGGGTGCCCCCCAGGGCTCATCCCTCAGCCCAACGCTGTTCAACGTCTATATGGCCCCCTTTGCACAAGTGGCCCACCATGACGACCTCAACATCATCTCCTACGCCGACGACACCCAGCTCATCCTCTCCCTCACCAAGGACCCACACACCGCCAAAACAAACCTCCATGAGGGAATGAAGGCCGTCGCCGACTGGATGAGGAGCAGCCGTCTGAAACTGAACTCGGACAAGACGGAGGTCCTTATCTTCGGACCCACCCCCTCAGCCTGGGACGACTCCTGGTGGCCAACCACACTGGGAACAGCACCGACACCCACCGACAATGCATGCAACCTAGGATTCATCCTCGACTCTTCCCTCTCCATGTCTGAGCAGGTCAATGCCGTCTCCTCCAGCTACAACACCCTCTGCACGCTCCGCAGGATCTACAAGTGGATCCCGACCGAAACAAGAAGAACGGTGACACAGGCCCTCATCAGCAGCAGACTGGACTACGGTAACGCACTCTACGCAGGAATCCCAGCCAAACACCTACGACGACTACAACGCATCCAAAACGCCTCCGCCCGACTGATCGTCAACGTCCCCTGCCACAGCCACATCACCCTACCTGAGAGACCTACACTGGCTCCCCATCGACAAGAAGATCACCTTCAAGCTCCTCACCCATAAACACAAAGCACTCCACAATGCCGGACCAGCCTACCTGAACGGCAGACTCAGCTTCTAAACCCCCACTTGCCAGCTCTGCTCCACCAGCCTTGCCCTCGCCGCTGTCCCCTGAATCCAACGAACGACCTCCGGCGGCAGATCCTCCTCCTACCTCGCCGCCAAGACCTGGAACACCCTCCCGAACCACCTACGGCAGACCCAAGACCTACTCGCCTTCAGAAGACTGCTCTTCGAGCAGTAGCGGCACCCCCTCCACTCAGTGCCTTTAGACCCTCACGGGTGAGTAGCGCGCTTTAAAAGTACTCTGATTGATTGATTGATTCTCCTCCTCTGGCCCACACCGTGCTGTCACCTCGCTCCAAGACCTCTGATCTTCACCCGGTAGGACACCTCCGCTGGGCGCTCAGTGGAAATCTCTGGGGGTCGTTCAGCAGCACAGTCTGCGGCCTGCACACAGCTCCAAGCTGGGGCGTCGCAAAGCGGCCGGGCCACCTCAGTCATCCAGAAAGGCAGGCTCCTGCCCACAAACTCTGCTACACTACTGCTTAATGAGGTATTCAGTGTGTGTAGTGCGTTCAACTGTGTGGTGTTTGTATCGCACAGTAGTGAAAAGGAGCCCAAAAAAGTGCGGGAGAACAGTGCTAAAGTAGAGCACGTGGACAGGGGTGTAACAGGGGGAAGGGGGCCCCTAACCCTTCAGTGTACCCCAACCCTTCAGAGGGGCCCCATTGCACTCAGTGCCAGTTAATATTTGTGAGCTGCAGGGGACTCGGGGGCCCTTCTGCACATTCTGCGGGGAAGGGTTGGCCGCCATTTTATGCTACCCCACTGCACATGGATTAAACGCATAATACCACAAGAAGAGGGTTAGTGTGGTAGTGGGAGTAGCAAGAGGTGAAAACAGGGGATCTACAGATGGGCACTTGCACTCTCGTCCTTTGTGCAGCCAGAGCTGAATCTTTGTTTACCCTATATGGAGTTTCTCTTTACACAGTGGGTGTTCTATAAAAGGCTAAAACTAGGTCGCAGGTGGGTGAATCACATGTGTGCGTTTTCATGTTGTCACATGTAGGGGCTGAGTCAGACGCAATCTACAGGCAGTGGCGTAGCTAGGCCTTGTGCGGCCTGTTGCGGGTCCTGCTTTTGCAGCTCGACAGGTAACTGTGGGGAGGGGGGACGCCGCCTCCAAAAGTCGTGACAACCTGCGCGATCCGCGCCCCCTTGCTACGCCACTGCCTACAGGGCTCCCCTAGCAACAGGACTGCAGTTTGTTTGATGGATGGAATGTACAGGGCATGATCAGGGCTTTAAGTGGGGTGAAAAAACTGGGGGGGGGTCACTTAAAGGATTGTGGCCAATATAGTTAAGGGCGTAGCTTAAAAACACATAAGCTAAAAATCTGTGCTTAGCATAGTGTGCCGCCCGACTTGTATTTTGCTATTTTTGTCACTGCATCCAGATACAAATAGGAACATCATACATACAAGACAGGACTATTGGCTTTGTCAATGGTTGTTAGTTGCATAAGATAAATAAGCAGCAACTATGGCTTGTATATAATAGTGCAAAAGCTTCCACTTAAAGCCCTGGTGACACCACTACAATGTTGCTGATCCAGACAGAAAATGACTCTTTAAAGGATTTCTCTACAACGCTCACCTGGCATGAGTCATGCAGTAACTTCTCCACTAGTGAGAAGTGAGCAGTTTGAGCATGCGCACATCGATGTGCCTGCTGTCACTACAGTCCGGAAAAAAATGGACCGCCTGTGCCAGGGCACAAAACAGAGGCCGATAGAGACCCGTTTCGAGGCCCTTTAAAAAACTGCTGGTGCTCAGCACCGGTGAGACCCTGCCCACTTAAAGCCCTGGCCATGACTGACTACCAGTGTGCACAGGATAAACATGTGATGAGCTAGGTGGACGGAAGAGAGTGCCCGACGTTTACCTGTGGACAGTGAGTTCTGAAGGGTCGGTCATTCATGCTGAGAGTCTGAGTAGGGGGCTCTTGTGAGAGTCTGGTGCGTTTAAGCATCAGTGAACCGGAGAGGGATCCGTGGGAGGCACACGTGGGACTTCTCCCTCCATGGCAGCAGCAGGGGGTAGTCACAGATCTGCACAGGTAGACCATCGGTACTTTTGAGGCAGCCCTGGTGTTTTCCGGGAAGGGAGGGTTTTTTTGCGAACTGGTAAGGCAGGTTTGATGGCTCAATGGATGCCAGATACGGTCAGTAAAATAGTTGATATATAAGGTCACTACAAGTCAACCAACCCTTGGAAGTGTGGGTTCAAAGGCAGCTCAGATTTTGGAAACTATGAGTGTTGTACTGCAGAACTATATGGGACATACGTTTTCTCAATCTGCCTGTCAAGCACTGAACTGCACTGTAATAATCCTGTAACATAACGTTGAGTGCTGTTTCGTTCAAAATTAATAATTTATTTTTAAAGTAAGGTATGGTTGGGTGCATGTAGCAATTAGACACATGAAAACCTCGGTCTAAGAAAAAACACTCTTATGCCATATTTAAACTTCCAAATGTAAACTCCTGCACCCGGAGTATGCATCCCCACCCAAAAGTTCTCTGTAAGATGTATGCATCTAGAGAGGAAGTCTGCCTGAGGTGTCATAGAAAAGAGACAGATTTCAGACACATGCTACAGAAACAAGCATTTACAATGCAATGGTCTCGGCATTATTAAAGGTAGAGCTATTGGCATTGCTCACGACATTTTATTTTTAAACATAAATAAATGGTATTGTCATTTACAATGGCAATAGGTGAGCATTATAGATTAGTAGATAGTATTCGCGGACACAGAGCCACACACACAGAAAGCCACACACACACACAAAGAGCCACACACACACAGAGAGCCCCCCACACACACACACAGAGTCCCACACACACACACAGAGCCCCACACACACTCACAGCGAGCCACACACACACACACAGCGAGCCACACACACACACAGCAAGCCACACCCACACACACACACAGAGTGGTGTGGCTCACTGGTTAGAGGTGGCAGACCCGGAAGCAGAGGACGGCCGGGACCAGGGTTCAATTCCCGACACGGCAGGGTCGTGGACCAGGGTCAGCGGACTCGATAATTCTCTCCTCGGTGCCTACTCTAACCAGGGATCACACTCGGCAACTCTGGGCATTAGCTTGCCTCATCTCCACAACGGCCCCCCACAAATGCCGGGGATGCCTGGTTTCACCCTGGAGATACCCAGTAGGGACCATCTCACAGGGAAAGACAGGACGGGTTCCCCGGCGGTCTACAGCGTGGAGATACCCCATGTGGGGTGATTCATGCGCTTTACAAGACGTCATTACATTACATTACAAGAGCCCCACACAGAGCGCCACACACACATAGAGCCCCACACACAGAGCCCCCCACACACACACATAGAGCCCCACACACACACACAGAGCCCCCCACACTCACACAGCGAGCCACACACACACAGCGAGCCCCCCACACACACACAGAGAGCCCCACACACACACAGGGCCCCACACATACAGAAACAAAGAGAGCCACACACACACACACAGAGAGCCACACACACACAGAGAAACCCACACAGAGAGCCCCACAAAGAGAGCAACACACACGTTTCTTCATCCATAACTGCTTTCTAGGAGCTGCTTGTCGAGAAAAAAAAGTATATTTTGGTGAGATCAAAAGCCCGTTTTGCCACTGTCCCCTTACATGACTTTCTGTAATGTCACTCTGAGAGGCTCGGGCGTGCTGGAAGTCCACAGGGACTTGGATTTATCGTATATCCGTCTGTGATTACGACATTGAAGGAGACACATCTCCGGCAGATTTATAATTTCGAATCATGAGGCCGGGGAGGGAGCGATTGCCCCAGGTACTGTCTGAGAAGACAATAAAGTGGAAATATGGGCAACAATAAATGGCAGGAAGCTGCAGAATGTGCGGCTGCCTTTGGTAAATATTGATGAGCCGGGCAGGCTGCGGCTGAGGGCGAACGAGGCGGCGGGAGGCAGGCCTTCGAGAGGGTCGTTCCGAGGAGGCAGATTGTGATGAAGTGCAGCAGAGGGATGGGAAGCTTGCTCCGAAAACCTGCTCGTAAATAAGATCAGGTGGGGAGGGGGTTTCCCCGTCCCTGGTGGTGCATCTTCTCAGTATTAGCAGTCACCAGTCTCACTTCATAGGACACCCAAGACGATCTTGCAAAATGATAATTTGTTTTTTTATATAGTGCTTCATATTGCGCCTCAGCCGGTTCTAAGCGCTATAAATAACAGGTGTTACTGCAATACAATAATATGATAGTCAATTTACCTACTCCTGGGGGGTGGCTGGGGTTCATGCTCTTGACCTGCAGATCACCTCAGGTTTCGTAGGCATGCGTTTCAAGCACTACACCACCCTCCCAACATCAAAATCAACTGTTTGTAACCTCCAACAACCCTGAGAAGACACTCTTCTCACACAAGACCCTCGGCGGTGCACTTGTACAACCTAACACTACCAGGGGCAACAGAAGTGTTTAAACCAGCACATAAATCTACACTAAATGCATTTATTGATAAAAAGCGAGTTTATTGCTTACAGGCAGCCAGGCGTTTTACATAAACGGTGAAGGCCTGCTTGCATCCAGAAACAAGCGGATGGATGCAAGGGCCTGACGGGGTCAGGCAGAAATGGCTGCCGCAAAGCTCCGACATTTTCGGAATCGGGGGCGTGTTTTTTGTTGAGTGACGGATGACGTCACGGTGAGAAAGAACGCAAAAAACACGCCCCCGAATCCGAAAAAGACGGGGCTTAAAGGGAGTGGCGCCCCTCTCCTCCAATGGCTGTCCAGCATTTACGAGGCCAGCCAATGGAGAAGAGGGGCGGGTTCAAGCCCCTTAACTAAAAAACATGAAATCTTCTGACCGAACTGCGCAAGCGCAGCCTACAGTCCTCGGCCTAAAAATGGCGTATGGTACAAAAATTCCAGAAAGATGTGGTACTGAAGTGGCAAACTGTGGCTTAAAAAATTTATTTTGGGGTTGCACAATAAAACTAAGAAGAGGAGGAGATGTATACATGTGCATGACTTTAACACTGGCTAGACAAAGGATTGTCTGGCTTAGAGATGTCCTTGAGTGGTCAGTGGCCAACGAATTGCCCATGTTCCTAGTACATTAGGATCCTAAAATGAGCGAGGGTTTAGTCATGTGGTGGGGGCTGATAATATCACTTCCCCCCTGGTGATCTCTCCCTGTAGGCAAGATAACAAGTTTTTCCAGGATAGGTTGATACTCTCTGCAACTCCTGGCCAAAATCAGCTGACATCCTAGTTGGCAAACAGGCGAGCATTCCAAATAGGAACAATACAATGTTTTCCCAGTTTGTGATCAGACCACCTAGGACCTCAAGAAAGTTCCACAACTTCGCCAAAAGCTGCAGCTTTGCCCTCATCAGGTCATAGAGATACACCAAAGTATCATTAATGTATAGGAGAACGCCATTAATGGTGAACCCTATTTCTATACCCCAATATTTAATAGAACAAAGAAGTGTGGCTTATGATTGCTCAATTTCCAGTAAAAACAGGAGAGTCGGGAATGGGCAACCCTGTTTTGTCCTCCTCCCCAGTAAATATTTCTCAGGGGCAATGGCCTGCCCTTACCTAGGCACTAGGAAGCAAGCACAGTGACATAATCTAAGCCACAAATAATGAGCCACAGTTATGTTGCTCCACAACGAAAAAAATAGGTTCCAAGACGTCTACACAGGCCAGTACAAATTCACCCTCTGCTGATTCTGCAAATCGTTTCACATGCATGAGCCTTCTCAAACTTAACATTCCACTCAAGTACAAACCTGCATTGGTCCTGATGCATGAGGGCCTAGACAACCTTCAATAATCTAGAGGTTAGTACCTTTTTCAGTATTTTGGAAGTTATGTTCAATGTCTATATTGGTTGATAGGAAAAACAATAATTTTAATGTTTGACTGGTTTCGGGACAGCCACACTCAAAGCCTCTGTTATAGACGGTGGCAATATTTTCTTCTTCTTGTGCTTCTACATACACTTCTAAAACTTTATCTAGCAACAGACCTGCATATTCTTTACAGAATTCCCCAGGGATCCAATCCATTCCAGAAGTCTTTTCAGTACAAATAGCTGTGACAGCCTCTAGAAATTAATCTCTGGACTTATACCTTCAGAGGGAGGGGCGCTAGAGGGCCAACAACAAGATGGCTGCACTCTAGTGCAGCTCTGTCTGCCGGGCATAACAACCCGTCTATCATCCTGCACTCTGAATACTGCCTACTGGACCCCAGTGACTTAAAGAAGCAATGAAGGCAATTGCAGCTCCATTTAGACCACTTGTGGCCTGCAATGGGGGGCCTTGAATGCGAGTGCAGCTGGGGGAGTGCCGACACTGCTATGGCAAATGATAGTGGGAGACCCATGCAGACCGCTGGGAAGCCGGCGGGCAACGAGCAGGTGTAGGATGTGAACCACTGATCCCTGGGCTGGAACCTGACCTGGGCAGAGTTGGAGGTGCTCCCAATGACGGGCTTAACAGTGAGGGGGAGACACGCGGCTGATGTGGCGGGAGAGGCATGATCCACTGAGCCTGACTCAAGACTGCAAGAGGATCAGTCAACAGCCGACTTTTGAAGCGAGATGACTTGGTGGTAGGCTTCGACTCACAAGACTACTCTGGCAGTGGCGCGCACTGTTGGCCATACAGTGCGCACCTTGAGGAAGAAGCGGGAGAGGGTAGTGCAAAGGGGGCCAACCCCGTCCCCATTGCTGTCAAGATTACTTAACCACAGCCACACAGCTAAGTACTCCGGCCTCCACCAAGAATTGAACAACGTGAAAGGGCTGGGCAGCACAGCGAGGCTATACTGAGGCATTTCGCATCAGCATTGGGCTCTCCACTTTATGTGAGTTGTGTGCTTCACGGCACCCTATGGAGGGAGACTACTGGGCATATCAAAGAACGGAGCACCGAGGACAAGGTAGGTCTGGAGTCATTCATTGTGTGGTACTCTACAGGTCTGAGTAACATGGGTACCAGGCTGTTGCCCCCTTCCAGCATACATATGTGCCAAGCAGGAAAGGAGGACATCGTGGGCACACACCCCTTTGAGTACTGTACTGTATTGCGTGACATGGTCTTAGGAACAGGTCTAACCTGGTCTATGTTTGCGCACCCTGTGCAATTTGAAGCCCCCTGCCAATCTTAGAAATGGGAAAGATGGATAAGAATCAAACACGGCTCACGCTAGAGTTAAAACGTGCTGCCAGATCTTCATAGGATTTACATACTCAACTGGAACCAGATGGTGACACACATCTGTGCTGGAGACTAATCTAATGTCTATGCAGCAAAGCCTCCAATCAAGAAATCGACTCCCTAAATATACAAATGGATCACAAGGCAGCAAAGTTAGACAAGCAACCATCAAGACTCATGGAAGCAGAGCAGTGGATATCTTTGGCGGAGGATGATCTCCACACAGTGAGCGGGAAATGCTTAGTCATGGAGAAAGTACTAGCAGTGATCTAGGCAAAAAATTTAGATTTGGAGGCACACTCATGGCGCAATAATCTGTGCATCACAGGCATTCCCGAACTAGCTAACGTAGGGAAAAGGAAGGTCTTTGTTGAACAGATGATAACCACACTATTTGGTCAGAAAAGTATGTCCAACATGCCATTGATCTCTGATGGCGCAGCTGTCACTAGGAGCAACCCCGCGACCAATCATCAAGAGGCTTCCTAACTACCGCAACTGAGACACACTACTCAGGGTGGCACGGGAGAATGGGGACCTAAGCTATCAAGGAAACCGTGTCTCCTTTTACCCATATTTTATGGCTCCAATACAGGCATCATGGAGGAAATTCCTGCCCGTCAAGTGGCTACTACAAAAGGTGGGTATTTCATATGCCATGCTGTACCCTGAGCACCTACGCATTGAACAGGGAGGCCAACAAACAATTTGTGCAAACCCTAAAGCCGCTAGAGACGATCTGAAAACTATAATGTCACCGAAAAGAGATCAGCAAGCAGTGGATAGTGATAATGAGGACCTGTAATGCAGAACTGGAATGTTGACTCACCTTGTACTGCATGGACACTCTTCCAGTTTCAATAGCATAACATAACAAGTGTATTTGTAAAGCACACGTACACCCCAACAAGGTCTCTTGACTCTGTATAACAGATGTTTATTGTTACCCAACTAAATGGTACTCATTTTATCGGCCTCAGATGGATGAAATGCTGAGTGGACCCGCCGCGATAAGAAACCTGTAACCATGAGGTCGAACACAGGCCCCTGCAGTGGATGCATTAGTCCACTGAGCCACCAGACCCAGGTGAATGAGCTGCCCTACTGGCGTGGGTTGACCAGCGTCAGCATACAACTACCCCACTGTAGCTACCATTGATGCTGGATGGAAGCAACCTGTGTGCCTGGCTCCTCCATAACATCGGAGGGGAATTGGGAATCTGGCGGCCCCCAAGAGGGAGCACCCAAATGACTTTAAAAGGTACACTAATTGAAGTAAGATTGTTTTGTCTTGCTGTTTGTTTCCTGTTCTGAGTGTTCACAAGGGAAGATGCCTTGCCTTTAGCATGTTTGGTATCCTGAGGTGGGTGGGGCGTGTGTTTTTTGTTAAGTGTTTTCAACACCTCCACAGTACAGCCGCACATGTATGCAGCACCAAGCACTTCATGCTTCAGACACTTTTACAGGGCAGATTAAACAACACACAACAGCAGCCTGACAGGACAGGCATGCAGTGTTATTCTAGTGTCCTGGAACGTTAGAGAACTCAATAACCAGTGGAAAACCTGAATGGTCATTTCCAACCTGGATAGACACAAAGTCCAGATTGCCTTATTGAAGGAAGACACATTAAACACGAAACACAGAATAAACCATGGGCCAAAGGTGGGCAACATATCACCTGGCGTCTTCCTACTCGTACTACAGAGGGGTGCATAAATTGCTGAAAAGCTGTTGGTGTCTGAGGTTTAAATCTACTTGTGTACAACTATTGTCAATGGACATCTTAATGGTTCAGAAAATATAAGGTTGTTGTTTTTAGGCTACTGGCACTTTAAAATGTCCTTGCAGCTTGACATAATGATTTTGTATTTGGGTAACTTCTGTAAGTAGGCTCTAAAGAATTAATGAAAGCATAGAGGCACTTTATTGTTCTTTTGCACAATGGTACATAATGTTTACAGCCCTCGCACTGAGGCACTTTATAGCTTATATGCACCAGGTTTCGTAATGTCTATAGTTGTTAATGTATCTTTCTGACCTTGCGATTATTTGTTATTTGTTTTATGATTAATGTTGGTACATAATGTTTACAGCTCTCGCACTTAGGCACTTTATAGCTTATTGCACCATGTTACTTAACGTCTATAGATTTTAATGTATATATCTTGGACCTTGACCATTATATGTTATTTGTTTTATGATTAATGAGTAACTGCGATAAAATATGTGAATATGTGGTATCAATGTTCTAGTGCGGCATGTAACCATCAAAATATTTTTTCTTTTTGTATGCAGAGTTGTGTTTTATTTGGTGTATTTGGGAATACTTTCTATCCAGGACATTAATGTTTTACTTGCAATGATTTTTGTTAATCAAGCAATAAAGAATTATTATTATTACAAAAGGGTGCTTAGCCTTGGTGAAGAGGAGGGTACCATTCATTTGACACTACTCCATGGTAGATGACCAAGGCAGACTCACAATAAGACAGGGTAGCTTTAGTAAAACCCCCATAACGCTGATCAATACATATGGTCCAAATGTGGATGGCCCGGAGTTTTTCAACACAATCTGGTGTCACATTCAGACACTATCACTCGCCAATATTGTATGGGGAGAGATTTAAATACATATCTAGACATGGAATTGGAAATATCATCTGCAACAGGATGGCATGGTAAACAGGCAGCCAGGGTCGTGAGGGTGGGAATGCGAGAATATGGACTGGAGGCTACGTTACCCAGACCAGAGGGAGGTCACATTCACTTCCACAGTGCACGGGCCATGGTCCACACTTGAGTACTGGTTGATATCCTGAGATCTCTGTACATGGATGGAAGCCCTCTCGCACATGCCTAAGACACTCTCTGTTGCGACTTTCCCTGACAAAGCTGCGCAATGCCATGTATACATGGAGATTTAATACGACTGCACTACTGGGTGCGGTCTACCACTATGAGCTCAAGATGGTGATCATAGATTTTTTGCCCATAACGAGGGGTTAGTAGACAGCAGGGGCACCTTATGGGAGTCCTTCAAAGTGACCATTAAGGGGCATGCATCGGTATGCAAGTTGGGGTATTGAAGTCCACCGCCACGCAATTAAAAAGAACAGAACGCCTCATACAGGAACTTGAACAGGTCTATGAGTGTATGCCCAAAAAGCTACCTTAGGAATGTCTCACTGAATTACAGGATTTAGCTGTGCAAAAAGTTCAGTTCCTATCCTTTTGCCTGGGCTTATGGGTAGGGAGCTGCCCAGGCCAGGGCCTGACTGAAAGATCACACAAATTGGCAGATTTTGGCCATATAACAAAGATTGTTTCCCTAGAGGCTGGGAGACACTGGGACACTTCCTCCATACTAGAGGCATTCTGACAATTCTACGCGGGTCTATACAGCAGTCGTATGACAGCTACCAAAGGGGAGATCCATTCGTACCTGTACGACATAGTGTTGGCATGGCTATCTAATGGGCAGCGAGAATACCTCTTGCAGCCTATAACGGCAGAAGAAGCCAAAGACAACAAACGTAAGCTCCCTAATAGGAAGGCACCCGGCATTGATGGCCTTCCCGGAGAGTTCTATAAAGAATCCACAGAAATACTAGCCCCGCATCTGCTTGCTGTATATGAAGAAGCCTAACAAACAAAGCAACTACCCCACTTATTGTGCAAGGCACTGATAGTGACTTTGTTAAAACCGGACAAAAAGCCAGAAAACTGTGAGTCATATCGACCACTTTTTCTCATTAATGCAGATATAAAAATCTTAACTAAGATCATAGCGACCATACTTTAGCCTCTAATGTCCAATTTGATTATGCCTGATTAGTCAGGGTTCATTCCCTCCACAGCAACTACACATAACCTGTGTACCTTATTTGCCTTACTACATCAATTAAACCCAGAATTATCAGCAGCTGCAGTCCTATTGGACACTGTACAAGCATTTGACTCAGTTGAGGGGGAGTTACATGTTCACGATTATGGGATGGATGGGTTTCCCGGAGACCATACCAAGTTGGTCCCGGCTCCTATATTTGAGCCCGGTAGCACCTATACGTATTAACGGACACACGTCCAAAACCTTCCCCATTGGTAAAGGCAGGGGTGCGTTCTGTCCCCCTCGTCTTTGCTCTCATAGTGGAGCTGTTGGCCTTGCCATACATCAGAAGCACGCTGCATTCGCCTTATACTTTAGATTGCAGCTGCCAGTGTATCACTGTATGCAGATGATATGGTCTTGTATATTAGGGAGCCTGCCACACATTTGTCCACTGTGATCTGAGAGTACGTGTAGTCTGAGCATTTCTTGGGTCTCATTATCAACTGATCGAAATCAGTTAGAATCCCACTAATGCTTGGCACCTGAAAGTGCCCTCTCGAGTACCCGCTTGTGTGGAGCACAGACACGATTAAGTACTTGGGATTTTCGATTCATAGGGAATCTGAGTTAGTGGAACCCTATAACTATGGCAGGACCATTGGGAAGCTTGAAGAGCGAGTCAGCAGACGGGTGCACCTCCCTTGTTCACTGGGAGACAGAATTGCGATTCTGAAAGTGGTGGTGCTTCCTAGATTTCTATATTTATTCATTAATATACCTATAGTGCTGCTGCTGTATTTTTTTAAGACACTTAAGTACCACTTGTTGACTCTGGTGTCGACCGGGAGAAAACCTAGAGTCGGTTGGGATATCCTCATGATGCGCATGCGCATGGCAACGTCAATGTGCCTGACCTGCAGCCTTACTATTTAAGAGCACAGGCACACTTCACGCATTATTGGCATGTGCCACCTGTATATATGCCCTCTGTTGCAGCTCAACATGATAATGTATACCCTACTCCACTTAGAGCTCTCCTGCCGAATGAGAGGGTGAGTCTCCCCATCGCAGAAATGAATACTGTACATTCCACCACAACAGCTTGGCATGCTCTGAGAGACCGTGCTGTCAAGGCCCCTCTCGTACCAGCACTTCCCCTATGCCATCACCCTGACATATCCGTGACCCAGGAAGAGGTATGTATGAACTTTCTTACACACGCAGGCATTACAACCTTTGGGAATCTCTTAAAAAACGACACGTTTGTGACATTAGAGGACCTTACACTGACTCAAAGGCACGCCCCATTACTTATGTTTATGTATTATAGACTCAAGGCCGCCCTACGAGACTTATACCCACAATTCCCGGAGGAACCACCAACATTCCAGGCTCCACAGGCCCTCCTCACAGCGGACACCCATAGACATTTGATCACCAAACTGTATAACGCAGCTAGATAGACCACAGACCTCGAACAAGGAACTGGAAAGCTGGAACGGCATGCTAGAGACACCCCTTGAGGTGGCAGATTGGCAGTGTTGTTGCACGCAACACGGTTCTCTTACATCTGACTGTAATCTGCATATTATACATTTTAAGAATATACGCCAAATGTATTATACTCCTGATAAATTGCATAGATTTGGATTGAGGGTTGATGCGCAATGTTTGAAAAGTAGGGCGCTGGAGGCGGACTTTGTTCTTTTAGCCTGGCAATGTTCCTCCGTTAGAAACTATTGGACTCATATCACTGAGACTCTAACTGAAATTGTCCTAGAATTGGTTGATTGTGATCCAAAATCAGTGCTTAATTTGAGCCAGTAGTTTCCGGTGCCCCGCACGACACTTATTTGGTTTCCATTGCTCGGCACCAGCAGTTAACTGTCATCAGCACACTTATGACACTCTGCCACATAGTGGCACTGCTCATGTAATTTAGAGATGAGCAGAACAACCGTTGTTTATGAATAAAATATACATAATAAACACATACTAATATCTGCCTCCACACCCATTCCTTTAACTTTAGGGACCTGGAATAATCTGAACTGTCACAACTGCAGGCGAGAGAGATGGTTAGTAGTTGTTTTGGTACCGTCATTTACAGTGAGACGGGGCAATGGGTGGTGCAAGTTGCAGTGGCCTCCTGGTCAGGCCCTGCCACTTATTATTACACAAATTAAGCACTGTCCAAAAGTGTGTCTTCTGGGATGGGTAAAACTACTACAACCTGCTAATCGAAAATTTGTGTCAGTGGCTCTTTTGCTGGCAAAAAGAAGAATAGCAGTCCATTGGGGAGCCTGGGTAAGCCCAACAAAATAGAACTGAGGCCTAGATGTACGACCCTTTTTTGCGCTTACAAACGAAAGATCGGCCCATTTGCGACCGCAAAAAAGGGTAATGGCATGTACGAATGCTATTTTGCGAGTCAGTGACTCTCAAACTAGCGTTTGCGACTCGCGCTATTATAAGGGGTGTCCCTTCCTAATAGCGAGACTCACTGCCCTGTACTATTGTTTTGCAAACACATTTGTGGCCGCAAAACCCTTGCAGTTTATCACCTACTTCAAGTAGGTGGTAAACCACTTGCAAACCGTAAAGGATCGCCAGGGGACCCCTTCCCCTTTGTGAATGGGTGCGCAAATATGTTTTAAGAGGAACAGTGCCTCTCCTTAAAAAATTAAACTTAAAAGTTTCATTTTTCGCTTTTAAATGCATCCTGTTTTCCTTTAAGGAAAAGGAGGAGCTGCATTTTTTTAACCCCTTCGGTGCTCATGACGGAACGGTTCCGCCATGAGCATCGGTTGGCCTGTGCTTATGACGGAACCGTTCCGTCATGAGTCCGTTAGAACCTTAGAACCTTCAGCACAGCGCGAAAATTCGCGCCGCGCTGAAGGGGTTAAAAAACTACTTTATTTAAAAAGCAGTCCCAGACATGGTGGTCTGCTGCCCCCAGCAGGCCACCATCCCTGGGAGTGCTAACCATTCCCAATGGGGTCGCACATTGCACTTGCCTCATGAATATTGATGAGGCATGCAATTTGTGACCCCATTGGGAATCGCTAACAGTGTCTGTGACTCTGTTGTACATTGCATTTTGAGAGTCGCAAATTGCGAGTTGCAAATCAACGCAATTTGCGAGTCGCAAAATGTCAGGGTCGTACATCTGGCCCTGACTGCTGGATTTGAACACTGAAAATGCAAATTGGAACTTAATGCTGAAGAGTTGCCTAGGGCCTCGCTGCTTAAAGAAAACTGGGGCCTCATTTATGAGGCCTTGCGTCAGTTTTGCGCTGCTGATACGTCACTTGTTGTGACGCATCGGCGGCGTAAAACATGCATCCTATTGCGCACTATTTACAAAGTGGCGCATCTAAGCAGATGCGTCACTTTGTAAATCCCTGCGCTACATTATACCTGCGTCAGGTATATTCTATGTAGGGGGGGGGGCGTTCCCCCGCAAAAAGCGTCGTAGAAGTGACGCAGTGAAATCTATGTGATTTCACTGCGTCACTTCTAGCACGCCGTTGCGTCAAAATCTTGCGCCTGCCTCACAGCAGGCGTAAGACTGACGCAGGCCCTTTCACATGGGGCTTGCCCCATGTGAAAGGACGCATTGCTGGAGTTGCGTCACTTTTGTAACACACTCCAGCAATGCGTCACTTTTGAGCTTACAGATACGTCAGAAATACTGACGTATCTGTAACTCCTTGCGACATGATGCGTCATACAGTAAATATGACGCATCAGGTATGTTGCAAGGAGGGCGCACTGAGAAGTGACGCATCGCTGCTTTCACGCAGCGATGCGTCATTTCTCATAAATGAGGCCCCTGGAGTCCTTTAACTGCGTACCTTCGCACGGGCCCTGATGGGCCATAGCTGTAGATAATTTTATTAATGAATTACCACTCTCTAATATTACAAAATGCTGTAGCCTTAACCTGTAAATGACAATGTTCTGCTGCTATACGTAGAAACTGGTTAGAATTCTGTTCTTGATTTATGTTTTGCACCTATGGTGCTTATAACTTACTCAAAAGCTATAAATACAATTTAAAAAAAAAGAAGAAAAATATCTTGAGAGAGGCTTGCAGCTCGTCTGATAAGAGTGGGAGCAAAGCAGCTCTCGAGATGTCTACCCCTCAGCACGAACAGAGAGCTGCTTCCCGGAAAATTGTTTTTATTATTGATACCTTCCTGTGTCTCTCTGCCATTTCCAGTATCAGTCTCAACAGGTAAGATGCTGCTTTTAGAACTATCTCTTTTCAGAAGGCATGCAAGCCTTGTGTCAGATGCGTCACTCTCACTGTGTAGCCATTGCCTGTCTATAGTATGAACACATACATCAAGTCTGTCGTAGGCAAGGCCTAGCACACATCTCTCCTCAACCATCTCTGTTTCATCCTCCATCTCCGTTTCATCCCCCAACTTTTGCCAGTCTGTTCACTTCTCTTTTTTTCTCGGAGTTCTACATAGCGCGAATTTGACCAGAGGGTATCAGAGCGCTTTACATGAGCACCAGTTGCATTACAGATAAACACATTCGTTTTTGTTAGGCACAGGGAGATTAAGTAATTTGACCAGAATCACAGGATGTTGAACGTCCCGGCCGAGACTCGAACCCCTGTCCTGGGCTGAGGTCACCCCGGTCCTGGGTTCGAGGTCACCCCGGTTCCCGGGTTCGAGGTCGAACGCTTAAACCGTTAGGCTACGTACTCTCCTCTTCTGAATGCAGAGTACTCCAATCACCTTCCTAAGCAGGTGCAGGCACAACAAACTCCAATGCAACTACTGCAGAGCCCGGCTGGATGGAGTACCCATATTAATATTTAAATATGATTGCACCCCTGACTCAGACTTAAACCCTGGGTCTAGAGGGCCTCAGTATGAAAGCGCCATATGGGGTTTCTTGGACGATGACCTGACAGGGTTTTGCCCATATATTTGCAGCTCACACATCCCTCACTCATCTGCATGATAATGAGAGAATAACCTAGTCTACTGTGAGATTCATGTGGGTCGGATAAAAAATGGAATACGTGTGTGTAGTGGGTTTAAATTGTCTCCAGATATCCATGAGGTTTAACTGTTGCATCACTATTTCCAGGGTTCAGGACATCGACAGACTCGAAAAGGGTCTCCTCCCAGACTGCAGTCGACTGTTTGTTGCAATAGGCAATTAACATCTGCCTGTATCACAGAGTTCACCAAAAATGGCTGAACATCAGACATCCTCTGGAAGAAGGTCGAGCCATTGACACTGGGAGCATAAGCATTTCAGGAAACCAATATCCCGGCCACCCATGTACAAAGGCATATCTGCCCTCCTAATCCTTAAATGCTCCATGCATTCTACATTAAACATCAGTGCAAATCATATTGTTGCCTCTCGGTCATGAGAGGAATGAAAGGATGAAAAAGGCTCCCTCTTAAGTTCATAGCAACTTTAACCCTTTCCCTCTAAATTTAAATGTATCTGCTGTAGGAAAAGCTACTTAATCATCAGTCTATTCAAATATGCAGATGCCCTATAACTCTTATGGCAGAGAGCCAATACTCTCACATTCCAGGATAGCAACATAAACATTGCAAGACCATACAAGTCATTTCTTTGTGACAGCTCAGTATGAATACCCTGACGAGTGGCCCACTCATATCTACCACACATCTCTCTGCCCTAATGGATAGGCCAACAAAAATCTTAACTATTTCTCTTTCTCATCTCGGGCAATGTGAAATAACAAAAATATACTTCGCCCAGTACCATTTCAAGGTAAACCAATCCCCAGTTAGAAACAGTTTGAACAGTGCCTTCCAAGAGAACCGAAGATCAAACCAATCAAATGGCGGTGGCAGAGTCTCGTAGTATATGACTCAGTCTGCCCACCCATAGCAAAATAAGGTGCAGCTGAGGAAAGGCCAGGCCCAGGCAAATTGTACAGAGATGTGGGGAAACAAGAGGTGTAGTGAAGCACCCTCCTTTTACCCAACCCTATATATCACACTAGAAAAAAGCTGTGTTTCTCTAAATATCACCTGAAGAGTTTTTACTTTTCACATATCTCAGTCCATGGTCACTCATCAGCCTCCACCAAAGTACCATTCTCAGACAGTAGAATTTTCCTTTCTAAACACTTAGGGGGTGATTACGATGGCGGAAGGCCCGCCACCATCTGACGACAAGTTTTCCTCGGCAAATTTCAATGGCGGGGGAACTCGTATTCGGTACACGGTGGTTGCAAAGACCGCCCGCCATGCGTCCACTACAGGCAATCATACCGATTGCCTGGCGGAGCGGTCAGCATCTTCAAAATAGTGGCGATGCCTAGCAGGCACCGTCTGCCAGATTATAATGCTGGCCACAGCCAGCCTTTAAGTGGCGGGTAAACCACCATTGCGGGCCCCCCTTGTGTTGGAGGGAGGTGGTGGTGCACTGGAGGGGGTATCCATGGTACCTCCCTAAATTTCCATGCACTAAGTGGCAGGCACGTGTGTTGCCTGCCATGTAGTGCAGGGAAACGCACTACATACATTTTTAACATTGCAGCGGATGCTGCAGCCGGCAGCACCCACCGCAATGGTAATGATGCAAGATGCAACCACCACGTTGGTGGTCGCATTATATTACGTGGTGCAGGATCGCCGCCTTACAGGCAGACTGTCCCAAACACTGCTACAATGGCATGCACACTCGAGTCCTCCTGCCATCGTAATCACCCACTTAGTGTTCCCTATCTATGTGTCCTTTGGGTCATCCCTCTGAGTTGCCATTTAAATATGTCCAGTGTCAGGATCTGCTCACCCACGTGTCCCCTTGCAGGTCATGGCCTCTACCAGCTCTCCAACCAGTCCCATGATGTCTCAGGGGAGCATACGAAATATACCTTTCAAGCTTCGAAAACGTTCATTTTTGCCCCAAATAGAAGCATGTATTTAAGATCACGTTCCCTAAAAATACACTTCGGTGCCTCAAAGGATTTTCTCTGCTCCTGTGCCATTTGCATATAATCTGGGGACTTGATTATTTTCATTTCCCCATACTGCTCTGGGTGTCTTCTACGTGCTATTGTCTCCAATGCAGTCTCTGTCATCTTAGTGCTTTTAGGTACTTTCCAAATGATCAGCATACATTTGTATCCATGGATCCAGAATCTGAAGTGAATACCAATGCAATACCTAAGTACTGAGAGCACTCTGGGCCGCTACGTCCAATTCAACTCTGGTCCGTAGACTTTTATAGTAGCCTGAGAGTAAAAGGGTGTAATGACAATTTGAATCTTAAAGTACAGTGTGAACACTAGGACCACACAATAACAGTCTGAGTCATTAACTTGTCGTTAAAAGGTTTATTGCACACTAAAAGCCAGACTTATATAAATCAATCTCAAAAACATAGTATAAAATTATAGAATAACCAAAGGGAGACCAAAGCATTTTAAAATTTTGCCATCAACAGTAAAGAACATATAAGTATCTCAGTAGCCGTGATACAGAAAATATGAAAAAGAATTTGGTGACTCATCGAATGATTTCGATCCTTCTCCCCATATATGGAAAAGATTTGCATAATATATTAAACCCTACATTAACCTAAGGAGAGGGGATTCCCTATTGAAGCAAGGTAACAAGAAAGGTGTCAGAATCAGAACCTCTGTAGAAGTTTTATGAGGAAAGAATCATGTAAAGCATGAAGCCATACAAACAGAAAAGTCAAGAGAGGTCTGTATCTCTCCAAGTCTCAAAGGAATCTGACTAATTCCAAAGAGGGATCACTAATTAAAATGAACACAGAACATTTGAGAAAACATGATCTCACGCACATCATAATATGTTTTCCAGTTCCCAGAAAAAAACTTGGTGCCTTGAACACTACTCCCATATTCCAGTCTACGTTTCCAGAGCGTCTGTGGTTTCTCCCATCGTCTGATAGTACCAACTGGCAATGCTCCCTTTGTTCTTCATTAAAATCATTTGACCTTGGCAGCTCTTCCTGCCTCTCTGTCTCTGAAATACAATGTGCTTTTCACTAACTAACGAATGCCTTTGGTCTGCACCTGCAAAGGAGAAAAACATGCAGAAAAATGACTTTCACTTTATTGTTAACTGTTTCGACTGCAAGCTTAAGGCCCACAATCACACTAATTTAACATTTCTCTTGAAAACATATTAATTCTGCAAGCTACTTATAATCCAATACATTAAATGTTTAATAATGGATCAATCTATACTTTTATATGTGGTACAATAACTAATACATTTTATTAAGCAAAAACAACAACTGACACACATGGAATTCATTCTCACCAATCCCTGGCAAATGCACTGCATTCAAGCACATTTTAGCATACAACCTAACAATCACAATCTAAACCTATACAAGATTAATATCAGCAGTCCAGATCTTTCTGGAAAGGAAAACGTTAATATGCACACACATATATCAAACACGCAATAGATGCATTTCTATACCTTCAGTGCACCATGTCTTTTTAGTATTTTTGTGTCACACGAATACATAAGGACAAGTGTAAATGCATATATCTATCTATCTATATATATATTCACTGAAAAAACCATAGGTTTCACACCAGTTATAGTTGGGTGGAAATTTTACTCGCATAAAACCATTGAAATTCCCACGTTATAGTTAGTTGAACTCACTATAACTTGCGCGTGCAATGCACTGCTGATGACGTCACATATTACATCACTCATGACATGGCCAGTGACATCACTCATGACATCACTGATGACATCTCAAATGACATCACTGATGACAACATCCTTGTGACAAAGTGGCAGACCTCCTATCAGCATAAAATAACATTTGACACACACATTCAAAAATAGAAACTAACATTTTCTTAAAAAAGGAGAAACCAATACCAATTACAACAACTTATTAGGTAATTCCAACATCTACATACACATCCACTCATTCACCAACAGTTCTATATAGTCACTCATGCATGTACTTACTCATCATATGTACTCATACACCTATACATCCTGTTACACACTAATACTCATCCATATAGTTACTCACACACAAATTCACACATGCAAATAAACTATTTACTTGATTATACTGCTATATGCACACCACTACACATACTTCTACAGAAACAGAAACATATTTACTCTCTTAAACAATCAATTATAAAAACACATACTCGCTAACCCACCCATACACACAATCATCCACCCATACAGTCTTGCACACATGCTGTCTTCAAAATACATACAAATAGTGAGTCACTCATTCATGCATCTGTGCTCTAAGTAATATCCCCCACCGAACCATACAGACACTGATACTCAAAAAAACAACTAATAACCCATATACACACTCATGTAGCTACTCACCAACCCATGCAGCCACTTATACACAAAGTGAGACACAGATACAGATATTTAAATATTTAAACATTACTCGCTAATATATGTATTCACTAAGATACATTTAATAAGTCAGTTAACCAATCAATTTTACACAAAAAAACATCCATTTAGACATTTATTTACCCATTTATTCTTCCATCAACCTTTAGATATACATATATAAAAATATTTATTTTTCAGAAAGATACACATTCACTGGATGATGTCATCAGTGATGTCATTTGAGATGTAACCAGTGATGTCATGAGTGATGTCACTGACCATGCCATGAGTGATGTAATATGTGACGTCATCAGCAGTGCATTGCACGCGTAAGTTATAGTGAGTCCAACTAACTATAACGTGGGAATTTCAATGGTTTTATGTCAGTAAAATTACCAGCTAACTATAACTGGTGTGAAACCTATGGTTTTTTTAGTGAATTTATTAGGTTTTTTAAATGCAAATTCCTAACTATAACTGGTGTGAAACCTATGGTTTTTTCAGTGAATTTCAAAGGTTTTTTTAATGCTAATTCCTAACTATAAATCTCAGTTTATAAGTAAGACTTTTAGCGCACTAGTTGTTCTTTAGAACACTCTGGGACATTCTGTCATTGGGCTATATTTGGGCTACATCTAGCTAATATTTTGGCTACATTAGTTTTTTTTTTCTCTGGTGGCCATCTTTGGGCTACATTTGGCTACATTGGGCTACATTGGGCTCTAACATATATAAAACCCAATGTAGCCCAATATATATTTTTTCAAAGTTAACTTTCGTTAAAACCACTTGAGCATATATTTTGAGACATAGCAAAGGCACATCGGGCTACCAGTCCCTACAATGTTTTCCTATTTTTTTTTTTATTTTGTTGTATTTTTTTTGCCTTGGTGCGCTCCCGGTGCGCGCCCCGGGAAGCGCACCGGAAAGCGTAATTATATGAAGCGCCCCAGGGCACGCACCGGTTAGCGTCCCGTAAGCGCCATTATCGCGAACGAAAACATGATTGTGACGTATCGCGTAGCCGCTTCTGCGTGAAACGCACGGCGTAAGCGCACCCGGAAGCACTTGGGCAAATACGATCGCGCATCGTAAACTTCCGACGCGCTTACGCTACACGACCCGGAGCGCGCCCCGGGGCGCGTAGCGTAAGCGCGTCGGGTCATGTGACCTGAAAATAACACTTTTCATTGGTTCATAACAGTTTTGGTTTCATAATAATGAAGCCACTGGTCATGTGACCTGAAAATAACACTTTGCATTGGTTCCAAACATTTTTGTTTTCCTTCTGATGAAAGACCCCCACCTTTTTTCCTTCTTCTGACTTTGTCCTTTGACTGAGGAAGACCTGCTTGTACCTCTCTGTACCATTTTGATCTTTATAATGGCTTCAGTAGCAGCAGCAGCTGGTGCATCTGCACCACCACCACCACCACAACAACCAAAAGGACCACCACAAGATTTCATTGGTGGTCAACAAGAGGAGGAAGAGGAGGAGGAGGAGGAAGAAGGGAGGAGAACATTTCTCCAAGAACAAAATACCCCATACCAGACCAAACCACACATTATTTGGGAGTTTTTTTCGGTTCCACAGGGGAAGAAAAGGTAAATGCAGCCAAGGTGACTTGCCTGATCTGTGACATGGAACTTTCTAGGGGGAACCCTAATAAAAAATATTCCTTCGGAAATCACACGATGATCCGCCACATGCAGCGCAAGCATCCTATAAACTATTCTGCTGCAGAGATGAGGGAACTGGCCAGTAACCCTCCCCAATCAACAAGAACCAGCTCAAAAAGGAAGCAACCCACTGCGTCTGCACCAGAGGAAAGTGAGACGATGCCGTGCATTCAGCCCCGATTTGCAGATTTCAGAATCACATGTAAATATTGTGGGAAGACCATCTCCTATGGAGAACAGAGCGTAAAGCTCATCGTCCTTGCTGGGGACAACCACAAATGCAGCAATCAACCCTAATTATTTATTTTCTTTTTTTTTCGCTCCAGTTGAGCCAATTTCAATTCCCTGTTTTTTCGTTTCTCCCCTCAAAAAATACAAAAACAATATAAAAGTGTTCTGAAAACCCCAAAAAAGTAAAAAATGGTTCAAAAAACATTTAAAAAAAATTTGAAACAACAAAAAGAAGAAAAAAAACAGTTCTTTTTAGAACTACCTCCAATTTCAAAAAAGGCTACAATTTTTAAAAACTCTATTATTCATTTTTCCACGTGGTACGCTCCCAGGTCCGCTTCCCGGTGCGCGTACCGGGAGCTCCCCCCGCGCAAATCAAAAAAAACAATTTGGAGGGGGCCCCACTGGGCCCTTTTATGGCCCCCACATCAAACCTAGGGGATCAGGGGGGTCTATCCCTGACCCCTTATGGTCATTTCCCCCTTTTTTTTCGACCTCTTGTGTCTCGATCCTACCGAGACACAAGATGGCGGCCGCTCCGCACTGTTTCGAATGTTTACAGACACCTGAGAGCCAATCAGCTTTCTGTGCGCAAGTCGCGTGGCGCGCCCGGAGCGCTCCCTGGAGCGCGTATCGGGGCGCTGCCATAGATATATATATTTATTTGAACCTAAATTACTCAAAATCCACTAGAGCACATATCTTGAGACATAGCAAAGGCACATCGGGCTACCAGTCCCTACAATTTTGCCAATTTTGGTGGAAATCCATTCAGCCGTTCGGGCTAAAAGTGAGGTTGACCGCCCTATGGAAATTTACATGGGGAAAATGCGTTTTGGGACCCCCCTTTTATCTCGGCCCCCGCTTGACGCATCCCCCACAAACTTTCAGGGAAGGACCGGAGCTCAATGAGGCCATTTTCAGGCAGATTCGTCAACCGGCGCCAAAGTTATTCCAAATAGAATTATGAGATTTAACATTGAAAAAAATCCTAACTATAACTACCTACTGGCGACCGCCAGTAGGTAATATGTACATATATATATATATATATATATATATTTATATACATATATATTTATATATATATATATATATATACATATATATATATATATATATATATATATATATACATATATATATATATATATATATATTTTTATATATATATATATATTGCGCTCGAACAACCTTGAAGTCCCAAGGAATAAAAGACAGCACTCGGGGGTACCTTGTCTCACACAGTAGTTTATTTACTACAAGCGCGCCACAGACGCGTTTCGGCTCTTGGCCTTCGTCAGTGTGTAATTTACACTCAAAAAACCGGTGCATGATATAGATTGCAAAAGTGAACAGGTTACACCTCTCAGTCGACATCGACAGACGACCACAGTTCTCCCAGCCACCGCGGGCACCATCTTATAACGGCAAAACTTATACAAACATTTGTATTCACCATGAATGTACTGCAACTAATCATACCTACAAATAGGTAAGCATGCATAGATGGGAGATGTTATACGCAATACTGGTGGATTGTTATACACTGTTATATATAGCCGTGGATCGGCAATGGTCCCCTAAAAAACCAAAGAGAGATTACTCTATGTGCAACCTGTGATGCAAAATTATATAACTAAAAGTATACCATAAACATGTTATACACAGTGCGAAGGGTGAGGGTACCAGGGAAAACCGTGAGGAAGCGCCAGTGGTGTATTGTAATCAAGTTACTGTTGACTAAACGAATACGTCGGAAACAAAGAGCCCTTTGAGTCCTATATAGATACCCCTAATCATGAGCGGTAAGTATGTAAATAAGATGAAATAAGAAAATATAACTTCACCATTCTGAAAATTACATGTGAGTACAGGAAGCAGTTTGTCAATTCATCTTCTTAGCCTCCCCCACATGTTCATACAGAAATGTTCAGTCATTATATATATACACACACGTACCCCTACAGTGATAAAATATACATCATCTAATCCATTATTCTGACAGAAATAGAATACTCTATAATATGAAGACAGCCACGTTGCTATTTGCCTAAATGTACAACCATTTCTTCCCCACTGTTCATCCCCTTAGGCCATTTAGTGGAGAGATCAATGATATAGCGCGACTCCAGTCTGCGTAAACGTCGCAGACGGTCACCTCCTCTAGCGTTACTTTTTATGATGTCAAGACCAAAGTACTGGAGCTGATTGCGGTCCCTGTTGTGTTTTTCGGCGTAATGCCGAGCAACTGGGTATGCCTGATCTGCTTTATCGATTGCTCTAAGATGTTCTAGAATCCGCAATTTCAGCATATTGATGGTGCTCCCTATATAGCGGAGACCGCAGGGACACACCAAACAATAGACAGCCAGGGGAGTGCTACAAGTGATGAACTGTTTTATGTGCAGTTTTTTGCCGGTTTCATGATTGTCCACTGGGAGGACTCTTTTACTCCCGGCACAGTACTGGAGGACAAATGGCTTTCCTCATGAGGATTCTGAAATCAACTTGAAGTTAACATTCTTTGATCTGATGATTTGATGGTAAGTACTGGAGTCTACGGTTAGCTAGGCCACACACACACACATACACCCACACACACACACACACATATATATACATATATATATATATATACCTTATGTACACAGTACATAAGGCCAAGTGTAAATATATATATATATATATAATATATATATATATATATATATATATATATATATATATATATATATATATATATATATATATATATATATATATATATATATGAAAATCCAACGTGTTGCCGGCGGCAGCCGTCAGCCAGCAAACAGGTACACAGACTCCTTAAGTAATCACCGCAAGCCAGACTTCAATTCGAAAAGTTATTTATTTAGCAAATGGTGATGGTGGTGCCAGTCATCAGACGCGTTTGGGACTTGCGTCCTTGCTCACTGATGAGCGGGTGAAGTGGAGGTCATGTATATATACAAGATAGGTACACATTCAAATTTCGCGCCTTAACAAATACTAAACATAGAAGGTGGACTAACATTGAAAGTCTCATCCCAAACCCAATGTGTGGGCGCCATTTTGTAATGGTAAAAGTTGGAATACAAATGTGTACCGCAACCATCTCACATGTGAAATAAATACACAGCATCAATTTAACTCAACCTAAATCACACATCCCAAATACATCGTAATATTACGTTTTTGAATAAAAGGAAATTTACACCACGTATCCAAATAATAACGTTTGTAACATAGTGCCTACGTGTACGTTTACAATCTGTACCAATACTAGAAATGTATGCATGATAAGTTGATAAAGTGCATAAATGCAAAGTACACTAAAGCATTATGGTATTTGGTGATGTGAGCAGGGCAGGTGAAAACACATGCATTTACCGACATCCTTTCACTGGTGAGCATGATGCAATCTGTGTATAATATAAGAATATAAATATGATTGAATGATGTATTATGTTAAGTGGGCCAATGTCTGTACAAATACGCCAACAACACGCTGCAAGTTTTGAAATTAACATGGGGATGGTGTAAATCCATTCAGTAGTTGTTGAGAAATTAAAAAAATAAACGTTTTGATGTCTGGAGCAGCGTTGGGTTCGTGCACCCTCCTGACCACGCACGTCACTGTGATTGGCTGCCACGACCATGAGCTTCACTGTGATTGGCTGCCAACAGTCCAAACCAGGAAGTGTTGGCAGCCATTTTGTGACTCGGTAGAACCGAGTCACAAGAAAAGAGTCAAAAAGAGATTAAAAGAGAAGAAATGGCGGCAGGGTAGAAACACCCTGACCCCCTAGTTCTGCTCACGGGGGTCCCACAAGGACCCCCATGCCTCTAAAAAATTTTAACGTCAGAATGAGCGCTGGATGTGCGAATCTGTTAAAAACTTTTTCAAAAATGAAGCAGGGGCTGCCCCACTAAATTTAAATGAGCCACCGGGTGAGCCAGGTTCCAGGGGCAATCCTATAATTATATTGCGGGGGTCTGCGAGGCATTGGGGCTGCCCCCACGGTCACTGTTAGAAATGGGATTTCTGGTTGAATAGGGCTTGCGCCTAAGCCAGGCAGAAACCACCACTCTAGTCAGGGCAAGGGAGTTACACGCCGAAGATAACCCCTGCTCACCCCCTTGGTAGCTTGGCACTAGCAGTCAGGCCTATCCCGGAGGCCATGTGTAAAGCATTTGCGCAACCCACACAGCAACAACATACTAGGGACACCACAAAAGGAACTCCACACAAGGTTATATCAGTCAGTCAGATAACTTTATTCGGTTATAATGCACAATAACCATAAAAGTACAATAAAATCACATCATCTATTAAACATAAAGTAAATAAAGTAAATATACAATACAGAATACAGAATAAAAATCAAGCTATCCAACTTCATGCAAATTCCATACAAATAACTCATTACGATTTAAATAGTTATTGATTTCTGTGAGATAAAAACATTTTTAAGAAAAGCTGAAAGGTATGCGACAGTAAAAATCTTATCTAACCTCTGGATTGCTAAAAAGGCAGGGCGGCATTTTCTAAAATTCATATACTTTAAAATGTGCAGTATCCACCTTTTCCTGGGAATTGTATAAAACTTACAAAAAATAAAATGTGAATGTCAGATTGATCAGACGAATCATCACAGGGACACTTAATGGTTAGCCTAGACCAATCATTCACAATGAGGAAACTTAGCAACCTAAATAAAATACTAACTCTAAGACGGATTAACAAAAACCTTTCAAAGTCTCTCATTTGTAGATTAATGTATGGTTGGGTAACATTTGAGGTCAATATAAATTGATGTGAAATCACAGATTTTTTATTGAGCTCCACATTTTCCCTACATTCTTCCAGGTAAGTTATACATAGTTTTTTCAGCTCTTTCCTTCAGATCAGACTCATCATCAAGGTATCTTCATAATACTTCGAGAGACCAATGTTCCCAATGAATGACTTAATGTATTGTAACCATCTCATCTTATGGGCAGAATCGAGGTTTACAGCGTCCCCCAGAATGAGACGATTAAAAGAACATTCCTCTGTGGTCCAAACCCTGTGCCACAGAAGAACCGGCTGCACCTTAATATTATCTTCCAAGTACGGCAGGCCGAGTTCAGTATGACAATTAAGGGTGGACACACTGCCCGGTACTGAAAGCAAGTATCTCAGAAATTTATTTTCTATTACATGAAGGATAGTCACATTTGTATTACCCCAAATTCCCGCCCCATATGTAGCAATTGCAACGCAACTTGCATTATAAATACATAGGAGTTCTTTATTAGGTTTGTTTCCCATTTTCCTACTAAACAATTTAAGAGCCATGATAGATATTAAAAACAGCAGCCGCCTGGTTTTTACTGCGTTGCACCATTGACCAAAACAATCAAACAAAATACCCAAATAGGAAAAAGTTTGAGTAAAATCTAAAGGTTTGGAGTCAATATACATTGTTTTCTTTCATTTAAGTGTACGTAAACCGCAGTTTATACAAAAAGTTTTTGTAGAATTGACTCTCAAATCCAAGTTGGTCATAAAAGTAACAAATGATGTAATAATTTTTTGCATTGCAAGTGGAGTCCTGGCCATCAATACTGCATCATCAGCATACATTAATGCTGGTATTGGATGATTGGAAGCCAGTGGCATGTCCTGACATTCCTGCAGCAAAGTTTTTTCTAAATCATTAATATATATAGTTAATAAAAATGGGGCCAGGACGCATCCTTGCCGTACTCCCCTAGCAATGGTAAACATCCTGGTGAATTCACCATTTTTTCCAAATTCTAATCGAGGCCCTTGCACCATTATATAAATCCCTAAGGAATTGAATAATATTGTCCGCCACTCCCAAACGTTCTAAAATTAGCCACAACTTACTGTGGGTAACACAGTCGAAGGCGGATGTTAAATCTACAAAAGTTAAAAACACCCTACCACCTTTAGCTTTAGTATATTTTTCTAGAAGGATGTGTAAATTAAGGCACTGATCTACAGTCCCGATGCCTTCCCTAAAGCCATATTGGAGGTCACTTACTATCTTATGCTCATCTGCCCATATTTGTAAACGATTTAAAATCACTCTACCAAGGATTTTAACTGTCGAGTCTAACAATGATATAGAGCGATAGCACGCGCAACTAGTCCTATCACCCTTTTTAGGGCTTGGGCCTACGTCACACTGCGTAGCAGTGTGGGCGGAGCCCAAGAATCCTTTTCTGAGGGCCTCCGAAAACCTACCTAACAAATTCCTGGCTGCTCGTCATTTTTCGTCTTTCTTTTTGCCAGCTGCATTTCGATTGGCCATCTCGTGCGTGTGTTTTCGGAAGAGAGCACGCAATAGGCCATAGGCGGTAGAGTAGCTCCGCCTATGGCATATTTTGTGTGGTCACATGCACCAGAAGGCCATATTTCTGTAATTATCGCGGCCGTCAGGGCCCGCAGTGATTGAAGACAGATGCTGGGCGCGCGTGCACCACTCTCGAGTTTCTTTTTTCTCACGTTTTGAATGCATTTTCAACACACAGCCTTGTGTTCTTTTCAAAACATCGCAGTCAAACAAAAAAAAACGAGATGTAGGTGCACGTAAATGAGATCACATTCGATCACTTCAGAATCAAATTAATGGGTTTTTAGTTGTTTCACATGTTGTACCTAGTTTGTTGGGGTTATATACAACAAGGAGTTCGTAGTCGATATTGAATCCTTCCTTGGTCTCATAAAACATACCTAGTTTGTTGGGGTTATGTACAACAAGGAGTTCTTAGTCGATATTGAATCCTTCCTTGGTCTCATAAAACATAGCATAAAATATACCATAACGTAAAGAAACGTGAGGGAACTTGATATGAGATTAAATAGCAATAGAACAGTTTAAGCAGCGACTTACTGGGTTCGCGCAGCAACGTTCGCCTCCACCAGACAAGCCAAGGTGCGCGGGACACGCGAGCTGCACGGTTTACCAAATCTGCTTGAAAACGTGTTTACCACCAAACAGGCCCTCCTGCTTTTAAAGCAGAAGCCAGCAGCAATACCACTGGCCAGCCAGCCGCATCAACAAGACGCGCAGGCTACCTAATGAGGTATTTAAAAAGCCCACATGCGCCTGCTTGACCGATCTCCAAACGCGATGTGCCAGGAAAACACGAATGTTATGTTCCTGCTGGGGAGAAGGCACTGTACACAGGGTCATCGATGCCCACTGTAAACTGGGATATTGTGTTTACTAGCACCCAAGAACCCTGGGCAGACATCTTACGCTATATTTCAATCTTTGAATTCTATGCAGTTCGTTCAGGTGTGAAATGCTTCTGGCAGCCAGCAAACTTCTAACTAAATACTTAGGGTGATGCAAACACATCCCAGCTAGTAATAGCGATGATTCTCGTAGGACGGAAAATGTTGGGCACTCAGCGTCCACAGCTCCCCAGCTGCAGTGGCCCACAATAGCGATAACAATGACTTTGGTAACACAGGCAAATGGGGGCTCTCACCTGCAACAGCTCCTCAGCTGCAGCGGCCCACAATAGCGATAACGATGAGTTTGGTAACAGGCAAATGCGGGCTCTCAGTGGCAACAGCTCCTCAGCTGCGGCGGCCCACAATAGCGATAACAATGACTTTTGGTAACACAGGCAAATGCGGGCTCTCAGCAGCAACAGCTCCTCAGCTGTGGCGGTCCACAATAGCGATAACAATATTTTGGTGACACAGGCAAATGCGGGCTCACAGCGGCAACAGCTCCTCAGCTGCGTGAGCCCACAATATTGATAACGATTACTTTGGTAACACAGGCAAATGCGGGCTCTCAGCTGCAACAGCTCCTCAGCTGCGGCGGCCCACATTAGCGATAATGATGACTTTGGTAACACAGGCAAATGCGGGCTCTCAGCGGCAACAGCTCCTCAGCTGCGGCGGCCCACAATAGCGATAACGTTGACTTCAGCCCGCGTTCCCCATGGTAGAACCAGAGGCTCTGGAATTCTCAACAGAGTCCTCACCTGCAAGGAGAATTCCCCTCAAATAGGAATCCGGACGGCAGATGGGTGAAGTCTAATGTCCCTGATACTTCAGCAGGTGGCAAGCTCAAATCAGGCCCTAGGGTAGGTGCTTTATGGATTAAAATTTCAAAGTCCTTTCCCTCTAGTTACACGGACAGAGGTTCATCTTGGCATCCAGAAGTAACACTTTCTCCCTCCAGGAAAGAATTAAACTATAGCGCTCAGAGGGCGCAGGGAGCCATAGCTCCAAAAACAAAAGTCCTCAGCAATCAAGGGGGCAATGCAGGGCCCAGGAAGGCAAGCCCTCATGGCAGTTCCTCCTGGGCCCCAGCAGCAGCATGCCCCAGCAGGATCAGGAACACCACATCATCCTAAAAGAGCACCATGGACCTGAACAATTTCATGGGGTCACAGCCCCTTTACTTATACCATCAAAATACCTTGTTCTTAAAAGTCACAAGTCACTGAACCCAGCCAGAACTAGTTTGGTGTAGTCCTGGAGCACTTTGTTTACAAGTCTGCATCCTGCCTTTAGGAAGAGGGGGTCTGCCATCAGCTGCACAGTGGGAGGTGGAGCCATCATTCACCTTGCCAGACACAGCCCGCTCAGATCAAAGGGTCACCCCTCCCCATACTCCAACGGCAGATCTCTCTATTCAACCCACATCTGGCTCAGCCTGCCCTCTCCCTCCAAAACCAGACATGCAATTCACATCAGGTATGCGGACACATAGCACACAGGAATTCCAACTTCTAAAAGTGGCATTTCTCACATAATCATAATAAATCTGCGCGCACCATTGCGCAGCATTTATTCTCACAATGTCATACATACCAGACTTGACCATACTGCTACTTTCATAACAGGAATTACCACTGACAGAAACTGAGCAGGGAATCCCCCATGCATTCCTATGAGAGGGCAGGCCACTTCCACTAAATGTAACTTAGAGCGCACGCACTTTACATTGGACCACAGGGCTAAAGTTCCCAGCGGCCTAAAACTACTAACACTTCACAGAGAAAAAGGCAGGGAGAAATGCAAAAAGTTTAGGGGTGAACCTGCAAAAAGGGCCAAGTCCAACAGTCATCAACAAAGAGGCCAGGCCCCAGGGGATGGGGTCCCCGGGGCCAGAAGTGGCCTGGGAGGGGGGCCATGCGGCCCCCTCCCATTTGAAAAACAAAATATGTAGATGTGGGCATGCCTCAGGAGATGGGGTCCCGGAGGTGAATGTAAATTAAGGTGAACGCTTTTTATTTTTTTTAAAAGTATGGAGTTGCAACCCTAGTGTGAATACAAAGGGTGCACAGCTCTCAGCACAGCCCCCTGGTGTGAATAGGAAGGGTATGCCGCACTCGAAGGGGCCCCCTAGTGTGAACCCGCTGGATGCGTGGCTCTCATCGCGGCACTCAAGTACTTCTCAAGTCTTTCAAACACCGAGGGCATATTCTCAAGGACACATCACCGAGGTAACTGCACTTTATCGCAACCAAAATGGTGCTAAATTTAACGCACCATTCACAAGCTGGAGCAAACAGCCCATATCACCAGTTTACCAGAAATAGCAGCCTCAAAAAGCATTGTCATGGATGACCCCAGCAAATATTGCTAATGAGATGTAGAGTAGGCGTTCCCATGCAAAAAGCAGCGAACACACCACTCCGCAACTTTCTCGACTACCAGCCAGATCGGCGAAGAGAGTACAAAACAGGTGGTAAGGTGCATTAGTACCAGCGAGTTTACACCTGCTCTGACCTGGTGTAAAGCCGGACTACAACCTGCAATATGAAAGGGAGCCCAGCCCACAGCCAGACCTGAACAACAACAGATGCAATGGAGCCAATGATCATGCAGCTCGGACACCTAACACTGCCCCAACACCCCCGCCACCAGCCCCTTGTCCGCCAACCCCCCTCACCCTCCCCCTGACAAACAAATGTGACAGCAACTTTAGGAAATCTGGAATGCAACCAATCGGCTGATGTTGCACAATAATAATAAAAAAGATGCATGTGAGGTTGGACAAATGAGAATCTCACTCATCTATGGATTTACATATAAAACATTTTATTTAATCAAAATAACAAAATAAAAGTAGGTATAGCCATATCGTGTCATCCCTCGACAATTTGTGAATCGCAGCCTGCAAGACAAAAAGAAAGATAAGATTGTGGGTCATGCGCCCATCGAAGGAGAGAGAAAGAGTGAAAGAGAGGAAGAGAGAAAGAAAGAGAGAGGGAGACAGAGAAAGTGGGAAAAGTGAGACAGAGAGGAAGAGAGAAAGAAAGAGAGAAAGAGTGAGAGACAGAGGAAGAGAGAGAGAGAGAAAAAGAAAAACAGTGTGAGAGAAAGGAAGAGAGAGAGAAAAAGTGAGCGAGAGAGGAAGAAAGAGAGCAAGAGAGAAAGAATGAGAGAGAGAGGAAGAAAGAAAAACAGTGTGCAAGAGAGAAGGAAGAGATAGATAGCAAGAGTGAGAAGAAGAGAGAGAAAGAGTGTGAGTGAGAGAAAGAAAGAGATGGAGAGGGAGAGGGAGTTCTGACACTGTGGAAAAAACCCTCACAGCTCACCTTTCTGCCACCGGTGTGTCTCCAACCACATGTCGGGACATAGTGCAGCCCTCAAGCTTACTCATCTGAAACCTAGTATAGAATCACTAATGGCAGAGTACATATAACTGCACATGCCTAAATCGCTCTCCCGCCCCTGCGCACCCAGGCTGCTGCACCCCATCCACTCCCACCGCCTAGAGGTGTCTGTCTGCCCCTGCGCACCCAGGCTGCTGAGAGAGAGAGAGACAGTGAGAGAGAGGAAGAGAGAGAGAAAGAAAGAAAGAGTGAGAGAGGAAGACAGAGAGAAAGCGAGAAAGAGTGGGAGACAGAGAAACAGTGAGAGAGAGGAAGAGAGAGAGACAGAAACAGTGTGAGAGAGAGGTAGAGAGAAAGAGTGAGAGAGAGAGGAGGAGAGAAAGAGTGAGAGAGAGAGACAAAGAGAGAAAATGTGTGAGAGAGAGGAAGAGATAGAGAGTGAGAGAGAGAGGAAGAGTGTGAGGGAGAGAAAGGAAGAGATGGAGAGGCAGAGTGAGTGCCGACACTGTGGACAAAACCCTCACAGCTCACCTTTGCGCCACTGGTCTGTCTCCAACCACGTGCCAGGACATAGTGCAGCCATCAAGCTTGCTCGTCTGAAACATAGTATAGAATCAGTAATGGCAGAGTACATACAACTGCACATGCCTAAATCGCTGTCCCGCCCCTGCGCACCCAAGCTGCTGCACCCCATCCACTCCCGCCGCCCAGAGGTGTCTGTCCGCCCCTGCGCACCCAGGCTGCTGAACCCCATTGACTCCTGCCGCCCAGAGGTGTCTGCCCGCCCCTGCGCACCCAGGCTTCTGCACCCCATCCACTCCCACTGCCCAGAGGTGTCTGCCCGCTCCTGCGCACCCAGGCTGCTGCAGCCCATCCGCTCCCACTACCGAGAGGTGTCTGCCAATTCTGGCGCACCCAGGCCGCTGCACCCCATTCAGTCCCACTGCTTAGAGGTGCCTGCCCACTCCCGTGTACCCAGCCTGCTGCACCCCATCCACTCCCACTGCCTAGAGGTGTCTGCCCGCTCCTGTGCACCCAGGCTGCTGCACACCATCCACTCCAACCGCCCAGAGGTGACTGCTCCCCGCTGCGCAAACAAGCCTCTCTGCTCACCGTCAGCCACAGGAGTGTATCTAAGAGGACCCACCACGTGCCGAAACAACCTCCTCAGCCGTTGTGTACACGAGGTCGAGCCGAGTTCACAATTCAAATTGGGACTTGATTGCCAGGATGGTGTATCAAGACCATGCATCATCGCAGGCTGCACACGTGCTCAGCTCTGGTGGCACTAACTCAGCGGAACTGAAGTCATCGCCACATAGCGGGAGGTCCGTGTCGGGGGGGGTTGTCACTCTGTGAATCACAGTCTGCTAGACAAAAAGCAAGACAACATTGTGCATTATGCATCCATCAAAGGAGAGCGAGAGAGAGAAAGAGTGAGAGAGAGGGAGAGAGAGAAAAAAAGAAAATGAGCGAGGAAGACAGACAGAAAGAGTGAGACAGAGGAAGAGAGAGAGAAATAGTGAGAGAGAGGAAGAGATAGAGAGTGAGAGAGAGAGTAAGAGAGAGAGAAAGAGTATGAGGGAGAGAAAGGAAGAGAGGTAGATGGAGGGTGAGTGCCAACACTGTGGACAAAACCCTCACAGATCACCTTTCCGCCACCAGTGTGTCTCCAACCAAGTGCCGGGACATAGTGCAGCCCTCAAGCTTACTCATCTGAAACATAGTATGGAATCAGTAATGAGTGCATACAACTGCACACTCCTAAATCACTGCCCTGCTCCTGCACACCCAGGCTCCTGCACCCCATCCACTCCCACTGCCCAGAGGTGTCTGTCCGCTTCTGCGCACCCAGACTGCTGCACCCCATCCACTCCCACTGCCCAGAGGTGACTGCCCTCTGCTGCACAAACAAGCCTCTCCGCTCACCTTTTGCAACCTGCGTGTGGAAAAGAGTGCTCACCACGTGCCGCTGCAAGCCCCAAGCCCGGGGCCCACGGACAGGGCACCCTCCATTTCATGCAGCCCCTCTCCGCAGGCCACCAGGTCTCACGTTTGGTGCTGGGTCTTACTTTCACCAAGACAGAGGACATACCAGTGCCCTCGGCTTTTCATTGCAGGCTGCACACCCGCTCAGCATTGGCGGTGCCACTAACTCTGTGACCGGCAAGGCGATGCCACGTGGCGGTAGGTCCATGCTGTCTGATGGCTCAGGCCTAACCTGCGGTCCAGCAGGGCACACAAAACCTGAGCTGACGGACCGCCGGGACAGGGCATCATAGCAGGCTGCACTCCCTCTCAGCAATGATGGTACCCCTACCTCAGTGCACCGAAAGTCACCGTCCCGTGGCGGTGTGCCTGTGCCGGCCGCAGTGCATCCGGTGCCACCAAATTTGTGCCCCAAAAGTCATGGACCCTGTATGATTGTGGAATGTGATGTCATAGGCCCCTGGGCCCCCATGCCCGCATGCACACCACACAGATACACCTTGAGAGAGGTTGGAAATGGCGTCGAGCACATGCTCCCAGTCCTTTTTATTGGCTGAGTCACGTGTCCTGTGACGCCTGTGCTGCATGGGTGTGGTGTGGGTGTAAACCACCCTTGAGTGTAGTGTAGTTCCTATATTCCCAATAGGCTCTGCGCATTGAAATAATATATCCTATAGATTAGACGCAGGACTGGGGTTGACTAGGTCTCTATCGAATATACTAGACTTAATTGTGTGTGCCAGCTTGCTCAGAGGTCACTAGAAACTTTCTCAAATTCACAAGAAGGGATTAGTCTCTGACAACCGCATAAACATGACAACTTTGTTTCCCCAAGATAAAACGTATCTTCAGAGTCGTGGAAACAATAGATAGTTATTTCACCCCAGTCAATCGTGCATGCTTCGTTTCAGTAGTAGGTGCAGAGAAAGTAGAAAGACGGGCCTTTTCAATAAAAGTATTTATTGAACAGTCTTCTTTCTCAAGCATAAGAAATGAACTGCTACAATAGTAAAACTGTTTGTAAAATATAATGCGTACAGTAAAAATTTTCGAACAAAATAATACTGTAAGAGCATTGTATGGTTCCTAAATCATATATAAAAACGTACATAAATAACAGAGGCTAAAAGTACTCAACTGGTGCTTCTAAAATACTCCTACCTCGGTGTAACTAACCTAAGCTTAGTACGAGGGAGGAAGTAAGTGAGGTGTAGCATAAATGTAGTATTCTTTTGCCAAGAATCTGCCCAAGATTTCTCTACGGGTCTAATCAGCTCCGTACCTTAGTTTAGAATGGAGAAGGCTGGTCTCGGGACTCGATTGCCTAACAACCCGCAAGGGTAGCTTGGAAACACTGGAGCTGGATTTCTCGGCAGGAGAAAAGACAGCGTCTCTCTCAGTGCGTCTGCTGGAGGGTCGACTTCCTTCGGCACTTGCTGTAGCAGGGCGCGTCGGGCAAGTAGAAGGTTGAACTGCTGGAAACCACTGTGTGTTTGCTTGGGCGAGTGTGGGAATATTTATACCTTGAAGGTGCCGAGTTTGACGTACAGTTGGACATAATAACGTCATCAAAGAGTCTCAGTTCTTTGAAAACTCCATGAGTTCTTGGATATATCAATACTCAAGCAAGGGGAAGTCCCTGATTGATGAAGGCGGGTTTTTCCAAGAAATCGTTGTGGATTTTCGGAACTAGTGGAAGTAGCCCTGCCGTATTTGGACTGCATGAGCTATGCCTAATATGGTTATGATTTCTATGCCTATATAAGGATATGGTGATTTATACCTATATAAGGGCATGGATCGGAAAACTTACAATAGGGTCCTACAATGATACATAACATGAGGGAGTGGCTGTGGCATGCTGACAACTAGACCTGTGATCAGCAGATCACTGCAGGGAAGACCTGGGACATGTGGCGTGGTCGTTCCTTCCTGTAAGCGTAAGTGGAGTGGGCTGGCCTAGCGTATGTTAGTCCTGCGTGAGGCTGTGAACAATGACTCTGGAGCTCTGGGTGTGGTTCCGTCCTGGGCTGTATGAGGAATCAACTGATGTGGGTGTCTCTGTTGTAGTGTTGGTGCCACGATGGCCGAAAGCGCTAATGTGTCACCCTGTGACCCAAGTCCCACAACATGGCCAACATGGAAGGTAGGGGGAATCACTGACGCTAGATTCATCCATACTTCCACACATGAAGATCGTGCACATGAGATATCTGTGTGGATAGAATGTTTATTGCACATTCAGTGGAGTGTTGCAGCTGTAGCAATACAGGGCCGTGCAAAGCCCAAATTGCTGTTTTTGGCACATGGAGGGCAGCCAATTAGAGCCAAGCTTGTGCTTGGGGTTAGGCTCCGCCATCATATGTACTTATGCAATCACTCCGCCAATCCCCAAGCACTTATAAATTCACTATACACTCTCCTTGTAGTACTCTAATGATCCAGTCTCTACCTATGTACTTATACAATGACCGAGACAAAGTTACATAACCAAAGTTTTCCCCACTGCCAGAGGTAACATGGTTGCGTGCGATGTCCACAGCACAATGTAATGTGGTAGGGCTCAGGGACAGCATCATGCATACATAATGAACACATGGACACAGTTAGATAGATAGTGGAACTGGGTACGGGCATGTGCGCTCGGCCCCTTTTTATTACCAGGGTCACATGTCCAGTGACGTCTGTGCTGGGTGCATGTGGAGTGAGTGTAAGCCAGCCCTCAGGGAATGGTAGATGCAGGCAACAAGTACAACAGTAATTATCGGATCACACACAGAGATTCAATCATAAAGGGTCTGAGACTGGTCCTGCACTAAGGTAGGGGCACCAGATGTGAAATAATACACAAAAGATTTTAGTGTAGGGGTCAATGACTTGTGGTGCACTGAGGTAGGGGCAGCAGATCTGAAAGCATACACAAAAGAATATATCATAAAGGGTCCATGAGTTGTGGTGCACAGAGGTAGGGCATCAGAAGCATTTTGTGTGTGCACAGCCAGAGATGAGGCGTGGTCCGGGAGGGCCACCGTGGTAGCAATGCCTAATGGACTGCGTCATCTGCAATTGCAACTAAATCTGAATTGTGAGCCCTGCTGTCCGTAATGTAGATCGAATGCAGTAGTCAGCACAGACTTCGAGGAATGCTTTTTGTCACATCCTCTTGAAAAATCCGAGGACATAGAGTAGAATTCTGTCTGTAATTAATAAATCAAGACTGAATTTAAATTGTGAGCTCTGCTGACCGCAGTGTAGGGGTATGGAACTAAAGATGAAATATGTATGGACTACATTGTCGAAATGTATAGGTTTCAGGGATAGTTAGTTGCCTACTGAACTCTGAAATTAATGAATCAAGACTGAATTTGAAATGTGAGCCCTGCTGACCACAGTGTAGACCGGAGGCAGCGGTCACAAAGGCCCACAGCCACTTGGCATTGACTTGAGCTGCACAGATGGGAGCATTTGGTCTTCTTTTTTTTTCTTTTTTTTTTTGTAAATATCTTTTTATTGCAGCAAGGTAAATGATACATACAGTGTATTCATGCCATTTCCGTTGGCGCTCAATTAATGTGCAACTTCCCCACACCCGTGTCACACAGCCATCCAGCTCACACCCCGGAGGTTGAGCGGCAATATCATGGGGAAAGAGCTGCGCTGGAGAATACTGCGTTGGTCAATAACTACCAGGTGTTTGGGAAATGGCAGTGCTGCTTTTCAGCCCTCACGCTCCCTCCTCCGTGCCCCAAGTCCAATTGAACCAAGAGTCACTCTTTACCATTACTGAACAACCAGCCCCCCGTCCCCCCAACTCTCCCATCCCCGCCTACTCCCCTTCCCTCGCCCAGAACCGCGCCCCCGCCCGCACCCCCCACCCCCCCAGGCGTGCTAGAGTACCACTAATCCGAGTCCTCAACCCTCCCAGCTAAACCAGATCCGAAGTAAACTACCAGGAGTTATCAACAACCATCAGTCAGTCATCACAATGGAATGGAAATAGGGGAGCAGCAGAGGGGGCCTAAGTCATCCCCACGTCAGACAGGCGCTCCGCCGGAGCCGGGCTATGCGCTGGGGTGTCCTCCTCGTCCATGTGCAGAAGCGTAAGGTCCAGAACCAGCCCCTCACATGCCCTGGCCCTCTCCAGAGCCACGTCATTGCCTGCCCTGAGTCGACCTGCAGACGGAGCTCTCCCTCACACCGGGCCCATTTATGTAGCTCAGCTTTCCATCGCTCCACTGCGGGGCCCCTGGTCGCCTTCCATTGGGACGTAATGGCCCGCTTCGCCAGGAGGAGCCCCAGGTCCAGAAATTTGCTAGTAACCTTGTTCTTTGATGTGTGTGGGAACCAGTGTAGGATGCAGTGTGCCATGGTGAGTTGCAAGTCCCTCTCCGTTACCTCCCTCAGAACATCCACTACCTCCCTCCAAAAGGAACCCTGCTCAGGACAGGACCAGAACATGTGTTGGAAATCGGCGAAATCCGCCGGGCAACGTGGGCAGGACGCCGGGTGGGCTGGGAAGTATTTATGTTGTTTGTCAGGGGTCAGGTAGGCCCTGTGTAGGACATAAAAGTGCGCCAGCTGGAACCTTGCGTTGCGCGTCCCGTTTCGGGCCCTTTCCAGTATGCCATTCCATGCCTCCTCAGAGATTTCAGTCGCCAGGTCAGCCTCCCATTTCGCCTTCAAGGCCAGCAGTAGGGCGACGGACTCCGAGACCATGCGTCGATACAGGCATGTGACAGCCTTGACCGTCCCCGCCATCATCACTATGTACTGGCAGCCCAGAGACAGTGGCAGCTCCGACATGCCCGTCTTCCAGTGTTTGGGGATCGCCGCCGTTAGCGCTGCGTGGAGGAGGAAGTCCCCTCCCGCCAACTCAAAGCGGTCCTTCAGGAGGTCGAAGGGCAACAGCACCCCGTTTTTCGTAAAGGTCACCCATGGATGACAGCCCCTGCAGGTCCCAACCGTCTAGCCCACGCCACGAGCCTCCGTGCGGTAGTGCCCCGCAGAGTTTAAGTGGGATCTTGGGTGCATACGGAACCGCAATACCGCCCCTTCGGCGATATCTGTTCCAGCATTTTCGGGCTGTTGCAAATTCCTGAGTGAGGTGGAAATCTCCCATCGAAAGGACAACACCTGGATTTGGTCTTCTTAACCGAATATAGTCTCTTTGTCATGGATTGGCAGCAGCGCAGGCTCACACACGCCACTAACCTTAGCTCAGGGTGTCCGGCAGAAACGACTTCGGATGCTAAGCTCTCCTTCCCCCACCAGACACGGAACCCACAGTGGAAGCGAAACACACTGTGCGCACACGTACCTAGCCGGGAAAGGGGAAGTGGATAAAATAATAAATGGGTAGCGATGATTCCTTGGGATCCCCCGGGAGTCTGGTCACCAAGATACGTAGGACAGCAGGAGAGGACCCACCTGATTAGGGAAAAGTAAGGAACACAGTCAACACTACACTTCAGGTTTCTCGGACAGTATCTTAAGCAATTCGTAGGCACATCACTCACCGGAATCATACAAAACCCTGGCAGTGAATAAAGGACACCACAGCAAGCCTGCAAGGACTATGACTCGTTCTGTAATGAGTTCAGAACTGTGGCATGAGGTAGTCAAAAAAGGATATGGAAAAATAGCGGTTGTTTAAAATGGCACAAACCGCTCTCAGAGTCAGCCACAAGTTTGCTTCAGGGAACCCACAAGAAACGTCCGTGGAATAATGTCTCTGTCTCTGTGTGGCAAGAACTGTCCGTGAACAAAACAAACAAAACAAAAACAGTTCTGAGACTACATCTCCCAGAAACCCTCTCTGGAGAGAAAGTACAAGGAATATTAGCGCAGCGCGTCTTCAGGCAGAACGCTGCCTAATATGAGTTGCAAGAACAAGCAATACGTCCCAAGAGTGCCCTAATCTAACTAGCTAGGGACTTTTAAACAACAAAGCAGAAAACGAAAACGAGCCTGTTTCCGTTTTTTGAGTACTTATCAGAAAAGCGCTGAAAGTTCCAAACGCTGGGTAATCACGGCTTCTCAAATCCAGGAATCTTCTAGCTTCTCGCTGGAATCCGGCGGGGAACACCTTCCGCCACTCCTATCCTCTCAACAAACAAAAATTGACAAGCACCATCCATGAGGAGGGGAGGGGCTAATATGCCTTAGGTCTCATGGCTCTTCCTGCTTGCCCCTTGGAATGCTGGTCACTGTAGTTCACTCTGCCTCTTCTACAAACGTCCCCACACGCATACCATCTTCGGGATCTTGATAGTAGTACCATCCCTCGACCCCCGGGCACCACAATCGCTACAGAACCCCCTCTCGAGGACTGCCGACTCGGCGGTCGACCAGGCTTGCCCGGATGCAGGGCATGGAACCGGTCAACGAGTTCCGGACAGTGCAGATTCCCTAGGGGTTCCCAAGACCGATCTTCCGGGCCGTAACCCTTCCACTCCACCAAGTACTGGATCCTGCCCCTCACCATACGGGAATCTAGGATGGACTGCACCTCAAATTCCTCCTGACCATCCACATCAATAGGAAGTGGAGCTACCGGGAGCCTCATACTGGGAGGGCAGGGAACCAGGAGGAGACATGGAACACAGGATGAATCTTCCAACCCACCGGGAGCAGGAGTTTCACAGCAACAGGGTTGATCACTTCAACTATACTATAGGGGCCCACGTATTTGGGTGTCAGTTTGGTATGCCCTTTAATGTGGAGATTCTTGGTGGAGAGCCACACCTTGTCTCCTACCCCATATGTCGGTTCGACCCTCCTTTTCCTGTCAGCGAAGCGTTTCTGCGCGGACTGGGCATCGGCCAGGCTGTTTCGTGCATCCAACAACACCGCTCTCAGATGGGCGTGGTGTTCGTGGATGCTAGGAACAGGGGAATGGACAGGCCACTCAAAGGGAAGGATGTTTGGATGGTACCCATGGAGGCAAAAAAAAGGCGAACAACCCAGTGTTGAGTGCACGGCATTGTTGTATGCGAATTCGGCCATCCAAAGTAACACAGTCCAGTCCATATCATTCCTCAGAGAGAAACAACGAAGATATTGCTCCAGGGTCTGGTTCAGGCGCTCCGTCTTTCCATCCGTCTGAGGGTGGTAGCTGGAGGATAGACGGGCATCAATGTTCAAGGTGGTACATAACGCCTTCCAGAATCGAGAAGTGAACTGAGAACCCCTGTCGGTGATCAATACACAAGGAAGACCATGGGCCCGGACTATATGTTGAAGAAACACTTTTGCTAATTCAGTAGATGTGGGAACATCCTCCAGAGGTATGAAATGGCCCATCTTCGTCAAGTGATCGACGACAACTAATATCACTGTCATTCCATCACAAGGGGGCATCTCAACTATAAAATCCATGGAGAGAGTGTGCCAAGGCTGGGGAGGTATGGGCAAGGGTCTCAGTAGTCCCACCGGTCGAGCATGCACAGCTTTTCCTTGCATACAGATGGCACAATTCCTCACATAAGACCGGACTTCCTCTCTTAGCTGGGGCCACCAGAAGGAACGCTCCACGATAGCAATAGTTTTGTACATTCCCATGTGACCCCCCAGAACCGAATCATGAGACCAGGCCAAAACTCGTTGTCTTAGGGCATCGGTGGGGATAAACAGCGCAGCATCCTGGTAGGCGAGATCATCCTTTTCCGTGCGATGCTCTGGATCCTCTTGTATCCATTCAAGTACGTTCATATCTGCAAGGGCTATTTTCACGTCCTCAAGAAAGTTGTTTGACGACAGGAGAGCTACAGATCCCACGCTTGCAGTTGTTTCCTGAAAGATCAAAGGTGTTTCTATGTCTTCGGTCTTTCTCAGTTCTCCATCCTCCAGACGTGACAGCGCATCTGCCTTCCCATTTTGCGGTCCGGGTTTGTATTTGATAATGAAGTTATAGTCAGAGAAAAACAGAGACCACCGTAACTGTCGGGGAGTGAGGGCCTTAGCTGTTTTCAAAAATAACAAATTCCGGTGATCAGTATAGATCTCAACTGTATGTACTGCGCCTAGTAGATAATGACGCCATTCCTCACATGCCCTTTTTATAGCTAAAAGTTCTTTGTCTGTTATGGCATAGTTCACCTCACATGGCGTGAGCTTTTTAGAGAAGAAGGCAACAGGGTGTACTTGGCCCGTACTAGGGTGTCTTTGGGAAAGCACTCCCCCCACAGCATATTGAGATGCGTCGGTTTCCAGTATAAATGGTAGTTGTGAGTCAGGGTGACGAAGAATAGGAGCTTGAGTAAACTGCTTCTTCAGGTATTGAAAAGACGCGTCCGCATCTTTACTCCACACAAAAGGCATATTCTTCCTTAACAAACAAGAAATCGGATGTATGATCTTGGAGAAGTCCTTGATGAATCTACGATAGTAGTTTGCGAAACCGAGAAAGCTTTGTACAGCTTTCACGGTTTTGGGTGTAGTCCAATTGAGTATCGCCTCCACTTTACTCAAGTCCATTTGAAAGCCTTTCTCGTTGATGATGTACCCAAGGAAGGACACCTCCTGGACGTGGAACAAGCATTTCTCCAACTTGGCGTAGAGAGAGTTACGTTGTAACCGGTCTAGCACAGACTTCACATGCATGACATGTTCTGAAAGAGTGGAGGAATACACCAGGATGTCATCGATGTAGACTATGCAATAGGTTTCTAGACAACCCCGCAGAACCTCGTCCATGAAAAACTGAAATGCGGCGGGGGCATTGCACAGCCCAAAGGGCATTACCCTATATTCAAACAGGCCCAGCTTCGTTCGAAATGCTGTCTTCCACTCATCCCCTTTTTTGACACGCACCAGATGATAGGCTCCACGCAGATCGAGTTTGGTAAAGTATCTGGCTCCTTTGAGTTGGTCCATGAGCACAGGTATCAAGGGGAGAGGGTATCGGTTTTTGATGGTCACACGGTTAATGGCTCGGTAGTCTATACAGGGCCTTAATTCTGCGCAATCCTTCTTGGGAATAAAAAACATAGGGGATGAGGCAGGAGATGATGAGTGCCTGATGAATCCCGATGCTAAATTCTCTTCAATGTATGTTTTCAGATATTCTGTCTCCTTCTCGGTCATGGCATAGACCCTGCTACATGGAATATCTGCTCCTGGTACGAGATCGATTCTGCAGTCGTATACCCTGTGTGGCGGCAAATGGGTAGCCTGTTGTTTGTCAAACACAGGGGAGAACGACTGATACTCCAAGGGAAGTATCGTGGCACAACAGTATCGCTCAAGAGGACATGCAGCCGCCAGACAAAGAGAAGACGAGAGTTCGGTAGTGCAGGGAACCGAAGAAACCTGAGTACAATGTTCCTGACAGTAATCGGATGACAAGGTGATAGTGCGTGCTGCCCAACAGACCTTTGGATCATGTAGAGTTAACCAGGGCATTCCCAGGATGAGCCGAAACTGGGGGGCATCAATGAGATCAAACTGGATGTATTCCTGATGATTGTTTCCAATGTGCATCAGCATGGGACAGGTGTGGTAGGCCACTGGACCCGATGATAAAACAGTTCCATCCACGGCTTTCACCAACTCCGGTTTTTCTTTTTTCTCACATGCAATGCCGATCTTCATGGCAAATTCCTGATCAATATAATTCCCGGTGGCTCCTGAATCTACTAAGGCATCTATATTCAATGATTTCTGTGGGGTGACCCAGAGGATGATTTGAAGGTTCATATGCGCCACTGCAGGATGCAATGTGTTTGCAAGACATGGGGAGATCATTTGCGGCAAACAACCCAAGACAGAGACCTCTTCCTGGTTTGGGTTCTTCAGTTTTCTGTCGGTTGATCGGACTGTACTAGAGCTTGTATCCTTGGGACGGGGTTTCTGGCTGGAACGGTGTTCCGGGCTCTACAGTCCTTAATGAAGTGACCCCCTTTTCCACAATAGAGACATTGCTTCAAACGACGTCTTTTCTCTTTTTCTTCCTGTGTCAGCGGTCCACGGATACCACCGATTTGCATGGGTTCAGGACCTTCGGAGGGTTTGGAACGTTCTTCTATTGGACCTCTAAAGCGAGGGTAGAAAGGGCGATTGTCTCCTCGTGATCTATCCCCTCTTCTCTCTAGGAGCCTGTGGTCCAACTGGACAGTCAAATCAATGAATTCTTCACAGGTGTCGGGTAACTGTACCACTTGGGCAAGGACGTCTTTTAATTCACCACGAAGGCCTTGATAAAATAACGAGATGCGTTTTGCAGGGGGCCAATCGGTCTCTACCACCAACCTGTTGAATGAGGTGATATAAGTCAACAAGTCCTGCGAACCTTGACGTATGGTGAGTAGTTCCCTATCCAGGGTCAACATGTGAGATTTGCGATCAAAAAGTTTGCGCAACTCAACACAAAAAGCAGAAAAATCGTGCAGCACTGGGTCGTTCTTCTCCAGCAAAGGGATGTTCCAGCTAGCAGCATTACCCCCCATATAAGACATCATAAAAGCTGTCTTAGCAGAATCGTCCTGAAATACCCCGGGCTTACATAAAAAATGTAACCTACATTGATTCAGGAATGTTTCAAACTTACGGGGGTCTCCGTAAAAGCGTTCAGGGGAAGCTAAAGGAACGCCTACGGTCTGCACCACATGAACGGTATGAGCGGCTTCAGCCGAGGAGGCACTAGAGGTGGCTAATTGAGGGGGAACAGAGAACCCACCCCCTTCCACTTCTATAGGTTTTTTTGCGCCAGGGGGAGGTAAGGTAGCAGGTTTAATATAAGGACTCCCTCCTGTTCCTTTTTGGACTAGTCCTGCGACTTCCCTTCTTAAGGTGCCCACTTCTTTATACAGGGTTTGATTTTCAGCTCTGGAAGTGGCTACTTCCTGTTGTAAGGCGGCCATGCCTTCCACCAGGGAGGCCAAGACTGCCTCAACATTCATCGTTCGGGCCGGTGTGTCAACTTGGGCTTGTCAATCTGTCATGGATTGGCAGCAGCGCAGGCTCACACACGCCACTAACCTTAGCTCAGGGTGTCCGGCAGAAACGACTTCGGATGCTAAGCTCTCCTTCCCCCACCAGACACGGAACCCACAGTGGAAGCGAAACACACTGTGCGCACACGTACCTAGCCGGGAAAGGGGAAGTGGATAAAATAATAAATGGGTAGCGATGATTCCTTGGGATCCCCCGGGAGTCTGGTCACCAAGATACGTAGGACAGCAGGAGAGGACCCACCTGATTAGGGAAAAGTAAGGAACACAGTCAACACTACACTTCAGGTTTCTCGGACAGTATCTTAAGCAATTCGTAGGCACATCACTCACCGGAATCATACAAAACCCTGGCAGTGAATAAAGGACACCACAGCAAGCGTGCAAGGACTATGACTCGTTCTGTAATGAGTTCAGAACTGTGGCATGAGGTAGTCAAAAAAGGATATGGAAAAATAGCAGTTGTTTAAAATGGCACAAACCGCTCTCAGAGTCAGCCACAAGTTTGCTTCAGGGAACCCACAAGAAACGTCCGTGGAATAATGTCTCTGTCTCTGTGTGGCAAGAACTGTCCGTGAACAAAACAAACAAAACAAAAACAGTTCTGAGACTACATCTCCCAGAAACCCTCTCTGGAGAGAAAGTACAGGGAATATTAGCGCAGCGCGTCTTCAGGCAGAACGCTGCCTAATATGAGTTGCAAGAACAAGCAATACGTCCCAAGAGTGCCCTAATCTAACTAGCTAGGGACTTTTAAACAACAAAGCAGAAAACGAAAACGAGCCTGTTTCCGTTTTTTGAGTACTTATCAGAAAAGCGCTGAAAGTTCCAAACGCTGGGTAATCACGGCTTCTCAAATCCAGGAATCTTCTAGCTTCTCGCTGGAATCCGGCGGGGAACACCTTCCGCCACTCCTATCCTCTCAACAAACAAAAATTGACAAGCACCATCCATGAGGAGGGGAGGGGCTAATATGCCTTAGGTCTCATGGCTCTTCCTGCTTGCCCCTTGGAATGCTGGTCACTGTAGTTCACTCTGCCTCTTCTACAAACGTCCCCACACGCATACCATCTTCGGGATCTTGATAGTAGTACCATCCCTCGACCCCCGGGCACCACAATCGCTACACTCTTACACAATTTGCATTGGTACAAATCTTGAATTGTGAGCCCTGCAGACCGCAGTGTAGGCTGGTGGCAGCAGACAGGAAGGGCCCACAGCCATTTGGCGTTGACTTGAGCTGCACAGAGTTAGTGGCATCTGAAGCACTCAGCGTGTGCGCAGCCAGCGATGATGCGTGGTCTGGGCGGGCTGCACTGGTAGCAATGCTTGTTGCCTACTGGACTGCGTCATCTGCAATCGCGACTCTATCTGAAGTGTCAGCCCTGCTGACCACAGTGTAGGCCGGAGGCAGCGGTCAGCAAGGGCCAACAATCATGTGGTGTTCGCTTGAGCTGCACAGCTAGTGGCACCTGAAGCACTCAGCGTGTGCGCAGCCAGCGATGATGTGTGGTCTGGGCGGGCCGCACTGGGAGCAAGGAAATTAATGAATCAAGACTGAATTTGAAATGTGAGCCCTGCTGACCACAGTGTAGACCGGAGGCAGCGGTCACAAAGGCCCAAAGCCACTTGGCATTGACTTGAGCTGCACAGATGGGAGCATTTGGTCTTCTTAACGGATTATAGTCTCTTACACAATTTGCATTGGTACTAATCTTAAATTGTGAGCCCTGCAGACCGCAGTGTAGGCCGGAGGCAGCGGACAGGAAGGGCCCACAGCCATTTGGCGTTGACTTGAGCTGCACAGAGTTAGTGGCACCTGAAGCACTCAGCGTGTGCGCAGCCAGCGATGATGCGTGGTCTGGGCGGGCTGCACTGGTAGCAATGTTTTTTGCCTACTGGACTGCGTCATCTGCAATCGCGACTCTATCTGAAGTGTTAGCCCTGCTGACCGCAGTGTAGGCCGGAGGCAGCGGTCAGCAAGGGCCAACAATCATGTGGTGTTCACTTGAGCTGCACAGAGTTAGTGGCACCTGAAGCACTCAGCGTGTGCGCAGCCAGCGATGATGTGTGGTCTGGGCGGGCCGCACTGAGAGCAATGTTTGTTGCCTACTGGACTGCGTCTTCTGCAATTGTGACTCGATCTGAATTGTGAGCCCAGCTGTCCATAGTGTAGATCGAAGGCAGTAGTCAGTACAGACATTGAGGAATGCTTTTTGTCACTTCCTCTTGGCAAAATCCGATGACATAGAGTACAGTTTACTCTGCAATTAATACATCAAAACTGAATTCAAACTGTGAACTCTGCTGTCAGCAGTGTAGACTGACATTCAGTGTTCCTTTGGACTTGCAAGATGAATTTGGTCATTGTACTAAATCTATAACTGATATAAAACCAGTTCTTGAAGCAAGGATACTAAAAGGATATTATGTAGGTTTTAGGGATGTTATACTTAGTTGCCTACTGGACTCTGCAATTAATAAATCAAAACTCAATTGTAATTGGGAACCCTGATGTCTGCAGTGTATGCCGGAGGCAGCGGTCAGCAAGGGCCCACAGCCGTGTGGCGTTGAGTTGAGCTGCACAGTTAGTGTCAATTCAGTGTGTGCGCAGCCAGCAATGATAAGTGGTGCACTGAGGTAGTGTCACCTGAAGCAATCAGGGTGTACACAGCCAGCGATGATGCGTGGTCTGGGCTGGTCACACTGGTAGCAATATCTGTTGCCTACTGGACTGCGTAATCTACAATCGCGACTCGATCTGAATTGTGAGCCCTGATGTCCGCAGTGTAGGCCAGAGGCAGCGGTCAGCAAGGACCCACAGACACGTGGCGTTGAGTTGAGCTGTACAGTTAGTTGAACCAGAAGCACGCAGCTTGTGCGCAGCCTGCAATGATGCGTGGTCCGGGCGGCCGCACTGGTAGAAATGTGTTTTGTCTAATGAATTCTGCCTTAATAAGGCCACGTGGCGATGACTTGTGGTGAACTGAGTTAATGGCACCTGAAGCACTCAACGTGTGCTCAGCCTGCAATGATGCGTGGACCGGGCGGGCCGCACTGGTAGCAATGTCTCTTGCCTACTGGACTGCATCATCTGCAATCGTGACTCGACCTGAATTGTGAGCCCTGCTGTCCACAATGTACATCGAAGGCGGTAGTCAGCATAGACATAACTCTGCGGTGCTGTACTGCTGGGTTCGCAAGGGCCTGTGTCACGGAGGCTGGCAGTCATGGTGGCAGCCTCATAGCAGGGTGAGGGCGGCCACTCTGGGAGTTACGTTGGCCTTCCCAGAAGTGAACCTCACCCAGAGCCCCGGCCTATTTATTCACACCTCTGCGCTGGAGTAGCGTACGTTGGAGCAGCCCACTCAGCTTCCACTTTCGCTTAAAGGGGAAGAATGACACAGCTACATAACTAAGATCTTGACCATTGCCTGAGGTAACATGGTTGCATTCCCTGTCCACAACACTGCAAGCACCAGCAGTATATGTACACATGGAGAGGTCTGTGCTCTGCATAGTGAGGTCTGTCCAGTACATCACAGCTACACTTGGCATTGTGTGCATTGTTGTTGATGGGTGACTTGCGTCCTTCACACATACTTGGTTGCCACATCTCCCATCATTCAGCTATTGTGTGGTTGAGGGGCCATGCCCTTTTGGGAAGGTCCACTGTCCTGTTCTGCGCTGCCTCTGTGTTAGTATGCAGGGGGAGGTCCAGGGGGGTGGTCCTGGGGGTGGTGGCGATGGGTGTTGTGGCCTTCTTGGGTGTCGGGCTGCATGATCAGTAGCTCCATGACATGTGTTGGTCTTCAGATGTGGCTCTGGGCTGCGCTCCCTTTTATACTGTAGGTAGTCGTCCTGCTTTACACCAGTAAAAGGCAGATGTTAAATTCTTACTGCCAACGCGGCTTTTCACCTGTTTTTGGATTGCATCTCAGATTTAACTGGCTGTTGAAAATATCGGGAAGTGGTGTTTTTGTGTTATTTTTGCACTCCAACACCAGTTACTACATACGTACTCACTGATTCCCAGGTCTACACACACATCCACTGATTCACCCATACAATCACACATACATGCATACATTACACTTTAAAGTAAAACGTAGTCCCTGGATGATGTCATCAGTGATGTCATTTGAGATGTTATCAGTGATGTCATCAGTGGTCAAAGTGGTCAACTAACTATAACAGGGGAATTTCTATGGTTTTGTACGAGAAGAATGTCCAACTAACTATAACGTCCCTGAAACCTATGTTTTTTTCAGTGAATATATATATATATATATATATATATATATATATATATATATATATATATATATATATATATATATATATATATATATATATATACATTTAAACTTGGCCTTATGTACTGTGTACATAAGGTATATATATATATATATATATGTATATATATGTGTGTGTGTGTGTGTGTGTGTGTGGGTGTATGTGTGTGTGTGTGTGTGGCCTAGCTAACCGTAGACTCCAGTACTTACCATCAAATCATCAGATCAAAGAATGTTAACTTCAAGTTGATTTCAGAATCCTCATGAGGAAAGCCATTTGTCCTCCAGTACTGTGTAGATGTGGCAGTAGTTTACTGAAGGATTTTGCTAAACTGAGCTGATGTTAGTGTCCTTTATCATGATAGTGACCTATTCCAGCTCACTAGCTCAAACCCTCAATTATCTATGAACAGGTTTTAATGGTAATAAGCACTCTAGTAACCCTCAACCACTAAAAAAGAGTTGCCAATTTTGACCCATTTTAATGGTAAAGTATGCCTTTATGCACATCACATACCATTCAGATGAAGGGTGATGTTTTTAATACAGACACTGGCATCACCTAAGTGTGAGCTCAGTCTGTTTCGCTAGGTGCTACTAGTCAGCACAGCACCAGGATTATAAGTGAAATTGATGCCAAGAATATTCCGCTTTTGTTTGTGTGTAAGCTCCAGTGGTCTGTGGCTATGGGATTACACATGACTTCCCCCTTCATTACCTATCCCTCCTTGAAGGAAAGACCATTGTAAGGCCAGAGGTTTCAAGTCTCAGTCAGTTGCTCACCTGTAATGGAGTACGGCTGAGACACCTTCACTCCTTGTGGCAGCAGGCTAGCTCAAATGTGTGATCCCTTACACCAGAGGAAAAACTGGTGTTTCTGCTTCGTTTGACATATTCACTGCTAGAAGTGACACTGCTGGAAAACCAATCAGCTCACATCAGATCACCTCCAATCCAGGATCATGTTCTTAGTTTTCAGTTATGGTGACACTCACTGCATCCAAAGTCCTGCCACGTGTGCTGTTTTCTTGGTGTGTTCAACCCACCATAATAGGGGGAGCACAGCAGAGGCAGTAAGGTTGGAGATACAAGATGTTCCCACATACAGGGCGGGTATCAGAAAACTCTTTTGCTCTTCCATGTGGGTCATGGATTTTAGGTAGATGCCAGTTCGGTGTGTAGGATAATTGCAGGATGTATATACAAGGATTGGAGCCACATAAACTATGTGCTCTCAACCATCTTGGTAATTACACAGCCATGCCCATACATACCTGTGTACCACCAAGTAAAGTAGCATGCACCTAATGTGGTAGGTCTATGGTTAGTGGGAAGAGCACCAGTTCTTTCGCTGCCCAAGACATGGTAGGGCACTATGATAATTTTGCAGAGGACACTGTAAGGAATGCCTCTTTCTGCATGTTCAGACCCACATTTTTTAACTGATGTTGCTGGGTTTTCGGCTCTAAGGGTGCACTGATGCCTGCTAAGCAGACCCTAGTGCCAGTGTTCTAATCATAAACCAAGTTATGGTGAATTGAAAACACCCTATTGGAAAGTACTGACTAACTTATAAGTCCCTAGTATATGGTACCTCAGGTATGCAGGGCGGATGTATGACATTACAACGCATGCTTTTACATCACATGCTTTTACATCGCAGGTTTTACAACGCATGCTGTTACAACGCATAGTGTTGAGGGGTGCTGGATAGTGAATAGTTTAATTTACTATTCCAACTCCAGTCCCCGCGGATAGTAGGGAAGGTGTTGGATAGTAAATTAAATCTATTCCCTGTCCTAGAGCGCCCCCCAGCGCAATGCGTTGTAATGGCATGCGTTGTAAGGCTTGCGATGTAAAGGCATGCGTTGTAAAAGTTGCGTTGAAAAGGATGTTCCCCATGCAGGGCATGTAAGACAGAGTGTTCACCCAGGGCTGCAGCACTGGATGTGCCACACTGCATGTGACAGAAACAAAATGGACCCCAGTCTGCCCTCTTAAAGTGGGCAAGAATGGGGCACTCTGGGATAGCCAGATGCCACACATCGCCAGAACTTCATCACTAGAAAGGAGGGGACTTAGTAACCCATTGGCTAGTGGTGGGGTGGTCCCCTCAGGTCACTTTCCTGGGATAATTATTACACCTACGGCTCCCTGCCCCTCAGTTCACATTGGAGAAGAAGAGAGGACCGAAGAAGGACTGCCCTGTTGCCCTTGAACCGTGCAAAGAAAGGTTGTACCACCAAGAGGACTGCACCTGCTGCACTTTTGGGCTAGCGATTTGGGACGGTGCCTGCGGCTCCCAGCCTGGGAAAAGTTGATTTCCCATCTTTACCATGGCCAGTGACTCTGTGGAGGAGTCTGTTGATCTCCTGGAACAAGCTCCAGGACAACAAGTACTGGAAGAGCCCAATCTAAAAAAGTAGTAGCCACTGCAGATGTTTTGCTGCTATCAGTCACAGGGCATGACATAGGACAAATCCAAGAGACAAAACGTGCACATGAGTCTGGCAGGCCTGGGAGTGCTGCCCAAGTTTGGATTCATTGCACTCAAGGAACACCAGCCCCCACTAAAGAATTTGCATCCAACCGCCGTGCAGCATGATCAGTAGAGCAGCACCAGCTGTCCCACTCCTACAACATAGAGGACTTTTAGGGACCCCAAGCTCTGTGGCCAAGGTTGCCCCACATAACCAGTGGACCATGGAGCCACCACCGAGACACCCCCTTCGACAGCACTGCAACCGGAGATCCTTTTGAACATGTTGGCCTGCACCCTTCGGCATCAGGTCCACTCAATTGACTGCTATGGCGTTTGTCTTGTAAAGTTTGGAACTTGCTGTAAAAACACTCTGGTGGCCAAGTAACTGTCCAAAGTATCCTTTCTGCCCCCCCCCTAGACCTTATCCTTGCTGGACTAGGTTGTCCAAGTGGGGCTGAAGTACTCGCACTAACTTTTCTAAACTTTTCAAAAGTTTTTAAACGTTATGTTTGCCAGTGCTTGTTTGTGGTTCCATTTAAAAGTGATAAATAGTTCTAAAATCGGAATCTTCAGACCCCTATGTCAGATTTAAATGATCAAGGACACTAAAAATTCATAAAAATATATTCTATTTTTATAAATTGCTGTTCTGTCTTTTTATTGGTATGTGATTTTATTTCATTGTTTGGTGCTGGTAAATGCTTCACACAAAGTTCCTTTGCCAAGCCTTACTGCTCGCGGCCACAGATATCCAGAGCTGAGCTAAGGTTGAATAAACTATACTAGCTGGACATTAAGACGGTATCTGTAAGTGTACTCCACCATTAGGACTCACAGCCATATCATATAGTGTGGTGGGGGCTCATCCGCTAAGGTGGAGGAGCATTGCCCCCTTGCCTTTTAACAGTGAAATAAAGAGAAAATAAAATTATAGTAACTTGCGTTATTATCATTTTATTTTCTCCTACTTCTGCAGCTTTGTGTGAGGTGGTGGGGCAGGGGAGGAGTGGTAGCACCCTCCTAAGTGCGCAATGACTGCTTGGCCGGCCCTCTCGGGCGCCCAAAACAGTCTTTCGCACTTTACATGTTCTCCAAGCAGGCTTCATTACAGCCTGCTTGGAGAACATGCCCAGGCTCCCAGTCAGCAGTTGAGTGCCGAAACACGGCGCTCAGACCAATCACAATGCTGCTAAGGCAGCGTTGTGATTGGCTGACTGAGAGCCTGGGTGTTCCTGTTCCAGTCAGCGAGGGAGGACTACAGAGGATAGATACGGCGAGGAAACAGCGAGAAGGTACATTTTATATTGTATTTTTTGCTGCCCGCTACCCCCGCGTCCTCCCCCCACTCCCATCCCTGCCTCTGCCTCCCTACCTCCGATCCTTGCTGGCAGGCACCGAGTACAACCGGATCCTCACAGACACCACCTGTTGCCAGTTCCCACTCTCAGGCCTTGAATCTTCTCTACCCAAGCGAGGATGAATGGCAACAACGGACTACACTTATAAGTCAAGTTGGTCCAGTGTGCAACTACGGCAGTGGGTGTGTTGAACTCCTAGAACACATTTAATTCTATGGCAGGACAGGAGGCTCAGATTATGCTTTCTTGATTTCTTTACTACCAACAGCAGCCAATAGGAACATAGTAAAGAAAAAAGCAAACTACAACTCCCATGAGCCCTTAGGCAACCATAGAGACTACATGCTATATAAACCACCATAGAGGACAACACTACCTCTTTCTTTGCTGCTTCGCAGCCAGTTAAGTCCATTTCTCTTACTTATTACAATTTGCATGTTTGATTCTTGCATTGCTTGTATTATTGCTTTGCGCGTTTACTCACTCGTTGTATGCCGCTTTTCAGCTGCTCCCTTTGATTGTTGCCGCTTTGCCGTGTGTTCGCCTCTGGCGCTCGTTTTTCGGCGTATGGTGCTTAGTTTTTGTTCCGTTTCTGAGAGCGCATGGCGCCTCTCTTATACTGCGGGCGCATTGTGCCCGTGTGTCTTCTGTGTTTGTGGAGCGGGACCGGGGCTCAGGAGCTCGCGCGCTGGTGTCGCGCGTCGCTCCTCTTCCGGAGTGACAGGCACGCCTTCGCGCATGCGTGTTGGCTTTATTTACGTTCCGTGTGTGTCACGGAGCCCAGACACGCTCGGAGGCGGCATTGCTTGTTGCGCCTCAGCCCACTGCCTGCCGGAGAGCCCTCAAGACGCCTTTTTCCCTCAGGATTGGGTTTAGGGCTGTATAACCAATAGAGGCGTTGCCTAGGGTGGCTATATTTGCAAGCCTGTCCCTCCACGTTTAAATTTACCTGTCTTTGGTCGAGTTCGTTGCTCTGCTTGTTAGGCTTGCTTGGGGCTGTCACTCCCCCTGACTGGGTCACTTGGTTTCCGCCTTGACCCTGCTTTGTTATTATTTTGTGGGCTTGTTGGTGTCCATATATATATATTTATATATATATTTCCTCAGTGGTGTGTATTTTTCTTTTTTCTTTCATCATGGCTGAGTATGAGGACGCTGATGAATACTATTATGATGAGGAACCCGAGGAGTCTTTTGAGTACGACTTGGTCGATGCCCTTGACCAGGGTGTCCGACATTCAGTCAATACTGTGCTAGTCCACGCAATAGGACCTCTGAAGCGCCATTTGACAGATTACGCTCAGCAACAAGGCTGGATTACGTCCTCTTCTGCCAAACACTCCTCTAAATCGCCTAAGAACCCTCATAAATCGGACTTTATGAAATTGGCTAAGTCCTTATCTGCCCCTACTGTATCTAAAAGACCCCATCCTCCTCCCCCAGACACGGAGGACACCTCATCCTCTTCGTCCTCAGGTCCCTCTGGTATTTCCCCTGCTAAAAAGTCACGCAAAGAACATTTTGTTGGCGCCTCTTCCCATCCACCGGTCCTGACATTTGAGCCAACTGACATCATCCATCCAAACTCCAAAACTTGGTCCCCTGCACCAGAGGTTGCTGATTACATACAGGCTCATATCCGTGATTCCTTTGATCAGGAGGTGCGCTCTCGGTTACGTTCCGAGTGCCCTCGCCCTGAATTTTAAGATAAATTAGCTGACACCCCAGAGGTCGATCCGACTATTTTGACATACCTCAAAAAATTCACAAAAGATCCGAAGAAAGGGATTGATCGCTCTTGGCGCCTGTGTCAGGATAAGCTTCTTGATCTTCTTGGCCCCCTAACAAAGATCCTGGATTTGGGTTATCAGGCACAGGGGTCGGCGTCTGGCATCGACCCGGATGAACTTATTGGATGGGCACAACGGGCTATCTGTTTCCTGGGAAATGCGAACTGTGCCCTGTCCACCGAACGTAGACGTTCCATCTTATTGAAAATGGATCCCCGGTTGTCTGAACTGGCAATGTCTGAGTCGGGCCCCTTGGCTCAGGGTCTCCTGTTTGGCCAACCATTTTTAAAGGAGTTGACAAAGTTCGTTGCAACCTTTAGTGGCCTCGACAAGACACAGTCTTCTTGCGCAGGGCGTTACGCCCGGTTTTTGCCAGGGCCGGACGTTCTGGGGGACGTTCGTTCGGCCGAGGTTCTGGTCAGCAGCGTGGCCAGCAGTCCCACCAGGGTGGAGGCAGACAGCGTCAACAGCAACAGTCCTCCTATTCCAGTTCAAAGACGACCTTCTACCCCTCCCGTAAAGGTCGTGGTCAAGGAAACAAAGGAGGCTACGGTGGTAACCAGGGAGGTCGACAGGATTTCTCCTCAGCAGGTGAGCTTGATTCCTTACGACAGTGTTGTTCTGGGGGGCAGGGTGCTATTTTTTCTAGAGAATTGGCGCACGATCTCAAACGATGCATGGATCTTGCAGACAGTTCAAGGGTACCACATCGAATTTTATCACCCACCCCTTCAGGGTCCCGTCCCTTTTCCGCTTGTTTTTTCCCAACAAGATCGGGAGGTGATTTCTAAGCATGGGTGAATTTTGCGAATCTCGCGTTCGCGAATTTTGCGGATTTGCGAACTCGCAATCCGCAAAATCCGCGAATTCTCGCGAATTTGCGGGTTTTTTTTGTGTTCACGCGGGTTTCTGCCAGTTTGCGAGGGTTTTGTACAATTTCGCGAACGCGAACTTACCTGTCGGGTCGCACGTTTTTGCGAACTTGTTGTTTCTACGTGTCCAGCCTGTTTGGGACACTCTTCTTCATCACTGCCACCCTCTGTCACCACTGCCACTCTCTGACTACTCATGCCACCCTCTGGCCCACCCATGCCACCCTCTGTTTCATCACAGCACCCTCTGGTTGTCCAGTGTACATTATTGTGGCAAAGCAAAGCACACCTTCCCTGCCTCAAGTGACCTGAATTAATTTGGGGCTGATTAATGTGTCACAGAATATTTTTTTAGCTGGCACCTGCTTCCTTAGTGCTTCCTGATTAGTGATCTTTTGCACTTGCTAAGTGCTTTCATTGTTGCAAAATTTGTTACAACACCTGCCCTGCCCCAACTGGCAATAATGAATTAGGGGCTGATTAATGTGTCACTGGATTTAAACTTCCAGCCTGGCTCCTGCTTGTCTCCCTTAGCTGTAATTCAGGACCTTTGTGGCATATGTGTAACTATTCTGAGGGTCAGAGCAGGGTCACATAATAGTTGCAAGTAGGCAACTGAACTCTGGAGGGGCCCCTCAGGAAGCACTACAGGAAATGGCTACTAATGATGAGCTTGAACTTTTGAACCTGGTAAGTAGTTTCAGTTTTGCTAAGATCGTATTTCTGCAATTTAGCGCTTATTCGCGGGGCCCGAAGTTTAACTGGGAAGCCGCGAACTCACGCGAACAGTGCGAGCAAGCCATAAAATCCGCTGCTCGCGGATTTGCGGATTTTGCGGGAAATTCGCGAATCTCGCGGATTGCGAATTTACCGAAAATCCACAAAATCCGCGAGCGGAACGGATTTTCCCCCCATACTTAGTGATTTCCAAGGAAATCGATTCTCTTCTTCTCAAAGGGGCCATTGTGCGCACGACCCTACATCCACAGGGGTTCGTCAGCAATGTGTTTCTGGTGGAGAAGAAAGGGGGAGGATCTCGCCTTGTGCTCAATCTCAAGGAGTTCAACAACGGAGTGGTCTATCGCCACTTCAAGATGGAGGGCATCCATCTTCTCAGGGATCTTCTTCGCAAGGGCGACTGGATGGTTCGCCTGGATTTGAAGGACGCTTACTTGTTCGTTCCCATCTTTCCGCCTCATCGCCGCTTTCTTCAGTTCCAGTGGTCGGGGGAGTGGTTCGAGTACACGGTTCTCCCGTGCGGCCTATTGACCGCTCCATGGTGCTTCACGAAGCTCCTGAGACCAGTTATGGAATCGCTGGGTGCGCGGGGGTGCGGCTAATAGTGTATCTGGACGACATTCTTTTGATGGCTCAGTGCCCGCTGCAACTACGTTCCCATTTATCGTGGACAATCAATCTGCTTCAGTCTCTCGGATTTCTAGTGAATCCTCAGAAATCTCATTTACAACCCACTCAGTCGATAGAGTTTCTGGGTTTCCTTGTGGACTCGGTCTCTTGCCAACTTCTCTTGCCTGCCCAGAAGGTCAGGTCTATCAAGAGGGAATTGAAGTCACTGTTGTCTGCACCGAACGTATCATTGCGGTCGATAGCTCGGATTGTCGGACTATTGGCCTCTTCCATTCAGGCGATCTTTCCGGATCCCTTAGATTATCGGGCCCTGCAGCGTCCCAAGATCCGACACTTGCAGAAGGGTCTTCGTTATTCCGACCTTGTTCCTCTGTCACAGGATGCAAAGTCGGAGATGTTGTGGTGGCTCCATCACATGGAAGCCTGGAACGGGAAAGCCCTGTTCGGCCCGACTCCGGACTTGGTGTTGGAGTCGGATGCGAGTCTATGGGGCTGGGGAGCCCGTTGTGGAGACTTGAAGACGGGCGGCCGTTGGTCTCCGGACGAATTAGCCCTTCACATCAATTGCCTGGAACTTCTGGCGGGATTTTTTGCGATCCGCAGCCTTGCTCCTCAAGCCACCAGCTGTTGCATTTTGCTCCGCATGGACAACATCTCAGCGGTGAGGTATGTGAACAAACTGGGGGGGACACGGTCGAGAATGTTAGCAGAGATTGTGAAGGATTTCTGGCATTTCTGCCTTCAGAGGAAGATCACTATTATTGCAGAGTATCTCCCAGGTCGCCAGAATCAGGTGGCCGACTGGAACTCTCGCCATCTGCTGGACTTCAGCTACTGGCGCCTTCACCCACGGGTCTTTCGGACTCTGTCTCGCCTTTGGGGTCGACCTTGGATCGATCTCTTTGCCTCTCGCCTCAATGCTCAACTGCCCAAGTTTTACAGCTGGCGTCCGGATCCGGAGGCTCTTGCCATGGATGCCGTTCTCTAGACTTGGCCTCCTCAGCTTTCCTATGCTTTTCCCCCGTTCGCGATGATCCAGCGAGTCTTGGCCAGAACGAAGCAGTTTCTATCGGAGATCATTCTGATAACTCCTCTTTGGAGGGCTCAAGCGTGGTTTCCGGACCTTCTGGAAATGAGTTGCTCGACTCCGTTCCTGCTTCCAACGAAGTGGAACCTGCTGTTGGATCCTCTGCTCCATCCACATCCTCTAATTCTGTCGGGCCAGCTCCGTCTGGTGGCGTGGCGTCTTTCGGGGAACGCTGGAAAGTCCCTGGCTTATCTGGAGACGCTGAGAGATTTATCAATGAAGCTTGGGACCCCAACACGCGCAAGCGTTATGCGTCAGCTTGGCGTCAGTGGTGTGATTGGTGTTCTGAACGAGACCTGGATCCCGCTTCAGCAGATGTCTCTCTAGTTGTTAATTTTCTTGCTTCCATCGCTTCTTCTGGTTCTGCTTACAGGACTGTCAATTCTTTTCGCTCCGCTCTCTCTGCGGGCCATGATTTTGTCAACGGGAAGCCTATTGGGGAACATCATCTCATCTCTACATTGCTTCGTGGAGTTCGGATGGCTAAGCCGCCATGTCCGAAGTATGTCGCTCTTTGGGATGTCTCTGTTGTGTTACGTTTTCTGGAAGCTTGGCCTCCTAACGCTTCTCTGTCTCGTAAGCAATTGTCTGCGAAATTGACAATGCTTTTATGCTTGGTATCTTGTAAGCGTGTTTCGGATGTACACGCATTAGATCTCGCGGGTCGTTCTTTTTCCCCCGAAGGCGTTACTTTTACGGTTTCCAGACGTACAAAGACTAATCTGTCTACTGTCAATTATCCAGCTTTTCCTCACAATCCACAGTTGTGTGTGGTCCGCTGCATAAAAGATTATGAGGTGAGGACTGCTCCTTTTCGTCAGAGTTTGTCTGGACAGTTGTTGATTGCTTTGCAAAAGCCTTTTAAGCCTGTGGCGCCAGCTACTCTGGCTCGTTGGGTACGCTGGCTTATGTCCGAGGCAGGAATTGATGTCTCCATTTTTGGAGCTCATTCCGCGAGGGGTGCCATGGCCTCTAAGGCTTTTCATGTTGGTGTAAGTTTGCAAGACATTGTGAAGACGGCTGATTGGTCTTCTGATACTGTGTTTAAGACATATTATTTCAAACCCATTGTGGATATTGCCTCTGTTGTGGTTGACAAGCTTTGAACAAGCATAATCTGAGCCTCCTGTCCTGCCATAGAATTAAAAATTTGCAAACATTCGTGACAAGAATTTTCAATTCTATTAAGGACACAGAGGCGAGGATTATCCCACCTATTTGTATTCTACTGCATTGTTTATGTTGCATCTTTGCTTTGCTATGATCTGCAATGTTTCTTGCATTGATTTTTTCCCCACCCTATGTGATGCTACCTTTCCAAGGTTTTGGGTTGTGTATTACGGCTCTGTTTTTCTTTCAGGTTCGGACCAGAAGTGATCCTTCATCATGGATCTCTCCTGCTCTGTTTTCCGCTCCTTTGGATGCTGGATCTGCTGTGTTTCCTGATGCGACTTCTTCGCTTTTGGATGGTTGCCTGTTCCCTGTTGGCCTCTTTTGCGGTTGCCTTCGGACTTTTCCTTCAGGATGGTCGGCGGTACTTTCTTCAATGACTTTTGACTGTTTTTGATTTCCTGGACAAACAAAGAGGAAGTGTTGTCCTCTATGGTGGTTTATATGGCATGTAGTCTCTATGGTTGCCTAAGGGCTCATGGGAGTTGTAGTTTGCTTTTTTCTTTACTATGTTCCTATTGGCTGCTGTTGGTAGTAAAGAAATCGAGAAAGCATAATCCTCGCCTCCGTGTCCTTAATAGAATTGAAAATTCTTGTCACGAATGTTTGCAAATTTTTAAGTATACTTCAGGCCTGGCGCCTGCTTTGAGCAAGGGTGCAGGAAGTATTAGAATGCGAGTAGCAAACAGTTTGAACTGAACATAAAGATACTTAACTACAGAGTTTGCTCTAAGGAATAGCTTTGGATTGGTAACACGCCCACTCGGCAATGCCCGAGGGGCCGATATCCGAGTCCAGCTATGGCTGATTTTTTGAGCAGCCTGGGGGCTGATTTGGGAAGTTTCTGCGTTGTTCGATGCTGCCAGCGGCCCAGTGGGTGTCTGAGTGGCCTTTCTGGAGGTGGATGGGCTTCCATTACCTCTCTTTTATCAACGGCTGAGGTGTCACTCCCTTTCTCTCACTGGGCCGGCCCGTTAATGTATGCATATTGAGCGGGGACAGGGGGCCTGAGCAAAAGTGGCTTCACTGGTTTTCAGGTGTGTTCCACCAGTGTAAACTAATCCGTGCATTTTTTAACACCCCTCCCCCTTTTTTAAAAAAATATATTTCGCCGAAGCAGTGTTTTGCGGAAAGGCAATATGCAAATGTGGAGCACTTTTTTAAGCGTGCCCGGGTCGATTTTTAATCCCAATACAACCCTGCTAAGGAATGGGGTGCAGGTCAGGGGTCCTTCAAATGCATACCATGCTTCAGAATGCAGTGAAGTAGTGTTTAAAATTGCAAATCTGAAAAGGCCTACAATGCATAAAAGAACTCGAGGTACTCCTCACAAACGGGCTAGCATTAGGATCAGCCCTTTCTGTGCGTTTTTAGATCAAGATAACCTCGGAATACGTCAAAGATTAGGAGTCAGGACGTCCAGAACTTCCAAAAATGTTATTGCCTAAGACATGGCTTCCATTTTGGCAGCCTGGAACCGTCTTCTTTGGCTGCCCTTCATGTTTCTATCAACATTTTCCTCCCACGATTTCCCTTATTTAAATTGGTATTCTTGGGTTGGCTACTGTTTTCACTGTTGCTCACAGAATTGAAATTCATGAGTGGGCAAGATTCCATCTGATATCCCGCCGTATTAACTTATTTGTTTATCATCATCATTTTCCCCAGAAAATCAAGAAATGAAAGTATTAAGAGCCTGAACATAGAGGTATGACCTCGAGAGTTAAATTCATTTAAATTCTTATTCTCTCCAGGAAAGTTATGTGCAGCTCGGCTTCAATGTAAAGCCGAAATAGTGAATGCTAAGTAGCTCCTAAGTAGCTTCTTTTGGCGCTTTGAGTGGTTTGTAGTGAGCCCCGCATTGCATGTAAATGAATGTCCTGTGAATTGTGAATTACGACTGGTGATAGAAGCAGCTTCTAACTCTTACCTTTGGTTTCACTTCCAGGTTACAATGCCACTACTCCCTTGTTGATAGGATGAATAGGTTGACTTTCCAGGCTACCCGGATACTCTCATTCTTGGATTTCACCAGCCTTTGTCTCCCAAACTGCCCCGTGCTTCTGAACTTCCGTTGGCACAGTACCAGTAACATAACTATAATTCACCAGTCTGAACAATACAAAGCATTTGTTGAGCAGATGTTTGATTGGCTGTGTTTTGAGGTTTGTGGTTGAAAGTTGCTAGGCCGAGCGGGTTGCCAGTCGGGGGTTTAGGGTGGCGTGGAGTGGAGTGGAGTGGACTGCACTTACAGAGAGTGGGAATGTGGGGAAAGCTCCCAGATCTTCCCTGGCCCTCCTACATTCCAACTATTGATATTCTTCTGCCACTGCAGATTACTCTACACTGCTACAGGCTTCCTACTTCTTGCCTTGATACCTTCCTCTCAAGTCCGTCTGTGGAACTTGGAGGATCTCACCCGCGGTTCTCTCTGCTTGTGGCATCAGAGTCACTCCTCACCAGGGGCGTAATGCCGACTCTGCATCCAGCCTCTGCAGCTCAGGAACACCCCACCACCAGCCGGAGGCCCCATGAGGTCTAAAGCCTATGGATGACTGTGAGATATGGAAGCCTCAGCGCCCCTCCTTACATTCTGCAAGAGGCTCATCATTTTGCATTATGCCACTGCCCTGACTGACTGCTCGTTATCAGGTGCATCAGTAGCACTGGGGCTCAGAGCCCTGAGGGGACCATTGAACCCTGATAATTGCTGTATTTTACCACCCCAACAGCAGTCAGCAGGGCCATTTTCTTTGTTTGCACCAAGGCCCATGACACCTATGCTAAGCTGCTGCTCCTGACTCCAGCTGGCAGCAGCCCACATTCTGGACAGACTTGGGGCCTGACAGCTTTGATCTAAAGGAATATTACCCCAGGAACTACCCTCAGCTTACATGGTTAGTGTCTCCATGCCCACCCACTTTAGTGACTCTACTTTCCTGACCCACCGGGCTAGAGTGTAAGGGTACTGATGAAAGGAGCCTCTGCACCCCCCTCAACCCCCAAAGCTACCGTTTACCTCTACACTCTGTAACATCTGCAGCTCTGTATATGGACAAGGCTCTGTTAGGGCTGAACCAGTGCATGTCTGCTCCATGCTCACCTTCTCTAAGCCATAGCCATATCCTGCGAGAGATCTGGGCTTTACACTTGTCGGCCATTGTCCCCTTCCTCCCTCTTTGAAAGTTTCTGTGCGATGCCATACACTAGCTTGCCACTTGGTGCACTGGTGGTCCACTTAATTCACCTAGATCCCTACTGAAGTGTCCTGGAGGCACAGAGGAACTGACATCCCAATGATATGTGCACGACTAGGAAGAATCTCTATACTTAACACATACAACATCCAGCTCTACCAATAGCCATGCACCTTGGGTTAGAGCAATGCATATTAAAGAATTATGCACATCCCAACACTGTCTTAGACGTCTCACGCATTGAGGAGATCAGGGCTGACAGTGTATTTTCTTAAGAAATCAATCTTTTACCAGGCCACAGATGTATGAAGAGGCAAGAGGCTGTGTCTGAGGCATATAGTCACACAATTCCAGGGCACCAGAAGCTGGAACTCACCGGAAGGATGAGGGCCCGGCCCTCCTGTGGTGTCAAGATGTTGGGCACAGGTAAGGGAGGAGGGAGGGCACACGATGCACTGCAGACTGTCCACGCTGTGAAGCCCAGTAAGCAGGGTTACAGCTCTTCACACAGCGAGATTTCTCATCGTGGGCCGGTCGCGGCAGTACACGACCCCTTGCGTTGAAAATCTGTCATTCGCTTAGAGGAAGCTCCCCTCGGGTAGAATGTCTACTCGAGTGTCAGAAAGCAGCAGCTCCCTCTGGCACGATGCGTAGTGCAGTTTGTACTGATTTTCCAGCTCAGGACAGACTCCAGGCGGTAAAAATCAGTGTGAGCAATGCGACTTAACAGACTCCGCCTCTGGAGGAACTCCGCAGAGTGCAGCTGAATTTTCCTGGCACTTCGAGGAGTTCCCTGGAGTAAAACTCTGCCAGCTCTGCCCAGGCCTAATTAGGATTAGACCACCAGAGAGACAGAGGCAGACTCGCGACCACCACAGTAGTCAAAACGCAGACAGAGACTCAGCAGTAGCCCAGTGTAAACACAGGTCACTTCCATAATTTATAATTGCCTTTCCTCCCTTGTTAGATTTTTGTTACATTCAACATGTAGTCATATTGAGGGGTATATCATTTTTCTGCTAGAAAAAGTGAAACAATGTCACATCAAACTCAAAAGGGATACTTCAGAAGTCATGCGAGGCCAGCCATTATTATGCAGTCTGTCGCAGACTGATTTATGGTATCCTTTTAGCTGTCAGCAATGACTATGAAGCCTCTCTTTGGGACTGATTCATCCAAACCTCTTAGCTGTCAAATGGTATTTGTGAGCCTTCACATAGTTCTGGTATTTCCGTTTATGGAATGTAGCATTCTGGAAAGTGTCATTTTACTTTTAACATTGTAAATAAACATGGGCTGGAAAATCCCAGCATAGAAAGTGGGGTAAGCTAGAAAGTCAAACTATCTGAAGTCACACATAACATGGGGCCACTTGCCAGCAATGCGTGCACTACCAGAATGGGATGTCAGATACCTTGAGGCAGGAAAGTGATATTAGCGACGTTTGCCCCCCCCCCCCCCCTTCACCCCAGGCCTACAGAGATCACAAGCTCTATTTTATGGGGACTAAGAGCGGGGCCGGCATTAGGGCAGTGTAACTGGTGCAGCCACACTAGGCATTGACCTGTGGAGGGGGCGCGGACCTCTGAGGGGGCGCTGTTTTTAGCAATAACTTATGATTGGGGAGATGAGGGGCACTTTTGCTCGGTGCTAATGAGAGAATCCTAGAAGGTAGTCATGGGGTGTGGGTACTCCAAAATTGATTGTTGCACAGGGCGCAACCAGCGCTAAAGCTGGCCCTGACTAAGAGCAGGTAGGCATGAATTCAGAGCACAGAAGTGGGTTTACTGGGCAAAGGCGTGTACCCAAGTTAGAAGTTACTGAGGGCAAAGTATGGTACCAGAGTGGAATGTTAAAAAAACGGCTTGAGGTTTAACCCTGGGTACTCGAGTATAGCAAAGATACTAACTGGGGATGGAGGGAACATGTGAGGCATATGGGAGAAGGTACAGAAGAGCGGGAAGAATGCCCAAAGCCTACTTTTAAAGGAAACCTTAGGAGGTGGAGCACACTTTAGTGAGACAGCAGAGGAACCACCCTGCCTGGAAACAATGGTTCCAGAGGGGGTGGCAAATAGTGTAGTGATGGAGGAGAACGAGTATTCAAGGGGAGTTGACTGCAAAAATTCCAGAGGAGAATGGAATAGATCAGGGCTTTAAGTGGGATGAAAAAACTGGGGGGGGGGCTCTCAAAGGGGGTGGTCAATGTAATTAAGGGCGTGGCCAATGTAATTAAGTGCGCGACTTAAAAACAGGTGAGCTAAAAATTTGTGCCTAGCATAGTGTGCCGCCCGACTTGTATTCTGTTGTTTTTGTCATTGCATCCAGATATATGATACAACAAGTAACATCATACCTACAACAAGTCGGGACTATTGGCTTTGTCAATGGTTGTTAGTTGCATAAAATAAGTAAGCAGCAACTATGGGTGGTATATAATATTGAAAAAGCTTCGACTTAAAGCTGTGGTGACACCCGGAAAATGCTGCTGCTCCTGAGTTTCAAATAGAGAAGGGAAATCCAGAGAAAAAATAACTCTCTTTAAAGGATGTCCCTTCCCCTACTACGCTCACCTGGCATGACGTCATGACGCAACTTCTCCACTAGTGAGAAGTGAGCAGTTTGAGCATGCGAACATCGATGTGCCTGCTGACACTGAAGTCTGGAAAAAACGGACGGCCTGTGCCAGGGAACACGACAGAGCTCGATAGAGACCCGTTTCGAGGCCCTCTTTTAAAAACTGCTGGTGCTCAGCACCAATGAGACCCGGCCCACTTAAAGCCCCGGAATAGGTATTGTTCAAATATGGGGCTTTGAAAGATTAACTGATATGGGATGGAGAAGTCAGGAGCTGAGCAATGACGTAAGAGTACCTGACAAGAATTGAGAAGACACATGAGGGATGGGCAACAAAAAAAGTATATGGTGGTGTGGGGTACAGAGCAGGTCTCAGGAAGATGGATGCGAGAGAGTACCTGAGGGATGCTGAAATGCCCAAAAAGAATGGAGGAAAGACTACTTGGCAAGAGGTCAGGCAGATGTTACTTGAGCAGGAGTGGAGCAGGGAGTGCCTGAGTGGGGAGGAAGAAGAGACTAAAGGGAATGATAGCGAGAGCACAAGCGATGGGCAAGAAAGAAAGTAGCTGAGAGGAATACCTTTGGGTAATGGAGGATATACTGCTGGGAGATGGGCCAGGCAGGGATTGCCTGAGCAGGGATGTAGTAGAAAGATCAACATGCAAGAGGGATTGTATCTGAGGGCTATGGTCAGGGCCACTGGAATTATGCGATTCTGCATCCATTGCCACTTTCGCATCATTATGGATTTGCCGCATTGATCACATAATCCACCATCTGCCGCATAAACTGCAGATTTTAACACAAAAAAATTGTTTCTAATTTAAACCGGTCAAAAGTTACAAAACATATGGCTCTGGCTCCTGCTCACAAGAAGGTTTTTCGCAAAGGTTGGCTGGTCATCTTTCATTTGCTTATTGCTATATTTGGGTATTAAATTAGCTCTAATTAAGGTGAACTCTTTTCTCAAACACTGTTATGCAGTGTAAAACTGACAAAATATTGAACTAACACCATCACAAACTGTGTCACGTTATGCCACATAATTTGCCATTTGTGGCCGCATCATTTATTCAACCCTGCTGCATAATTTGGTTCTCCTCTGCTGCATAATTCCCGTTTCCCTGGGTACGGTGGACAGAGAGCAGCTGAGTGATGGAGGAGAGGACGTAAATGGAGGACTCCATTCCCGGGATATGGAAGAATTTGATTTAAATTTAAAGAGTAGCCCTGAGAGAATGGTCAATACTAAAAAAAATGGCTCATATCTGTCATTTCTAATTAACATCCCATCACCACAAAGCGAATTAGACTCCGGCGAAGCCATTCCCTGAAGGTTCTTGAAGAAACACCCGTGTTTTTGATTGGTTTAATCCAAGCGCCCAATAACGTCACAATCCAGAAAGCGAGTCATACAAGAACATAAAAGTTCCAATTCCACATAGTGTCTTTTGAACTACAATCTGCAGTGCACACCGAGTCGTTATCCCACCGAGCTGCTGCGAAGGACCAGGGAAAGGACCTAGAAAGTCATATAAAATCAGGTATGGATTTTCGCCCTCTCTACAGGCATCTCTTTGGATAACCCAAGATTCCTGCGTCCGTCTTCATTTCCAGGGCTTTCCCACCTCCTGATTGGATTTGACACACAGCGGGCTCTAGTCGGACCTTCCTTGCTCTCCCCAGGAACAGTCGCAGTCAGGACCCGAGCCCCAGGCCCCAGCACGGTGAGGGCTCTGTGTTTTACCGCGACATTCTGCTTCACATCGCCTATTCTTGGAAAGCTTTAAACAGCTGCCGTGTATTATATTTAAAACCATAGGCGACAGTCCAAATTAAGAAGCTGCAGGTGTGATATGCGGGATTCTATTTGTATGCCTTTTAAAGAGGGTGTGCTGGTGTTTTCCTTGTTCCCTGCAGACATGCGCCACACCTACCCGCGCGTGCTATTTTTATATGATACATCAATAGGGGCTAGGAGACAAGGGGATTTAACAATGGCTTCAGACATAATTGTTCTCGACAGGCCAGAAATATTTTCTAAAATATATGACTGAAAGCTCTCAGATCTTGAAGCCCTGTGATGTTTAATGAGTCACTTATTTAACTGTCTAGGCGCTACGAACTGATGTTACAATTACCCAGTTCCATGGTTCTCTTTTTTTATCCACTCCTGAAAGGTTAGAAGTCGACTTTTGGAATTTCAATCTGCTGTCTGAATTTACCCATGGATGTGCACAGAGTAATATTGTTAGTAATGGGATTTCTGGTTGGCTAAGACTTGCGCCAAAGCCAGGCAGAAACCACCATGCTAGTCAGGCAAAGGGAGTTACACGCCAAAGATAACCCCTGCTCACACCTTGGTAGTTTGGCACAAGCAGTCAGGCTTATCCCGGAGGCAATGTGTAAAGCATTTGCGCATGCACACAGCAACAACATCCCAGGCACACTACAAAAGGAACTCCACACAAGGTTATATAAAAATAGCCTTTGTATTCTCATAACACATTAGAATAGTAAACACATTTCATACACTGTGCCAACTGGCACGGGCAATATTCACAAGGGATTATTTACACATGACAGGGCCACGTGGGCCACTGTCAGGATCAGCACTTAGCAGAAATTGGTAAAAGTAAAGTAGATTATAAACATACAACCGGTAACCATTGGTAACCACTGTGCTCCACCTCAACCTGTAACATAAACTACATTATGCACAGTCACTTCAGGCGCGAATTACATTTTGCTCCAACCTCCCTAGCATAAACACATTATGCAATCTCCTCACTAGTCTAAACACATTAGACCCTACCTCCTAAGTATAACTTACATTAGGGGCGTACCTCGCACAGTGAAACATAATCTCACTAGCATAACCACATGAAATGCAAAATAACCTCACAGGCATAAACCATATGTAGAGGTATCAAAACAGGGTGCATAAAACATACTATCCACATCGCATGAGCACATCAATCACATTACGGCCCTGCGCTCTATAATCCCAACAGCCCCTCCTGGCCAACTGACCTTCCAAGAAGGGCCTCAAATGCCCTGTGTCCATAATGTCAGGGCGCGCTGCCACCGCAGCGGAATCCAATTGCGCCACTGCGCAAACCTAAATGTTGCAGCTGGCACTAACTGCTGCGCAGCTGTGTCAGGGCAAAGGAGTGCGACTGACTCCTAACTCAGACATGCCCCAAAAGTCACCAACTGCCTAAACGTTGCAGCTGCCCACTACTTGCTGGGCAGCTGGGAAGTAGAAATGTGGCATGGCTCTCAGTGGCCTTTAAACAAATATGCCCCACGTTGGGGAGGCCGCTCTCTGGCGGGTCCACCCAGGCACCGACAATGCGCCTCGATCTGCCCCCAAGAATTGCGTCATTCAGGAGCCTTCTCCGGCATAAAAGAACTACCCCTCTCGAGGATACGGGCTCATCGGGCCCCTGTAGACCCCCACTAGGGCCCTTGAAATCACATCGCCCATCGTAGGAGAGCATTGGCTCTTTAAAACAAAGCGGACCCCCCCAGGGGGGCCACGGGCCTAAATAAACTTGCCCCATAGTTGGAGCGGCCCACTGTACAACTGGGGCCGCTCTGACTCTGTGCCCCTTGGGCACTACATTCTTCCAGAGTCGCTGCCCCACAGAGCCCTACTCACCGGTTCTGTCCTCTGGAGGGCTCCTCTTCGCCCGGTCCCCCTTCCCGAAACCGGGTCTCTTCACCGGCGGCGGACAGGGGCTCCCACACTCCCGAGAGCCCCGCTGGGGGGGAAACCGGAATCATTTCCTTCGCCTCGTGTGGCTTCCCCTTTCTCCTGGGAGCCCCACGCTGCCGCCGCACACTCTTCACCCGGGCCCCCCCTCCTGGGGGCCTCGGGTCTTACCACCGGCACATGAGGAGGCGGGATAGGGTCCCGTCCTCCTCGCATGCACACCACCCGGCTACACTTCCGCTTCCGTCCGGCGGCCCCGCCCACAACCAGGGTGTGGCGGCTGCAATCTCCGTCCTCTGGGCAATAATATGGGGCAGGCTCCCATCATTTTTTTACATATAAAGGAGGGTGGGCTCCTGCTAGGAAGCTCACATAGAAGCGGGGTGGGCACCCGCATGGCAAGCAAAACACGGGGGAATCCCTACGCCGGGGATTCCTTCTGACATGGGCCACTTTGCGCTGTGGAGCCCTTGCGCTCCTTTCTCCCGGGGGACCTATAATTCTCGTGCTCCTCCTTAGGTCAAGTAGAGCGCTTTGCTGCCAGGAAAATACAGCTCTCCTAGGGCGCTAGGCCAGCAAAAAGGTCCTGTAGGCAGATTAAATAAGTCCTTAAAGATGAAAGAGGGCAAGGCAGGGTCCAGGGAGGCAGCCCTCCTGGCAAGTCCTCCTGGGCCCCAGCAGCAGCACGCCCTGTAGCAATACGGATTCCAAAGCAGAACATTTTACATGGGGTCACAGCCCCTTCTTATACCACCTTTTCCTTTTTCTACAAGGTGCAGGCAATGGGAAAACCGGCTGCAACTTGTTATGGGGAGCTCCTGAGCACTTTGTTTTGCCCTGCCCCTCTCTCCCTTTCACTGAACCGGCTAGGGACATCAGCCGCACCACAGGGGGTGGAGCCAGCATTGTGGAGGGAAGGCACAGCCCTTTTCAGGTCCCAGGGGTAACCTTTCCCTCCCATATACATGCAGATCTCCCCATTCACCACAGTCAGACCCATCCTGACTCCTGGAGCCAAGCACACCAGCCAGCTCCTGTGAATCACAAGCCAGACAGTCAATTCACATTCACCGCACGCAGAAATGCCAACTTCTAAAAGTGGCACTTCTACACTAGACACATTAAATTTGCACAGACCGTCGCGCAGCATTTAACATCACGAGTTCGCACATACAAGACTCGACCTTGCAGTCCCCACACATCAGGACTACCATGGACACTCATATCCCCCATGCATTCCTATGGGAGGGCAGGCCACTCTCACCACACATACACAGAGAGCGCACGCACTTTACACTGGACCACAGTGCTAAACTGCGCAGAGGCCTAAAATCACCAACACTAGGTTAAAGAACCAGGCTAGGCGAATGCAAAAAGTTTCGGGGTGAACCTGCCAAAAGGGCCAAGTCCAACACAACCCCTTTCCAGCCAAAACGCAGGGCAGACCAATCACTCCCTTGATGGGCTTCCCTGCTTTGGGCAATAGAACACGGAAGCGGGCCCGCACGGCAGGGACACCCTCCAGTTCTTCGCCACTCTGAACCCACATGGTTTCCTGTAAACAAGAACTCTCTGGCCCAATTAGGATACCCCACTGGTACTCTCTAGTTGTCCATGGCCAGGACCAGGCCATAGGCCATCCAGATGTCACAGGTCCTTGCCAATCCACAGAGTAGGGGGCAGTAACCCCTGGCACACAATAGCCATTCTCCACTCTCCCTCTCAGTGTAGCTCTAAACTACCACTGATCCTTCAACCTAGGGTCCGCACCCTCAAGCTGACCAGAGGTCACGGGCAAGAATGCCACACCCTACCTCTACTTCTGGGGTTCCGCACCCTCTCAGGGAAGCACCCTCCAGAACAAAACTCTCCCACCAGTTCAGGACCTCTCTCCATCACTGGTCTACCGCCTGGGATCCACATCCACCGGATGCACTGGGGTCAGAGGCGAGGACTCCCTGCCTCTGCACCCCCTTCCGGAGTTCTGCACCCTCCCACTGTAGAGCAGGATCCTTTCCTTTAAGATGGGCCACCCTGCTCTCAGGGTAGTACTACCATACTCAGCCAGGGACCCTAAGTTCCCCGGCGAGGCCTGCACCACCCCTTCTGGGAAACACAGGTTCACTCTCCTTTCAGATGGGTCCTTCCTGTGTTCACAGTGGTACCTCTAGAAGTCAACACGGCCAGGACACTGGTTACAGATGCCCTGCCTTCCAGGTCAGGCTTCAACCCAAACCTGGCTTTCCCCTCCTCAGGGAACGACCTCCAGAGGCCCCACAAATGGTCAAGCAATCTGGGCAGTCAAATGCCCAGCGAACCAGGAATTCACGCGGAGCACGCATGCCCTACCTTGCCCTATGTGTCATGTTACAGTCTGCCTGTCTCTCAGGACAGAAGTGGCGTCACCATGGTCACTCACTGGTGGCTTAGCCCTTCTGGCTGCCCCCTGACCCACTGGCGTTTCCACTGGGGCTGGTTGTCCCCCTCTCACCCCTCAACCAGGACTTCTGCACCCTCCACTTAGGACCAGGACAGCCAGAGTTCTGGTTACAGACACTTCCCTTCTTCTAGAAACAGGAATATCCTCCTCAAATGCCCTGTAAGTAAAACCTAGGCCCCCGACCTGGCGCTCCCTTAGGTAACCCTCCAGGCCCTGAGACAGGGTTTCGGGCCACCGTGGGTCTTCTCGTCCCGCACTCACTCCATCTCCACTGAGACAGGACGTGAGCCCCTACACCCCTCCCATTCTACTGGGACCTAGCTGGGCTACACATGAACCTCTTTCCCCACACAGGACCAGAAGATACACAAGCCACTCCTTTGGAATCCCTCACCAATGCTTTTGCAAGACCTCTAGCACACCGCCAGAGGTCTACTTTCTGTGAAAGTTCTTATCACCAAAAGAACTCGCACACACTCGTCCAGTGCCACTGCAGGACCTCCTGCACACCACCAGAGGTACACCTCCTGTGCAAGCTCCTTTTATTACCAAAAGTACTCACGTCAACTCCTCCAGTGCCACTGCAGGACCTCCTGCATACCACCAGAGGTACACTTCCCGTTCAAGCTACTTTTGTCACCAAAAGAACTCACACCAACTCCTCCAGTGCAACACAATGTTCATCCACACACGCCCCCTCCAGACTGGGAAGACAGTTCCTCACTGCCCCTAACTCTCAACATGTACCCCTCTTACTGAGCACCAGGCACCCTACTCTGGGAACTGGGAATGGGACTTCACGCACTGGACACACTTTTGCTGCCACCACTGGTTCCCACCATACTGAGGAATCCAGAAACACACACTACACTCCGGCAATAACCACCCTCCTGAGCTAGCCATCTCCCTTCCACACTCCCTCTCCCCCATCTACCCACACCTCTGGGGACAGGAGCAGGGATTGGGCATTGGACCCAGCAAGGGACTCCCTATCTATGGGAACTTCCCCACCTACTGGCGCCCCACCCTGTCATTTTTACTCTTCTGCCATTAAATATAAAAGCACAGGAAACACTATTTAAAAATGACACTCTTGAGGAGAAAACAAAATCATAAACAATAATCCCCAACATGTGACTATCTAAAATGCAGAGTTTTGTAATGTAGCCAGTTGTCACTGTGGTACTGCGCAAACACAAGTCCTAATCCCACCGCTGCCACCAATGTTAGAAATGGGATTTCTGGTTGGCTAAGGCTTGCGCCAAAGCCAGGCAGAAACCACACCTCTAGTCGGGGCAAGGGAGTTACACGCCAAAGATAACCCCTGCTCACCCCCTTGGTAGTTGGCACAGGCAGTCAGGCTTATCCCGGAGGCAATGTGTAAAGCATTTGCGCACACACACAGCAACAACATCCCAGGCACACTACAAAAGGAACTCCACACAAGGTTATATAAAAATAGCCTTTGTATTCTCATAACACATTAGAATAGTAAACACATAACATACACTGTGCCCACTGGCACGGGCAATATTAACAAGGGATTATTCACACATGACAGGGCCACGTGGGCCACTGTCAGGATCAGCACTTAGCAGAAATTGGTAAAAGTAAAGTAGATTATAAACATACAACCGGCAACCACTGGTAACCACTGTGCTCCACCTCAACCTGTAACATAAACTACATTATGCACAGTCACTTCAGGTGCGAATTACATTCTGCGCCAACCTCCCCAGCATAAACACATTATGCAATCTCCTCACTAGCCTAAACACATGAGGCCCTACCTCCTAAGTATAACTTAATCATGCAAACACTCATTAATATATTATTTCAAGTTATGAGAGTATGACATCACGAGCTAGAATAAAATATTTTCTAAAGCTCGCTCCATCACTTACAATAGGGGCGTACCTCGCACAGTGAAACATAATCTCACTAGCATAACCACATGAAATGCAAAATAACCTCATAGGCTTAAACCATATGTAGAGGTATCAAAACAGGGTGCATAAAACATACTAAATGCATTACATTTCCTAGCACCACATCGCATGAGCACATCAACCACATTAGGGCCTTGCGCCCTATAATCCCAACAGCCCCCCCTGGCCAACTGGCCATCCAAGAAGGGGCTCAAATGCCCTGTGTCTAGAATGTCAGGGCGTGCTACCACCGCAGCAGAATCCAATTGCGCCACTGCACAATCCTAAACGTTGCAGCTGGCACTAAGTGCTGTGCAGCTGTGTCAGGGCAGAGGAGTGCGACTCACTCCTAACACAGACATGCCCCCAAAGTCACCAACGGCTTAAACGTTGTAGCTGCCCACTACTTGCTTGGCAGCTGGGAAGTAGAAATGTGGCATGGCTCTCAGTGGCCCTTAAACAAATATGCCCCACATTGGGGAGGCCCGCTCTCTGGCAGGACCGCCCAGGCGCCGACAATGCTCCTCGATATGCCCCCAAGAATTGCTACATTCAGGAGCCCTCTCAAGCATAAAAGAACTACCCCTGTCGAGGATACAGGCTCGTCTGGCCCCTGTGGACCCCCACAGTCGCTCCGGATCCGCCACGGATTCCACGTGGGGGTAGATGTTGCAGGCTGAGACCGCATGCCGTTCGGGTCCCGGACTCCTTTGTGCAGGTCCCACAGGAGCAGACTGCGGAGCACCTTAGGGATACTCCCAGGGTTGCATCACTCGAAGCAGGACCATTTGGCCTGCTCATCACAGACCAACCAGTCAAGGTTGTATATAAGTTTTTTTAGTTCACTGTGTAGTACTAGTCACCAAGGTCCTGAGGAATTGCTAGTTTAGCATGAAACATGTCGACCTAACCAGAGGGTTGTAGATACCTTCGCCACTTACGTCCGTAGCGTTCTTTCTCCCCTCCCACCTTTTTAACCAAGGGAGTCAGCCACGCTATTAAAAATCCTTGTGGACTGACTTACCTTTTTTAATCACCACCACTTTCTCACGACTACACACTTCTTTTGCCCTCTCACACGCATGCACCATATGGCTGGAACAAAAGATCTCCGCTAAAGAGCCCCTTCGCGGGTGCCCATCAGACATTGCAGCGCCAGTTCTGACGAGGGGCAGGACCCATATGATGAAGCATGACACCTAGCTTGCTGGGTGTGTGAGGGTTCTAGTTCCCAAGCGGGGAATTCCCCTTTTCCTTCCCCTCTTGGCTTTCCCTATACACATACACACTCTTCCTTCTCAGTCTTTCTGGGGAACTCTGTGCTTTATTTTGCTACTAGTGACCCCCACTGGGGCCCTTGAAATCACATTGCCCATCGTAGGAGTGCATTGGCTCTGTAAAACAAAGCAGGCCCCCCCAGGGGGACCAGGGGCCTAAATAAACTGGCAGCTCTGACTCTGTGCCCCCACAGAGCCCTACTCACCGGCTCCGTCTTCTGGAGGGCTCTTCTTTGCCCGGTCCCCCTTCCTGGGACCGGGTTTCTTCACCGGCGGCGGGCGAGGGCTCTCACACTCCTGAGAACCCCACTGGGGGGGAAACTGGCATCATTTCATTCGTGGCGCGGGGCTTCCCCTTTCTCCTGGGAGACCCGAGCTGCCGCCGCACACTCTTCACTCGGGCCCCCCCTCCTGGGGGCCTTGGGGCTTACCACCGGCACTTGAGGAGGCGGGTAGGCTCCCGTCCTCCTCGCATGCACACCACCCGGCTGTACTTCCGCTTCCGTCTGGCGGCCCCGCACACAACCAGGCGGGCGACGGCTGCAATCTCTGTCCTCTGGGCAACAATACGGGGTAGGCTCCCGTAATTTTTTTACATATAAAGCAGGGTGGGCTCCTGCTAGGAAGCTCACATAGAAGTGGGGTGGCACACGCATTGCAGGCAAAACACGGGGAAATCCCTACGCCAGGGATTCCTTCCGACACGGGCAGCTTTGCGCTGCGGAGCCCTTGCGCTCCATTCTCCCAGGGGACCTGTAATTCTCGTGCTCTTCCTTAGGTCAAGTAGAGCGCTCTGCTTCCAGGAAAATACAGCGCTCCCATGGTGCTAGGCCAGCAAAAAGGTCCTGTAGGCAGATGAAATAAGTCCTTAAAGATGAAAGAGGGCAAGGCAGGGCCCAGGGAGGCAGCCCTCCTGGCAAGTCCTCCTGGCCCCCTACAGCAGCACGCCCTGCAGCAATCCGGATTTCAAAGCAGAACATTTTACACGGGGTTACAGCCCCTTCTTATACCACCTTTTCTATTGTATACAGGGTGCAGGCAATGGGAGAACCAGCTGCAACTGGTTATAGGGAGCTCCTGAGCACTTTGTTTTGCTCTGCCCCTCTCTCCCTTTCACTGGACAGGCTAAGGACATCAGACGCACCACAGGGGGTGGAGCCAGCATTGTGGAAGGAAGGCACAGCCCAATTCAGGTCCCAGGGGTAACTCCTCCCCCATCTACATGCTGATCTCCCCATTCACCACCGGGCAGACCCATCCTGACTCCTGGAGCCAAGCACACCAGCCAGCTCCTGTCAATCACAAGCCAGACAGTCAATTCACATTCACTGCATGCAGAAATGCCAACTTCTAAAAGGGGCACTTCTACACTAGACACATTAAATCTGCACACACCATCGCTCAGCATTTAACCTCACGAGTTTGCACATACCAGACTCAACCTTGCACTCCCCACACATCAGGAACTACCATGGACCCTCATATCCCCCATGCATTCCTATGGGGGGGCAGGCCACTCTCACCACACGTACACAGAGAGTGCACACACTTTACACTGGACCACAGTGCTAAAGTGCGCAGAGGCCTAAAATCACCAACACTAGGTTACAGAAACAGGTAGGCGCATGCAAAAAGTTTTGGGATGAACCTGCCAAAAGGGCCAAGTCCAACACATATCCACTGCGTTCTGTAACGAAAGTTTGATCCTGGGAGGAACAGGTTGCACATTGATCTCTGTCGCAAGTGTATTAGCCCTCTCAGTTATCTTACTCTGAGTAGACCTGAACCACAACTTACACTTAAATGTCTGCAGTGAATGCATCAGTCAAGTGAATCATTTACTAGGAAACTAGGAAACGTATAGGATGCAAAATTCTCTGCAGTGGGTGTATTACCCAAAGAGCTTTCATACAAGTTTCATTATCAGATAAAGCACGCACTTCAGTTACACAACCCAGTGGTCCTCGTTAGGCAGCCTCAGAGGAAGGAATAGTAGAGAATGTACCAGAATTTTAACCCTCATGACTGAAGGTTAGTAAACGGTTGTTTGTAAAGGGAACTTGAAAGGAATGCAATGCATTTGCCTAGAAAATATATCCACATTTGGTTACTTCTCTAAAGTAAACAACAGAAAATCTCTATGTATAAAAACGAAAGTATGTCTGTCTGTTTTTCCTTTATGCATTACTAAACCATTCATCCGATCGGCATGAAACTTTAGGAAGTTGTTGAGTACACTCCCGCGAAGGTTTCTGGCAAAAAATAAAAAATTATAAAAAATAAAAAATAAAAAAAAATTGTTACAAGTTGTTGAGGACAATCCCGCGAAGGTTTCTGGCAAAAAAAAAAAAAATGTGTTAAATATCGGTCCCCCGGCCCCCCAGGGCCCTCATAATCTTTCCAATACTGAACGTTTACAGTTTCCGGTGCGACTCGCTTTTGCAATGACCATCAACAAAGCACAAGGACAATCGCTGCAAGTGTGTGGACTAGATTTGGAGAATCTGCTTCTCACATGGACAACTGTATGTGGCCAGCTCACGCATTGGAAAACCTTCTGATTCATCTTTCGAATACTGAAATAGACAGCGAATTTGCGAGCATCGTCGACAGTTATAACCCCCAGACGGAAATCAATTGGTCAATCTACATCAGAAGCACAAAAGAAAAAGGCATTACAAGCTTTAGAAATAGACGAGCAACGGGAAGCAAGATTAGAAGCTGTTCGAATACAAACTGCTCAAGCCCGTAATTCTCAAACGAACGAGCAACGAGAATCAAGATTGGAAGCCGATCAAGTACGCACTGCTCAAGCCCGTTCTTCTCAAATGAACAAGCAACGAGAATCAAGATTGGAAACAGATTGATTACGCACTGCTCAAACCCGCTCGAATGAAACAGGAGAGCAACGGGAATCAAGATTGGAAAACTATCAATTACGCACTGCTCAAGCCCGATCAAATGAAACAGGAGAGCAACCAGAATCAAGATTAACAATATCACAATGTAAATTGAATGTTATCATAACGAGTTTCCTTGAATTTCCTTTCTTCTGAGATCGCAGCAACGCGCGACGGGTAAGCTAGTAACAAAATAAAATAAAGCAACATAACAGTCAAAACATGACAGAGCATAACAAAACCGTGCAATACAACAACAATACAATACAATGAAGTAGTGCAAAAACCAGGAGCACAAAAATCAACCCAGCACAACAACAACACAAAAAAGCAAAGCAGAAATCTTGCATTTGTCCACATTACCACCTTCACCTGTCTGCTTTCATAATACAGCGGTGAAAGGTGTTTTCACCAAGCATCAATTTATTACCCCAACGGACCTTAAATACCACGAGTCAAAATGTTTTTTGACTGGCGATATAGATTCTTATGGGTATCCTGTCAGGGCCGGTCAGGCGCCACTTAGTTCAGTCTTCTTGTCTCTCCCTTCATCCACTAAACGCTTCTTGATCCATTTAGGCAGTTTTAAGAACTATCACCCCAAGCGTTGGTCATTACGCTTACTGTTACATTTGGTTCGTTTGTTCCAGAACTCCAAGATGGTGGCCGTGCTCAATTCATAGGTTGCCGGTCTAGCCTTTTCTGCTCGTTTGACAGCGCACCTGTGTTCGCGGCTCGTCGCAAATTTAGCTGCGCACTTCAACTGACTTCTTGAGGAGATCGGTCGCTTCTTTCATTCGGGCCTTCTTCACTCCGTTGTTCCTGTTTCGTGAGTAATTTTGGGGCAGTAGTGAAACATAATTTTAAACCGCGGTTGCGGGGTAAGTTTTCGACAATTATTTCAGTTATGCGAGGAATATTACTTCCCTGAACTTAGACCTCCGGAGTCATTCAACCAGTGCAGTTATCGATTGTGTGCTTAGCATATACAGCGCTTATGCAGGAGAGAAACTTCCACCGGCCAAGAGGATTTTTGACCTTTTTTCGAACATCCAGTATGAAGTAATACTAGGGTGTAGCCTGACAACCAGCATTTACAAGAGAAGGATTTATGCTGTTGGAATTACACGTCACAGATAGAAATTTAAGAATCTTTGAGAAGCAAATACAATTGGTATTTAACTCTAGAGTATAGTATATGTGTTTATATATATATATATATATATATATATATATATATATATATATATAATACTTACCAACTTTAAGAAGAAGTTTACAGAAGAAAAGAGGTCTGAAGAGCAGCATATTCATTCCACCGTCAAACAATAACAAGACCGAGTGTATATATATATATATATATATATATATATATATGAGTCTACTAGGTGCACAAAAGGTAAAGAAAGAGAAGTCTAGGGGTTTGAGTAATTGCTAGATAGTAGGCATCTTATTAAGTACCTGTTTTTCTAATTCAGCAAGCAAGAAGGTCTACTTAGAAGTTGTCACCTAGTAGAAGCATAATAAGAGATCAGTTAGCCACAACATTAGGATAGGTATGATAACAAGTGTTTAGTATAATAAGTTGGTAGAACAGTTTAGTGGGAATTGCTAGATTGTGTTCTCTTTACAGGAAGAAAATAACAAGAATTGCAGCAGCCTGTCCAGTGAAGCAAGACATGGCATTTTTCTCTTTTCATCCCATTCCCCTTTTCCCCCTCTAAGCCACCAGGATCTATATGACCTTGGTGTCTTGGTTTGGGATTAGAGGTTTAAGCATCGGCTCCTGCGGAGGCTCGAAGATTCTGGAATACAAGGTACTCGACATATCCAGCTGTGACTGCAGCGGCGGCTCCCCCGCAATAGCGGAGGAGTGTCGCCCCACTGGCTCAGAGCCAGCAGCTGAAAAATAAAACAATATTTTACTATTGTAATAGTTTTCATCTGCTGGCTCTGAGCCAGCACATGTAGGGAGGGGCAGGATCGGTCGTGGGAGAGGGAGAAGGAATTCTGTGCACTTCTAAGTGCGCATGCCTGTTTGGCTGTCCCGCCAGCCAAACAGACGTGCGCACTTAGGATTCTCTAACCCGGTTCTATGCTACACGCCGGGTTATTAACTGTATTCTACAGCCAGGTTAGAGAAAGGCACAGACTCCCTGTGACTGAGCATAGTATGAGAGCAGTGCCTGGATTGGATGTGGAGTCTGTTGCATCAAACGGGCCAATTTCAAACGGGAACGCGCACTGTGGCCAGACGCTGTCTCCTGGGAAGCACACACGCATGCGCATACACACACACACACACAAGCGCCCACGCACATACATACAGAGACACCCACCCCCCCTCCGCAGACATACACACGCGCGCGCGCGCACACACCCACACACACTAGTGCACCTCCCCTCTCCCCCGCCGTCGCACACATGCATACACACACAACGAGAGAACCGAGCCCCCCCCCCAGCCATTTGTAAGTTACCAGATCAATGTTGAGGGACTCCGCTCTCCTTCTGGCGTCGCGAGACGCTTTCACTCCGCCTTCTCTTCCGGTTACGTACGCAGCCCCGCCCCCATCACAGGCGACTTTGCCTGACTTCCCGTGTGCGCAGCTTCTTTGAATTAAAACTAGCAAAATAACTGCCTGTTTTCAGAAACCAAATATGTTAACACTTTCACAAAGAAAGGAACTGTACTTTGACCCCCCCAAATCAATTATAAATAATCTAACGAAAATTCTTCAAGTTGGACATGAAGACCCACTTCAATTATTCCTTTTTTTTAAACTACAAAGCTGGTAAAGGTGCTTACCAACAGTACTCTTTAAATGTTTACTCTTCTTCTGCAAGGATACAAAAGCCTCCCTGTGCTAGAGTGAGCTGGGTAGCTATTCCTTCTTCAATGTGATATTTTCATTGACGTTCACGAAAAGTGGAACGCAACAAGTGTACCTCTTAACTTTGAAGACCAGTAAAACAGAATCGGAAAAGAGTATATAACCGATTTAAGTCACAAAACTGCACAGAGAAGGCTTACCTAACCCTCTTAAGCAATCTGCTACTACATCAAAACAGTAATGTTTCGAAAATCAGTGGCTCGATTTCTAAGATGCTACCCAGCAAAGGTGAAGAGGGAACCCTTTTCCACGAGTAAAGAAAGTTTCCCTCTCGAGGAGTTACATTTTTCATCCAGTACTGGTTTGCTGGATTTTTAATAAGTGCAGATAAAGCCAAATAATTGCTTTACTACGTCAACAGCTCATAGCACTTTGGGCCCGATGTAGGTGGCTGTTTCAGGCCATTTACCGACCGGTAACGGCCGATTTCGGCCGTTACAGACCGGTAAATGGCCAATCGGTATGTAGGGGCCTAAATCCAAGGCCACATGCAGGTAAATCTACATTTACAGAATTGGTAAAATTACCGATTCGGTAAAATACCGAATCGGTAATTTTACCGATTCTGTATATTCCATATGTAGGTGGGACTCTTCTGAGTCCCAAAGGCCTTAACGAATCAGTATTTTACCATGAAATCCAACTTCATGGTAAAATACCGATTCCGGTGTGCATGCACATGTGTGCATGCACACCTATGCCATGTGTCAGGCAGACCTGCCCCTAGGGCTTGTATGCCTGCCACATGGCACCCAATCCTGTTTAGGGGGTGCCAGGGGGTGTCAAAGTGACACCCCCTGCACCCTTGTGAAATTCGGTATTTACCGATTCGGTAAATACGGAATCGGTAAAGCCTATTGATTCCTATGGGCTTCAAAGCTCATAGGAATCAATAGGCTTTACTGATTCGGTATTTACCGAATCGGTAAATACCGACTTTTACTGATTCGGTAAAAGGGAACATCTGGATTCCCTACATGCCCACCCCTCACATTTACCGATTCTTAATTACCGAATCGGTAAAATTCGGTAATTTTCGGTAATTAAGAATCGGTAAATGTTATTTACCTACATCTGGCCCTTAGCCTTCTAAAGTACAGTGACCCTTCTGCTGCAGAGGTCCGACTCGGGTGAGAGGGAGATAAGGAACAGTTCTTAGGTGGAAAACTATGAATTGCTTTTTAAAACAAAGCTGCACCTAATATCTACTGGATTGTAAACGCATTATGAAATATGCTGGTGTTCACACATTTGTTCGAAATGTGGGTTCATTAGCTTGCGTTGAAAAGATAATGTTTATCTGACAAGGCAGACCAGAATTAAAAATCAATACAAAAGCCTTTCTGCATTTATTTTTAAATACCGAAAATGGTTCTTCTTTTGAATGCTTGAATGTGGTAAATCATGGCTATCCGGTGATTCACTATACAGGCTGACCGATCGGAAAGTTAAAGGAGAAAGTTTCCTAATGAACTTTAAATAGGTTCAGGTGTGACTCTACTTAAGCTGTTCTATAATGCTCATGTTTCTTTGATGAGCGTGTTGTATTGTATACGACTTCATATAGTGCTAAAAACTGTTAGGCATTGACAAATAAAGGTACATTTATTGGCTAAATAAATGTGGACACAAAAAAAATGCCATTTGCAATGCCAATAGCTCTAACTTAACAAAAGCCGAGACCATTGCAGTGCAGAGTAGTGAGTGCAGAGTAGTGAGTGCAGAGTAGTGAGTGCAGAGTAGTGAGTGTGCAGACTGCAGAGTAGTGAGTGCAGAGTAGTGAGTGCAGAGTAGTGAGTGCAGAGTAGTGAGTGTGCAGACTGCAAAGTAGTGAGTGCAGAGTAGTGAGTGCAAAGTAGTGAGTGCAGAGTAGTGAGTGCAGAGTAGTGAGTGCAGAGTAGTGAGTGTGCAGACTGCAAAGTAGTGAGTGCAGAGTAGTGAGTGCAGAGTAGTGAGTGTGCAGAGTAGTGAGTGTGCATAGTAGTGAGTGTGCAGAGCAGTGAGTGTGCAGAGCAGTGAGTGTGCAGAGTAGTGAGTGCAGAGTAGTGAGTGCAGAGTAGTGAGTGCAGAGTAGTGAGTGCAGAGTAGTGAGTGTGCAGAGTAGAGAGGGTGCAGACTATTGAGTGCAGAGTGCAGAGTGCAGAGTGCAGAGTAGTGAGTGCAGAGTGCAGAGTAGTGAGTGCAGAGTAGTGAGTGCAGAGTGCAGAGTAGTGAGTGCAGAGTGCAGAGTAGTGAGTGTGGAGTAGTGAGTGCAGAGTAGTGAGTGCAGAGTAGTGAGTGCAGAGTAGTGAGTGCAGAATAGTGAGTGCAGAATAGTGAGTGCAGAGTGCAGAGTAGTGAGTGCAGAGTGCAGAGTAGTGAGTGCAGAGTAGTGAGTGCAGAGTAGTGAGTGCAGAATGCAGAGTAGTGAGTCCAGAGTAGTGAGTGCAGAATGCAGAGTAGTGAGTGCAGAGTGAGTGTGCAGAGCAGTGAGTGCAGGTGCAGAGTGGTGTGTGCTGTTGAGTGCAGAGTGCTGTTATTTATGATTTAAGGGAAAAAAAAGAAATGTCATGAGCAATGCCAATAGCTCTACTTTTAATGATGCCGAGACCATTGCATTGTAAATGCTTGTTTACTTTTTGAGTGGAGCCCAGAAGCCACAATTATCCACCAGGCAGGTCCTTTTTTAAATTTTGCTTAGCACACATTTTATTAATTTTTTTAATTTCCATTTCGCAAATGGGTGTCCACCATCTTGGAACATTAAAAAAAAATTGCTGGCTACGCATTCATGGTCTGACACATGCGCGTGTTTACCTCGTTGCGTTTGGCTATCGTAGCATTATGAAGCTTCATTGTACAGAATTCATCAAACAAGAATTTTCTTTTCTTTTTGACGATGCATATAAGCATCAGCAAAAACCTATGGCAACCCCAATCGTCTGCGTTTGCAAAGCAAAAAGTCAATACCAATTGACTTTGCTAATTCTTACACTATTTGCTTTTTGATGTTTGGAAAGTATTTTGCTTTTCATCAAAACAACGAATGTATTTCTCCACACAAAGGAGCACACTAAACACGGGATTAAACCTCCCATTTAGTGAACTAGAGATGTCCTCCTACAGTTACAATATGAAATGTGTATTTTTAAAATTTAATGACCACAAGGAAATTGCCGGTCCCATTACAAAGCTCATCAGAACTCAAGCTGAAAAAAATATTCAAACCGTATCTTCTTTCAGTAAGAGTGCAACCGTATTACAGAGCTTGGCAGAAATAATTTCATTCAAAAGGTGTAGACCTGCTTTCCTAGTTAAGGTCCCATATTTTAACAAGCACTGGCAACGCCAATCGTTAGCACCTTTCAATGGCATTATCCAACCTCTTGCCTTCGCCACAGCTTTTGCTGATTATGTTCCACTTAAGCAAAAAGAAAACAAAAGCCTGCTTGCCAACGCAAAAAATCACTGGCAAAATATGGCGCAATGAGGTATAAAGGTGCATGCGTCCTCTATACCACTAAATAATACACTGCTATACGGTGCCTAGCTCAGAGGCAGTAGCATGTTGTACTTAGACATCTAGGGGCTTATTTACAAGCCCATTGCGCTGCCGGTGCATCACTTTTTTGAAGCAACGGCAGCACAGTTTGCCTGCCCATATTTACAAGGCCACTAAAACCACCCTGCGTGACTTTTAATTAATGCATGGCCTTGTAAATATGGCTCCCTTTCACGCATTACTCTGCATGAAAAGGGCATTCCATTTCATAGGTGTGTGTTCCCACGTAACATCGATGGAACCTGACACATTCCCTGATTTACAACGTTTTGCAAACTTGGGAATGTGTCAGATTCCTATGCCTCCCCAGGGGAGGGATAAGGGCGGTGCAACAAGGAGAAATACTTTTATTTCTCCTTTTTTTTCCTTTTTCTGAGTGCTGCATTCTGCAGCACACACAGAAAGAGGAAAATACCTCTTGTGATTATTTTTGTGCAGGAAGGTGTTGGGTTGGCGCAAGGCAGCCCCTGTGGGCCAGCGCTGGGGAAAATGACAGGAATGCACTGTATCTTGTAGATACAGAACACTTCTGCCCTTTTCTTTTGATGCACAGGAGCGCAGCATGAAGGCCGACTGTGCTGCAGTGCGTCAAAATATTGTAAATGAGGCCCCTAAATTTTAACATCTTTAGTTTGTGGTACCACTAAGATTATTTCTAGATTAGTACTTTTGAAGCTAGAAAACTAGGGGCCTCATTTACAACATTATCACTATATTGTCAAGTAAGTACATATATGTTAGTATAGATTTACTATTATTTTTCTTGGTAACCAAGGTTATTGGGTTTTGACTTGTAGCATAGACATAGTACAACTTATTGTGCCAGCTGCAAGCCCCACACATGTAATAGTGGATTATCAGCAAGTAAACCCATGTCACATCCTCAATCATTCATTAACCAAAACCCAAAGTATTCCCTCCACTTGCCCCATATTTTAAAGTGTTTTAGCAGGCAGCCCCTGGCTTCATTGATTGTTTTTTCTTTTTTGTGTGCACCAGTCCACCCCCCTTCTCCAGGCTGCCAGAATGGGGGGTTGCAGGCACTTCCAAGTGCAAGCTATATCTCTCTTGACCATCGGTGGCCATCCTCACCAGCCTTTCCTCCCCCGGAGTGTCCCCCACATCTTTCAGGATTCCCTGTATAGCGGCTTACGCGTCAGATCTATGGTGTGTCCCAGGACTCAAGAATGGGTACCCCCAACTCGGCCTCAGTAGTGTGCTATCACAGGACATTGGCAAACAACATGGAAGAAATAGGTATCAGGTCAGTCACATCATGTGCAAGTTGGGCTCACAATGCAGTCCACGCGCCACAGACCTCATGGTGCAAGATATGTGGCATGGAGGTAGTGGAGCTGGATCAGCCAAAGGAGGGAGGATATAGCTAACCCCCAGGGTGCCAAACACACCTCACACCAGTCTGTTCCATCCAAGGTCGTCATGCAACTCTCCCATTTCTGTTTAAGATGGCCCATTGGCTCTGGGGTTTTAAGCACTAGCATGCAGTAAATTTGAGATATTGCTCCCTTCCTGATGGTCCTAAAAGGAGTTTGACCTCGAGAGGACTGAATTCGGGAAGGTTTTCCAGTTTAATTGTAGTGCTGGAAGAAGCTCATGAGACACTCCTGCCAAATGCCCCTCGAATGGAGATCCTGATCTTATCCATCTGGTGAACCCTTGTAATTGTGAAATGTGAGAGAGATAACAGCCATCCCAAAGGGGGGGGCGTCTCTTGGGTCAGTCTGCCCTCCCACCCCAGGGCCCATAGCGATGTCCACCAGTACAATAACTCCACTTTGGTAATCTCAGGGAGATGCCAGGGGATTGAATCACTGTACAAGAGGTCCAACAGCCTGTTCACCCCTAGGTCGGAGAGTTCCACTCTGTTGGCCGGGTCAGGCAATCCTCTGTTAAGCAATTCATTTACCACCAACACTTCGGCTGTGCAAAAGTATAGTTGTATTTCCGCCATCGCCATCCCTCCGTCGTATGTCAAGAAATAGCATTTGGTCATGGAGATGCGAGGGCCCTGCCAGCCCAGAGGAAGGAGCAGAATTTTGAGACCCCCCTCACGTACAAGGTGTCCGGGATAGACAGTAGGACATTTTGTAGAGTATATAAGAAACGGGGGAGAACCATCATTTAAAAAAAAGGAACCTTCCAAGGATATTAAGCAGCAGGTTATGCCAGCATGAGAGGTCTTTTTTCAGTTGGACAAGGAGAGCTGTAAGATTCAGGTGTTGTGTAAGTTCTGGCTCAAAGGGCTATGGTGATACCTAAGCATTTAAAACTCATATGTTGGTTGAATACGGACCCCCACCAGGAGGTTGACCTAGAGTCACTGTGGATTGGCATTAGGAGGAATTTGCTTTGGTTCAAACAGAGGCCCAACTGGTTACCTGGGCATTGCTTTGCATCAGTCCCACTAGTGGTTTATTTGCTAGGGTGTATAGAAGGGGATAGAGGGTCAGCCCTCGCGGGTCTCTGCAGATGGGAAAGACCTCAGATTGTACCCTGTTCACTCTCATTTGGGCCAGAAGTCATATGAGGGAGCAAAACCTCTGGCCGAATGCCATGAATTGCAGCACCCCATCCAAGAAGGACCAGTCAATCGAATCAAAGGCTTTCTCGAAGTAACAGGGTGCAGCGATCCCGAAGTTCTCAATTTTCGCCTGTGCTATGTGTGCTTGACGAAGGCAGTAGTGGGTGGTGCAGCCAGGCCTAAAGTGGGATTGATACAGTTGAATGAGAGCATCAATAATCTGAGTAAGGCAGAGGGCTAGAAGTTTTGCAATGATTTTAAGCTCCATATTGATCAGAGAGATGAGCCGGAAGTCCTTGCAGTAGGATTCTGGGTAATTCATTTTAGGGATGAGCAATATCGTCCTTGAGTCCAGCTCTGAGGGGAAAAGTCCCCACCTTATAAGCTTCTTGGCACAATGCATGTAGGAGAGGGGTGAGGATGGAGCAGAATTTGCAATAGAATTCAGGGGGAAACCATCTGGGCCTAGAGTCCTTCCTCTGGTTTATCGCCAGGATAGCTTCATCAATTTCACCAGTAGTCAGGGCTGCATCTAAGGCCTCCTTTGAGAGGGTGGGAAAAGTAGGGAGGGGAATCTCTGACAGGAGCTGTTTATTCTGTTCACGAAATGAGCAAGGGCACTGGGCGTGAAGCTTGCAGCAATAATCTGTGAATGTTGCTGCCATTGTTAACGTTGCATGGACCACTTGGCCTGAGGGCTCCCACAATGCCAGGACCACTCTAGATGCTAAACCCCTGTGGCAAGCCAGTACAGTAGTTTTCCATTATTGTTCCTGCATTCATAGATCTGTATAGACGATGCCCGCGAGTAGTGTGGGGGGGCTCACATAGGACCCCTTGTCTGAGGGAGGCTCAAGCAAGTACTAACCGCCATGAGGTGTCATCCATGTCACCTCCTGCATTTGCCATTCCAGCTGGGAGATTCGAGTTTCAAGAGTAGTAAAGAGTTTCTGTTTGTTCTTCTCTTGTCATCTGTTAGCACCTAAAGGATTGGCCAAAGGGTATTTAAGAATAAACACCCCGACTTACAGATCTTGACCTTTGGTAATCCTTATGGCTCTTGACAAGTCAGATGGACCTTTGCCACCATGATATGAATGGAGCTGGAACAAAACAGAGTCATGCATATATCATCAACTGTCGGTCTCTTAATGTTCAGTCATTGATGAGAAGTTGGATACGTTTTCAAATACTTTATTTATCTTAAAGGATTAGTAATGTATTGTTATCTTTATTCAAATTAGTCCAGTGTACAGAAATATCGAGTAAATGGTTGGCTAGTGACAGCATAAATCAATACAGTGTGTTCCATAAAGGAAATCGTCACTAATTGGCTAAGAGCCTAACCTGCACTACGATTTTCGAGACTAGAACTTGCCATGAGTCATTCCAGAAGCTCAGCCGAGTTCCCCACAGCTACAGTAGCAACCCTCAGAATATCAGTGATAGAAAAATGATCATTGTAGTAGCATTGATCAGAATAAAAGAAAGGGAATAAAGTCACCTTTAGCAATAGCTGTCGGTAACAAAGGGCGAGGGGGCAATACCCTACTCCCTTCTGTGGCACCCCTTTGTAAGCAAAAAGCAAGCATGGTAGTAAAACATCCCATCTCCTTCAGAGTTTTTCAGGGAGTCCATCAATCATACCTTTTAGGTCCTTCTTAAACCTTTCAACAAGTCAGTTTCTCTGTGGATGGTATGGGGCACTGAACCTATAGGTCACTTCACACTTAGTCCACATGTGTTTTAAGTATGCAGACATAAAGTTTATATCTCTGTCTGATACTACCTTCTTAGGAAACCCAACCTTGGAGAAGATTCCAAGGAGTGCCTTTGCCACTGCAGGGGCAGTAGTGGTCCTTAGGGGAATTGCCTCAGGATACCTGGTGGCATGATCCACTACCATAAAAAGAAATCGGTTTTCTGATGCTGTTTGAGGGTCAACAATGTCAATCCCAACCCTCGCAAAGGGCACCCCAAACACTCAAAGTGGCATTAAAGGGTTCTCTAGGTGGCTTGACAGGTGGCATAGGAGTTACAGAACTCCTTCATCTTCTGGGACATTGCTGGCCGGTAGAAGTGGTTCACCAACCGACTCCACATTTTGGTCTAGCCAGGATGCCCCGCTAGGGGAATGCAGTGTTAGGAGAAACTCTGTAAACTGCTGAGGCACTACCACTCTCCTAGTGGCACCAGGTGTGGGATCCCTGGCCTCGGTCGGTGTATAGGAGTCCCTCCTCCCAAAAGGTCCTGTGGGAACCACTTACACTTCCCCTTTCCTGATTCACAGCTGGCTACAAGGCTTTCAAGAGTGGGACAGGTTCTCTGCTCTTGGTACAGATCTTCCTTAGAGGGCCCCCTGGGCCCAAAGCTCTGCTGTGTAAGGTCCAAGCTCATGGGGCTCAGTTCCCTCTGGGGCTTAGAAGTCTTCTCCCTCAGGAAAGGGGACGTGATCTGGTGCCTGAATAGAAGCTGGCCTTCTTTCCCTTTCTCTTGGAAGGCTGGTCCATAATTTCAGGCTCCAATAATTCTTTTTCACCCTGAGTTCTACACTGTGCTCTGGCTTTTGCACACACCCATTCCGGTATTCCAAGCATTTCTGCATGGGTTTTCCTCTATACCTCAATCTATGCTGAGTGCTCCAAATAATTGCCAAGCAGACACTGCAAAGGGATAGCAGAACCCAGCACTACCTTTTTGAGGTCAGTAACCCCTCCCCAACCTAAGGGCACCAAAGCCATTTGATGTACCTTAGCATGGTTGTCAGCACTGAGGACTGTATATGTCTCTGCAAGCAGATATTGGTCTGGGGACGTCAGTTACTCAGTCACCATGGTGACACTAGTACCAGTATCTCTCAGGGCTTCCACCCTAATCCCATAATTGTTGTCTCTTGTCTGTATCTCTCCAGGTTACTGGGCCAGACAGCCAGGGTAGCTACATTCACCTCTCCCTCTGAGACTAGAGTTGCCTCAGTGAGCACATTGACCTGGTCAGGGCTCACCTGTGATCCCATCTGGAGACTTACTATTATATTTACTGCAGGTGTTCTAGATGCATTCTTTTTTGTTTCACAGGTAGGGTCTCCAGTTCAGTGTCCAAGGGCCTTACAGTCATGACACCAAGGCTTTTTGAGATCTCAGTATTTAAGCTGGTACCCATCCTTGGACCAGGGAGAGTTTCTGGGCCCACCCTCCTGTCCAGGTTTTTGGGGGCCTGAAGAAGACTCATTTTCAGGTCTCGACCTAATGCATTGCTTTAGCAATGCTTGTTTGTCGAGAATTCTAGTAAGCAGTACGAAAACTCTACCAAAACTGTGGATTAGACACAGTTCATGTGAGACAGGTGCGTACACAAACCAGCCACGTGACACACCACCATTTGTCTGTGCCTCGCATCAGACTTCAAAGGCTGCCGCTCCCCCGCCCGCCGCATCAGACTTCAAAGGAATGCGCTCCCGCTTCAGTTATCTTTCTCTTCCTTCCTCTCCCGTCTTTTCTATAATCTTGCCTCGCTTCTCTCCCTATACAGTGTCTTTCCCTGCTCTGGCGTTGGTCTGGCCGTATCTTACCAGCCTCCTCCTCCCAGACCGTGTCCAGGCCCTCCCGAGCCCCCCCTGGGCAGCAGCCACATACCTGGCCCGCCGAGGTCAATAAACTGTGTAATTGCTGACTTCAAAGGAATGCTCTCCCCCGCCCCTGCCACAGCAATGACGAGAGCATGTTATTTTATTTATCCATCCCCATGTTTTTCTTCCTTTCCATTACGTCTTTTCCCGCTTCATTGAACATAGCTTCCTCTTTTTTCAATTATCACCTTACATTTTCTTCATTTTATATACCAATTTCTTCTCCTGTTTCTAACATTCCTCATCCTTTCACCCTGTCTCTTCTTATCTCTCTTCCTCTTGATTCGCACTGTCCTTTTATCCTCTTTCTTTCTCTCTGTCATTAGCTGCACTTTTCCTTTTCCAAAGCCCTGTTTTCGCCTCCCACTCGCATCTACCTTCACCGTTTCTACCTCCACCGACCCTTTCCTTCTTATATTTTATGCAAAACAAAAACACTTTCTCCACAAAGAGCACTTTTATCCAGTCTCGCCTCTGGCTGCTTACACCCCTCTCTAACAGACCACTCACACTGCCCCCCTTTCACACAGACCACACACACTGGCTCCCTCGCACACAGACCACACCACACACTGCTGCACGCCACACACGGCTGCCCACCTCACACAGCTGCCCCCCACACACTGCTACACGCCTCACACTGCTGCAAGACACACTGCTGCACGCCTCACACTGCTGCACACCACACACTGCTGCACGCCACACACTGCTGCCCGCCACACATTGCTGCACGCCTCACACTGCTGCACGCCACACACTGCTGAACACAACACACTGCTGTATGCCACACACTGCTGCACGCCACACACTGCTGCACACCTCACACTGCTGCGCTACTCACACTAGTGCATGCTGCACACTGCTGCACTGCTGCATGCTGCACACTGTTGCACGCCACACTGCTGCACACCTCACACTGCTGCATGGCTCACACTGCTGCACGCCACACACTGCTGCACGCTGCACACCGCTGCACGCCTCACACTGCTGCAGGCTGCACACTGCTGCATTACTCACACTGCTGCATGCTGCACACTGCCGCATGCCTCACACTGCTGCACGCCTCACACTGCTGCACGCCTCACACTGCTGCACGCCTCCACTGCTGCATGCCTCACACTGCTGCATGCCTCACACTGCTGCATGCCTCACACTGCTGCATGCCTCACACTGCTGCACGCCTCACACTGCAGCACGCCTCATACTGCAGCACGCATCACACTGCAGCACGCTGCACATTGCTGCATTACTCACACTGCTGCACGCCAAACACTGCTGCATGCCTCACACTGCTGCATGCCTCACACTGCTGCACACCTCACACTGCTGCACACCTCACATTGCTGCATGCCTCACACTGCTGCACGCCTCACACTGCTGCACGTCTTACACTGTTGCATGCTGCACACTGCTGCATTACTCACACTGCTGCATGTTGCACACTACCGCATGACTCACACTGCTGCATGCCTCACACTGCTGCATGCCACACACTGCTGCACGCTGCACACTGCTGCACGCCTCACACTGATGCACGCTGCATGCCACACACTGCTGCATGACACACACTGCTGCAGGCCACACCCTGCTGCAGGCCTCACATTACTGCACGCCTCACACTGCTACACGCCTCACATTGCTGCACGCCACACACTGCTTCACGCCTCACACTGCTGCATGCCTCACACTGCTGCATGCCTCACACTGCTGCATGCCACACACTGCTACACGCCACACACTGCTGCACGCCACACACTGCTGCATGCCTCACACTGCTGCACACTGCACACTGCTGCATGCTTCACACTGCTGCACGCATCACACTGCTGCATTACTCACACTGCTGCATGCTGCACACTGCTGCACTGCTGCATGCTGCACACTGCTGCACGGCACATTGCTGCATGCCTCACACTGCTGCACGCCTCACACTGCTGCACGCCACACATGGCTGCACGCTGCACACTGCTGCACGCCTCACACTGCTGCACGCTGCACACTGCTGCATTACTCACACTGCTGCCTGCTGCCCACTGCTGCACGCCTCACACTGCTGCATGCCTCACACTGCTGCACGCCGCACACTGCTGCATGCCTAACACTGCAGCACGCCTCACACCGCAGCATGCCTCCCACTGCAGCACGCCTCACACTGCTGCACGCCACACACTGCTGCATTACTCACACTGCTGCACGCCACACACTGCTGCACACCTCACACTGCTGCATGCCTCACACTGCTCGACACCTCACACTGCTGCACACCTTACACTGTTGCACGCCTCACACTGCTGCACACCACACACTGCTGCACGCCTCACACTGCTGCACGCCACACACTGCTGCATGCCTCACACTGCTGCACGCTCTACACTGCTGCATTACTCACACTGCTGCATGCGGCACACTGCTGCACGCCTCACACTGCTGCACGCCTCGCACTGCTGCACGCCTCACACTGCTGCATGCCTCGCACTGCTGCATGCCTCACACTGCAGCACGCCTCATACTGCAGCACGCATCACACTGTAGCACGCTGCACACTGCTGCATTACTCACACTGCTGCACGCCTCACACTGCTGCACGCCTCACACTGCTGCACACCGCGCACTGCTGCATGCCTCACACTGCAGCACGCCTCACACTGCAGCTCCCCTCAAACTGCAGCACGCTGCACACTGCTGCATTACTCACACTGCTGCACGCCACACACTGCTGCCCGCCTCACATTGCTGCACACCTCACACTGCTGCACGCCACACACTGCTGAACACCACACCCTGTTGCATGCCACACACTGCTGCACGCCACACACTGCTGCACACCTCACACTGCTGCACACATCACACTGCTGCATTACTCACACTGCTGCATGCTGCACACTGCTGCACTGCTGCATGCTGCACACTGTTGCACGGCACACTGCTGCACACCTCACACTGCTGCATGGCTCACACTGCCTGCTGCACGCCACACACTGCTGCATGGCGCACACTGCTGCACGCCTCACACTGCTGGACGCTGCACATTACTGCATTACTCACACTGCTGCATGCTGCACACTGCTGCACGCCTCACACTGCTGCACGCCTCACACTGCTGCACGCCTCACACTGCTGCATGCCTCACACTGCTTCACGCCTCCACTGCTGCACGCCTCACACTGCTGAACGCCTCACACTGCAGCATGCCTCACACTGCTGCACACCACACACTGCTGCACGACTCAAACTGCTGCACGCTGCACACTGCTGCATTACTCACACGGCTGCATGCTGCACACTGCCGCACGCCTCACACTGCTGCACGCCTCACACTGCTGCATGCCTCACACTGCTGCATGCCTCCACTGCAGCACACCTCACACTGCTGCACGCCTCACACTGCAGCATGCCTCACACTGCAGCACGCCTCACACTGCTGCACACATCACACTGCAGCACACTGCACACTGCTACATGCCACACACTGCTGCACGCCTCACACTGCTGCACGCCTCACACTGCTGCACACCTCACACTGCTGCACACCTCACATTGCTGCTCGCCTCACTCTGCTGCACACATCATACTGCTGCATGCTGCACACTGCTGCATTACTCACACTGCTGCATGCTGCACACTACCACACGACTCACACTGCTGCATGCCTCACATTGCTGCATGCCTCACACTGCTGCACACCGCTCACTGCTGCATTACTCACACTGATGCACGCCACACACTGCTGCATGCCTCACACTGCTGCACGCCTCACACTGCTGCACACCTCACACAGCTGCACACCTCACACTGCTGCATGCCTCACACTGCTGCACGCCTCACACTGCTGCACGCCTCACACTGTTGCATGCTGCACACTGCTGCATTACTCACACTACTGCATGCTGCACACTACCGCACGACTCACACTGCTGCATGCCTCACACTGCTGCATGTCGCATAGTGCTGTATTACTCACACTGTTGCTCAGCACACATTGCTGCACGCCACACACTGCTGCATGCCTCACACTGCTGCATGCCACACACTGCTGTACGCTGCACACTGCTGCACGCCTCACACTGATGCATGCTGCATGCCACACACTGCTGCACAACACACACTGCTGCAGGCCACACACTGCTGCACACCTCACATTGCTGCACGCCTCACACTGCTGCACGCCTCACATTGCTGCACGCCACACACTGCTTCACGCCACACACTGATGCATGCCTCACACTGCTGCATGCCTCACACTGCTGCACGCCACACACTGCTGCACACCAAACACTGCTGCACGCCACACACTGCTGCATGCCTCACACTGCTGCACACTGCACACTGCTGCATGCCTCACACTGCTGCATGCCTCACACTGCTGCACGCCTCACACTGCTGCATTACTCACACTGCTGCATGCTGCACACTGCTGCACGGCACATTGCTGCATGCCTCACACTGCTGCACGCCACACACTGCTGCACGCCGCACACTGCTGCACACTGCACACTGCTGCATTACTCACACTGCTGCCTGCTGCACACTGCTGCACGCCTCACACTGCTGCATGCCTCACACTGCTGCATGCCTCACACTGCTGCATGCCTCACACTGCAGCAAGCCTCACACTGCAGCATGCCTCACACTGCAGCACGCCTCACACTGCTGCACGCTGCACACTGCTGCATTACTCACACTGCTGCACGCCACACACTGCTGCATGCCTCACACTGCTGCATGCCTCACACTGCTGCACACCTCACACTGCTGCACACCTTACACTGTTGCACGCCTCACACTGCTGCATGCCACACACTGCTGCACTCCTCACACTGCTGCATGCCACACACTGCTGCACGCCTCACACTGCTGCACGCTGCACACTGCTGCATTACTCACACTGCTGCTTGCCGAACACTGCTGCACGCCTCACACTGCTGCATGCCGAACACTGCTGCACGCCTCACACTGCTGCATGCCGAACACTGCTGCACGCCTTACACTGCTGCACGCCTCACACTGCTGCACGCCTCATACTGCAGCACGCATCACAATGTAGCACGCTGCACACTGCTGCATTACTCACACTGCTGCACGCCTCACACTGCTGCACGCCGCCCACTGCTGCATGCCTCACACTGCAGCATGCCTCACACTGCAGCACCCCTCACACTGCAGCACGCTGCACACTGCTGCATTACTCACACTGCGGCACGCCACACACTGCTGCACGCCTCACACTGCTGCACGCCTCACACTGCTGCATGCCTCACACTGCTTCACGCCTCCACTGCTGCACGCCTCACACTGCTGAACGCCTCACACTGCAGCATGCCTCACACTGCTGCACACCACACACTGCTGCACGACTCAAACTGCTGCACGCTGCACACTGCTGCATTACTCACACGGCTGCATGCTGCACACTGCCGCACGCCTCACACTGCTGCACGCCTCACACTGCTGCATGCCTCACACTGCTGCATGCCTCCACTGCAGCACACCTCACACTGCTGCACGCCTCACACTGCAGCATGCCTCACACTGCAGCACGCCTCACACTGCTGCACACATCACACTGCAGCACACTGCACACTGCTACATGCCACACACTGCTGCACGCCTCACACTGCTGCACGCCTCACACTGCTGCACACCTCACACTGCTGCACACCTCACATTGCTGCTCGCCTCACTCTGCTGCACACATCATACTGCTGCATGCTGCACACTGCTGCATTACTCACACTGCTGCATGCTGCACACTACCACACGACTCACACTGCTGCATGCCTCACATTGCTGCATGCCTCACACTGCTGCACACCGCTCACTGCTGCATTACTCACACTGATGCACGCCACACACTGCTGCATGCCTCACACTGCTGCACGCCTCACACTGCTGCACACCTCACACAGCTGCACACCTCACACTGCTGCATGCCTCACACTGCTGCACGCCTCACACTGCTGCACGCCTCACACTGTTGCATGCTGCACACTGCTGCATTACTCACACTACTGCATGCTACACACTACCGCACGACTCACACTGCTGCATGCCTCACACTGCTGCATGTCGCATAGTGCTGTATTACTCACACTGTTGCTCAGCACACACTGCTGCACGCCACACACTGCTGCATGCCTCACACTGCTGCATGCCACACACTGCTGTACGCTGCACACTGCTGCACGCCTCACACTGATGCATGCTGCATGCCACACACTGCTGCACAACACACACTGCTGCAGGCCACACACTGCTGCACACCTCACATTGCTGCACGCCTCACACTGCTGCACGCCTCACATTGCTGCACGCCACACACTGCTTCACGCCACACACTGATGCATGCCTCACACTGCTGCATGCCTCACACTGCTGCACGCCACACACTGCTGCACACCAAACACTGCTGCACGCCACACACTGCTGCATGCCTCACACTGCTGCACACTGCACACTGCTGCATGCCTCACACTGCTGCATGCCTCACACTGCTGCACGCCTCACACTGCTGCATTACTCACACTGCTGCATGCTGCACACTGCTGCACGGCACATTGCTGCATGCCTCACACTGCTGCACGCCACACACTGCTGCACGCCGCACACTGCTGCACACTGCACACTGCTGCATTACTCACACTGCTGCCTGCTGCACACTGCTGCACGCCTCACACTGCTGCATGCCTCACACTGCTGCATGCCTCACACTGCTGCATGCCTCACACTGCAGCAAGCCTCACACTGCAGCATGCCTCACACTGCAGCACGCCTCACACTGCTGCACGCTGCACACTGCTGCATTACTCACACTGCTGCACGCCACACACTGCTGCATGCCTCACACTGCTGCATGCCTCACACTGCTGCACACCTCACACTGCTGCACACCTTACACTGTTGCACGCCTCACACTGCTGCATGCCACACACTGCTGCACTCCTCACACTGCTGCATGCCACACACTGCTGCACGCCTCACACTGCTGCACGCTGCACACTGCTGCATTACTCACACTGCTGCTTGCCGAATACTGCTGCACGCCTCACACTGCTGCATGCCGAACACTGCTGCACGCCTCACACTGCTGCATGCCGAACACTGCTGCACGCCTTACACTGCTGCACGCCTCACACTGCAGCACGCCTCATACTGCAGCACGCATCACAATGTAGCACGCTGCACACTGCTGCATTACTCACACTGCTGCACGCCTCACACTGCTGCACGCCGCCCACTGCTGCATGCCTCACACTGCAGCATGCCTCACACTGCAGCACCCCTCACACTGCAGCACGCTGCACACTGCTGCATTACTCACACTGCGGCACGCCACACACTGCTGCACTCCTCACACTGCTGCATGCCTCACACTGCTGCACACCTCACACTGCTACACACCTTACACTGCTGCGCACCTCACACTGCTGCACGCCACACACTGCTGCACGCCTCACATTGCTGCATGCCTCACACTGCTGCACGCCACACACTGCTGAACACCACACACTGCTGCACGCCCACACTGCTGCACGCCACACACTGCTGCACACCTCACACTACTGCACACCTCACACTGCTGCATTACTCACACTGCTGCATGCTGCACACTGCTGCACTGCTGCATGCTGCACACCGTTGCACGGCACACTGCTGCAAACCTCACACTGCTGCATGGCTCACACTGCTGCATGTTCTTTATCTCTCCCCTTTCCTTACTTTAATGCTGAATTGTTCGCATATTTAGTATGTTCCACTGTTACCCTTCCTATAGAAGTTGCACTTATTCTGAAGCAGAAACCTTTCAGTTTATTCAAATTAGCAATTAGTAGTATGTTCCTTTGTTCTTATCTATCCTTTAGTGATGAAATAGCATGTTCCTCTCAATAGTATCCTTCTAAATATTAATGATTCTCACTCTGATTCATAGTTATATTGTGTTTTTGATCTTGGTTATAGACGTTCTCATCTGTGTAAATTTCATTCTCATGGCATATGAAAACCTTTTATGATTTAGATAAAACTTTTAAAACTTCCTGTGTTTGTGGTTATTACGAGGTTATATACAAATATAAATGTATGTGATATTATTGTTATCTGCCTAATCTTAAAGTTAGCTCCTGATCCATTGTGATCAGAGGTACCTGTTCTCGAGGATTGGTAAGTCAGGTACACATGAAATATATAGAAAGTCAGAGCCCCGAATTACTGATAGCGCTGTGAAGGTTACCTGATTCACGAAAATGTATTGATGGGCCCAATAAGCATATATTTTGGTAAATAAGGATCGGGTGACCTGCGCGCTCTATCAGTAATTTTCTGGTAGCAGAATGATGGTTAGGACTAGTTAAGATAGGTAGATAAGATATTTGCTGATGAGATGTGCTGCTAAAAATAAAAAAAATTCTTTCAGTTATCGATCGATCTAAATGCTATTTGTTGGACCTAGAGTTGTCAGGTCACCTGGGGTAGCCTGGCCTAGGGTAAGACAGTCACTAAATAGAGGCACATGTGTAAAGGTTGCACACCACCCAGCGGTAACTCAATGCAATTCCACTCAAAAATGACACTACACCTTAATTTTTTATAAAAGTAGAAAAAGCTTTATATTTTCTCTTGTTGTCAGTTAGTTATTTTCTTAGGTTCATTTGTTGTTTCAAAGACACTTTTACAATACAAATTAAGGGTCACACTTCTTTATCATGTAAACTCTTCCTCTCCTCCTTACTTAGCTTATTACTGTACTTTTGATGTTACATTAAACATTCACTTCAGTTGAAAATCTTCAGGCTTATACACTTAAATTGGCACCTTGGCATCCAAAGGGTGACACTCCCTCCCTTAGAACAGGTGACTATCTTTAGGGTTCCAATGGACAGGTTCAGTGCACAACACAGCTTATCTGTACAGCCTAAATACTTTTGGTCAAGCAAGCCCAGAGCTACTTTCCCTCCTCCCGCCTCTGAAAGAGAATACCGATCTTTAGCATAATTCCCACTCTTGGCGGCACACAGGAGTTAAAGTAAACGTCACTGGGCAGTTGCCCTCTTTATTCACACTGTTTCCTCACTTTGCAGGGTCAATGGACCTTAGTCTCAATCTCCTCTCCTTCAGTTTCTCAGTTAACCAAATACTGGCTGACTTTGAAGCACCACCCCTCCTTGGTGTCACACGGGGGTTGCCCAGTGAATTAACAGCCCCTCCCTCCTCCACCTTACTTGGGACCAGAAGCGGTAACCACAGCAGCCAGGGCTTCTCTCTTCAAGTCGATTCCTCTTTCACAGGCCAGGCCTCATGCCCAGCAGCCCCACAACTAAGGAAGGCCTCCTCAAGGCACCAGTGGCCTGGAATTGCCACTCGCGTCCACTCTCTCCACACGAGTGGTCGCGCTTCTTCTCAGGCGCGATGGGCGGTGTCCCCACGGGCGCCGCCTCCCTCGCTGCCTCCTACGCCGCCCACCTCATCTCTTGGTAGCCGCGCCTCCACACAGGCGCCACGGAGCAGTGTCTCCGCTGGGCCAGCTGCACACGCTTTCTCCTGCGCTTCCCACCTCACTCCTTGGGCAGCCGCGCTAGAGAGCAGGCGCGAAGGAGCAGTGTCTACGCCCGGCGCCGCCTATTCACGAACTCCGCGCCTCGGGGCTTGCGCGAGAGAGCGGTGTCTCCCGCCTCAGCTGGCGCTATTCACAACACTTTTCCAGGGGCGATGTACCTCCTCAGACCCGCGCGGGGTCCCAGGGGCTCCTCCTCGGGGCCCCTCGTGGATTCGCGCTGCGCTACTCACAAGGCTGGTAAGTCAGTCTTTTGGAGCCTTATCAAGGGGGGTTAGAGGAATGTTCAGGAAGGACCAGAGGGGAACCAGCAGGAGCTTGAAGGGCCACTTCCCTCAGGGGTAATGAACCACACCGGGGCTCAGTCAAAGGGACTCAGGGGGAAGCGTCCTCAAGTGGTAAGTGTCAGCCTTAAAGGTAACTAATTACTAATTGTGCGCCACCCTCCCCAGGTCATCACAACATGGCCGCCCACACACCAGCCTTTTTATAGGCTGACCTCAAAAGGTCCAGAAGGGACCGGAAGGTTCTAGAAGAATCCTATTGTGCCCTATGGACCCAATCCCAATGGTGGCAGTTGTGGCAGTTAATAGCCACAATTTTGTATGTCAGAAAAAATCCTGTCAGGAAGGCGCCTAGACTTCAGGTGAAAAATCATGAGGGCACAAGAACAACTATCCCCCAGGCCAACACCATAAAAATCTAGTAGACCCGAAAAGATAGTAAGGAAATGAGGGGCAAAAAGGGGACAAAATAAATAAATAATAGGAGGGGCTACGCAAAAGGCCAGACAGGTCTAACACTATTGTTTTTAAATGTTATAAAAGTATTATTCTGTGAAATGCTGCTATATTTTTGCATGTGATTAACAAATTGTTAGTGATTGTTCTATGTTGTCTGGAATCCCCGCGGAATAGTATAGCGGGTGGTGAGCAGAATCCACTTAGCGGTGAGGTCACTGGCTGCGAGGAAGATTAGTGCATGGTTAGGTAGAACCGGAAGCGCTAATTAGGAGTGAACAGTTGAATAAATGGTAGCAACGGGTCCGCTAATGAAACTTTAGTTGTGATATTACCTAGTAAGGGTCACACGAGGAAGGAGTAGTAGGTTCATCGAAGCTTGAATGATAGCAAAGGAGTGCCTTGGTGAAACTTTAGACTTAGTATATATCCCGAAAAGAGTGGATGAGTCAAAGAAGTAACAGGTTCTCTAATGCTTGTGTGAAAGGGTAGGCAGAAGGGTCTATCCGTAGTGTATGAACAGTAGACAGAAGAGGTTTACTTGCAGTGAAACTTTCTTTCTTTAGACACTCGAGCACAGTGGCGAATGTTATACGTTGTTAACTAAATTGAGCACTTGCACTTTAAGAAAAATTAAAAGTTTCCGTTACCTTGTGAAGGAGGGAGTTGGTCCCGAAGCTGCACTGACGTCACTCCGTGCTGCGCTGGTATTGGTTGAAACAGCGGGCGTGTAACGAAGCTGGTATTGTAAAGGAGGGGTGAGTGCCGGAGCGTGAGAAACGCGTCTCACAAAAGGCTGCGCTCCCATTGGCTGAAATTATTTGCAATCAGAGTGTTAATTGGTTAGTGAAGTTTATAAGACGCGCTGGTATTGGGAGTACATTTACAAACAAAAATTTTGCAATCCGAGCTTGAAGATAGCTTGGAGAGGTGTATGTGGTATCCCGAATTTATACCTGATCCGAAAAATCTAGGTTTTCATAAGGAGCAGATGCTAAGAGGTAGACCTTATAATATGTACGGAAGCAAGAGAAAAATGTCATTTGCTGACAAAATCAAAAATTATTTCAAGAAAGACAAACCCATTAGAACTAGAGAAGGTGTAATCATTCCACTACCTAATACTCCTGCATCATTCATGATGTTTGGCAAAAGTTATCACACCTGCGTATGGTTGGAGAATTGGGTAAAGTATACCCAAGACGATGGAATCCTAGCATTTCCCCTAGATGATACCTTTAATAGTAGAATTTTGTTTAATTTGATGACCCGAATGAATGAATTACATCCCAGACCAAGGTTGACTCAGTATGAGGCTTTAGAAGAATGGGAAATTGAGGCCTTAGAGCGAGACAGACCCAGAATGGATAAGGGAGTGAGCAAATGGTACCCGAAATTGCAGTGAGATACCAAAGAGAAAAAGATGAAACAGTGGAGACAGAATATGATGGTTGAGGGACTATTTCCAATGTTTGGTATAAATGAACCCGAGAGAGGGAAAAGCACAGAGAAAAACCGACACCTAAGGTCTACAGGTTATTCGGAAGATGAATACCTGGAGGATATATTAATGAAAAATCCACCGCCATATGATGAGGAATCTAGGTCCCTGAGTTCGAAAAACCCGTTTTTCCGACACCCTAGAGAAAGAAGGGCTAGTGAAACAGATGTAGCAGGTAAAGAGGGATTTTGTAGGCCTGATACAACCTTCCCAAATTATAGGCCATTTGGTGATGAAAGACCAGGAACGACAGTCCCAACTGCCCCAAGTCTGTATCCTCCTTTAGTTCCGCAAGTAATACATGAAACACCGATTGAAAAGGCTTTACAGGAACAAGAAAAGGAAGCCTTAATTAAACAACGGAATGAACTAATTCAGAAAATATAATTGTTGAATCCCAGTCCCGAAGCTTTGACAATTCCAGTGACTATTGGTCCCGTTGTTCCTCTTTATGGGGATAGACAGGCTAGTCCAAAAACCCCAGTTATTACACCAGCTGTAGCACAACACCGAAAAGAGCCTCTCATAGTTGATGATCAGGCAAGTGAATGCGAATCTGTGGTCTCCCTGTTGGATCTGCCCATAAGGGAACCAGAGAGTAGTGTACCTTGAACGAGAACACAGACTAGTGCTAGGGAAGTCCTGATAGACACAGCTTCAGGTACTCGAAGTGCCACAGTAGTGACTCCGGAAGAAATAGATAGATGGACCAGAGAATTAGAAAAAACAACTCCCCAGCCAAAACCATTAGATATTTACAAGCTAAGAATAGAGATTGAAGAACTAATGGCTGGAAACGTGGGATTAGACAGACTGAACACTCTTAGCGAGGAAGAGTTGTTGTTCATATGCAAACGTCTTACCCGAAACACCAGAGTGTTCCATGAGAAACTAATGGACACTGCAGCTAATATGGGAATAGATGTTAGCAGATCCAAAGTATTACAAAAGCCTTTTAGAGCAGAGTTTTCAGACAAAGACCTAGAAAACATGAATGTGTCCGGGAAAAAGGTGCAGATAAGGGAATTGTTAAACCTGTTGCAGAAATGAGGAGACTTAGAAAAATGGAAAGCAGATGGGCCAAGAAAAAGGAAGACAGTAAGGCCAGGCCAAAGACTTCTGAATATATCTTAAAGGAAGTCGATAAACCAGAAACCTTGTATCCCATGACAGAAGTGCCAGGGGGAAAATATGTACATGTACCATGGTCCCGACAGGATATTGTGTCCTTTACAAATGACTTCCCAAAATTGAGAGAGAAACCGGTGGAGTGGTATAGGAAGGTCAAGAGATTTGTCAAAGTCCAAAAGTGCCTCCTGAAGGACCTAGATGGGTTCTTCGACATTGTAGTTCCTGTAGATTTATGGACAGATGTAAAATTGCAGTTGATTGGCCCAGTGAGGAGTATGAAAGAGACTCAAGAACAGGAGCTCCCTCTCCGAATGTAATGAGGCAGTATGATAAGGTAATACAATATTTGAAGGGGAAGGTGCTAGCAAAGGAAACTGATTGGACCCGCATAGATAGAACCACCCAGAATCGTGATGAAACTGTCCACTCCTATTATGAGCGACTGCTGCAGGTGTTCAAAACCTATAGTGGAATCGATAATATTGAAATGAAGGATATGACCCATTTCATTTATCGATTCGTGTTGGGATTGAGACCTGAAATCTCTCAGTGGATTAGAGATAACAAGATCTGTTGCCAGGGTAAACCTGTAGATGAGATCCTGAAGTACGCCAAGTACTGCGAAGATGAGATGGAGAATAAAAGGAAGGCCTTAAAGGAAAAGGTAATGTGGGCTCAAGTGAAATTGGTGGAACAACAAGAAAAACAGTTAAGTAAAATAAATAATAACACCCCGAATACAGGTACTGGGAGAGGAGGGAAACCCCGAGTTAAAATGAGTCGCAAAGAGGCTATGAAGAAATTTCCCTGCCACGGGTACGGTCAGATAGGGCACTGGAGAGACGAATGTCTGAATTTACAGACTGGTAATATCCCAAATAATGCTTTAAATCCACAGGTGCAGAAAGAGGGGCCCCGAAAGACCCAACAACAGGTAAAACAGAGTCAGTTGCCTCGTGCACCTAGGCCTAATTATAAGAACAAAAATCAGCAGAATGAGACAGTTGAGGTGTGGGAAGGAAGAGAGGATAGAAATGCAGCAACCTCGCAATTCCTGTTGAATGATACATTCCTCTGTGATGAACCTTACTGACGGGGCCTGAGGGGGGAGGACGAGGAGTGCGTACTTAGCGCCTCCTTGCTGGTAGACCAGTCAGGGCCATACATTGAAGGAAAGGTTGAAGGAAATGACGTCACCTTTCTGTTGGACACTGGTGCTACCCTTTCTACTGTGAGAACAGCAGACGTTCCTAACCTACCCCTCTTGGGAGAAGTAATCCAAGTAGTGGGTGTGTCAAACCAGGTAATTAGTACCCCTGTAACCGAACCAATGGAGATCTCAATAGGAAATTTTAAAGAGATGCACAGATTTGTTGTCTGTGATACTAGCCCTGTGAACTTATTGGGACGTGTTTTGCTGTGAAAAAATGAACTGCACCATCTTTTGCACACCAAAAGGCGTTGAAATCCAGACTCCAGATGAAGACGGATTGTACAAATTAATGTTGCTAAGGCCTGACTCAGAAACGAAGAAATTGACAATGCAAGCGTTACCTGAAGAACTCCAACAGACAGTGATACCAGAAGTGTGGGATTTCACTGGAAGGGATGTAGGACTGATTGCAAATGTAGACCCGATTCAAATAGCCATAAAGCCAAATGCAGTTTACCCAAATACCAAGCAGTATAAAATGAACGCAGAAGTAAAAGCCGGAGTTGCCCTCGAAATAAAAAGATTGCTAGAGGCAAACATAATACAAGAAGTAATGAGCAGTCCTTGTAATTCGCCCATAATTGGAATCAAAAAGCCTAGCGGAAAGTACAGGGTAGTGCAAGACCTGCGCAAGGTAAACAAGATCGTTGTCCCTTGCTGTCCTATTGTGCCAAACCCTGCAGTGATTTTGTATCAAATTCCATGGAATGCTGGATGGTTTACCGTCATTGACTTGTGTCACGCATTCTTTTCCATCCCATTGCATCCAAACAGCAAATTTCTTTTCTCATTTGAATTCGACAGTCATGTCTATGTCTGGAATCGTGTCCCTCAAGGGTACACAGAGAGTCAGATTCTAAAAAGATGCCTTGAATCCTTAGTCTTACCTGGAGAATCAGTTTTGGTCCAGTACATAGACGACCTCCTGGTGGCGTCTAAAAGTCGGAATGACTGTGTTACTGATACCATTGCATTGTTGAATCATCTAGGTAAAGGAGGGCATAAGGTATCGCCAGACAAATTACAGTTCTGCAAGAATTCAGTGAAATATCTGGGGCACCAGATAGAAAAAGGTATCAGGAAGGTTACTTCAGAAAGGATTAGGATAATTCGAGACATGGAATTACCCCGTACTCAAAAAGACATCAGAATGTTCCTGGGAGTGGTAGGATACTGTAGGCAGTGGATTGTGGGATCTGCAGTCTTAGCTAAACCATTGATAAAAATGACCAAGAAAGGAGCAAAGGATACAGTTGAATGGGATGATGAAAGCATGACATCCTGGATAAAATTACGAAACTGTTTGTGTTCAGCTCCTGCATTAGGAATGCCTGACTATTCAAAAGATTTTGCCTTGTTTTGTGACACACGAGACAATTGCGCACTCTCAGTTTTGACTCAAATTCATGGTCTAACTAGATGTCCGGTGGCATATTTCTCTGCTACCTTAGATCCAGTGGCTGCTGGATTGCCTGGATGTCTGAAAGCAGTAGCTGCAACTTGCACGAGTCTTGAACAAAGTGAGTCCATTGTCATGGGACATCCAGTAACTGTGTATGTTCCACATGCAGTTGTAATCCTACTGACCCGGACCAAGACTCAGTACCTCACACCTAGTCGGCTGACTAAGTATGAGAGGATTTTAGTGGGTGCTGCCAATGTAACTATCACTAGATGTAATATACTGAACCCAGCAACCCTATTACCAAATACACTGGCTGCAGAAGTCAGGGAGGAGGTTGGGCATATTTGCATTGATCTCACTGAATATAGCACAAAACCACGCCCAGATTTTAAGGAAACAGCTTTGCCCATAGAAGACATTGAATTGTTTGTGGATGGCTCATGTTTGAGACATGAGGATGGAGGCCTAAGTGCTGCCTATGCGGTGGTCACCCTAGCCAAAACAATAGAAGCATCCTACTTATTTGGAGTAAAGTCTGCACAAGTAGCCGAATTGGTTGCATTGACAAGAGCTTGTAAAAATGGGAAAAATAAGAGAGTAACCATATATACTGACAGTCAGTATGGTTACGGGGTTGTGCATGACTTCGGCCAATTGTGGCTGCAAAGAGAATTCATGACTTCCTCAGGTACCCCTATCAGAAATGGAAAAGTGGTACAGAACCTACTGGAAGCAATCCAGTTACCAAAAGAATTGGCAGTTGTCAAGTGTGCTGCTCACAAATCTGGCAATGACAATGTGACAGCTGGTAACCGTTATGCTGAGCAAATAGCCCAATATTGTGCCCGAAACAAAATGTCATTGAACATCACATTGGGGGGAGTCGGAAACAGATGCCAACTTATGGTGTTTGAGGATGTATTAACTTGGGAGGAACTGAAAGGGTTGCAACAGGCAGCAGAACCAGAAGAAAAAGCAAGATGGGAGAAAGATGATTGCCAACCAAGGGATAGAGATGGTATCATTGTCTATAGGGACGGTATGCCTGTGTTACCAGACAGTATGGTTGCTTCTATGGCAAGACTGATACATGGAGATACACACATAGGGAGAGATGCAATGGTTCGTGTTTTTAAACAAACATGGTACAATTCGAAGTTCAGGAACATTGCAGGGGCCCTTTGCCAGAGGTGCTTAACTTGTCAGCAGTTTAATCCTGGAAAGAAAACAGTGGTGTTGCCCAGTACAATTGGAAAAGCAGACGGCCCTTTTATCAGACTACAGGTTGACTTTATTCAGTTACCCATTTGCAAAGGACATAGGTATGTTCTTGTCATAGTCTGCCTATTTTCAAAAAGGGTAGAAGCTTACCCAGCCAAAAATAATGATGCCATTACTGTAGCCAAATTGTTACTAAGGGAACTGATACCTAGGTACGGTTTTCCAGTCACGGTTGAATCAGACAGAGGTGGGCATTTTGCAAATGACGTAATAACTCAGCTTTTCGAGGCATTTAAGATTACCCAAAAACTGCACTGTGCATATCATCCAGAGGCTTCTGGAGTAGTAGAACAGCTGAATGGCACTATAAAGTCAAGACTGGGAAAAATGTGTAACTCTACTGGATTGAATTGGATAGATGCTTTGCCCCTTGTCCTGATGGGACTGAGAAGCATTCCAGACCGAAAAACAGGCCTGAGTCCCCATGAGATACTAATGAGAAGAGTGATGTGGCAGGCATGGGTACCAGGACACAAACTGCTAAGTATTTCTGATGATTTGGTACTAGAATACTGCAAGCAGCTGGGTGACCAAGTGCGTTCTATCTCTCACCAGATTGGGGAAGACGCCGTCGCCAGGCCCACAACTCCAGTCCATAATTTGAAACCAGGAGACTGGGTTGTGCTTAAGAAACACACCCGAAAGAGTTGCCTAGCACCGAAGTGGCGAAAGCCGAGGCAAGTGATTCTCATCACTACAACTGCTGTGAAATGTGCAGGTGTGCCAAAGTGGATTCATGCAAGTCATACCAAAAGAGTGACTGAAAAGGAAGCCGCTGAGGCTGAAGGTTGTGCAGCTGAAGGGTCTCCAGACGATGGTCCTGAAGTAGCTGAGGACGAACAACCGAGCACCAGCCAAGACGAATGGTACCCCGCAGATGATCTGGCTCTTGATCCAATAAGAACCAGAAGATACACCTAACCTACTTAGATAGAGAGTGGGAAAGTGAGGACGAGACAGGACTAGGAAGAGAAAATCAGATTATCGAAATCCATGACAGATCTGATGAAGAAGGAGGTCAGATAGGGACAGGACATGTCATCGACACACCTCCTACAACTCCAGAAACAGAAAAGGGACAGTTAGAAATTAGGGCGGAAGTTCATGCGGAAGAAGATCAAGGGTTCGAAGTGCATGAACAGGATCAGATAGAAATAGACGAACGTGTTCAGGAAACAGAACTTGAAACAAACGAAAGTCAAAATCAGCATACACCGTGACCTGAACCAGGCCAGTTTAGCAACCAGGCAAAAGAAACTGTAGTAAGACCTGGGACTAGTCAGACAGGAAGAGAAAACGGAAGTGTCGAAATAGCTGTGCCTCAACTGAATGAAAACAAAAGAGCTTGGGAAGAAAGCCAAATTACAGTGCCAGTTAAAAGACTTAAAAAGAAGAAAAATGAACCAAGATTCATAAAAAGACTGAAACTGAGGTTGAAAACTGTGGAAGAAAAGCTAGAAGACAGAAAGAGGGCTGCCAGTGAAAAGGAAAGGACTGGAGTCAAGCCTAAAAGAAGAAGTGACAGAATAAAAAGACAAAACGAAAAATATCGGAGTCCTGAATGGACTTACCTAGTACTAGAGGAATTTGAAGACCTTGAGATAAGTGACGAGAGTGACGAAGAATCGATTGCTGATCAGGGTTCCGAAGAAGACCCCACACTAAAAATTTAACCTGCGTAAGCCACCTGTGTAAAGTTACAAAGAGGGGTTGAAAAACTTCTTCTAAGCCAAAAATGTCTGATTCAAATGTGAATGGAAGACCTAGACAGAATTGCTGTAAAACATGCTGTAAAATATACTTATGTAGTGGAGCAATAGTACTGATAGTATGGATAGGACTAACAGTCTTAATACCTTTCATGATAAGCAAAGATTCTAACCTGTACCCTACTAAAATAGTGACGAAAGACTGAGATGTTTTGCCGACAGAAGAAACACCACAAAGTGTAGAAAGACGTGAGAAAACCTCTAGCCTTAAACAGACAAAAATGGACTTAGATGCATCAGATGAGGGAAGACTACATCATCACAGAATCAAAAACAGAACACACTTAAATGTATTTGCAAATCTTTTAGTTCACTATGTAGAAGCTATGGAAATAGAAGACTGTTATGCGTGCATGAAGCTACCCACTTCTGTAGCTGAAGGTGTGACCTATCATCATTTACCCCTAACCTATGGAATTTCCTGTAGCATTTTAGCAAGCCTCTTCTATAGAGGAACTTTACAGTATTACTATTACTGACGTAATATTTTGTGAACTTCCTATTCAAGGAAACCTGAACATTGTACATACCAAGAGCGATGTGACTCGTTATATGGGAGAATACTTTCTGACTATAGGTGACATAGACTTAGGTGAAGCACATAGAAATAACTTGACCTGTTTATTACATGAACAAGAGAAACTGTTTTTAAATATGCCAGAAAAGAGAAGGGAGAGTTTCCAAAGAAAGGCCAATGACAAAAGACAGAAAACTCCTAAATGGGCAGAAAACATGGAAGGCACCTCAAATGGTGAAGCTAATGCTGCACTGTTGCTGGACTTCGAAAGAAAAGGGAAACTCTGTCTTCATAGAGAAAAGATTAGTTATTATAATAATATATTCATCGGTTCCAGTGAATGCGAACACAATTACAAGGTAATTGGAGGTTGGGGTTTCAAAAATGGGTCAGAACCTGTGTTTCCCGGAATTTATTATATATGTGGAAACAAGGCTTATTTCAAATTGCCAGATCACTGGTATGGAAGCTGCTATTTTGGCATTGTCTTCCCGAAAATATACCATGTGAATGACGCCGCTGGAAGCAATGAAATACTAATGGTTTAGTGCGTAGTAGAAGAGAAAGTGTAGGAGAAATTATAGGTGATATATTTAGTGCATTGATACCTGGAGTGGAAGTGGTTCTGAACACACACCGAATTTGCAAATTGGCTACAGTGGTGGATCGGTTATCTACTGACACTGCTGCTGGTTTCCTGCTGGTCAATACTGAACTGGTTGCGATCAGATCAATGGTTTTACAAAATAGACTTGCTCTTGATACCTTATTGGTAAAAGAGGGCGGAGTCTGTAGAATGTTGAAAGCGCAACATTGTTGCACTTACATTCCAGATAAAAGTGTTGAAATTAAGAAATATGTGAGGAACATAACTAATTTGGAAAAATAACTCAAACCCCTGGAGGTTGACAGTGCCTGGAAGAGACTAACTGATGGTCTCTCCTCTGTAGGTAGTTGGATTTCTAACATAGGTAAAAGTCTTGTGAGTAAAATACTGATGCCAATAGCAGGGATTAGTTTAATTGTGCTAATAATAATAATTTGTTGCAAATGCCAGAAATGCAAAAAGAAGTATGCTGTGAACAAGAGAGGAGTGAAAAGGAGTATTGATGAACTCGAATTAGAAGAGCTGAGAAATCAAATTTATAAGAAAGCAAAGAATTTCCATCCTAATAAGGATGCAGAAAAAAGGCTCAACAACAAGTTTGTTGAGATCGAGATGGATGAGATATGAAAGAGAAAGTTGGCACCTGGTTCCATTAATAGTGATGATAGTAAATATCATCAAAGAGGGGATTGATGGAGCAAGGATTCGCACGTTACGCGACTTCCTTGAATTCAAACCCCTCGCATAAACATTAATAAAGTAATCAATCTGTTTCGTTTATTAATTTCGCACTTTTACATTACACGCGGGTGTCCCAGAGACGCTTGCCTATGTGTTTATTAATCCTAACTACGCTTGCAACTGCCATGGTCGCTGCTATGCGGGATTTCAGTCTGCGCATGCGTCGATCATACCCATGTGATGTGACGCACTCGTAGTTCTGGAGGGATTTTTCGCTCATGCGCAGTATTGCTAATATGGCCGCTTTGTTTTTAACATGCTCTCTGCTTGGCACAGCCGCTCTGGCTCAGCTGTTTATTTCTGCTTAACTCCTAATGCTATAGATATTATAAAGTAAGGGGTGCAGTGAAGCTAATCATGGTATACAGTGTATTCATTTTTTCTGTGTTTCTAAATTCTTTCCGCGTACTTTTCATGTGACACACTTTGGGGGCCTGCGAGCTGTGCGCCACTCCATCTTGGAAGCCCATGTCACCCTAACCACGTGACGAGGGAGAAAACGAATTGCGCAGGAGTGGAACTAAGCCAGCTGGCTGCCGAAGCTCAGATGCTCCTGGGAAAGCGACCTCTGCTCCAGGAGAAGACTTCGACTTGTACCTGAAATGTTACATTTTATGATAATGTTTGTGTGCCCTATTGTTTCGGCACTCTTATGCCATGGGAACTGGGATGTAAGGGGTGGGTTCAAAATATTACTTATTAATTATGAGAATACCAAATTCTAGGTGGTGACAATGACCTAACCACCTCTCTTGTCCAATCCAAAGTTGTGGATCCTTTCATTTGCAACATTTGTGGGTGGTCCACTGACCCGAAAACAGTATAACTAGTCTAGTTTTAGCTAGAGAAATTGTATGACTTGTCCGAATAGCCGACCTGTCACTGACCCTACGAACTCTATAGGTGATTGATACAGAGAGCTGCGGAGCACTCTGTCCGTAATTTACACAACCTTAGTCTGGGGTGGAGGAACTTTTTAAGTGCTGGCGAAGCACTTTGCTGGGAGATTCGAGAACCCAATTGGGTTATTGGCAGATTCCTTGCAGAGAGGGCGTAGCACAGGCATTGCATCCGAAGCTGCAGGTGTTGGTCGTACCCTTCCGTGAGCCCAGTCCTGATCCAATCCTGGGGTGATCCTGTCCTGATTGTCCATGAGCTGTACCTGCTTGCCTACTGGCATTCCAAGTCCTTGAGGGTCCTTTCCCGCTTTTCCCAACTGACCCGTGGCCAGGGTTAGTCGTCATTCTGTCCTAGGTAAATATAAATATATGTGAGTGTTCGTCCATCTAATTCTTTCTCTCCTATTTTCCTAATAAAGCAATCTTGCCTGTAATTTATCTTTGACCTTTAAACTCTGACGAAAATATTCGTTTAGCATATTCCTTATCGCTCCCCTTTCCTTACTTTAATGCTGAATTGTTCGCATATTTAGTATGTTCCACTGTTACCCTTCCTATAGAAGTTGCACTTATTCTGAAGCACAAACCTTTCAGTTTATTCCAATTAGCAATTAGTAGTATGTTCCTTTGTTCTTACCTATCCTTTAGTGATGAAATAGCATGTCCCTCTCAATTATATCCTTCTAAATATTAATGATTCTCACTCAGATTCATAGTTATATTGTGTTTTTGATCTTGGTTATAGAAGTTCTCATTTGTGTACATTTCATTCTCATGGCATAGAAAACCTTTTATGATTTAGATAAAACTTTTAAAACTTCCTGTGTTTGTGGCTATTACGAGGTTATATACAAATATAAATGTATGTGATATTATTGTTATCTGCCTAATCTTAAATTTATCTCCTGATCCATTGTGATCAGAGGTACCTGTTCTCGAGGATTGGTAAGTCAGGTACACATGAAATATATAGAAAGTCAGAACCCCGAATTACTGATAGCGCTGTGAAGGTTACCTGATTCACGAAAATTTATTGATGGGCCCAATAAGCATATATATTTTGGTAAATAAGGATCGGGTGACCTGCGCGCTCTATCACCACCACATCACTCACAGTCACCACCACATCACTCAGGAACACCACCACATCGCTCTGGGACACCACCACATCACTCACAGATACCACCTCATCACTAAAGAACACCACCACATCACTCAGAAACATCACCACATCACTCACAGACACCACCACATCACTAAGGAACACCACCACATCACTCAGAAACATCACCACATCACTCAGGGACACCACCACATCACTCTGGCACATCACCATATCACCCTGGGACACCACCACATCTCTCTGGGACACCACCACATCACTCTGGGACACCACCACATCACTCAGGGACACCACCATATCACTCTGGGACACCACCACATCACTCTGGGACACCACCACATCACTCTGGGACACCACCACCACATCACTCTGGAACACCACCACATCACTCAGGGGCACCACCACATCACTCTTGGACACCACCACATCACTCTGGTACACCACCACATCACTCTGGGACACCACCACATCACTCTGGGACACCACCACATCACTCTGGGACACCACCACATCACTCTGGGACACCACCACATCACTCTGGGACACCACCGCATCACTCTGGGACACCACTGCATCACTCAGGGACACCACCACATCACTCAGGGACACCACCACATCACTCAGGGGCACCACCACATCACTCGGGGACACCACCACATCACTCGGGGACACCACCACATCACTCTGGGACACCACCACATCACTCTGGGACACCACCACATCACTCTAATACACCACCACATCACTCAGCCCAACCACATCATCACTCAGCACCACAACAGCATCACTCAGCAACACAACAGCACTGTCCTTGCTTGCTACCAACAAGCATTGCCATAGCCAATAGGACTAGCATTAGGAAAGTGTAAGCTTTTGGCTTTGTGAATAACAATGCTATTAGTTTATATATGGTCAAAGCCAACACATATTAAAAAAATAGTCATTTACAATACCAATAGCTCACACTTCCCTAATGCGAGACCTATTGCATTGCAAATGCTTGTTGTTTTTAGCTTTTTTTCGTCACTATATTACCATTTGGGGGCGGTCTTTTTGGCCTCTTTCTATTCAGTCACCCCCACCAGTAGTAGTTTTAGTAACCCTTGTTTTGACTGCCTGTTCTGCCTTCTTCCCCAACTGTAGAGGAGAAAGTGGACCTGGGTCTACCAGGTGCTGATGTAACTTCTCATTTTAACACTTACTCAGTAGATGCTCTTTCGTGATTAAATTGTAAAGCCCTTCATAGTCATCCACTTTGTTACCCGTTAACCAACCACCTAGTGTTTTCATTGAAATTGTCAACAAATTACACCCAGGACTGGCTCCAGATTTTTTGAGTCTCCCTGAATGTTATTCTGTATTCTTCAGTGAAGAGCCCAAAGCCCTCGATCAGGGCAACCGTCTTGAGGTTATAGGACTCAGCATCTTTCTTATTCAATGCCAGGAGTCTATCCCTGCATTTTCCTGAGAATAATTCCCTCAAGAGAGAACCCCATTTTTTTCTGGCTACTTTCCTAGCTAAAAGAGTATATGATGGATTGAATGCTGAACAAATCAAACATTCACCCCCAGTCACAGATCTGAGTTAAATCCATGATTTGTTTGCTCACCACCATGGACCCAGCCACATGCAAATCAGCGTTTATGCTGCTTCCCATGGGAACAGTCCAGCTCGAACTGCCTGGGCAGGTCCTCCCTGGACTGGAAACAAGCATCCTGGGATCTGTTTCAGGGTATCACCCCATATCAGCCAGGCTAGCTTGTATCCAGTGGCACAGTGAGCACGGGACCCACATTTGGGCAACAAAAGCAAAAATAACAGATGATGGACGTAATGCTGAACAAATAAAGCATTCACCCCAGTCACAGATCCAGGTTTAATTCATTTTTTTGCTCACCATCCACCCCAGTTTGGACCCTGACAAATGGAAACCAGCATTGATCCTGCTCCCCATTGGACCAGTCCAGCCCGAACTGCCAGGCCAGGTCCTCCTTGGACGAGAAACAAGCATCCTAGAATTTGTTTTGGGTTATCACCCCTCCTCAGCCAGGCTAGCTTAAATGCAGTCGCACAGTGAGCACGAGACAGCACATCAACTAACTGGACTTAGTGACATCCATGCCTTTGTTGTGTAGGGGGGTGATGGCATCCCCCACTATCTGGAGAAGCCTGTGCTGCACATCACAGGCGACATTGCCTTTGAAGCTTCCCGCTCTGGAAGACCATTTCAGCCTGGAGGAGGTGTGAAGTACCTCCGCCCAGAGCAGGTTTTGTTTCCCGCCTCTAAGAGCGCAGGCTCTAACCCCATGAGGTCAGAAACATATCTGGTGGGGGCAGGCTGGCTATGACTAGTAAGAGACCCCACCAGCGCTTGGTAGATTTTTAGTGGACCCTCCAAAGGGGATCCTGTGTGCATTTATTAATAAATCTAACACTGGCATCATTGAGGATTTATTAAGACAGGATTGTTGCTACCGAACAACTTAGGGTACAGTGAAACCATCATGGAGCTAGGAAATGTGTAATGGCAAGTATCCAGTCCATGAACTCTCTATGGCTTCCCTGTGCACTTACAATATCCAAGAATGGCTCAGATATTGCAGGGCCATATCTGCTCTTGTAGCTGTGTCCACACATATAGTGCACCCTGCCTTAGAGCTGTAAGGTTTGCTTAGGGGTGGCTTACCTATACCTCAGTGTATGGGGCCATGACACACAGGCCTGTGTGCCATGTAGACTCTACGGTTTTCTCAGCACCAAGACACACAGCCTGCAATGGCAGGGTGTCTGATCTTGGTGAGGGGTCTCTGGGGTGGCGCAATTCTTGCTGCAGCCCCAGTGGACCCTCTTCAGTACCCATGCCCTAGGTACCAGGGGTACCACTTACCAGGGACTTACGAGGTGGCTGAAGGTTTGCCAATCGTGGTATAGTTTTGGAAAAGAGATCTGGCTCTGAGAACCTGGTTATCAGGGACCCAGTGTACTTAAGGTTCGAAATCACATCAGGCGTCAAGCAAAAAGTTGGGGCTAACCATGTCAAAAGAGGCACTTTCCTACAGTCAGTGTGTTAGTGAATGCATCAGTGTGTCCATGAGTGTCCCTGTATATGTATGAGTGTGTCCTGGGGTGATTAAGTGTATGTACCTTGAGTGTCTGAGTAATTCAGTAAATGCATCAGTGTGTGTTTAGCTGCCTCAGTATATGTCTGTGTGTGTCCTGCAGTGTTTGTGTGTATAAATGAGTATCTGAGTGAGTCAATGAGTGCATCAATTTGTGCTTGGGTGTCTTCGTATATGTATGAGTGTGTCTCGGGGTGTCTGAGTGTATCTATGAGTGAGTGTCTGAGTGACTCAGTTATTGGTATCGTTATTGACATTTCTAGAGCGCTACTGCTAGCCGAAGGTGTTCTGGTGCTGTATGAAGTCCTGCCGAAGACTAAAGGTAGAACAACAATATTAATTAACGAAAAGCCATGTTTCAATATGTTTTTCTAAAGGCAAGTAAATTAGTCATACTCCTGAGATGTACTTGAAGGCCATTCCATGCCTTGGCAGCATTGGCTACAAAGCTTCTGCCCCCCATCTAGCTTTTGTCACCAATGGCACCATCACCAGTTTTGCATCTGATGACCTCAATGATCTTTTCGGTGCATACCAGCGTAATCACTGTTGCAGGTAGTCTGGCCCTTTTCCATGAAGGGCTTCGAAGACTAAGCATAACGCTTTGAATCGGGTGCGCTTTCTAACCGGCAGCCAGTGGAGTTTTTTTAATCTCAGCCGAGATAGAGACGTTTTTGGGTATGCCCGTCATGAGTCCCGCCGCCGCATTCTGCAGGATCTGTAATGTGTTCATCAGTCCTTCCTGGATATTAAGATATAGGCTGTTACAATAGTCCAATCTGGACATTGTTAACACTGGGATGACTGTTTTTTGGGTGTCTTTGGGAGCAGTGGAATTATTTTCCTACAGGATCTCAGGATATAGGAAGTCTGTGACGCCACTGTGTCCACCTGGTCCCTAAAGCTAAGATTGTTATCAATCCACACTCCCAGGTTTTTCACTTTCCTTCTGGGAGTATGAAGGGGGCCCAAAGTGTCCGGTCAGCAGTCAGAGGTCCAAAAGTTGGGGTTGCTGACAAACAGCATAACCTCGTTTTACCTGAGTTGAGTTTTAGGCAATTTTGTGCCATCCAGACCCCTACGGCATTCATACAATCCTGGAGCCGGGCTCAGTTCTCAGAAGCACATCAGGCCATATGGACACCACAATTTGGGTGTCGACCACATAGGAAGTCAGACTGAAGCCAAAGAATTCAATTAGGGGTGCCAACGAGGACACATAAATGTTAAAGAGTGTCGAACTCAATGAAGACCCTTGCGACACTCCACAGGGTAGTGAGAATGAATCAGCCTTTTATTCACCCAGGGCTACCATTTGAGTTCTGTTGGAGAGAAAAGAATTGAGAAGTTTCCAGGCGGTACCCCGGACTCCAATCTCGTACAATCGGTCCATCAGCAAAGCATGATGGACCGCATTAAAGGCTCCTGAGAGATCCAGCATAATCAATGAAGCCTTTCCTCCCTGATCCAAAATAGTCCTAATCTCCTCCGTGGATTTGAGGAGCGCGGTCTCCGTGCAATTCCCCTCTCTGAATCCATACTGGGTTAGGTTTAGCGCCTGTGATTCTTGTACAAACATCTTGAGTTGCGTGTTCATGTTTCTCTCTATGATTTTTGCTGCAAGTGGTAGTCTAGATATGGGCCTGAAGTTATTTGGGTCTTTAGCATCCAGGCTAGTTTTTTTTAGCGGGGGCAGAATGGATGCCTGTTTCCAATCTCTGGGAAAGTAACCCTCTAAATACATTGAATTTGTGATAGAGGTCAGAGTACGTGATACTGGCTCATCTGCCAGTTTTACTATGGATACAGGGCAGGGATCGTACGAGGAGCCTGATTTCTCTTTCATAAGAAGATTGAAAGTGTCTGCGACTGTTAAAGGGGCAAGTCTGTTAAATAAAAAGACCTTATTTTCATCTATATTGGTGCTAATCATCTGATCAGTAGTATTCTTGGTAGTTGAGTTCGAGAAAGTAAAGAAAAAAATAGCGTTGACTTTCTCAAAGAAGAACTTTGCTACCTTGTTACACAGTTCTTGGCTAGCCGGGATGGTGGGAACGATTGGGTGGGCCAGGGTAGTGACAGTTTTCAAGAGTTATTTTGGCAAACTTTTAGCAGAATTGATTTTCTTGGTGAAACACTCTCATTTGGTTTTTTGAAGCAACTGTTTATACTGTGCAAGACTCAACTTACATTCCTTTTTTCCTTATCATTGTGTTCCTTCCTCCAGTTTCTTTCCGGATGCTTAAATAGCAATGCATCAGTGTATTTGCCTGGCTGTATTAGAATATGTAGGAGTGTGTCCTGGGGTGTCTGAGTCTATGTGTGTGTGAGTGTCTGAGTATGTCAATGAATCTATCATTGTGTATTTGGTTGTGTCAGTACAGTTATGAATGTGTCTTATGGTGTCTGAGTCTATGTATGAGGGAGTATGTGAGTGATTCAGTGAATGCATCCATGTATTTCCTTGGCTGTTTATCAGTATATGCATTAGTGTGTCCTGGGGTATTTGAGTGTAGGTATGACAAGAGTTTCTGAGTGACTCAGTGAATGCATCAGTGTGTGCTTGGCTGTCCCAGTATATGTATGAATGTGTCATGGAGTATTTGAGTGTATGTATGAGTGAGTGTCTGAGTTAGTCACTAATTGCATCAGTGAGTGCTAGAGTGTCTCAGTATATGTATGAGCGAGTCCTGGGGTGACTTAGTGTATGCATGACTGAGTGTCGGACTGAATCAGTGAATTAATTAGTGTATTTGCTTCACTGTGTCATATGTATGAGTGTGTTGTGGGACATTTAAGAGGATGTATGAGTGAGCATGTGAGTATGTAGTGAATGTATCTGTATTTTTGGTTGTGTCAGTATATGAATGAGCATGTCCTGTGGTGTCTGAGTATAAGTATGAGTGAGCGTCTGAGTGCGCCAGTGAATGCATAAGTGTGTGCTTGAGTGTCCCAGTATATGTATGAGTGTGTCCTGGTGTGTTTGAGTATATGTGCGAGTAGTTTCTGAGTGACTCAGTGAATGCATCAGTGTGTGCTTGGCTGTCCCAGTATATGTATGAGTGTGTCCTGCATGTCTGAGTGTATGTATATGTGTGTGTCTGAGTGAGTAGTGATTACATCAATGTGTGCATGGGTGTCTCAGTATATGTATAAGTGTGTCCTGTGGTGTCAAATGGTATTCATATGTGAGTGTCTGAGTGAAATAGTGAATGCATTAGTTTATTTGCTTGGCTGTGTCAGCATATGTATGAGTGTGTCCAGGGGTGTTTCAGTGTATGTATCACTGAGTATCTGAGCATGTCAGTGCATGTATCAGTGGGAATGTAGGTGTGTCAATATATGTATGATTGAAACCCAGGGTGTCTGAGTGTACATATTAGTGAGTGTCTAAGTATGTCAATGAATGTGTTAGAGTGTCTTTATTGAAGTCTGTATATGTATGGTTATGTTCCAGGATACTTCAGTGTATTTATCAGTGAGTGTCTGAGTGAGTTAGTGAATGCAACAGTGTATTTACTTGACTGTGTTATTATATGTATGAGTGTGTCCAGGGTGTCTGGGTGTAAGCATCAGTGAGTGTGTAAGTGACTCAGTAACTGTATCAGTGTGTGTGTGTGTGTGTGTGTGTGTGTGTGTGTGTGTGTGTGTTTAGGTATGTAAGTATATGTATGAGTGTGTGGGAGGGTATATGAGCGTATGCCTTGGTGTTTCAGTGTATACAACAGTGTCTACCTGGATATATGACTGTATGCATCAGTGTGTGCCTAGATGTGATACTCTATGCATCAGTCTCTGCCTGGGTGTTTTAGTATATGAATTAGTGTGTACCTGGGTGGGTGAGCGTATGCAGGAGGGTGGTACTTGGTGTGCATGTCTATGTTTCATTCAGTGTGGGTGTGGCAGTGCATACATAAGTGTGAGGTTGGGTATACCAATGTATACCATCATTGTGTACACGGATTTATGAAGCAAAGTCTGCCTTCCTATCCTATTGGATGTATTATAAAGTGTAAAGATGTAATTAGTCACCTACATTACTCCAATACATGGTTCCATTGACCTGTGGTAAAAGATTGAAAACATAAATATAACTTTACGTGTTATACATTTGGATAGCAAAGTTTACGTTTCTGCAATTGAAATGTTCATGTAAAGGAGCAAGATGGCGGCCGCTTGAGTGGCCGGTGCAGCACAGCAATGAGGACGCGGACTGAAACTCACCCGGGACCAAGCAACATACATGGGGAATCTACCCGCCTGAACGTCTAAAGCATTATATTATATGCAAAAAACCACGGGTGAATAATATTTGCGGAAAACATTTACCGGCTTTCGGAGGTCCGGGGGGGATGCTGACTCTCACCTGCGTCGTGGTGGCGAGGCTGATACTGAGGGCGATCCGGCTGACTCTGAGGTCTCTCGCCGTCACTTTCGCCTTCCATGCTGCAGCGACGGCTGCAGCTGCTGCGGAGAGGCGGAGTCAGCTGCGGAGTCAAGCGCGGAGTCGGCTGTGGAGGAGAGGCCTGACACAGAGCTGCAGGAGCAGTTGGAGAAGCGCCGACCTACGCCAGCAGCCGGAGCAGAGGCGAACGAGACCGAGGGGCTGCGGCAGCGGAAGCAAAGTGAGCGGAGCAGCGCTCTGTGATCGCAGCCAGGTCTGTCAAGCGGCGAAGCACCATAAGCAGAGCACATTGTTTAGAATGGCGCCGAAAGTCAATCAGGGGTCTAAATCAACGCAGAGAAAAATAATGTTAAAGGAGGAAGCTGGTAATGCAGCCCCAGACAACTCATGCGGCGATGAAACCATCCTACCTGACGTGCAGCAAAAAAAACGACAACAAGGGGCCCCCAAGACCCGGCTGGCGACAGCATCAGTTTTGGACCTTCTGGTAAAAGCGGGTAAGGAGAAGGGGGTAAAGATACAGGCGAATGTAAAACACCTGATATTAGAAATGAATTGAGCCAGCCATGTTCCCCCATGACCCAAATACCAACACCAACACCAGGAACATTAACTGAGATTACCGAGATAAATTAAATTGAGGCTGTGACGGTGGCAGAGGGGTTAAATCCAGCTCATATACCAAGTAAAAACGATGATGCTATAAATGTGGCCCAGGAGCTGGATGCAGACACTCAACACACTAGGGAAGTCACCATTAACGCAGATGGAGAATTAACTGACCCCTTAATCCCCCCTATTACTAAAGATGAAACTATACCAAACGGCGCTATAGGGGGAGGTGGAGGCGATAAAGAAAACAACCCTAGTGAGGAATTTTTTTCAGTCTCTGACGGAGGTGAATGGTCTGAGGATGAGGAGGAACGTAGCTCCTGTGTGGAGACGGACACCGATTTGGAGGATAATATCCCGACCACAGCCATGAGGAAAAAAAAAGCTGACTGGGGTCAAGAGATGGAACACCAGGAGCATCACGAGCTTACCTGGGATCACTCCTCAGCGCAGCAGCTACTAGGAAGCCCCCATCTGGAACAAGCTCAAATGTCACTACTTGAGACAATTCATCAGGAGATATTAGCACATCGCGAGGAGACACGTCAAGACAGCCTAAAATCACAGGCTGCTATAAGGAAAATGCAGGGGGTAGTGAGAAAGCTCTCTAAGGCATGCGCCACCACTGGGGACAGAGTGTCAAATCTAGAGGAGAGGGTGGTCGCAACAGAGACTGAGATGGCAGCTGCTACGGTTAAAGTTGAGGCCCAATGCTCCCAAGTTATAGACATACAATGGAAGCTGGAGGAGATGGAGAATCGGCTCCGAAGGAATAACCTTAGAGTCCCAGGAATTCCTGAGGGAAGAGAAGGGTCAGACATCCGAGTATACATTGTGAAACTTTTCCAACAGGCTTTCCCTGAACTGCCCGGATGGGATTGGACGAAAGAGATACAGAGAGTCCACCGTACTCCCTTCAAAATAAGAAGAAATGCTAAAGAAGGAGATAAACCTAGGGCAGTGTTGATTTTTCTGGGTAACTTTGTGCTCCGACAGGCAATCTCGGAAAAGGCAAGACCGGATGCAAAGAAAAACTGCGATGGTGTTTCTTTCTTTGTCCGCCCTGATTTCTGCCATGTGACGGTGGAAAAACGCTGGCGGTTAAGAGGGCTAATAAAGCCCTTTCAAGATAGGCAACTTCAAGCTTACCTAATAAACCCAGCCCAGCTGAAGGTTATCAATGAAGGGAAAACACTATATATGCCTCGTCTGGGGGATGTAATCGCAACCTGTGTGCTTACACTTTCTCATCTATTATTGTATGGTGTTTGACGGCAACACCGCCCCTGAGAGCACCCATCCTCAGTAAATACTCACTCACAAGATTGGTTTTACCAAGTGCTGTGCACCTTCCTCATTGTTTTATTAAAACACTATATTTCTCATCTGAGATTAAGGCCAAAGAATATTTGTATAGCCTTGATAAATAGTAAATGTTCAGAATGGGAAAAAATGTAATGTTTAAAGTCCTCATGTGGGGCAAGCTTGGATAGGCGGTGCTTAAGTTGGTCTTTTCATAATTTTGGTATTTGTTCTCTTTTCCGGGTGTAACTTTACTGTAACTAAATAACAGTATTTTGGTATCCTCATTCGCAACTGCATGACCATCACATGCACAAACTAGTGTTGTGCGCCTCACAGTGTGGGAGGGTGTGTTGGGTGGACAGGGAGGGGGGTGGTTGGGGGAAGAGGAGTTTGGGAGGGGTGGGGGGCTTGTGGGGGGTGGAAAAATTAAAAAAGACATAAAATGGAGTTCAGAATGCATTGTTATGGTCGAGATCATATTAGGACATAGGAACCAGTTGAATCAATCGAAAGATAATACCAAATCTAAGAGGCAGAAGATGATGATAGGTCAAATTAAAAATAAAAATGTCAGACATTAAAATATGTACATTGAATGTCGGGGGGCTGAACGACTGGAGGAAAAGACAAAGAATGACCCATTTTGTCAAATTTAATAAAATTGATGTGTTATGCATCCAAGAAACGCACCTCCCCTGGGCAAAACTAAACCTTCTGTCAATGAATGGATTTGATTTGGTTGCTTGCTCATTACAAACCTCAACAGTCAGAGGGGTGGCTATTCTGATAAAGAAAACTTTGGGGGGGGTCAAGAAGGTAAGAGCTGATAGCTATGGCAGATGGGTGATCGCCGAGCTGGAGTTAGGATTTACCATCTGTGTAATTTATGGCTCGAATGGTGACGACCCAGAGATCTTTGATTTGCTGGAGATCGAACTTGCAGGTTGGGCGGTACCTATAATAATATGTGGAGATCTAAATATTTCTGCTAGCTGGGAGAGTAATGTAAAATATATTGGTCGAAAACCACGAGTCTACAGGGCAATCAAATCCTTGAAAGAATCAATAGACTTAGTGGATATTTGGGGTGTCAAGGAGCCTAATAATTCTGGCTTTACATATTTCTCAAATCCTGCTCAGAAGCATTCTAAACTGGACTATTTTTTTATCTCTACATCAGAGATTAATAAAGTAACTATTACTAAACTACCAAGAATGCTGTCTGATCATAACCCCTTAGTAATAACCTATCAGAGGAGCTACCGTAGAACAACTAGACCTCCATGGTCTTTTGAGAGGAGATTACTGGAGGATGCCAGATTTGTTGCCCATATCAAGAGCTGGGCAGAAGACTTCTTCTCGGCCAATAGATACAGCGCCTCCAGAAACATAGTGTGGGACTGCTTTAAAGCGGCTCTGAGGGGGGAAACTATTAGCTATTCGATTAAATTAAGAAATGATGACAGAAGAGCAGAATCAAAATTACTAGATAGACTCATGAATATAGAGGAAGAGTACGTGAAGGTCATTGCATCAGGGGGAGACGGCAGTGGCAGTCATAAAGCACTTATGGCAATTAAAGCAGATCTCCAGAAAATCTCCACTCAGAAGGCGATGGGCGAATACCAGGCTACAAGAGCCAATCGATATGAAACTGGTGAACACGCCGGTAGAGCCTTGGCCCTGCGACTTCGGCAGGAACGGTCCAAAAACACCATAAAGAAGATAGAAGAAAGGGGCAGACAATATACAGAAACCACAGATATCCTGCGTGTCTTTAGAGACTTTTATAAAAAGTTATACGATGAAGAAATAATAATCGGGGGCGATATATGAATTTAGAAGACTCTGGTCCTTGTCTTGATCCCTCTCTTCAAGAGGAATTGGATAAAGACATTACCGAATTGGAAGTTAAAACTGCCCTACAGGAGTTAGCTCCAGGGAAGGCTGCTGGCCCGGATGGCCTCCCCCTGGAGGTATACAAATGTATTGAATCCGAAATCATAACCCTATTAGTGGATCTTTTTAACGGGATAGTATATAAGGGAGAAACCCCGGAATCTTGGAAAGAGACAAACATCATTATCTTTCACATGTAAGGGAAAGGGGGTAGCGGAACAGTCTTGTTACCAATCTGGTATTGAGATGGAGTGATGGGTAGCTCACAATCCTCGAGCTCGGCGTTCTAGATGGTCGGGCCGCGGCAGCGCAGCAGGTCCCGAGGAGGTCGTAGGTGGTAACGGGCCGCGGCAGCGCCAGCAGGTCCCGACGAGGATGAAGGTTGCAACGGGCCGCGGCAGCGCCAGCAGGTCCCGACGACGAGGAAGGTTGCAGAAGTCCGCGGCAGCGCCAGCAGGCAGGACGATGGTTCACAAGGCAGGGCTGCGGCAGCGCCAGCAGTCCGTCAAGGATGAGTTCTTCAAGGTGTCTCTCGACTCCAGGATACAACTGCCTTCCTGCTCTGGAGCTGCCCCAGTTATAGGTCTGGCGCCCTTTGATGTCCGGACCCTCGCACTTGGAGGTCGGGAGGTCCAGGATGAGGGAGTCCAGACACCCAGCAGGGGGGTGGAGCCAGCGCCCGGGGAGGCTGGGGCGATCGGCACCTGGCGGGGGAGAGCCATCAACGCTCCTCTCTCCCATTGACCTGCCAAGTGGTCCGTTCACCTCCTGGGTGGATGGTGGTGCTGGGCTGTCGGGGCCTGGCCAGGCCCAGGGTTGGGGTCGAGCTGAGGCCACGCGGCCTCGTGGTGCAGTGCCCAAGATGGCGGCTGGGCCCGGGCAATGGTGCTGACAACGGCCCGGGCCAGTGATACAGAGATGTCCGGGAGCAGGCGTCCCGTAGGGGACGGGTTACGGGTCGCTTCTGTGGGTCATTGGGGTTTTCCTCCGGGTAGCACCTGGAGGGCCGGTGTCCGGGTTCTGTTATGCGGGGAGGGAGCAAGCCCTTTCTGGGGCCTGTCCAAAATACTCCAAAATATGGGCCTCTAGAATGGGCAGGATTATTGGCGGTCTTGTCTCTCCGTGGTAGCATGGGTTTGTCCCCGGACGAGGCACTACTGATCATACAAGCAGAGCAATAGCTATATTTGACGCCCATGCTGCCACGGGGGGGGGGGGAGTCGCCATGATCCTGCTCGACGCGGAGAAGGCTTTCGACCGCGTGGTTTGGAGCTATCTGTGAAACATCCTGATAGGGAGAGGTTTTGGGCAAAAAATTATCGAAGCTCTGAAAGCTATGTATCTTAATCCCGTGGCAAGAGTTACGGTCATGGGCGAGAAATCAGATACCTTCAACATTAAAAGAGGAACCCGGCAAGGATGCCCATGCTCCCCAATCCTTTTCTCCCTATATATAGACCCACTCATTCAGGCAATTCTGGGATGCACTAGGTTAAAACCGGTGATAATAAATGGGTTTGAAAATAAAATATTAGCCTATGCGGACGATTTGGCCGTATTTACTGATGATCCCCAACAAGCAATGTCAACTTTGGTCGATTTGACAAAACAATTTGGTTCCAATTCAGGCTATCTATTGAACGAAGCAAAGACCCAGATAATTTGCACAGGAAATATAGTAAAGGCAGATTCCAGATATGTGGAAACAGCAGTATATCTGGGGGTTACAATTAACGCTGCTGTAGAGAAAATAGTGGAAGGTAATTATTTACCACTTATAAAATCAATAGAGACTGACCTAAAAAGATGGGATGGACTGCACCTCTCTTTGATTGGTAGGATAAATGCAGTCAAGATGTCAATGTTTCCGAAGCTATTATATCTTTTTAGGGCCATACCACTATTTATTGAGGAAAAAATAATGTCAAAACTGGAATCTGTCTTCATCAAATTTATTTGGCAATATGCCAAAGTAAGAAGGTCAACAAGTCTTCTATCTCTCCCGCGGGAAAGGGGGGGCCTGGATCTCCCCAACTTAAGGTTATACCACTGGACCTGTCTTTTAATACAAATGACAACACTTTTTCAATCAGATGTCCATACAAACAATGTTAGATCGGAAGCATATCAACTCCCCTCTATCTATGAATTATTATTGGGAAGAAAGGCGACGGGTACCATGTTATGCGAAGTAGATCGCAGATTCTACAAAAAAGCAAGATACAAGATTATTGATAGTGCTTGGAGGGTATGGAAGGCTAGTAGAAAACTGTGCAATATCCCCAAAATTAATGCTTATATCCACATCTATAGATTCAGCCTCTTTTCAAGGCTTGGGATTGGAAGGGCCTTGAAAATATGGAGGGAGTTGGACATTAAGGCACTACGAGATATAACGGATGCAGAAGGGATTATAAGTTTTGAGGCATTACAAAGGAGGTACGGTATTCCAGATAATCACTGGTTTGCCTATACTCAGGTTGACCGCTCCCTGAAGGCCATTAAACCAAAGCCGCCTCCCCCTGCAAATAGCCCCCTCTTGGATGCATTGTCCAATGGATGCAATAAAATTAAGCCTATATACAACATCCTTCCTGCAGAGATCCAAGATGATGTTGATAAAACAGAGGTTGCATGGTCCAATAAACTAGGGAACCCGAATGTAGATGTTGACCTGGCTATAGCATTGAATAAAAGAATATTTAGAGCCACAAACTTAAGAGCTCAACACTATAAAACGGTGTTCAATTTATACTATACCCCGGCAAAATTATACACATGGGGGGCCAGAGCGGATGATAACTGCCCAAGATGTGGGGGGGACAAGCAGACCTTCTACATATGTTCTTCTCTTGCACTCTCTTGACTCCAGTGAAGAAAGAGATCAAAAGATTATGGGAGGGGCTGCTAGGTCATAAGATCGATCTATCCCCTACCCTGATGATCTTGGGCACAGATTCGAATTTAAATTTGGGCAAGGAAGAAGAAGCATTGGTGTTTATTTCTGTAGCCGTCCTTAGGATCCTGATCTCTGCGGGGTGGAAGGATACTGTTGCACCATCTTTTCAAATGTGGTTATCCAGGTTCCTTGGTATATATAATATTGAGATCTGCCTATATGAATATAAGAGGGGGAAAGTACGGGACTTTGGAAGAAGGTTCTGGGCCCCGGTAACTAAATGAAGGGAGACTCACGCAAAAGATGCTTGAATTGCTACTCTGTATATTCTGCTGTTTTTAATATTGGAAATATAATCATGCACCCTGTCCCCCCCTTTTATATACTGACGGTTTTATATGAGCTTTCTATTTCAGAGGTTTTAATTATTTATCTAATGTACGTTTGGATTGAGTATTTATCTTTTGTATTTAATGAACATGTGAATTAATTATTAAGCCTGTGTCCTGAATGATCAAAGTATGTACTTTTAAAATCTTTTGTGATGTATTTTGACTCCAAATAAAAATTAAAAATAAAAATAAAAATGAAATGTTCATGTAAAGCAATTATGCATTTAATTTACACATCTCATTTTCCCTTTTTTGCTGTTCTCAGCTTTCATACTTGTACACTGTAAATGATGTACTGCATGAAGCTTCATTCATGAACAGCGGGGAAAAACCAATAATTTAGATTGTAGAAAAATAAAACAGAACTGCACAGTATGGCTCTATAAATAAGGGACACTATGCATTGCCTTCACTACAGCTAATCAATACATTATTTTAGCTATATCTACTAATCTAAAGAAATATATAGAAAAAAATAAAATGTTATGATCTTGCAAGTAGTTTATTTCTTGAAATAGATATAAATCATATTTGAGTTTTGGCCACCGTTTTGAAGACATCACCCCTGGTAGGCTGAATGACGCCTTAAACACTGATGATCAATGAAGAACAAACACTGCATAACACTTTTTTAAATAATAATCCAAATAGTTCAGGAGTCAGAACAAAGTAATTCAGGAGGCCAGGGTATGATGAACGCCAAGGTTATTCTCTAAGAAACTCCATCCACTCAGCACTCCAGCCTGCCAGCAACTAACACTAACAGTTCCTCCAAGGCATTCTACATTCCACCCAAACAGACAGGCAGGCTGGAGAGACAATTAAAATGACAACAAATGCAAATGATAAGATAAGCTCGATGTGGTAGATAAAAATACATTGTACAAACATATCACACATGATCCATGAAGAACAAACACTGTATATCACTTTTTGAATAGTAATTCTCCATACAACTTTGAAGAAAATAGAGATATGAATTTGAAGTTTGAAAGGCTGTTTTTGCTTCATTGTAAGCTTGCTGTCATTATTGAATCTTTATTAACCGTACATGCCTGCATGGGCCATATTTGCTGCTGTATGTCCCTATAAGCCTCCAAAATAAAATGAGTAGAAATGTAGGATTAATTCCTTTTCAACCCAGTTTTCCCTTTGTCCTGTAAGGATCAATAGTTGTATAAAATCCAACAAGGTCAATCCCTTTGTGATATCGGTTGCTATCAGTAATAAGTTCTTAGTTTACCCCCTGCTGGGTCCCACACACTCTTTAAGATCTGCTTGTCCACACTGAGAGGCTGAGTGGCATCCATCTGGGTTTTGCCGCCAGCTTGGTTACTGAGTGATTTCGACACTAGAATCTGCAGCCTGCTGGTGAGAGTCAAGTGCAATTCTAATTTGGTGAGTAAACTTGCCGACTCTAGCAAGTAATCACGTAGTGGTTTCTGAGAAGCACCATTCCAAGACCTCCTTGCAGGTTCTGAGACCCTTATCCCTTAGAGCTGGGTGTAACAAACGGTGTCGATCGATGGACAGTTTGGGACAACATCATAAAAGATGTAACCAAAATTTCTTGTGATAGTTACATAGCTGGCAGAAGATGAGGTTATCTTTTTGCACCCATTTGGGTTGAAGTCCAGGACCTTAAGGGCAATAAGGTGCATGAACAGAATTTTCTTTCGCGCTTGAGCTGAGAGTGGATCTCGCAAGTATGGTTGAGCTTTCCCTGGAGTATATGAATTATCAAGTGCCAATGTGAGGGGGTTGTACTGGAATGAAGATCGATCTAGTTCAAATGAGATGGTCTGGACTTGGAGCTTCACAGCATTCGCCCAAGCAGAGTAAGGGATTTCTTGCAGTGTCATACTCTCTGCCTCTATTTTCAGAAATCTATAGCTTGGTCCAGCTTGAAGTGCCATAGGGAACCCGCTGCTATAAAGATCGTTTTTTAAAAATATTTGAGAGTGGTTTCGGGGGCATCAGTACTCTGATATATTTTATTATGTCCCCCTGTAATACCAAGTCCTGTCTGTTCAGCCCTATTTCCAGCCTTAGCCTGTTGTTTCTTGCTTCCCTGGGTGCCTGTAGCATGGTCTTGTACGCTTTTATCTGGGCTGCATTGATGACTTTCTCTAATGCGCCCAGAAAGGCTAAATGACCATACGTAATTGCCGGAATTATGTTTTGCCCCAAGTACTGTCAACATGGGCTCTATAGATGGACTTACTAAGCAGTAGCTTAGACGTCTAAGTGACAGAATCATGCTATAAATTTTTGGCGTTAGCTCCTTTATATGTTTGATTGCTGTAGCCCTCTCAGTTTCCCAAACCCCAAGTAATTGTAGGATGTAGCTGTCTTAATTCTGAGCTCCCCCAGAGACCAAATTGCTTGCTTTTTGTGTGGATGTTTGCCAAAGATTATTATCTTTGTCTTGGCCTCATTAATTTGCAGGCTGTTTTCCTTATTGTACGATGTTAGTCTTTTTAATGCTCTTTGAAGTCCCACCCTGCTGTGGTCCATGATCACGGTGTCGTCTGCATACTCAAGGATTCCCTGGGTCATTTTTTCCAATCTCGGTACTTGGCTGGCGTCTTTCAATGATTGCCCCAGGTCTGCCATGTAGAAGATGAATAATAATAAACGGGCCAGCACACAGCCCTGCTTTAGCCCCTTGTTGGTTTCAATTATTGCGGTTGCAATTGTTGGATTTATATTGACCCGGACCCATGTCCTGTTATTGCTTTTAAAAGGGTTACCAGGATCCCCCAGGATTCGAGTTTTGCCCACAGTTGACCTCTTTTAACTCTGTTGAAAGCCGTAGAGATTCTATAAAGCAGCAGAACAAGGGCATCTTATTGCTCATTACCACTTGCTTCGAGAGCTAGGACAGCGCTAGGATGTTGTCCATAGTGGAGTTGGTTGCCCTTAAGCCGGTTTGATATGGCGGGAGGATTCCGTTCTTATCCACCCAGTCCTCTAAGTCCCTTAGTAATAAGCAGGCATAAATCTTAGCTTCAATGACAAGCAGGGCTATTAACCTATAGTTCAGGATTCAAGTGGTCTCTCTTCTTGTGTTTGGGACACAGGATAGAGCCTTTTCAGGATTCTTGTAATATCGTTCTGAGATATGAGTGGTTATATAACGGAGTAAGGATGGGTTTAAAACAAACTACAGCAGACCTGTAGACTTAGGCAGAAATGAAGTTTGGTCATTATATTCTGTCCATCCACTTACACTTTTTAAATACACAGTGTAGTATCCTGAAGTTATACGAAGCCCTTCATTAAAGGTGATAGCCAATGTAGTATTCTTTCTTCCAGAAATTGAAATCTGTCCTGCTTTGAAGTTTGTAATTTCACTTTCGATTTTAAATCCATCTGCTCTGCATCGTTGTAGCATTAGTATAATGCATTTCCCAGTTCTCTGTATCTGCAATATGGACAGACAATCTGATCTACAATTTGAGCAGGTCATATTTTGGCTAGCCTTTTTGATCAGTATGTTAAAAGGCACAGTTTTAGAATCTGTTAACGTTAAGTTGAGAAATTATTCATAATTGATGTGTATGGTCAGCCGTGGCTAGTGCAGGTAGGAAAGGTGGGGCCGGTGGGGGGGGGATTATGATGGACGATGATGAGAGAAAATTAATTACTTATTTAATTTTCCCTCTTCATCGTCGTCGAAATCCCCTCTACCCGGCCCACCACCCCACGGCTCTTACCTGCACGGGCTGCACCTGTGTGTGGTAGATGTGAAAGAGCAATCTTCACAGTCATGGTTCCATTTTAACTCAGTCCAAATAAGCCATCAATATTTACTTCTTCTTCTAAAACTCCAAGGAGGACCATTATAATTTCTTATGCATCTTCTTGAGTGTTGAGAGTAAATATTAGTGATCTGCTACATATATCTCAAAGGTCTGTAATGCCAGAAGCAGAATGTATTACAGTTCTGTCACTGAGTAAACATTGGAGAAAATGATACAGTGCATAACACAACCTCTCATCTGTGTTTTGTTGAATTTGATTTAAAAGATGTGGTAAAAGAAACAGAACATTGAGAACAACATTTGCATAGCAGTTGGCACCTAAACTGTTTTCCAACTGGTATCATACAATATATCCTAATTTTCCACTTTTTAATTCCTTCTAGCTTGCCCTTGTTTCCTTTCTTTTCTTGAACACCTCAACTCTTTTGTAAGCTTCCGTTTTGGACAGATTATATATTTCTCATAAATAGGACACTGACCTAAATGAGGGGCGTATAGACTTCTTAACTGATTGTACTCTCTCACACAGCTTGCATCAGCACTAACTTTCTTCTCCTCAAATTCAACTAAAAACAAATTGGACAATGTTTTAACTCAGAATAATGCTACACCTGTACTTTCAATATTATTAAAAGCTGCGTGTTCACTTAGGGCCTTGTTACGACTTTGGCGGTCCTACAACAGATGGTGCAACACACCATCAGCTGTAGGACTGCCAAAGCTGTGGTGCTGCCGCCCACTAGATTACGAGTTAAATCCTGGTCTAGTGGGCGGTGCTGCAGCGGTCTAAGGTGGCAGATCACCATTCTCAATCTCAGAAACAGCCAACTGTCACAAAGAAAAAGGCACCTGGGTCCCTATTAATGTATTTGCTAATCATGTACGCCTGATCGTTCCTGATTGGATGATATATATGTGTCGCAATTTTTATGGAAATTTACTGGACATGTTACGCATTTGTCCATAACTGCTGAGAAATTATCATGTTCTCAATATTTTTTGGGACACTTCATGTAACACCTAGTTATGCCCTTGTGCGGTTTGCAAGAATAAAAATAACATACATTTTCTTTTGGGCACTTGGTTGAAAACTTGGTCAGCTTACTATCCCTGTGACACATTAAAATAAAAATATCCCTTTGCATGGTTTGATGATTTTTGTCTTTGATTTAATTTAGGCGTCTATACTTCAGCACTCTTTCTTTGATAGACTTCTAGTGAATGTCTCTGTATATTACTATCCTTCCTCACCTTGAATGGATCTAATCCTTTCAAAATTGACATTTTCTATTTCAAACATCTGTTTGGAAACTCACGTATAAAAGTCCTTAATAAATTCATTGAATTCCTGACATGCTGCAAATACTACTACAATTCCATTTGTATACTAGGACCTGTCTACAACTTCTGTACACGTCTTCAGCTGTAACTTCTTCTACATTCCAAGGAACTATCTCCTCTTTTGCAATAGGAGCACCATCTTTTACATCAAACAACAACCAGTTAAGTCAACTGCATGCACTAGTGTTTTCTCTTGGGAATAGATTTCCTCATTAAAATAAGGTTCTGTACTAGAGGTATGCTATATTCACCATTAGAAATCTTGCACAACTTATTTCTGTTAAGCCTTTTTCTAAGGGATTTTTTCTTCATACACAGTACTGTTTTCTTGCTGGTGTCCTCATTCTAATCAATATTAAGATAAATAGTTTCCTCTTCAAAGCAAACGCTTTCTCAACAACGCTTTCCATATGTTGCTTTTGCTTAAATGCAGAACTACTCCCCTGATATTTCTTCACCCTTTGCAGCAAATTCTGTATTACTGTAGTCCAAAACATTTAGCTCGTAACTCCTTAAACTCTTGCTGTCTCATTACAAAACTCTTTCTTCTTATAATATTTTCTACTGTCAGAAACATGTACTCCTTCCTTTTTTCTACTATATGTGTAAATTTCATTTTTAGATAAGACTGTACCCTCATTCTGCATTTTACTGCATCTTTTTTTGAGAACCTGCTTAGTACAGGCAGTGTCTCTCCCGATCCGTATTTGCGAGACGGCCGTTTAAGGCAGCATTCTTCTGTCTCTCTTTGCCGAGTTGTTTTAACATTTGAATTTTTCCATTTTTAATCTGGGGAATTTACAAGGGGGGCTGCTGTCACTTACTTAGTGTGTGGAAGCCAGGGCTCACAGTGTCTGCTCCTGCACGCCCCGGTCCGACGCGGTAGCTAGTACCGTTGCGCGGAGGGCGGGGCAGGGAGAGCCATGTACTTCCGCATCGGAGCGGTTAGCGCTCTAGTTGGAGGCAGAGCGGGGCTATTTAGGCTGAGTGTTCCTGCGGTCGCGCTGTGGTAGGGAGGATGCTGGCAGTATCTCTCCCGATCCATATTTGCGGTACGGCCGTTAAAGGCAGCATTCTTCTGTCTTTCTTTGCCGAGTTGTTTTAACATTTGAATTTTGCCATTTTTAATCTGAGGAATTTACAAGGGGGGCTGCTGTCACTTAATTAGTGTGTGGAAGCCTGGGCTCAGTGTCTGCTCCAGCCCGCCCCGGTCTGACATGGTAGCTAGTACCCTTGCGCGGAGGGCGGGGCAGGGAGAGCCAGGTACTTCTGCATCGGAGCGGTTAGCGCTCTAGTTGGAGGCAGAGCGGGGCTATTTAGCCCTCATGCCTCAGCGACAGCGCAGCGGACGCGTGCAGCGGGAGCGCAGTCGGTGCGCCAAAACAAGCCCGTTTGCACCCGTCTGCGCCCGTCCGCGGCCGGCCGGGACCTGGGGCCAGAACCCCTGTCGGTCGGGGCCCAGGTCTGCAGTATAGCTCTCAACAACTCTATTCCATGTGCCTTGAGATGGGTGTGGAGTGTAAACATAGTATGAAGGCAGATTGTAGTAACAGGAAGTGCAGTTACTGTGCATATAGCGTAAGCCCGCAGTTGATATCTAGGGAGGTCGGCCTGAGTTTGAGCTTCTCCCTTATTAATTGTCGATCCATGAGAAGGCACAAACTGGACATTCATGACCTCCTATTAGAGGGTCAGTTAGTTATTAGTAATACTGTTTCCTCTGTTTCTTTCTTCTTTCTCGCTTGCCAGGCATTGTAATTCTTCTTCCTCAAATAAAAGTAGATGTCTGAAAAAAAAAATCTACATTAAATTACTTTATTACTAATTCACTGTGTAACTGATTTATTCTTTACTCTATGTTATGTTACTGAGTTTTGTATATCACTCGTATACCCAAAGATGTCTTGGCGTTGCCTTGAGTAAGGGTGATCTGACTGGGTGGGTAGGTTCATAGGATCACATTGTTTGTTAAAGAGCCATAATTTTGAAATACAATTCACAAAGCCTTTACCGCCCCAGTATGATTTTGGGCACCTCAATTGTTTTTATGATGAGAAGCGTAGAGGTCTAAGAGGGATGTACCAGTAAAAACGCTGACTGAGGGACACCGGTCCAGTATTGTGTAGTGCCCTAAAGGCGATACATAAGGCCTTAAATGCAGTCCTTTCTTTCATAGGCAGTCAGTGCAATTGGCTCAATGACGCGGATGCTGAATGAAATTTGGGAAGACTGAAAATTAGACGAGCTGCAGTACTTTGTAAGGGTTGAAATTTGGCTAACATTTTATGTTGCAATCTGATGTATAACCCATTGCAATAGTCAGGTTTGAAAATAATTAGTGCCAACATAACCAATTTTTGAAGATTAGAGGGAATGTAGGGGACTAGTTTCCTCACGCTCTTTAAAAGGAAGACAACCGAGGAGGCTATTAGATTATTTTGGTTTTCAAAGGAGAGGTTCATGTCAAAAATGACACTGAGATTTCTAACCTTTTCCACAGGGATTTTGCTGGACCCATATCAAGGTGGCCACCAAGCCGGAGACCAGAAATTGGTGTTGTTGTCGAAGAGTAAAATCTCAGTCTGACCTGAGTTGAGTCTAGTTCAGTTATCCAGGATCTAATGTTTTCCACACGCTGGTGGAATTGGGAGTCTGTGTGGGCCAGGTTTCTTGTGACAAACACCGCAATTTGTGTGCCGTCTGCGTAGAAGAAAACAGAGAAACCAACTTTTTTAACAGGTTTTACTATGGGGCTGATGTACAAATTTAACAGGGTGGGGCTTAATAAAGCCCCCAGAGGAACACCACAGATAAGGTTCCATGTTGTGGAGGCAAGATTTTCTAGAGTGACATTGTTCCGTGTCTGCAAGGAAGGATGTCAATAAGGAGAGGGAGAGTCTCTGATACTGGCTCGTACAAACGGTTGATCAGAATGCAATGATTAACGGTATCAAATGAAGCTGAGAGATCTAAAAGTACCAAGGCAGCATTGTCTCCCTTGTCAATGACAGTTCTTATACTCTCAGCTGATACTATGAGAGCTGTTTCGGTGCTGTGCTGGCTCGGAAAACAAAATTGTGAATCATTTTGCAGGCCGTTTTCGTTATTGAAGGCAAATAATTGCTGATTGAGAGGTTTACCTAACATTTTAGCTGGCAGGGGCAAGCAGGATATAGGGCGTTAATGTGCAGGATCAGGCGCTGGAAGAGTATCCTTTTTTATAAGGGGAGGATGGCTGTAGAGGTTTTGGAAATATACCTGTATGAACGATTTCATTACAAATAGGTGTGAGATGTGCAGATTGGTTGCAATCTATGAAGACTGATTTAGCACTTGATAATAGGTTTTTGACTTGCTCATGGGATAGGGGGATAACATTGGAAAAAGAACATTGAGTGTCAGTTGCTAGTTGGAAACTATGGTTGCTTGAAGCGTTGGATGAGTTAGAGGAAAAGGTGGAGAAAACAGTGAGCACTTTAGATTGAAAGGTTTTGGCCAGAACATTGCAAAAATGTTGGCGAGCATTGATCGACTTGTTCTGGGCAGTGTCTGACAGGATTTTGACTGTTGTAAATAGTTCTTTTGTAGAGTTTTTTGCTGTCTCAATTTTTGCTGCGAATAGGAAGATTTCGTTTTAAAAAGTCATAGATTTATATACTTTAAGAGATTTATTATATATTGTTTTGTCCTCATCATTGTAATTTAATCTCCACTTCCGCTCAAGATTGAGGCAGCCTTTTTTTTGTACCTTTAAACTGGGAGAATACCAAGGTTCTGATGGACTTTTATTGTGACTGGTAGAGGTAGTAGCAGGGGCGAGAATATTTATGGCATTAGTTAGTTACTATAGTTTCAGGGTCCATTGCCAGAGTGGGTTTTGAACCAGATAGAGCACTTACAAAGCTGGCCGAGTCTACTTTGTATCTCCAAAAAGGAGCCTAGAGGGTGAGAGAGACTACGGGTTGCTCCCACTCATAAATCGGACACACAAGAAAACCCGGTCTCTAAGGCAAATTCTATTAGGATAGAGTATATCACTCGCTTTGGTTTTCTACTCAGCGGAGTGTGTATATCACATAATGTTAGTTGTTTTATACCATAACCACCATATTCTTTGTTTATATTTTTTATATATACGTGTGGTTATTTACAAAACTCTCCTGCCTATACTTTGAAAAGGCCCTTTTTCCAACGGCAGTCCTCCAGAACATAATAGTGACTGAATTATACTTTGGACAATTCTCCATCTATTCAGTACACCCACAAGCTTTAACTAAGCACACAATAATTAGTGAAAAAAGTGTGAGAAGATAAAATGACCCCTCACGGGCGAACCACCAAGGGGGTAACTGTAGGTACTCACCAGGTAAGCCCACTGTTCTCATCATCGGTGGTCATTTTGTCCCAAAAAGATAAGTAAAGTGTCCAAACAGAAGAAGATGTGTTTGTGCAATAAAATGACAAGTAAATACACTCTATATTTGTGACAAAACGTGATTAAAATTGGCAGGCACACCCTTTTCACAACTATTGTATTATTCACAGGGTATGAACAGTAAAATTAAAAATGTGATGGTCGCTATCCATGCATACCAGTCTCACATGCCAACATGTTTCTTTGCCTCCAAAATGATGGCAAATTCTTCAGGGCTAGATACCTCGTCACAGCACCGGAGTTGGACACATCATTCTAGAAAGGCCTCACTCAGCTTATGTCTCTCATACCAGCTTGTGAGGTGACATTATAGTCATACGAACTCCTCATGACTTTGATGATTAGAGCAGTCCTTTTAAGAATAAAACTGCCCAAACCCTGAATTTCTAGACCCTTAGTGGTTTGTTTCTTAACTTGGTAGGCATATTTCCCATACATGGGACCTTGTGAGGAGTGGTCAAGGGTAAAAGGTCCAGGCAGAAGTGTTGGGTGGTGAAAGGCACTTTCACCGCTAGAATTGAATTGTGCAATTGACAAGACAGCTCAGATTCAAAGGGATCTCCTAAGATGCACACCCTGGGTGGGAATCTGGTCCACTGAAGGATCGGGTTGGAAGGACACTTCCCTAGTACTGAGACTTCAGTTTTTGGCATGTTCAAGTACAGTCTGATCTGATACATCCAGCCCTGGGCATCTGCTTGGGATTAGGTGACTTGATATTGTGGCCAGTGTCCATCTCAATCTGGAGAGACAGTCTAGTGTGGTGAACGAAGTCAACACTGTATTAGGCAAGATGAATGACAGCGGAAATGTAACCTTTAACAAAGATAAGTGAAAGAGCATTTAATGGAGGAACTCCACAAGTGATGTCTGGAAACATGTGACATCACAAGCGATTTTACTTATTGAATATTGGATAGTGGATCGTCACTCACAATATTAAGTAAGTATACCTATATGTAGGCTGAGGGTTTTATATAAAAAAGGATTATTTTTCCTTTTCCCCACTTCTCACTGAGTTGTGTTTGTTTGTGATGCACACACTTCACCGCACTATTCCTCATCAGGCAGAGGGGTACTCTTTAGTTTGACGTACATTAACCTGGGGTAACGTATCCCTGTGTTCCTTGATATACAAAAGATCTCCCTACCATTCTGGTGGGTAGGTCTTCCGACCTTCCAAACCTTAGCCTAAGGATACCTATATGTATCACCAAAGACCTCGCTGGTGACCTCAAAAAAGTGATAAATTATGTGAAATCACCACTGGCCAACACAGCACAATTAAAATACAATATGACTTTGCCATAGACACTCAAAAATAAATAATGGTGTGACATTTGCAGTTACATTGCACAAGTATGGATATACACCATCCTGACATTTTTTCTTCCTCCACTCGAAGGAAGCTGAGAATAACCTCTTTTGGGAGTTGGGGGCAAATCACGTAATCTCCCTATGCCTATAACAGAACAAATAATGTAGAAATGCTCTAATTGCTTTGGGCCAAGTTCGCACTTTACAAATCTGCAAAAAACAATATTTAGACAATGCAGCCCGTAGTGGAGATCTATCGGGAGTAAAGAAAACAGGAAAAATAATTGTATCTGGCGTGGTCCAGAAAAAGTATAGCAAACTCTTTAATACTATGTGAACGAAGCATATTCGGATCTAACTTTTGCATTACAATATGGAGCTTGATGTTCTGCTTTCCCACTCACAATATGCCTGGAGTATTGTTTAAAGCTCTTGTGAACCAGCACTCTGGCTTCGTAAAAATGTGTAGCATTGAATGTTCCTTTTCTTACTTGATAGAAACAAATGTGTCAACTTTGGAAAGCTGAGTACAAATGCTCCAGGCTCCCCGAGGTTCTAGTCTGCACCGAAATTCCTCAGCAATGAAGGACATTTCCATAAGGACGGCAAGCCTGGGGTCAGTAAAAAAAAAATAGGCAAGGAAATCTGTGTCTCTTTCCATGCTCAAAGTGTTAAAAAGACTGAATTTTTAAAGAACAATTGTATAAATGTAAAAGGTATTTAGAAATGGGACGGGATGTAATCTCCAAAAGTCTTACATGGCACCCTGCTGCATCTTCTCTCGACTGGGAGTGCTGAACTAATGTAGGAGCAGGGTGAGCAAACTGGACTGTTTCCATTCTCACTCAGCCTCTTGTCTTTCCAGAGGGTTCTATCCCTATTGCAAATTGCCACCACCGGGCCTGCTGAGTTGATGTATAGAGAAAGGATACGAGGAAAATCTTGCGATCTCTACCTTTGGGCCAAAGGGGAGCAGCACAGACCACCAAAAAGCTATTTTGTGTGAAAAAGGCTGCTTTATTGAAGACAGGTGCACATAACAACATTAACCTAGCCTTCACCTAACAAAACTAAACCTCACTATACAATTATTCACAAACTTTTACTTACTTTCCCCACCCCTAACATTCCCACCCTTTTACATAATTTCCTCTGTTTAACTCCTACTCTATATTTAACTGTTGACCTTTAAAATCCTGCAACTTTTTACCTATTTCTATTAACATTTAACTATCTAGGTATCTTACATCTTAATTTATCATTTGTGCTTCTTCCCGGTGTATCTTTCCTGCCACCCTCCTTTTCCTGTTTCACCTCTGTTCAAACCCAAATCTTAACATGTAACCATGTCAAACGTAGCTGCCAACCGCCACTGAGAAATAGCCATCCCTTCTCCCAGACTTTTCTGCCCCCCATCAGGCATAGCTATTGTACCTTCTAATGTTCAAGATCCTGTCCAGTGCATCCTTCAATTATATCAAATAAAGCTCCATCCCACAGCGAGAGAAATGAACCCTGTCTCCCCTAAAGAAATTGACTGCCTCATATTTTAATCACCGCTCCCTTCACTACTTCCTTTGGATAAAATCCATCCACAAGACAAACCATCCGGATGGACCCTTGTTGTCTAATTTCCATTAAGTTCCTCTTCATCTGTTTTAACAAAGCTAAACCTTTACATACCACCAAGCCATTTTTCCCTAACAATTTGTTTAAACATTCCAACAATTCTCACCATCTCATCCCACCTTTGCCATGCCATGTGATTTAAACAAACCGACGTAGAGCCGAGATCCAAACCTTGGCCCTTCTAGATTTCATGCCTTTCAGCCCATTTTACTAACAAGTGTCCTATGATCCAAATAGCCAAATCGGCCGCATTTGGCCCGCCGCAGCATCTGAAAAGAACAACTTATATGAGAAACCAACAAATAACATCCTCAACACCCTTGCGACCTCGACCAAACATACAAGCAAAAGCAATGCAATGACCAATGCCCCAACTGCATTATCCTGTCCCTGTCCCAACCTTGTTGAGCTGCCTCCGAGGATACCCCAATCCTGAAAAAGTGTGCCACATAATCCCCTGGGGCTTTCGCATAACCCAAAGTAACTTAAAAGGTGTCACCCTTTCCCATTTTCTTGATGGAAAACAGCCCCATGGCTGGCATCACTAATTGCGTTCAGCTTGACTTCCCACTGGACTAGGCAGATGCCTGCATCTGGGAAAGCAAGTAACAACACTGTCTTCCCCTTGGATCTTTGGTCTGTCTTCGATTGTCAAAGTCGCAATTCTAAGCTATCCCACTCCCCTCTCCTACCCCCTACCTCTGTCCATACCAACCCGGCCATTCCTTTTCTCCCTAACAGCTCAGACACCCTGAACACCCCAAAGAACGTCCTTGACATTAATGTTGAAAACAAAACTGCCTCCCCCTTCCCCCTGCATAATTCCAACAGTACTCCTAATAAGTTACCTAAAAGTTCCCTCAACATTTGCCTCCTGACCCATACCCTGCTACCTATTTTCCATGTCTATCCCTTTAGAATACGTCTTCCCAGTTCCCTGGTTGATGATGCATAACCCCAAATCAGCTTGCTCATAAAGGTAATCCATGCCAGTTTCCCTGTAATCAAACCCTTTTTCGATCAACTTCGGGATAAAATTCATGACATCTTCTTCCCTGGCCCAAATCTCTGACCTTAACCCGAGCCCTACTGGCTGGAAACTCTTGCCAAGCCTGCATGTATGATTTCCTAGTGGATTTTGCCAGAGGCCCTATCACCAACTGCAGCATTATTTCTCACCTATGGTCCACATTCCCGCCGGCAGAGGAGTCTTCACTGTGCCTGTCTCCGTGGCCAGCCCATGGAATCTCTCCCACTGTGAAAGAGACAAGGCATCCGCAATGTCATTGTCCATCCCTGGCACATTTCTGACCTTAAATGCTATATCATGTCTCAAGCAGCCCATCATGAAGACCTGCAGCAGCTTAAATACCTGTGAATCCATTGCTCGCTGTTTGTTTAACACATGCACCGCTGCCATGTTGTCTACTCTAAAAAGAACCTTCCTATGTACCATTTCCTGCCCCCAGAGCGTGACTGCCACCACTAGAGTGAAAACGTCTAAGAAGGCAATGTTCCTACCCTCATGTTTCCAGATACCCGGCCACTCTTCCGCACACCACCTCCCCTGCCAGTACAACCCGAAGATGATGCTAATAAATACTCCAGACAAAGAACTGGTTCTTTGTCTGCTGTTTAAACTACTATTAGTGATACATTTGATGACTAGATTATCTTGTTGTTGTCCCTGCAGCATCAGAACATATCTGAACATCCCAGTCACACTCATTTGAGGCCTGCATTGAAATTCAATTGAAATCTTCTAGACACCTGTGCCACATGCGTAAGTCCTCTTTCGTGCCCGCTGACAAGAGCATGTGATGGTGTGGCAGTGTTGCAGGGATTCTGCACATACACAGAACTATGTGCAGGAATATGGGACCTCAGTGTATAGGGTCTAAGCTTTCCTGCCGCCTCAGTACCCACAATCCCAGGACCAACTAGCTAAATGTCTCACTCACTCTCCTAAACAATCACGAAGGTGCAAATGATTAGACACCCCAGAACACAATTCTCCTGACTCTCAGAAATAGCTGTAACAAGACGTACCCTTTCGCTCACTCACTCGTACTTGTCCACAGTAAGAATTGACAGAGACACTGTTATAGTTTAAAATGTTTATTTTAACTATCGTGCTCTATAACGCAGTATATGAGCCACTACCAGCAGCAAAACGCATAAACCTAAAACAGCATGGTAGCAAGTCGATATATTATAAAGGGAGATTTCATCTTATATAGACAATGGATAAAGGACTATAAGGTATAACCACCCTCCCCTTGGTAAGAAGAAGTATAATTATATGACAGAAGATCTCTGCGCTTTGTCAGCAGACCCCATACTTTAGTGCCTAGATGGTATATCTACATCATAGGAACAGCATGGCTCTTCTCCCTAGAAAGGTTCCTCTCCAAGTGAATGTTAACCAAACATGCATTCCAGTAATATCAAAGCACGAGTCCTCAGCAACCGCAGCTGTGTTAGCATGTTTTGTCTAGTTGTTAGGAAGTTACCGTAACAGAATAACAAGGAGCATTGTTTATCGGCCTTGCTCACCGTGTTCAGACTAAACTCTAGGAACAGACCAAGAACACACAAAGCAGACAGTTCTCATGTGAAAGGCATAAACAGAGTCTTGCAAAATAAAGTCATGTAGTAACATGCGCAAAAGCAGCATCACGGCAGAAGAACTAATGCTAACTTAGCGATGTTGACAATGACACTATCGGCCATATGACACCCTCCCCATAGCCAGGATTTAGCATATAGATAAAAGACTTAAACAGAGTGCAAATATAAGCAGAGTCTAGTAACGCTTGAGAAGAAAAAAAAGATTCAATTTGGACATTTTTAAGAAAAAATGTTTTAGGTTGAAAACGTGACTAATGTGGATTTGGATAATCCATTAAATTCCGTGAATTTAAGGGAGCAATTTGTTCCAAATGGTCATCCTTATCGTTCATAGCAAAAAGGGATGCCATCCAGTTAAGCAGTGCGAAGGAACACATGTGTTCCTCGTAATCTGATGCTTCCAAGAGCATATCCGGGCAACTTGCATGATATTCTATGAAACTCCATTGTAAGAGGCGCTGTGCCGCCACACAGGTGTTCAACTCAGCCAACACTCCAAGTGCAGCTGCACGCATCACACAGCCATCCCCCAAACAGGCCTGATCATGGGCCAGTGGACCCACCAACAGGTCATAATTTGGGTCTGTGCATGATGTATTGGGGAGGCACAAATCTCAGGCCCAATAGAAAGGGCCCCACCAGCAGTAGAACACAGGTTGCATGCAAGTGAAGTAGGCAAAGCGAAAAGTTAGTAAATAACTTACGCCGAGCATCGCTAATGGCAAGCATCCAAAAAGTTGTTGCATTCATCACAGTACAGTTGCAATTGGTCAGGTCTGTGCAGTACCACAAGATGGGCAGCCATTGCAACTTTATCCCAAATTATGCCATAAGTGACAGGGAAGTCTGAAATGTTCACAAGGGCTTGATCACGTTTCATGATATGGGATGATGTATGTGGAGCCTGAATTCCTTCAACCAATTTCACAGCAGAGCATTCTAGTCGGAGGGAAAATTAATTGTGGTCACGAGGGGCCAGGGGACTCGGTGCAGCAGCTCAGAAGCCGCGCTGGGGAGACCGTGAGAGAGAACTAAGGGAAATAGGACAGCTTAATTTGCACCGGGGTAGTCCTGGAACTCTTGCTCTAAAAACAGGAAAACACGAATATATGAGCCTTCGAGACTGTTTCTGAGAGTTGTACAAGTTTTATTAGAAGACACAGCTTCTAGAAATATTCAATGATAGCATAAAAACCACATAGTACTTGGCCCTGTACCCAGCATTCTCTTGAAAGTCACATGGACCAGTTTGAGTTTACAAAGTACAGTTTACAGCTGCTATGAGAGAGAGAGACTATACTTTAAGAACACTTGTGAGTTCTGAGGCATATTGCATAGAAAAGGTTAAGCACATATTATTGGGCACACTCACCACTGCATGTAAGATGTCCTAAAAGTACAAGTTTAAAGACTTTAAATACAGTGGAGATAAAACAATGTCAGAGAAAACATCACATTTCAAATAGCGAAATATAACTTTAAATGCAACAAGGAAAAAGCATTTCATTACATCAGAATATACAATAGAGCAGAATCTAAGTACATGGAACCAGGGCTATCGCGAGTAACCCCTGGGAAAAACTCCAGTCCGCCACCCATGTGCAAACGAGGAGTAGTTCAACGATAATCTGGCGGACCACCCTTTTATATTGTTCAGGCGTGAGGGGCCTATGGTCACGCCATATCACGTCACCTCGAACCACATATCCTTCTATCGCCTCTCACGCCCCTGCCTGATGCCTTCCCATCATAAGTGTAAATGTGGCTCCTTCTCGTAATTGTGTGGCACGTTCGCCAGCCTAGACTGAGTTCCTGCCATTCTGACTAGAAGTTTGTCATTAATCAGAAATGTGTTATTATTCCTTTGAAGGATTCTATTCATGCGTTAATGTGCCAGTCTGCGATACCGATTTGTTACATTTATCCTCATTTATCGGACAGGCTCAAGAAGTAGCTTGTGGTGGGAACTTCCCTTATCTCCGTTCACAGCTATTAGGTGGGGGGCTCGGGGTGTGTTGCAAGAATAAGAAGGAACTTGAACTTAAATGATCGTAAACCTAGCATACAGAAGGGTGGGGGCCTTGAACAGGAGTGCTGAGCTTCGCAGAAGTGGAGCTGGCAGAAGCCTGGGTCAGACCTGCTTTCTGCTTCTGTTTAAGCTGGAAGAAAATGGCAGTGCTCAGGCCAATGTAACTGAGGCCTATAACTTCTAAGCAGCAGGGCCTACACAGGGTTCATGCTTAGCTAGTGATAAGAGTGTGCTTGGGTAACTATGCAGTGAATTTTTCTCCCTCTGTCATTTAGCAAGAAGAATACTGTCACAAACCCAATCGACATGAAGAGGAAAATCAGTATAAGCACCAGCCAGATGTAGGTCCAGGGTAGGAACAGGTAAGTCTTTTTGAACCAGAAGATGAAAATACTGCTTTGCGTTGGTGGAGTTGTCACAGTTGATGACGAAGAGGAAGAGTCGTAAGGGAAGCTTGTACGGTCCCCAAAATAACCGCTTGCTCCCAAGTTTATTAACGAAGGCAGTGCAGCATCAGCTTAATGATGTAAAGGACTGTCCTGTACTTCAATATGACACTCACTCAAAGGATAAGCATACTTGACGTCAGCGTTGGAGGAGGATGAGGGCACTACAGACAGAAAGTCAAAAGAAGTCTCCATCTCACCCTCAATAACATGGGCGTCAGTCAAAGAGGCTGAAACCATCGGATTTAGGGAAATAGTGTTGCTTGAAATACTGGGAGTCACACTATTCAGAATCGGCCAGATGGTGTAGTTTGACATTGTCCATTGAAATATATCTGTTTTCCTTGTGACCAGGCAAAGGTGATCGTATCACTGTACGAGTACCCTTTAATCCAAGAACTGGGACTAGATTATTTTTTGTTCCCCAACTTTTCTCGTACCAGATCTCCAATCTTAGGAAGCCTGACGGCGACCGGGATCAGCATTGCCGTTTCATCGGAAGAGGGTAAATCTTCTGTAGTGAAGCTGTTACGGGTCTTTTGTAGGTCCTGTAAAATAGTAGAATGGTTATTTACGTCAAATGTTGCGGCAGCCACAACAACGTATAGACCAGGGGTCTCCAAACCGGTCCTGGAGGGCCGGATCCATGCCAGATTTTTGGGATATCCCCATTGAGATACATGTAGTTATTTTAAAAATCTGGCATGGATCCGGCCCTCCAGGACCGGTTTGGAGACCCCTGGTATAGACCATCAAGGTCTGTCACAAACATCTTAATGCCAAAGAGCATCTCATATGGGGCCCTCCCACCCAGAGGTCTTCTCGGGGGATTATTAAGTGTACGTTGAACTTCATACAAATGGGCCAGCCAGTTCCTGCCAGTACCTAAGACTCAAGCTGTCAAAGATTGCTTTAAGTCACAGCTCATTCGCTCCACTTTAGAATTGACCTCAGGCCTGTATGGAGATGAAAACTGCACCAGCACCCCCAAAGAATTTATCATGTCCATCTACGCCTAAGAGGCGAACGCTGGACCTTGGTCAGAATGGAAGGTGCCACAGGCAAACGTCCCGACAAAGACATGCAAATCTCTAATGACATTTCAGGCGTCAGCACTGAGTTGTGGCCAGACCCATAGGAATCTAGTACACGAATCAACGGCAACAAAAACATATTTATATGCAGAATCAGAAGTTAATGGTCCGCAGTGATCAAGATATACACAGCCAAATGGCTGATTTGATAGATATAGTTGTGCTTGTCGTGGAACGTGAAACCATAGATGGTTTGATTTGTTGACAAATGTCAAAAGAAAGCACATAATTATGGAATTCTCTATATAAACCATGCCACCAATAACGTTGCTGTAAAAAAAGAAACAGTTGCAGACACTTCAACCTGTGCAGAAGCCATGCCTAGCCCTATGATCAAAGGAAACTTGCTGTCCATGTAGGGAATCAGCCGATCCCCAACTGACGGTATTGTAACAAAAAGAACTTGTTCAGTTGACAAATGATAAGAATACTTAGAAGGGAAGTCCTGCGGAAAATAAGTTCTATCCTTTGTAGCAGCTATAGATGCAAGTATTTCATTATCTATTTTAGTCATGGACCTTGTAATTGCTGCAACTGAACACATGGCTACTGCAGATTTGGCTGCCTCATCAGCCAAAGAATTTCCAACAGCATGTGTCCCCACACTCTGATGGCCAAGAGTAGGTATAACCTATGTGAGTGGCAGACTTTTTTTATGTTCCGCCACACTGACCAAAAGCATTTTATGCTTTATTGTGCTGCCGTTAGAGTCTCTGTAATCATTCTGAGACCAAAAGAATAAGTTGTCATTAAAAGACTGGACACAGTAGTAAGAATCGCATATAATGAGAGTGTTCACATTAGGATCAGCGAACTCTAGAGGTAAAACAAGAGCACGCAGCTCCGCCAATTGCACCGTATAGCCCCCCCCCCGCCCCCCAGTGCCTGTGTATGCACAATGGAAGACTTATATTCACCTTTTACAATTGAACCAGCCACAATAGCGCAAGCTGCTGAATAAGCATATTTGGACCCAATTTATTTATTTAGGCCGGGTGAGCCGAGCCATCAGTATAAATGATACATTTATACTGATCCAAAGGAAGTAACGAGAACGGGCGAGCATGAACATGTTCATACTGTAAAAACTCCTGTGTGAGAAGTTGGCCTGGCATATGCTGCCCACTAGTTCTAGTGGGCACCTCGCACCAGTCCAAACAACCCTTGCTGATGATAGGCTTAAGACAACCTTTATTGAAAGCTATCCTATTGGTAGCTATGGAGAGAAGCCTTCAGGCTAAGTCTTGAAGGAGTGTACAGCAGCTTGGTTTACCAGATTATACCCTCTTGAATGAACAAATGAAAGGAGAACCACACAAGGTATATATAAAATATATGTATTTATTACTAAACACTCTCTACTAACCTCTTTATGAAATTAGAGAACAAGATACACAATATCAACACAATAGAACTTCAGTAAATAGCACAATATACAATGGGCCCCAGGGGAGACCAAACCATATATTAAGAAAGTGGTATAAGAACCACGACTTGACTGGACACAGTGCCAAAAGCACATAGAATCACAGGAACAACCCATGGTGGTGACACAAGGGACCCACAGGGGACGCATGCAGTGTGAGAACACAGCCGCGAGCTAAGTACAATCCTATGGGAAAGTCGCGGTTGGAAAATTAAAGATTAAGTTAAGAGAACTGACAGTGGTTTAGTATAGGTCTAAATGGCGCCACTTAGAAAGCCTCACAGTTTGATTCTTTTTTAAAAAGACGTATTCGACGATGATAAAAGGTAGAAGGAACCACTTCTATCCCCCCAAGTACGGCTACTGCCTTCAAAACTACAACACTCCTTAGCACACGTAAATCACAATATTGCTATATATGCAGGTGTTTCAACCAGTTGTTCCAATATAGTCACGAAGAGTTCTTGTTCTTGTAATTCAGGTTCAAGTTTATTTCCGTTCACTGGAAACTCTCATACAGCCGACACGTGTTTAGTCGCATATGGGAATGTAACCCACAGCTTTTTCAAGACTGTATAATTTAAAGAAAAAGGACAAAGACATATCGCCATATGTATATGTACTTAAATTCCATAGTAGGAAAACAGAAAAAACATAACACATCATCACTTCTTCTGTTAAAGAAGTAGCCCACACCGTGATAAGGTACGATATTCAGTTAATCAATAGATACGGTGATGAAGAATTGTAAGCTTTAAGAAAATTGTATCATAACCTCATATAAATATAACACAGAATCCAAAAGTAGTTGGCAGGGTCATCATAAACAGGACAGAGATATGGCTAATGGAAGATGACATCTTGACCCACTTCCAGGCGGGGTTTAGGCGCAATGTAGGCGCCATGGACCAGGTTTTTCGGTTCTGTGCAGTCTATTGGAAGTCAGTGTCTATTACCAGGGGTAGTTTATATCTGGCTTTCATAGACTTGAAAACAGCTTTTGACGTTATCCCACGTGTTAAACTCTGGGAGGTCCTCTTGGCTATGGGGTTCCCTAGTTATCTGTTACAGTTTATTATTAAACTCCATGAAGGAAATTATGCAAGGATTCAATAGGGGAACCAGGGCCAATTGACCAGGAGGGTCCCAGTCAGTAGAGGGGTGCGGCAGGGATGTGTGATGGCCCCGACCTTGTTCTCCCTCTTTATAAACGGGGTGGTGGACCACTTGAGGGAAGACCCAGCGGATGCCCCTGTCCTTGCCGGGGAGAAAACACCCACACTCCTCTTTGCTGATGACACCCTCCTGATGTCCAAAACCCCCAAGGGCCTGCAAAAACTGCTTGACCGTTTTAATGTCTTTTGTAAAGACCGTGGGTTAACAGTGAACACTGCGAAAACGAAGCTGATGGTTATGTCTGCCAAAAGAAATCATAGGAAGGCTTATCTCTCTCTGAATGGGTCCCCTCTAGAGGTAGTGGATGAATTTGATTATCTTGGGGTTAGACTCAGTAACAACATGAGCTGGGAATCCCATCTGTGTAAAATGGTTTTAAATCTTAAAAGGGTCTCTGGTGCAATGCTAAAGAATCAGCGACTTTCAATCAGTAGACCAATAGCCCCTGCCCTAGCAGTCTATGATGGGAAAGCGTTAGCCTCTGCAGTCTACGGATCCGAATTATGGGGCGCTGAGAACACCAAAGCACTGGTAGTGGCAGAGAATAAGTTTATGAGAGACATAGTCTCACTCCCTCTCTCGACCCCTCTGAAACCATTATTTTTTGACATGGGCAAAAGATCGATCTCTGAAATAGTTCAACTCCGACCACTGCTATTCTGGGTGCGCCTTAGAAGGACCCCGGAACTAGCAAAATATGCTTTAGTGCTGAACGAGCTAATTAGCCTGAATGTTTCAAACAAAATAAAGTGGCTAAACAATTTAAAGAAGCTTGTGGTATCTATAGGCCTGAGTGACTCGTGGGCCTCCCAATCCCCCCCACCCAAACAAACAGTAAACAAATTATATTGGGAGTGGGCAGAGGCCAAGGCTTTGCATATCCCAAATTGGGGTCCCTTAACGGACACATTTTTTTAACACAAGCTCCTTGTAAAGTTAGAGCCATTTCTGGATTTTATACAGACTCCTCGAGACAGAACCTTGTTTCTGAAACTAAGATATGGCATCCTCCCTCTCAAAAATTTTACGGCGGGGTGGAAGGATAGGAGGGAAGAGGATTTAAATGCCCAGGTTGCCCATGCCTGGAAGAATCTCTAGGCCACTTCTTTTTTGCATGTAAAGCATACAAGCAGGCTAGAGTTAAATGGCTGAAGCCAGTCTGTTGAAAGCTAGGAGTTAGGGACCATAGATCAGCCCTCCGCATTATTTTGACCAACACTACTTGTATGTTTATTGTCTGCGGGGTTGCTAAGTTTTTGGCTAGCGCCTGGATTATTCAGTCAAAGTTGTTGTCCCATTCTTGCACAGATCATCTCTTAGTATGAATTTTAAGTATGATATTTTCCCTTCAGCTCTTAATTGTTTGTAATGATGCAATGTCTTTAGGAGGAACTGTAATACTCGATAATTTTTTTAATGTATTTTCTATGTTTGTACTTTTATGATACATGTATCGAATAAAGTATTACAAAGAAAAAACATAACACATCATCACTTCTTCTGTTAAAGAAGTAGCCCACACCGTGATAAGGTACGATATTCAGTTAATTAATAGATACGGTGATGAAGAATTGTAAGCTTTAAGAAAATTGTATCATAACCTCATATAAATATAACACAGAATGTACCTCTGTTCATTACAGAAGGTCTATGAACCAGTTATGAGTTGGAGAAACCGGGTGACAGATTTATCCTATTCGGATGTGAATTGGTAGTGAAGAGAATCTACGAAAGTGCCAACTATTTATTTATTTTGAACCCTACACCAACACCAATAGTCAAGGATGGTGATTCGCTAGTTTTAAAAGAGCAGTTTGTGCATGATTATAGGTGATACTCGGAATTAAACAAACGTGAAATACCTATTTCCAGATCTGTTATTTCTTCACTCTAAGGATAGCAAATGAAAATGTGCATAAATAACCATAATTCTCCATCGTTGCAGTTTAAATGATGAGTAATTTAGCTAGCTCACTTACATAATATGCGGTGATAATTCCAACCCGCATAGGGGTTCTACGGGGGTTATCCGTTGTATGTAATCAGCGTAAGTTGTCAGACTATTTATGACTCCAATTTCGTCAGGATGGCTGAAAGGATATTATTATCGATACTTTAGTATCTCAAAACCACATTACAAGGTCTTTAGGTGTGCATGGAAAGTTTAAATATTAATAGTAAGTGCGATGGTGCAGAAGTGCTGTTATCCATTTAAAAAGAAAACGTTCCATTACAACTTCTTAGTTGTCTAAAGTAACCCGGTTAGCATGGTAGAGTAGTTTCTATATATATCTCGGAGCACTTCATATTGTATATTCTAAATCGAGTAACCCACTTGACCTACTCATGTTCAATATCAGTAACTGAACATCGCGCGTCCGTTCGGTATAGCATGCCAAGTTCCCATTCTACGTTTACCATTATAAGTCAGAAATTGTTATTCGTGGTTAAACATATAAGTTTAACCGTCTCACTGTGCCCAGAGTAAAGCGCCTTTGTGAAATGCCTACCTTTCGCTAGTTCAGTTATCTTATGAGCAGTCCCCCGTTCATGAGCAGCGTGTCCGCTCGATTACAGGTCTTTCTGCACGCCGCATAGTTAAATCAAGATACTTCCGTGTTTCTATCTGTCGATGATTGGAGTAGGGGAACATGTGACCTGAGTACACATGTAAGCTGAGATGGCGGTATAAGTGGTAGCCATCTTAGCGTGTATTAAATATATCAAGTACAATTGTATAGTCTGGCCAATTCTTGCTGTATAACTACTGTGTTATAGTGAGGTCGAAATAGATCGAGTGAATTAGTAAAAGTACCTTATTTTATATTTGCTTGCTAAACTTTCGTAATCGCGATTCATTTATTGTATGTAACGGAAATAATATGGATGAGTGAACTAAATTAAAACCCGGTTTATAAGTCATTACAATAGTCCTTATTTCTAAAGTCATTGTAGTTAAAAAATAGCAGCGCCAATTATTTATCTTAGTTACTATCTCAAAATCAGTGTTATATAGTCCCTATTAGTCTGTATTTATGGCGGCGGCCATTTTGAAATGTCTTTGTTGAAATGGCATCCTAAAGTGGATATTAGCATAGTTTAGAACTTAGTGGCTGCTAGTTTATGAATCACGATTAAAGGTTATAAACAGCAGATATTTAAGCGTGAAATTATCCATAACTGGGTCTAATTAAGCCCATGAGTGTCCCTAATGTGAAGGGAAAAGATACTATCAGAGAGCACTTTTTATGTGAGTCTGGTTATTAAAGAAAGATTGTTCTAATATCATGTTCTACGGCCAGAACCGTGATTCAATTTCGTAAGATACTCTTATCTTGAGTGAGGGAGTAAAGTTCTCATACAATTTGTGATCTAGTAGTCTCTCCATCATATAGGATCAGTACATGGTCATGTTACTAGCCTTCAAGACAAGCATAAATTCAGTTATGTAAATTTACCTTCACATTTCTTAATCTACTAACAAAATTCCATGTTATTACATTCTTTTACACACAAGCATGCGGTTCATTTGTGGTTTTACATGTGTGTTGATGTATTAACATATAAGATATTTGTGTATGGTGTAAGCACTTTACTTTCCTAGCTCCCTAGGAAGTAGTGTAGCTCATGGTCAATGTTCAGGCCCAGTTCTACACTCCGCATCTTCATAATCCATTGGGCCTCCCTACGTCTTAGGGTCAGCTCCCTATTGCCACCCCTTGGGTGTCTTGGTGTGTGTTCTATCCCAAAGAACTCAAAAGACCGGTTCGTCGTTTGAGCTTGGCAGATTGACATGTGGGCAGCTACCGGATACCTCATGTCTCCTTGTTTTACTTCTCTTGTGTGTTCATTAATTCTTTCCCTCAGTGTACGTATTGTGCTGCCTATATATTTTTTGCCACATTTGCAGACTAAAGCATAGATGACAAATTTAGTCAAGCAATTGATGTTGGTGTAGATACGGTACTGTCTTCTGTCTGGCCCCTCAAAGTCTGTTACCCTTCTGCAGGCCCATTTGCAAGCACTGCAGTTACTGCAACTGTAGAAACCTATTGTGTGTTTGTCCAGCCAAGTCCTTTCGGCTTTTTCAGTTGGGTAGCTAGGGCACAGTATATTTCTGAGTGTCATCCCTTTTTCTGTAGGTGAGTGTTGGTCTGTCGGATATGTGTTTTTTGAGTGATGTGTCTGTTCTTAGAAGATGCCAATGTTTGTTCAGGCTTCTCATTAATATCCCAGACCAATTATTATAGCCAGTCACTAATCTTATTGTATCGTCCTTTTCTCTGTTTTTCGGATGTTCTCTCAATGTGTCTGCCCGTTTGACCTTGTCAATTCTTAATTCCGCCTTCCTCAAAATTTTCTTATTGTATCCACGACTCTCAAATTTATTGAGAACGCCTTTCTTGTTTATTTCAAACTCCTCATCCCTACTACAGTTGCGTCGTGCTCGTATGAGTTCGCCATATGGGATTGCTCTTATTTGGTGTGAGGGATGTGCACTTGATGCGTGAAGTAGTGAATTACAGGCTGTCGGTTTTCGGTATAGTCTGCTATGAATTTCTTGGTTATGTATAAAGAATTCCACATCCAAGAATGGTATTTTTGTCTTGCTATATTCCATAGTGAACTTTATGTTGAGATCATTACTATTGAGATATGCAAGAAAGCCTTGTAGTTTGTCAGAGGTACCTGTCCAAATCATAATGCAGTCATCAATATACCTGCCCCAAAATAAAATTGAATCATTCCATTCCGTGCCCGATGGGCCCCAGATCCTCATCTCCTCGAACCAACCCATGACTAGGTTTGCATACGAGGGTGAAAATCTGGAGCCCATGACCACACCTTGTTTCTGTCTGTACCACTGGTTTTTATATAGGAACACATTGTTATCCAGTATGATCTCCACCATTTCCAAGATCATTTCAGTGTGTAACCATGAGCTGGCAGTTCTTCTACTGAGCATTTTTTTTGACCGCTGTCAGACCAATCTCTCTTTTGATACTAGTATAAAGTGATACTACATTTAAAGTAACCATAAACATAGTATCCTCCCAGTTCAAGTCAGCCATAATGCCCAGGATGTGTTTCGTATCCCTTATGTACGATGGGAGATTTGACACTAGTGGTTTCAAATAAATATCCACATATTCGGAAATCCTCTCTGTAGGCCCACCTATACCTGATATAATAGGTCTACCTGGGGGAAATGTATTTGTCTTATGTACTTTTGGTAATGTCTATAAGCACGGATACCTAGGACGATCCACTCTAAGATATGTCAGTTCGTTGTCATCTAATAGACTTGATCCATGCCATCTCTTAAGATGTGTATTGATATAGTCTGTAAGGCTCCATATGGGATTACCTTGTAGTTGTTCATAGCATTCTGTGTTAGTCAGTTGAGTAAGTATTTCCATTTCATAGTCACTGGTTTTTATAATCACCATGTTACCCCCCTTGTCTGCTTCTCTAATCGTTAATTCACTGTTGTCACTGAGTTTCTTGAGTGCAATTCTTTCTTTCTGTGTCAGGTTGTCCCTCTGAATGTGTGATGCTGTCTCTTCTTCTTCTAAGAACAGACACATCACTCAAAAAACACATATCCGACAGACCAACACTCACCTACAGAAAAGGGATGACACTCAGAAATATACTGAGCCCTAGCTACCCAACTATGCGGCGTGCAGAAAGACCTGTAATCGAGCGGACACGCTGCTCATGAACGGGGGACTGCTCATAAGATAACCGAACTGGCGAAAGGTAGGCATTTCACAAAGGCGCATTACTCTGGGCACAGTGAGACGGTTAAACTTATATGTTTAACCACGAATAACAATTTCTGACTTATAATGGTAAACGTAGAATGGGAACTTGGCATGCTATACCGAACGGACGCGCAATGTTCAGTTACTGATATTGAACATGAATAGGTCAAGTGGATTTACAATATACAATATGAAGTGCTCCGAGATATATATAGACACTACTCTACCATGCTAACCGGGTTACTTTAGACAACAAATAAGTTGTAATGGGACGTTTTCTTTTTAAATGGATAACAGCACTTCTGCACCATCGCACTTACTATTAATATTTAAACTTTCCATGCACACCTAAAGACCTTGTAATGTGGTTTTGAGATACTAAAGTATCGATAATATTATCCTTTCAGCCATCCTGACGAAATTGGAGTCATAAATAGACTGACAACTTACACTGATTACATACAACGGATGACCCCCGTAGATCCCCTATGCGGGTTGGAATTATCACCGCATATTACGTAAGTGAGCTAGCTAAATTACTCATCATTTAAACTGCAACGATGGAGAATTATGGTTATTTATACACATTTTCATTTGCTATGCTTACAGTGAAGAAATAACAGATCTGGAAATAGGTATTTCACGTTTGTTTAATTCCGAGTATCACCTATAATCATGCACAAACTGCTCTTTTAAAACTAGCGAATCACCATCCTTGACTATTGGTGTTGGTGTAGGGTTCAAAATAAATAAATAGTTGTCACTTTCGTAGATTCTCTTCACTACCAATTCACGTCCGAATAGGATCAATCTGTCACCCGGTCTCTCCAACTCACAACTGGTTCATAGACCTTCTGTAATTAACAAAGGTACATTCTGTGTTATATTTATATGAGGTTATGATACAATTTTCTTAAAGCTTACAATTCTTCATCACCGTATCTATTGATTAACTGAATATCGTACCTTATCACGGTGTGGGCTACATCTTTAACAGAAGAAGTGATGATGTGTTATGTTTTTTCTGTTTTCCTACTATGGAATTTAAGTACATATACATATGGCGATATGTCTTTGTCCTTTTTCTTTAAATTATGCAGCCTTGAAAAAGTCGTGGGTTACATTCCCATATACGACGAAACACGTGTCGGCTGTATGAGAGTTTTCAGTGAACGGAAATAAACTTGAACCTGAATTACAAGAACAAGAACTCTCATGACTATATTGGAACAACTGGTGGAAACACCTGCATATATAGCAATATTGTGATTTACGTGTGCTAAGGAGTGTTGTAAATTAAAGATTAAGGACACTTAGGAGAAAACTTTGAGCAAACCCTTCCAGATCTAGAGGGTTCTAGGGCTAACACCCACGGGAGCACTGGAGTACTCGTGTTACCTCACCCAGGGAAGCTGGGTGAATATGTGTCAAATGGTGTTGGGAATTGTCGTCGTTTTCAATGGTGATCTGCTACAAAGTGCTGCTGCCATGAAGAAGAAAAGTGTACGGTGTGATCCAAGCCTGGATCGAAGATGTGAAGAACCTGAAAGCAGATGGGACAGAGCCTGGGTCACTTCCCAGTGACCAGAGGCACAATAGACGAATGCCCACAGATGTTGGGTGCTTCAGTGCGAAGAGTTGAAGCTTAACTCTGCAGCCACGGGGACCAGGAGATGTTGAGGACGACCAGACCTGTTGTATCATTTTGAGTGGTCTCTCAGGGGTGGCATAATACCTGCTGCAGCCCCTGAGAGGCCTCTGGGGTACCTATGGGTATATAGGATACCATATACTAGGGACTTATAGGAGTACCCCAGAATCCAATCTGTGGTGTACCTAAAGTCCATGCAATCATTTTAGAGAGGAAGCAGCTAGGCTGGGGTCATGGATAGCAGGGCCCCAGCCAGACTAAAGTTGAAAAACAGTGAAGCATCAGCAAAAAGTGGGGCTAACCATAAGAAGCAGATCCTACTCTCCTACATCCAGTGTCTGCAGAGTGGGATCAAAGATAAACGTGACATCAGCTGATATCAAAGAAGTAGCCCATTGTATCCAATGGGGATGTAAAGCTTTAGAATTCGGTACACTCACCTTAGTCACTGCTTCTAAAGCTGGCATAGGCGAAACCATAAGAATGCATTTCCCCCGCGTTAGAGATCATACTTTCAGAATCGCCATTTGGAACGCAGTGAAACAAAAACAACATTTGAAAACCGCATTTCCGCTGATGTGTACAAATGTGATTTGTATGCAATGTATCTCCTTCATTAAATGTTAAGTAAGTGAAACCTACCGTCCCCGGCACAATTCATATGACCAGATTCGTAGTATTGTCACGTGTTAACAAGAAGTTAGTCACAAGCAGATCAGACTGCAAAGATTGAAGAATTGAGATATGTACCGGAAGCCAGCTGGCTGAAGAATACGAAGGTTGTATCAATTCATAAAGCGGATTGATATGCTGGGCAAAATCAGAAATGTAATACCTTCCAAAATTTTTAAAAAAAGCAAAGATTGAAGTTTTTTCAGAGTAGATGGAGGTTGCAATTGTGCACATTTCTCCAGAAAGTGTGGGCTAAACCCCTACCTTTATTATTGAGCTCATAGCCCAAGAAAAGCACCGCTAAACAAGCGATGTATCATTTAGCAAATTTCAATTTATAACCAAAGTCTGCAAACGATAGGATGATCAGATCCACGCGGACTAGATGCGGAATCATTTTGTCATCCGCCAGATAAATGTCATGGACATATGAGAACACATCAGGATCAATGCTGTGTAAAAAAGACACAACAGGTGCAGCAAATGTCCCAGGGCTGTTCCTATAGCCCATTGGCAAACGCATAAATCTTTTTTGGTTGCAGACCGCGCTATATGCGTTCAAATCACGGCTCTCTTGAGCCAAATTGTGACTGTAAAAACCATTGGATATATCCAGCGTCATTTTTTATTTTTTGTGAACAATGTTATTTCCTAATGCTGAGCTGTGTGTGTTCTGTACTGCAAATGTACAACATGATTTCGATATCTAATACAATGCGATATGAACCATCCGGTTTCGATATCGGAAAAAGAGGATTATTCATGGGTGACACACAGGGTTCAATTACACCTTGATATTCCAATTGGGACAAAATGTCCCAGACGGAAGCTTTAGCCTCTCGTCTGTTTGGATATTGTGGTTGGGGCTGCAGCATTGATCGCAAAGGAATCTCATGTGCCGGCGAATCTCTATCCCAGCACACTTGATTACGATACACTGCTGGAGCCAGAGCCAATGCCCACTCAGATGCGTAAGCCTGTTTAGCTTCCTCAAGGACGTAACACGAAATACTGGAAAGTATCACATCCTCCCCACGAGAATAAGCCAGAACAAATGGCGGAGGCCAATCCGCCTTTGTCAACAAAATGTCATACAAGGAGGTGAGATTTTCCTAGAAAACAGCAGTAATCTTCTTCAATTTGGAGGACTATTTCATATAGTCTATCAGGGGGCGCAACTCGTGTATCTGCTGTTTCTACTGTAACAAATGTATCCGTTGCTCTCGCCTCCAGACAGGGACGCAGTGCCCCCCGCACTATGTTAACTTTCACCAAGCTGTTGAGGAGTGTCACTGCCCATGTCCAATCTAGGAGTAGTGTTCTCACCAACTGAGGCATACTTCGCTGTTAAAGGGGCAACTTTCTTCTTTTGATAAGGGGGTCGAAAGCGAGGCAGTCCCTCTTGTTTGGCTTTTATGTCAAACTGGAGAGGTTGATCCCGTCCCTGCTGACAGGTCGCGCCTTTGCTGCGATCCTGGTGCTCTCCACCACTGACTTGAGAGTCCGATGTGTCCTGCAAAGAACGAGGAGAGCGCTGATCGGGGACTTGAAATCTATCTGGAGTCTTAAGGATTGCGCGGTCACCCAAATCATAAGTATGCTCACAAGAATAAGGTGTAGGTGAGCCAGCACGCGAACTTCGCTCTGGTTTTGCTGCCTCTGTTTTTTACTCCAGTTCTTTTTTAGGAAAGAACGGGTGCCCATCCTTCTTAGTTTGGGCTTTTTGTTGCGGTTAAGTAAAAGGCTTAATTCCCAGACTATTGTGCCCTGGGGTTTTATAAGCTTTAGCAATAATCTTTGGTAATTTTGATTGTCTGCGTCAGCAACAACCTCCAAGCGCTGAGCCACTTGGAAGCTCACAGCTTCACCCTTCACATTAGCAAGGATCATATCGCAAACAATGTTGAACACGCCCACCACTCTCATTCCCAACTCCAGGGCTGCTTCTGCCCCGTGTTCATCCTGAACACGTTTTGTCATGGAAGGGAGAACGGTCATTGAGGGGGTGCCAAAACACATTGAATATACCGCGGCAAACACTATACCCCAAGTGTTACAATCAGCTAACTCTGAAACAAGGCCTTTAGGTAAGCTCATAGTCAAGATCCAGTGTTTCTTAACAGGAGTGGTATTTGGAAAGACAGCTTCGAGTTGCCCAAATTTTTCAGCAAGCCAATAAGGAAATTCATCCTTATTTTGAGGACGTTTGCCCATCACTGAATTATTCATGAGCGGACTTATAACCAAACCACTGTGTCCTGGCGGTTGTGCAGCAACTCCAAGTGGTGCCACCTGTATGTTGCACGACATGAACTGTATAACAAACCTATGTACAAGTATCAAAGATGTATGTAAAATGTGCAGCTCCTCAAGAGTAATATTAAGGTAATTTTCATGTGGGGATAACCCAGCCAAAACAGGCCATGTGGCCTCGTCAATTGATGAAGGGCCTAAACGGACCTCTGTCAAAGGGTCAGAAAGGGCGCCATTAAACCATATGGTTTGTTGCCAAGCCGTTAACAGAACTTCAAGAGATCTATATGGTAGATAATTCTGCGGAAGCGCAGTGGCAGAATATTCGTGAATGAAATTATCATTTCCATCCACTGCCGGAAAGGTGATCCAAGAGTAGAATACCTCGAAGCGGTGAGCTGCATCCACCTCAACAACAAAAATAAGAGCAGCACCAGCATTACGGACTCCATGTTGAGTCAAATAAGTTGTGATTGGAGCGCGAATTGGAGGCATTATGGCAACCGCCATAATGAAAAGTATAGTAAAACAACTTACAAGCGGCAACACAACACTGGGCTAGAGAAAGAGTACGAACTTTTAAAATTCAAGCTTGAAAAATCTATAAAATTTCAAATATAGCAGGCTACAACGTCACATCCATCTCTGGAAACAGAATTGAGGTGATTTTGGACAAGCACAAGCACTACTCAGGTAAGTACCAGCCCAAATGTTGGTGGCATCATGTTGCAGGGATTCTGCACATACACAGAACTATGCGCAGGAATACAGGATCTCGGTGTATAGGAAGTAAGCCTTCCTACCACCTCAGTATCCACAATCCAAGGACTAACTAGCTACAGTGTCTCACTCGCTCTCCTAAACAATCCCGAAGATGCAAATGATTAGACACCCCAGAACCCAACACTCCAGACTCTCTCAGTAATTGCAGTAACAAGACGTACCCTTTCGCTCACTCACTCATACTTGGCCACAATCAGAATTGACAGAGACACTATTATAGTTTAAAATGTTTATTTTAACTATCGTGCTCAGTATACGAGCCACTACCAGCAGCAAAACGCATAAACCTAAAACAGTTAGCATTGTAGCAAGTCCATATATTATAAAGGGAGATGTCATCTTATATAGACTGTAGATAAAGGACTTTAAGGCCTAACCACCCTTCCCTTGGTAAGAAGAAGTATTATTATATCATTGATTTCTGGGTTTTGTCAGCAGACCCAATACCTTAGTGCCTAAATGGTATATCTACATCATAGGAACAGTATGGCTCTTTGCCCTGGAAAAGTCCCTCTCCAAGTGTGTGTTAACCAAAATTACATTCCCATAATATAATTGTCAAACCTGATCTGCTAGGTTGCCATGTGCCCCACCATCTTTGTGACTACAGCGTCCATTTCACCTCTGTTTTACTGACCACGTACATGTCGACCTGCAATCAAGCTGACCTTTTTACTGCACCCATGCTAAAATGTGCCAGGAATGTTGAGATGGCAGATGACCTCGCCCGCGGGTTTCATATCTGTTCTAAATACTCGGCAAGAGGCAGGTGATGCGCCTGAGGTTTAGACTGCCCCATTCCTGCATCAAGCTCCATGACAAAGGGCAGGTGATCTGTATCTCCATCTCCGCAAGCTACATGGACTTTCTGCGTTCCTTCTCTTGCGAGGGGAGTGTCCACATCCTATAGAGGGTGCTGCGTGCACCTTGCATGTCAAACAGTCTCCCATTACCTACCTCCAGTGGGTCACGGACACTTTTCCATCTCTAGGGATTCCAGTGTGGGATTAATAAACCTGTGTTTCTTCACTCCCAGTGGTGTGGTCTCCCATTTTTGAACGTACTTGGAGGAAGCTGTGGACTTGGGTGTTTCCTGCACAGCTGGGTGGTCTACTTCTAAGACCCCCTGGTTCTACAATTGGCGCATCAACGCGGGGCTCCATCAGAGACTCAGTGGTCCCAGCTTGACGACCAGGAGAGGAGGAGAAGATCGGTAACTGAGGAGTGCACCTGCGGAAAGCAGACTTGAGTCTCCACAGCCAACGTCGCCTAGATCTTCTTCCCTCGACTGTGTCTTTGACTACAAGTGGCCCCAGGCTTGACTGGAATCCCTTTCTGGTCCGTCTAGTCTGCCTGCAAAATAAGGAGGAGAACCACCCAGGAGCAGAGAAACACATCAGGTATTCTGGTTGGGTCGCTTTAAGCGACATAAAAATAATTCTTATATACTGGTTCAGTTACGCATGCATGTGTCTGTTTTTCTGTTTTGATTGATGGTTTCTGATTCGATCTTTGCAAAGACCGAAGGACATGTAATGTGTTCCTGATTGGGAACTTTCTGGTTTCTGAGAAAAATATTATTTAAGTACAGTGAACATGCCTGTTTTTATTACGTTTTGTAAACTCTGTTGTTGTTGCTCAAACAGTCAGGATGTGTTCGAAGAAAGTCAGCCAACCCCTCCAGAGGGGACCCCTAATAAAGAGATGTACATCAAATATGGTATTTCCGGTATAATTTATCCTAAATTATGGCGGAAATACACAAAATATAATGCTGAGTTACAGTGGCCAGAATTCGGTTCTTTTGATGTACCTAAACTTACATATTTGGAAGAGCAGTTGCATAGACGGAAGGTGCAAACGAGTATGTTTGATTCCTTTGGTCTATGGCGGAAAGAAATTAATGAAAGAAAGAGAAGAGCTCAAGCTAGAGAGAATAAGACACTCAGAAAAACTGCTCAGCAGGAAATGGCAGCCCTTAGAGGGCGAGCAATAGAGAGAAATATAGAAGGCTGTGATAGGGAACACCGACTTAACACAACAGGACAGTACCCCTTACTGCCCCCAAAAATTGACGAAGACGATGCTATGTTTCTTTTTAGACCTCCCGCTTATCATGAGACACAGCAATTGATACAGCCACAGCCAGCACCTTCCCGGAACGCTCCCATTTCTGACGCCACAACTCCACCGGCTCAGATGGAGGTACCTGACCCAGAGACTGAAACCCTTGCCCCTGTAGTTATTCCTAAAATTGTGAAGAAATATGACAGAAAGGGACTTCGAAAGGAGGTTAGAGATTCAGACAGCAGTTATGATTCCGACCCAGGCGAGTATAAAAGGTCACATTCTCCTAGACTCAGGGACAAGGAAAAGAAAAAAATAGATTGCATAGCTTACAGGCTAATTACCGACTGTGCCTCCCCTTCTGACATCCACACCGCAGCAGAGGGCCAGGTACATTCGACAAGAAAGAGCTATTTTTTAGAAAGAATGGCTTACCACCTTATGGCCAAACAGGAGGACCAAAGGGTGGAAGTAACGCTTGATTGCCGGAAAATATATAGGCGCTTGCACGATGGAGAATCTACAGAAAATGACAGAGATGCATTACTAGCAATGATGAAAAATACTCTGCATTCTAAGAGTCAGACAGAAAGTATTGTTCAGATGCCAGTCAAAGAGGCTGCCCCCATCTATGAACCTCCGCGGGGTACTGGAACAGTCCTGAATAACCCAGATGACCCGAATGCCTGTTCCAGATTAATGTTTAGCTTTGTATATACTCCTTGGACAAAGGCTGAGATGTTACACTTATACTTTGACCCTAATTGACATCACTAAATTTTTTGGCCTTATATTGCCAGCCGAGCTTTGGAAACTGCTCAGATATGTTAATGATCAGGCAGCTTCCCATGGTACATGGGAAGACCTGGAAACAAAAGAGAGAAAACCTGGTGAAAAGCCACATGAAGATATATTAGCACTGCCGAAAAGACTGTTAGCCAAACTAAACACTCTCGCTCCAGAGAGAAAGGTAGATTGGAACCTTCTCAATGCTTGCAACCAGAATACTGATGAAACTAGGAAAGGTATATACTGATTTCAGTAGTCAGGATGTTGCAACTGAAACTGGCCGCCACCTGCTTATTCAGACTTTTGTTAAAGGGCTCTTACCAGCAGTGGGGAACAGGCTTATGGCCAGTGAAAGTCGCTGGCCAGCGGCAACGCCCGCCACTATATTGACAATGGCACAATATTACGAGCCTCAGTACAAAAAAGCAGAAGAAGAAAAGGAGACTAAAAAGAAGAAATTAAAAGAACAAGTGTTGCTTAGCCAGTTAGACACCCGTAATTGCCCTTGCAACACAAATAATGTCCGTCAGCAAAATGCCAGGTTCACCCCTAAAACACAAAACTCTCCAGTACAGAACCAGCAATCATATCAATCTGGTCCCCAGTCTACTGATATTTGTGCCTATTGCAAGAAACCGGGACATTGGAAGAAGGATTCCCGATATTAGCTGATAACATTGCCACAGGCAAAACGCAACCGCGACAGTTCAACACCCCCTCCCGACCCCAAAATCAATATAGAGGCAACAGGTTTGATAATAATTCAGAACGCCAGGCTACCCTTCAGAATTATGGCAAAGACGATACCGAGATGAGCTTAGTATATTGGTCAGCCTAGGGAGGTCAATGATGGGGGAAGGAACCAGTGAGGTACCTGTAGATCAACAGGGACCCCGTGTTACAGCATCGGTAGCTGGCGCTAAAGGATGTTTCCTTGTGGATACAGGAGCATCCCGCAGCACCTTGACCACCCCACTGATTCCGAGGGCTCCTCCATCCGGCAAACTAATTACATCGACTGGGTTCGATGGTAAGCCCCCTGTGAATCCCCTTTCCAAACCTACGCCATTCTCTATCAACTGTGCTGACACTTCTGCAGCATTCTTGCTATCACCAGATTGTCCTGAGAATCTCATGGGATTGGATATGTTAAAACATTACTGTGCCACTATCAGATGTTCCCCAGATAATGTTAGATTTATTCTGTATGACAATGTTTCCCCGTGCCAACTGTCTGTACAGCTACTCCAACTTCCCCACATTCAGGAAGATTTAGCTACCATCCCAAACACCTTATGGGCAACTTCTGATACTGATTTTGGTACTATCCAGATGCCACCCGTTCACATCACTGTCAGGGAAGGTGCACACTTGCCTAGATTACCACAGTATAAAATATCTAAAGAGGGAGAGCTCGCACTACAAAAAATTGTAACAGACCTCATTCAGGTTGGCGTGGTGGAACAGGTTCCTTCCAACGTCTGCAACAGCCCCATTTTGCCGGTATTAAAACGATCTGCTACACACCAAAAGGTGTACAGATTTGTGATTAACTTGCGGGCCATTAATAAGATAGTAGTACCACAATTTCCGATTGTTTCAGACATAACTACTATCCTCACCATGATTCCACCCACAGCGAAAGCCTTTACAGTAATAGATTTGAAAAACGCATTATTTTCCATCCCCATTCATGAAGACTCACGTTTTATTTTTGGCTTCACCCTAATGAACAGATTGTATAGATTATGTCGCGCCGCTCAGGGCTATACAGAAAGTCCAAGCATTTACAACCAAGCATTGAAAAAACAACTGGACCAGGTCCATCTCCCAGAGGGAGTGGCTCTTATTCAATATGTAGACGACATTTTGTTAGCAGCAGATACTACCCAATTGGTTTGACATGCATCATTACTGACCCTCAAATTGCTTGTTGAACAAGGCCACAAGGTATCCAAAGACAAATTGCAGTATTGTAGAAAACAGGTGACTTACTTAGGTCACCTGTTGTCTAAGGAGGGACGCACTGTTACACCAGACCGGATTCAGACTATTTTGACCTTCCCTACTCCAACCACCCAAAGAGACGTGAGAGCCGTAATAGGTCTCACCTCCTTCTGTAGACAGTGGGTCCAAAATGTTTTACTCATTATCAAGCCACTTCTTTCCCTGATGACTAAAGATGTTTCTGATCTTATGCCCTGGACATCACAGCGGAAGCATTCATGACCCTACGACAGGCTCTGTGTTCAGCCCCAGGCTTAGGTACACCTGATTATCAGAAGCAATTTTTTCTCTTTTTACACAAAGGGTCAGGTTGTGCCCTCTCACTTCTCTGTCAAATGCATGGTACACACAAACGACCCTGAGCCTAATTTTCTGCTGTTTTGGATCCAGTTGCCCGAGCTTTGCCTTCCTGTCTGTGCGCTGTAGCAGCGGCTGCTGTGGCAGCGCGTCAGACAGAGGGTATAGTTATAGGTTCCCCATTAACAGTTCTGGTACCACATGCCATTGATATTATGTTGAATAAAACCAAAACCCAACACCTTACTAGTGCCCGACTGTATGGATACAAACTTACCCTGTTAAATGCGCACATAACTATTCAACGCTGTACCACTCTGAATTCCGCTACACTCTTACCCCTACCTGATACCGACCCCCTCACTCAGCCACCCCATCATGATTGCGTATTCTGAACAGATGCAGAAACCAAGGGAAGGGTGGCCCTTAAAGACACAGCCTTACTAGATGCAGAAGGCCACCTGTGGGTAGATGGTTCTTGCCTGAAACTCCTGAATGGCACCACATCTGCAGCCTATTCTGTCACAACAGCAGTTACAGTAGTTGAGACTGCCCGAATATTACAGAAATCAGCCCAAGCGGCAGAGATAACAGCACTTACGCGTGCTTGCATCCTCAGCACATGCATGACTGTAAAAATCTGCACCAACAGTCAGTATGCTTTTGGGGTAGTAGACAATTTTGCACTACTTCTGGAAAGAAAGAGGGTTTCTCACTTCTCATGGGACGCCTATACAACATGGTGAATTGGTTAATGCCCTTTTGGAAGCCATCACTCTCCCTGCTAAGTTAGCGGTGATCAAATGCGCGGCACACAAGAAAGTTATTGACGAAGTAGGACAGGAGAACGCTCTGGCGACAGCACAGCCGGAAACACAGCCTTAGGAATAATACCTGCACCAATGTATGTCCTAAAATCACAAGCTGAGAAATGGCAGGATGCCAGACAACGGATTATTAACATACAAGAATCCGCTGCCATAGAAGAAAAAGAACAGTGGAAAACAGATGGTATGTTAGATGAGAAGGGATGTTGGAGATCTCAGGTACTCTTAGGTGGAAACTATCAACAGCATATGTTATTCCCTTACTTTCAGTAACACACTTACCTGCACACATTGGGTCCCAAGCCATGTATACTATGCTCAAGGAAGTATGGGACCATCCCAAATTGAGATCCCTGGCCGAGCGATTTGTCAAGCACTGTCTGACCTGTTTAAGATACAATGTGGGAAAGGGAACAAAGGTTTCGACAGCAGGATTTGCACTGCCCTCTGCCCCTTTCGAAGTCCTCCAGATGGATTATATCCAAATGAACAGAGTTAACAGCTACAAGTATGTCTTGGTGGTGGTCTGTGGATTCAGTAAATGGGTGGAAGCATACCCCACCAAGGATTATACTGCCCTTATTACAGCTAAAGTACTCCTGAAGGATTTTTTCCCCGGTATGGCCTTTGTAGATTGATGCAAAGTGATTGAGGATCCCATTTCATCGGCCGGACAGTCAAACATATATTAAAGGGACTGGGAGTCAAACAAAAATTCCACGCTGCATTTCGCCCCCAGGCAGCAGGATTGGTGGAACATTATAATGGAATCCTGAAGGAGAAATTAGCTAAGATAACAACTGAGACAGGATTGAATTGGGTAAATGCTCTACCTCTAGCTCTGCTGTCTATACGATCAGTCCCACATTCTAAGTCACACCTTACGCCCTACGAGACAGTTTTTGGAAGACCTATGAAAATTTGGAATGCCCCATCTCCGAAATCCCTGACTGACCTTCCCCAGTAAGTGTTGACTGATTATCTGTACGAACTCACTGAAACAATGTCTTTACTCCATGAACAGGTCCGGGCCTCCGTCACAGACAGATCTCAGGGCCCTGGCCATGATATCAAACCTGGAGACTTCATTTTGGTGAAGAACTTTGCACGCACCCAGTCTCTGCAGCCTCACTGGAAAGGTCCCTTGCAGGTGCTGCTGGGGACCAGAACGGCCTTGCGAGTAGAGGGAAAGAAATCCTGGGTTCAAGCCTCCCACTGCAGAAAAGTGGATCCCATAACTGAAGACAACTTGAAAGTACACAAAGAAGTTCTGACCCACAACAGACCAATAGACTATGACTCAGATTCCAAACCTGAACTAGAACTTTGTGATGAGGGAACAGACGGATACTACCTCCGATCCAAGGCTAAGCTTAAGAACCAGCCCAGCTCCAAGGGCCGTTAGTACTCCATTGTCCATTGCTGCAGGGCGGTAGTAAAACCTGTACTAGTAAACCCTAGTAGTGGGTTACCGGGGTAGATATTGGTCAGTGAAGCAACCAACAACTATCAGCGACTATTAGGGACATTGCAGTACTCTCTGGACACTTGTAGAGCTATTATGGCTGAAGGTTACGATAATGTGGGACCAATGTCCCCAAAACCCAGATATGTCACGATCTATCCTTTTCATGAGTACCAAATACTACGCATCCCCTTGAACAATGATTACCAACAAGGGTCATCAACCAGGTCTGCCAATGTTCCCCCCGATGAAGAAAACAGTCAACGACACGGGAACAGAATGAATCCAGAGGCCACATGCACCAGTGGTACTACCCCCACGCTGAAGAAAGCTAGTATGAGAGTTTACAGTACCCGGACAATAGTACTGATTGTCCTGACTACGTTAGCTGTTCTGTTCAGTGTAGTGTTCTGGATTATTGAAGAAACAGCTCCAGCCCATCACACCCCACAACCATCTGAAGTTCCTGAACATTTGTATGTTCCGTGGCCTGATTCTTACTCAAACAGACAGTCAGAATTCAGTAATAATACTTTCATCCAAATGCTGCACCAGTTTAATCGAGTTGCGGGTGCAACTGACTGTTATGTTTGTGGACTTCTACCTCATGCAACTCAACACACTGTACAGTTCCTAGTGTTCCCTGCCTCGTCTGCTTATACTTGCACTCTGATGCACAACCTGACAAACGTCTTTCCCTCACGTGGCGACGCTGGCAACCTTACCACATTCCAGCCCTCAACAATACCATCTGTAATGCCTCTGACTCAGCACCAATGCATACCATCATGTCCACCCCTATGCGAGGTACTTGGGGTTACACTTTTGTTACCATTCGAGCTAAAACAGTTGCCATTTCTGTCACGCCACGCCCTGGTACATTATGTCTGCAAGACCGAGGAAAAATACCGGTAGGAGTCAGTCTATGCAATACTACAATGACTTATGACAATTTCACCCCATATCTCCGCCTTCCTACAGGATTGCATTTTGTGTTTGGAAACAAAGCTTACATGTGGTTACCCCCTGACTGGAGTGGTACGTACTACATTGCTTTCCTACCACCCGCTTTCAACAGAGACAATATGTACCACCGCCAAAGAAGACAATTGCCAGATGTGGACCAGACAGACACCACAGGTCAACAGTTCTATGATGCTATGGAAGGACTTTTGCTGTACTGGGGTCCTATGAAATCAGAAGACTAACCAGAGTTCTTGAAGCAACAATTAATGTTACTGCAGGAATACTGACCAACTACTCTGCCGAACTTGATGCTGCCTGCATGGTTGCCCTCCAAAATCGTATGGTGCTGGACGCCATCATAGCGGATTGGGGAGGAGCCTGCTGCATCATCAGCGCAAGCTGTTGTGTGTATATTCTTTTTTTTGTGAACATTTTTATTGTTTTGTCACAAGGCAATACATAGAACATGCATGCCATAATCAGGTAGCAACCCCGCGTCCCTAACCCCACATCCCGCCCTCTTCCGTCAATTTTCCCCACCCCTGCTGGCTAACTCGTGGTTGCTTTGGTCCCTTCCAAGAGCCCCGTCTAGACCATGATAACGTCTCCATTTACTCCATACTTTACGGAATTTCCTCGGACAGCCTCTCGCTTTATATGTGACCCTCTCCGCTGCCATGTAGGTGTCCAGTCCTCTCCTCGTTGTGTGTATATTCTTGATTCGTCACCGTCAGTATCTGATGCTATCTCCAAGCTTCACCGAATTGCCTCCGAAATCCATCAAGAAACTGAAACTCCCTGGTCTTGGAGCTCTGGATTCTGGCAACTACTTGTCTCCTGGAGTTGGAAAATGATAACAATCTTACTGATTCCGCTAGCTCTCCTTTTCTTCTGTTGTCTGCGCATCCACTGTGGACCCGCACTCTGTTCTATCTGTGCTATTGGATGTACACCATCTACCACGCCGCCTCAAAACATCAAAGATAGTAAAATAATGTATCAACAAGCTGTAGACGAACTTATGCGGATCGATATCGACTGAGGTGTTGCCCATGGCAAAAGGAGGGACTGTGAAACCTGAATCTGCAAAGTTGCCATGTGCCCCACCATCTTTGTGACTACAGCGTCCATTTCACCTGTTTCACTGATCACGTACATGTCGACCTGCACTCGAGCTGACCTTTTTACCGCACCCATGCTAAAATGTGCCAGGAATGTTGAGATAGCAAAACACACAAGATGATGGATGGAATGTTGCACAATGGCAAAACATTCACCCCCAGTCACAGATCTGGGTTTGATCCATAGTTATTTTGCTCACCAAGCCACCCCAGTTCAGACATGGCCATATGCAAATCAGTCTTGACCCTGTGCCTCATGGGAACAGTCAAGCCCGAACTGCCAAGCCATGTCTTCCCCGGACCGGATTCAAGCATCCTAGGACCGGTTTCTGGCTATCAGCCGTCTTCAGCCAGGATAGCTTGACTCCAGTGGCTTAGGAATGTTGAGATGGCAGATGACCTCGCCCGCAGGTTTCATTCCTGTTCCAACTACTCGGCAAGAGGCAGGTGATGTGCCTAAGGCTTAGACTGCCCCATTCCTGCATCAAGCTCTGTGACAAAGGGCAGGTGATCTGTATCTCCATCTCCGCAGGCTATATGGACTTTCTGCGTTCCTTCTCTTGCGAGGGGAGTGTCCACATCCTATAAAGGATGCTGCGTGCTCCTTGCAACTCGAACAGTCTCCCATTACCTACCTCCAGTGGGTCACTGACACTTTTCCATCTCTAGAGATTCCTGTGTAAGATTAATAAACCTGTGTTTCTTCACTCCCAGTGGTGTGGTCTCCCATTTCTTTATGTCATTGGAGGAAGCTGTGGACTTGGGTGTTTCCTGCACCGCTGGATGGTCTACTTGTAAGACCCCCGGTTCTACATAATAGCACGTGTCCTCAGCAGCCGCTGCTATGCCAGCATGTGTTGTCTAGTTGCTAGGGACTGACCAGAAGAGAATAACAAGGGGTATTGTTTATGGACCTTGTTCACCGTGTTCAGACTAAACTCCAGGAACAGACCGAGAACGCACAAACCAGATGGGTCACATGTAAAAGGCATAAACAGAGTCTTGCAAAATAAATTCATATATTAACGTGCGCAAAAGCAGCATCATGGCAGCAGTGCTCATGCTAACTTAGTGATATTGACAATGACCCTATCGGCCATATGACAGCAGCAAGAGCCCCGCTAAAGACAAGCTCAGTCTCCTGCAGAATTTCCTCCCTCTCCTCACTAATCTGTACACAGAGTTCAAATGCCCTAACAGTACCTGTACTTCCTTTACTGTCACTTTTGGCTTTACCAACATAATATCCAGCAACATCTGCATGTGCAGTTACTTGTCTACCGAGGGGCATGCCTCCATGTCTACTGAATCCAGTTCAATCCCTAGAAAAGACAACACCGTGCTTGGACCTTGTGTCTTCTCTGGTGCTAGGGGCCCTCCTAGTTCACCCATGAGCTCATGAACACTATCCAATTGCTGTTGACAGTCTGCTGAACCGGATTGACCCACCAGGAAGAAGTCATCAGGTAATGTGCCATCATATCCTTGCTCATCTGCCATGTGAAAACCCACTGTATGAAAGAGCTGAAATGCTCAAACAGGGCACAAGAGATGGAACATCCCATGGGTAATGCTTTTTCGATGACCCACAAGTTGGAGGTACATGCGGGGGGAAGGCGTCCATCCACTATTTTCACAGGGTGGACGCTGTCCATCCTGCCAAGAAGTTGTGCCCCTCTGAAAAATATGCTGAATGCGTCCCGGTGTAATTTGCAAACACTGGGACACATTCAGCAGCGCCTGCAAGTTGTTGTCTGCTTTCGATCGCAACAACCTGCAGGCGGGGAGGGGGTTTTCTTAGTTCAGACTCCTGCTGGGCCCATACCAAAGGCTGAATTTGAGGGGTCATCAGGCCTCCTTTATTTGAGTCTCCCAGCTGGCAGCAGTCAGGAGCCTCATACCTAGAAGCAAATGCAGCAGAGGGGGAAACAAAGGCTCGCACCTTGTTAGAACTTCACAGATACTTAAGAGAGGCAGCTTTTCACTTTGTTCAGACTCTGTTTAGGAGATATGCATGCGCTGTAAGAATGTCAGATGTTTTGGTCTTTCCCAGTATTTAAACAAAATAAATAGCATTTATATAGTGCTTACTAAAGTCAAAGTCAAAATATGCTTTATTCGATTTTTACAGCAATTAAAAATCATAAAAGCAACAATAAATATACATTTTATATTAATTTAAAAACATTTAAAAAAGTATTAAACATATACGCTACAGATTCAAAGCATTTACATACTAAAAATTAACAATCATTCATTAAATTTCGTTTCCTCAAGATGCTTTTTAGGAAGCCAATCATGACCATAATATATTTTCCATTCTCCTGTATCTGTAGACTTAAGTAAGCTGGTCTACATTGCCTCCATGAACCCTCTCTCAAATATTGTCTAATCCATGTTCCGCGTTCCTTCTCATAATATTTGCAGAATAATGTTACATGGAAGGTGCATTGTTGTGATAAGTTATCACAAGGGCATGTATCTAGATTCCTGGACCAGTTATTTTTTGTAGGAAAAGTTACTAAGTGATGAAATAAATTAAACCTGAACCTGGTCAGAATAAAACGTTCAAAACCCAAGGTACATAATGAGAAATACGGTTGGATAGTGTAACAGACCAGTGACAGGTGATGGTCGATAACGTTTTTTTTAGAGAGCTCAACTGAACATCTTGACATTTCATAGTGGTCCATACACAATCTTTTTAATTCTTTCCTCGGTACCCCACTCAATAGTTCAGGGTTAGTAAATAATTCTGATCTTTGTAGATCATTAAATGTTCTCCTAATGAACTCCAACCAAGGAATATTTTTCAGGTTATCCAAAGTCATTACATTATTAAGAATTTCCCTGTTAAGGGACAACGCTTCTACTGTTCATACCCTATGCCAGAGTAAAATTGGTTGCAGCTGTATGAGATCAGAGATATAATCCATTCCTAACTCTGCATGGCAGTTAAAAACTGCCGTACCCTGAGGGAGTGCTAACAAATATCTAAAAAAGTCATTTTCTACTATCTGGATGGGTGTGTTGTTTTGGAATCCCCAGATACCTGCCCTATAAAGAGCTATACTTCTGCATTTTGCCTTATAGATGCTTAAGAGTATTTCGGGTGGTCTATTCCATAATTTTTTTGCAAAATTCATTAAGGCCGCAATGGAACGTTTGAATAATAAAGTTCTTTTTTTAACAGCGGCATTCCATGACCCGGACCCGTCTATTAACACCCCCAGGTATGAAAAGCTTTTGGTCTGTTGTATTGTAAGGCCATCAGTTTTGATGGCCTTGCATTTAGCTCTTCCTTTCCCACATGTCATAATAAACGATTTCTTGGCATTAGTTTTTAGACCCCTACATTACATAAACTGTACATATTTAGCTAATGCCTTCTGGGCACCAACCCTGGTTCTGGCCATTAGTACAGCGTCATCCGCATAGAGAAGGCAAACCACCTGCTTTTTGCCATATCTAGGTGAATCCACTACATTGGCCTCCAATTCCCTCTCCAAAGCGTTCGAATATATGGAGAAGAGGAATGGGGCCAATACGCAGCCCTGTCTGACTCCCTTCTCTATGCGGAAAGACCTCGTACACTCTTCTCTCAGCCCATGTCTCACCTTCGCAGTTGCATCAGAGTACAGCTGTCGGAGAAAGTTAAGTATTGCTGGTTCCACCCTGTACTCCTCCAATATTTGCCACAATTTGTCGTGAACCACGCAGTCCAAAGCGGCTGAGAGGTCGACAAATATGGCATGAAGACAACCTTTCTTGGCTTGAGTGTATTTTCCTTGGATCATCACAAAATTCAATACCTGCTCTACTGTACCCATCCCTTCCCTGAAGCCGTACTGGACTGGGCTGAGTATGTTGTTTTCGTTTCCCCAGTTTTGTAGTTTACCAAGGACTACCCTACCTGCTATTTTCATGAGGGAGTCCAAGAGGAATATGGGCCTATAATTACTTGGGGATTCTCTATCCCCTTTTTTATAGATGGGGATGATTATAGATTCTGCCCAGGTTTTAATAAAGCCTTCCGTACAACAAGCCCTTAGGACACGTGTGCAGATTGGGGCCCAGAGTTCAATAGTCGATTTGAAGATATCATTTGGGACTCCATCTGGGCCCGGGGCCTTACTTCCTTTGCTATTATTTATAGCATTCAAAACTTCCTCGTATGAAATGTCAATGTCTATCTGGAAGTTATTCTTCTCTTTAATTGCCTGGTTGTTTGCCATTCCCAAAATTGCCTGTTTCACATCCTCCTTTTTATATACCCTAGAAAAGAAGTCTATCCATGTCCTTTCGTCTATAGCAAATTCAATTCTTGCAGTATCCAGTTTAGTGAAATAGGGAGCATTTACTGCTTGCCAAAACATTTTGCTGTCTCTACGCTGCGAGGCTTTAAGTATATTTTGCCAGGCCACTTCTTTTATTTCTTTTTTCCTATTAATCCGAGCTTGATTATAGGTTTTTCTGCAGGCCCTTATTAAACAGAGATCCCTAGGTTTAACACTAAGTGCTCTTTTAAGGAGGTTGTAGGCTTTAGTGCATTTTGTGTCGAACCATCCATTTATCTTATTGCCTTTCGCAGTGTTTCTCTTTATAATGGAATCTTGTATAACTAATGTTATCGTCCCAAAGGCAGCCAAGATTTCAGTGTTAGTAGATGCCTCGTCTAGGCACACCATAACGGGTGTTAGGGCCTTTGATATAATTGTTCTATTTATTTTCAACGGATCTAGCTTGCCCCATTTCAGTGCATAGCCGTTTTGCCGTGCCAACACTATTTCTTGGGTCCACGCCAAGGATTCAATGGTAGTGGGAGTATCACAGTCAGGAAGGCTTAAACTTATGCTAAGGGGTAAGTGATCACTAAGACCGTTAGGGTGGATTACAAATTGCTGTACCCAACTTGCGTATCTTAAGGGGAAAATGATAAAATCGATAATGGATTGCAAGCCCCTTGCTATGAATGTGGAACTGAATTCGACCTTTGGGGTACACATCATATTTGCAAAGCCTAAATCACGTGAGGCCATTATATTATTGATTGTCTCCCCTCTGTCTGAGTGTACTAGGTGGTTCATATCCTCACTTTCCTCCTGTGCATGGTCCCTTGATCCACAAACATTGGAGTTGCAAACACTGATATTAAAATCCCCTCCCCATATCAAGATTACCTCTTTCCCATTAGCCATATTTAAGTAATTAAGGTCTGCCTGAAGCTTGCTCATCTCCTCATAAAAAGCAGTTATTTGATGTTGTTATAAAAATTAACCACCAGTAATTCTATGCCTGCATGCAGTTTGACAGAAACCATTTGGTAATAGGGGGATTGCTTAATCATTTTGATTCTCTGAACACTCAACAGATTTGAGACATATACACAAATACCTTCTTTATGTCTGCCATGAGGGGACTGTTCCGCTGGGGTATGATATGTTTTAAAACCATCCAGGTGTTGTTCCTTCAAGAGCCAGGTTTCCTGGATGCATAGCACATCAAACTGCTGTATAAATTCCCCCCAGACAGGATTGGATAATTTAGTTTCCAGACCACAAATATTCCATGACACTAATTTGATGAGGCCATAAACCGGGGATTGATCTACAAGTGCAGTAAAAGCATAGTGATTATTTAGTGTTGTTTTTTCCCTATTCATAGTAGCGTTTATAGGTGATACATCTCCCACAAATACGGGAGTATCAGCTTTAGGGGTCACCTGAATGTTACAGTCCGATATCGTGTTTACATATGTATTTGTGGGAACCCCCGGGACACCCATGTTGTGTAGACAATCGCTTTTATCGTCATGTGGTACCTTAACTGAATTGTTATTGTCGTTCCGTCAGTCACACTCATTAAGGCCAGATAGTACTGAGAATCTATTTGGTTCTGTTGGAAAGTAGTGTTACCCATGTCTTGCCCAGTATGGGATTGTTGCAGGCCTCATCCAAAATGGTCTTGTATCCTGTTGTATTCTATACCTGGGGGCCCTGACCTGTTGCCACCCATTCCAGCTATCTGGTCTTGGTCGATATGGTACACCATAGAAATTGTTCCTGGAGGACACAGAGACGGCGTTAGAGGGCGCAGTTACAATGCTGTCGAGTTTTGGGAGACTATCGGGCCTTAAGGTCAACTGGAGCAAGACATGTGTCTTCCCGTTGCGGGCGGATATGCCCTGTCCACCCCTGACAGTAGATGTCATTTGGGAAGGATCGTGCTTCACTTACTTAGGGGTCTGCATATATCACGAGGCTACAGACATGCTAGAAGGAAACATAGGATGCTGTATTAGGGCTCTGAAGGGGTGCATGACCTTCTGGGCATTCCTCCCCCTCTCGGTACAAGGCCGGGTGGCACTGCTTAAGATGGTGGCTTTGCCCCGGTTGCTCTATTATTTTCGCACGTTGCCGGTGTGGATCCCCCAGCGGGTTTTTACAGAGTTGAGAACACTAATGACTGACTTCCTGTGGGGACATGGGAGACGCAGGGTGGCACTGAATAAGTTGATGAGACCCAAACTTGAGGGGGGAATGGCGGTCCCTGATTTCGAACTATATTATTTGGCCGCGCAACTACAGATACTAACACAGAATATCGCTAGAGAATTTAGGGGTCCGGACCAAGATAGAGGGACAGGCATTCAGAGACATATTCTATCATATGTTATCATGCAACAGAAGCTAGAGTTGTGGAGCTTAACCATGGAGGAGAGGATCTTGCGACTATGCTGGCATAGGACCTTAAAGAGAGCGAGGGCGACGCGCCCGTACACACCGGAGATCCCTCTGGGGATGCTGACGGCACTGCCGCATGGGGGGGATTGGTCCCCATTACTAGAATGGGAGGACTTGGGCCTTCAAGTGGTGGGGGACCTGTATATTGATGGGGTGTTAGTGCCCTTCAGAGTGCTCCAGGATCAATTTGGCCTCCCGGATGGGAGTTTCCTGTTACATGCGGCGGTGACAGCGGCGATGCAGAAGCACTAGAAGGCGGGGTTAACAGAACCCTGCATTACCATGGCCTGCCAGTATGTTGTAATGGCTGCGGGTACAATTAAGGCGGTTACCTGCCTTCACTCTAGAATGTTGCACGAGGGACTGGAGCCGCTCACAGCCCTGAAAGAAAAATGGGAAGAGAGTATAGGGGAAACCCATACCGGACACGATCTGGGGACACATCTTGAAGAGAACATGGAAAGGGTGCAGGAATGCCCGCTTTCAGCAAGTGCATTTCTTTGTAATACATATGGCCTACTTGACCCCGGGGAAGATGCAGAGGTATTTCCGGGTACAGGACGCGGCATGCCCTAGATGCTTGACTCCTGAGGTAGAGTTGGACCACTTACTATGGGGCTGCCCGAGACTGGGGACGTATTGGTCGGAGGTGGGGGAGCTTCTTAACGCAGTGACTGATCGACAGGTGGAGTACGACATGGCGACATGTCTATTGCTCTGGTTCCCTCACACGGCCAAGACGAAAGTCACAAGTAAATTCATTGACTTGGGACTTATTTTGGCCCAGAGAGAGATCACTTGGCATTGGAAATCGAGGGAGCGCCCGTCAGCCAGGAGATGGATGAGCGAATTGCAGAAATGGGCTCGGAATGAAAGTGTGGTTAGGCTACGACAAGCCACTCGTACAGCAAATGTGAAGGGCCTAGAAATGGCGAGGGCCTGGGAGGCAATAGTGCAGGCCCTAAAGGACTATTTAACTGAAGATGAAGACTAGGGGATGGTCAGTGTAGGAGATTCCATGGGACACAGAGATAAGAATGTATGGCTCCCTCAGGTCGCGAAAGATTTGATTGAGAGTATATGGATATGGCCCACATCAGCAACAGTTGAGGGGGGAGGGATAAGGGGAGGGTTAGCAGGGATCCGATACAGATAGAGGAAGAATTTAAGCGGAAGCCGGACTCAGATATAGGCGAGCGGAAGGAATGTCCGTGGAACAGATTTTCAACAAACGCTTAGATTGATTAACTGTAGAAGGTTAGGAGATCTCGAACAGGGGTGCTACGAAAGATGATTGGTTGTGGTGAGTCGCATTTGCATTGACATCATTCACTAATTGTGGCACACTGTATTCGGCTGATTGTATTGAGGGGGGTGTTGGGAGTTATAGAAAAGCAGATACTGAATTGTGTTGCTGACCGGATGCCTCTGTGAGTTGGTTTTCTTTGATATCTCTGACAGATCAGTAACTAACGCCGCCCGGCCCCCGGGATGTGGTCTGAATGGCTGTGTGCAGTTTTATTGCTGAACTGTGACTTATGATGGTCAGGGATGGGAAGGTCGAAATAAGTCAATGTTTGTTTATGAATCTGCAATAAAAATATGTTAAAAAAAAAATGGTACACCATAGAAATAGCCTAGGGGCAATATCTCGATACTTGAGCCCCTTGGCCTTCCATCGTACATAGCTTCACTTAAGATTCTTTCCGCTATTGTCGGGCAATTAAAGTTGACCACTATGCAGTCTCTCGATCTCGATTTGTTTAGCGTACCAAGCCATGATACCCTTCGGACCATAATGATACTATGAGCAAGGTTATTAGTTTCAGTGGTGTTACGTGTTAACCAGTGGGTTACCTTGTTCCTTAGCTGGGGGTAATCTTCCCTGTCTCCCTCCATAAGTGGTGGAACATTACCTAGTACCACCACTAATGGTGCTGAATGAGGGGGTAAATTAATGACGGGGTGTATAATCACATTTCTACTGGGTTTGGACACGTTTTTTCCCTCTTCGTGTTGGGCTGATGTCGAGGGGGTAATCTGGCCACTTAATGTATCTTTTTTCTCCCCAGCCTTCCCTACTTCCAAAGTTCCTTTCATGGCCCTTTCCTTACTGTTAGCTGGCCTTGTTCCGCCTATTTCCATTGGTGGTTTGGGGGGGGGGTATTAAGGGAGGTGTTTTAACATGTTTCCTAATACCTGTAATACCGCCTATCTTGATCGAGCTGGATGATAGCTTCGCTATGGCCTGGGTGTTTTCCATGGTTGCCTTCTGTAGCTTATCCATTTTGTCGTTAATTACCTTTAATCTTTCGATGATTGGGAGTGTAAATGATTTGAGCAGCTGCTCAACTTGGGATATGGTACATGCCGCCTCAGTAAGTAAATCTGGGGTATGAGATAAAGGCGAGGGGCTAGCATTCGATGAGTGAATCGGGGACGAGATAACTATAGTAGAAGTTTTCCTAGGTATGTTCGCTTTAATCAAGCTTGGCAGTGTGGAATTTTTTGTTGTTTTTTGCACCTTAGATTTCCGTCCTAATTGTCCCCCTCCACCCCTCTGTCTTTTGCCTTTGTGTGCAGGACATGTAGATGAAATTATGGATGTGTTTTTTGATGTGTCTACAGTCTGTGTGTTCTTTATGGGGGGAAAACCCTCCATAGATAGGCTATCAGAGAATGTAGTATTAAAGGAAGTATTAACAGTGGTAATTGAATGACGCCCCTCGATATGTTTGCCTGGTGATTTAAGTGTGCTCGACCTTTGGGCATCTGTATAATCAGGTGTAACAGCATTCTTATATGACCCAGAGAAGACCTTTTGGCGGCTAACAGTTCATGGGATAGCCGCTTCTCTGTAAGGGCTATCTCCCGCTCAAGCACAACCGCTGCTCTTGTTATAAAGTTATCAAGAGTGCCAGTGATGGTTCCACCAGTAACGCTAGATGCTGGCCTAGCCCCCTTCCCCGATTGGCGAGCCATTTTTTGAACAAGCGATTTAAACCATATAATTAATTGTGTATGGTTTACAGAACGTCTAGACCGCACTTATTGAAAAGTACACAAACCCACACAAGAGCTTACCAGGCCTATAGTGGAGGTTAGGGGGGTGACCCAGCCCAGTCTTGTCCGGCCTTGGACGGCCCGCCATTTGCCCGGGCTTAGCCCGTGCACGTTACTGCACGCGTTCCGCGCAGCGGGGACTGCGTGTTATTAAGTAGGTCCAATGGGCGAATGGGCAGGCTTTGGCACAGGCGAGGCAGGTGAAGATAGTGCACGGACTCCTGGGAAATGGAGTCCCGTGCTTGAATGCTCCTGTGACCCCCACAGTCAGCGGCGTGACTAGCGCTGCAAAGACCCAGTCCGGTAAGGTGCTCCTTCTCTCCTCTGCTGATTACCACGGCAAGTCTGGTGGCGAAACCGGCCCCGCGCCAGCGGGTACCGCAAGCTGTTAAATAATTCCAATGGGCGGGCTTTGGCACAGGTGAGGCAGGTGAAGATAGTGCGCGGACCCCTGGGAAATGGAGTCCTGTGCTCGAATGCTTCTGTGACCCCCGCAGTCAGCGGCGTGACGAGCGCTGCAAAGACCCAGTCTGGTAAGGTGCTCCTTCTCTCCTCTGCTGATTACCACAGCAAGTCTGGTGGCGAAGCAGGACCCCTGGGTAGGCGTTGTAATTATTAAAATATCACAATTTTTTCCTGCAAAGCACTATGGGTAGAGGAAGTTTACCCTGACCAAGGGCAACATTGTTTTATGTGTAGCATGCAAAAGTGGAAATCTTCTGCCTAAATCAGGAGGGTTTCCATGTATACTCAAAATGTGCTTTAATGTACTCATGATAGACATGTTAAACATATATGTGAGGGCTTAAGAACTGATGTCACTTCGTATGATGCCACTTCCTGTGATGTCAAGTGCTGTGATGTCACATGCTGTGATGTCACACACTGTGATGTCACTTGGATACTGATTAACTAGGTTAGTCCCCCCACTTCTTTTTTTCGGACTTGTGGCCTGACTGCCTGTCAAGCTGAATCCCCAATAACTGAAAGTCTTCTGGATGCACTGGCAACAGCCTAAAAGCTGATGTTGTGTCGCATTTTGCCATCTATGTCCCGTTTCCCGCCTTTTCAACAAGAGCCCTGGCTACATCCACCGATGAATAGGACACTGATGTTACGTCCTCGGATATAAAATCATTGACGGAAGCTCGCTTTGGCCAAAACAAGTGTTGTATGAGGCGAAGTTGACCCTTCTCCTTGTTTGGTACCATCACAATGGGTGAAACAATCAGATCTGGCATTGGCCATGTATTAAATTGCCCTGCCATTCTGCCGTCCTCAACTTCTTTTAGCAGTTTCCCCTGCACCGCCCGTTTATGTGAATGCGCTGACCTTAAGTTCTCTGCACACCTACTGAACCATGGCCCCTCGTATCCTAGTTTGAATCCCTCCGATTAACTATTGTGCATCCTCTCTGAAGGAGTAATGAGCCAACCATGCATCTAAAAACTGCATTTTAATTGGTGTATGAGCATTTCACCATAATTCCATGTACTCCACGTCCTCCCCTGCCCCCTGCTGTCTGATTCCCTTGTTGGCCGCTGTACATGCTGTTGTGCTGGTTCATGCATGCCAAGCACTGCGCGAGATGCTTACTGCTGCCTCCCAGAATCTCACTTAGCTTCTGAACCTAAAGTTAAATCACCTTGGGCAGAGACGAAAATCCCACATACCCTCCCCCCCCATCCTACGGGTTTGAAAGGGCTGGTGCAATAACTGAAGGAATGCTGCCTGCAATAAATGTGGTCTTCTCAAACTTAACTGAGCTCATTGTCTGTTGATATAAGTCCGTATCAATCTCTTCCACTTTTCGTAAAGTAGCAATGTGGGTTAATGTGCCTGCTGCAAAGAACGTGTACCACCCAGATCAATAAACTGAGTGTGAATGAACTATGTGTAGCACTATAAATAAAAAGAAATGTACTTCGAAGAAAGGATATGGAGAGATCAGGTTCACTGTTGGAGAGTGGCAGTGAGGGAATTCATGGAACATGGTGTAGGTGAGGAGAGCGCCAAAAAAGACCGTGGTAACGGCCGCCACCAGCGATGGAGCCGACCCTGGCTGGCAGGCTTAGCCCCCCTCGAAGTTCGGGCCGAGTTGCGCCCCTGCCCCCACTCCTTTTGGGACAGGCGGTGAAGGGCTCGATGTGAGAAGCAGTCAGTTAAGTAGCAAAAGGCCTGGGTCTCGCATTCTCTCACGAACCCACACGTCAGGATTCGTAGACCGTAGCAATTTGTTGAGATGAGAACACGCAGGAAGGGGCAACAGGCGCGAGGCAAACTGTAGATCATCGGCGCGAGCTCCTCCGTAGCTCCGCCCCCAAGGAAGGCTCCATGGCCCCGCCCCCGGGGAGGAACCTTGTTGCTTTGCATGCTGGGCTCAGATCATGGAGGATTTTGGAGCAGGAAGGAAACGCCGAGGCTGAGCATAAGAACAGAGGCTGAAATCTCCCCCGAGTCGGGCTGTGGCACGGATTTCGGTGTATCCTCACGCACCTCGGGGCGGTTTCACGCAGGAGGGTACACGCTGCGCAGCTCCTGGCTGCTCCCTGCAGCGCCAGTTCATTTTTGTACCAGGAGGGCTGTCCTGTGCTCCCTTTATTTTGGAATCCTGCACTGACCATATACATCGTTATCTCAGCTTGAAGGATTGGTTCATGGGGCGATGCTGATTTTTACTCCCGTACGTTTGTGGATTTGTGTATTTTAAATCTATTTCCTCTCTCTAAAATATCTTATTTTACGGATCGTATCGGCACTCGGCTGGACAGACCTTTCAGTGGTGTTTGGTGTTATTTTTTTTTAAAAGCACTCCATCTATGCTTTAATCTGGGGGATTTGCGTCGCTCCTCATACCCCCTCTAACCGAGGAAGGGGTTGTGGGGGTGCAGAGCGCTCTAGCAGTGTTCTACGTGAGGGTTTTTCAGACTTTTTATTGGTGCAAACCCTACAAATCAGGCGTGTCTGTGTCGTAACAGTGCAAAATCAATTAACTATGTTTTCATGTGATTTTGCCCTGTTACTGATCTGGTGCTAGCAGGTGACTCCTGTCCCTGCCTGCTGCTGACCCTGCTGGCGCCGTGGACCACGAGCTTGGGAGGCTCCATTCATCCATTCATCCACCCAAGATCGCCCTGGGAGATGCTGACACATGAAGAGGCTTCGGAGGACCATGGTTGAGAAGGCCAGCAAGTTTCTCTTGATTCTGGTCGGGTCGGTGTTTTTCATGCTGATCCTCTACCAGTACGTGGGGCCGGGGGTGAACTTGGGCTCCCCCAGCCGGTACCCCCAGGAGGACCTGGACCTCTTTCCCACCCCGGACCCGCACTACGTGAAGAAGTACTACTTCCCGGTGCGTGACCTGGAGCGGGCGCTGTCTTTCGACATGAAGGGCGACGACGTGATCGTCTTCCTGCACATCCAGAAGACGGGGGGCACCACCTTCGGGCGTCACCTGGTCCAGAACGTGCGCCTGGAGGTGCCTTGCGACTGCCGGCCCGGCCAGAAGAAGTGCACGTGCTACCGGCCCAACCGCAAGGAGACCTGGCTCTTCTCGCGCTTCTCCACGGGCTGGAGCTGCGGCCTGCACGCCGACTGGACCGAGCTGACCAGCTGCGTGCCTGGGGTGCTGGACAAGCGGGACAGCGTCCAAAAGAACCGCAGGTAAGATAGTGTTGTTCAAGAAGTTACTTGTCACTGCTGTAGCCAACTAAGCTCTTGTTTACTTAGCCAAGTTCTCATCCCTCACACCCAACTTACCTAGGTTCTAACAAACTAGACCTGCTGTCAACCAATCAAGCGGAGGCCCTAAGCAACACACCTTTTGTCATTGAAAGGCGGAAGGGATTCGAGCTCCTGTCTTAACAGGTTGAGCTTGTTATCATCAGCCCTGACTGCCAACTTGGTCCCTTGTCTTCCAATGTTGACCTTTGCACTCTTGTCTCCCCAACTTGTGTCCTACCTGGCCAAGCAAACTCGTTGCCAACCAGTCCGAACCTTAAACGTAGTAAATAATCGTGCAGGTTCAACCCTAGCACCAGCTCTGCCTACCTAGTGCTGCCAACCAGACCCCCTTGACATTGCTGTCTTATGTATCTGATACAACCCTACACCAGCACTAACAGGTCAGACTGTGCTTAACAGGTGACTCGTTTCCCTGGCACTTAGTTGATGGACAGATGTATTGTGGTAGTTGGCTGCACCATCGGGTCATCATAGTTGGATTTAAGACTACGGTTACAGAGCGTTGTAAAAGCTAATGCTATGGCCGTAAGCTCACAGTACTATCCCCTGTGGTGTGGGGTTATCTCCGACTGACTCAAACCATATATTTTTTAAACCCTTCCCTAACCATGCAGCTCTCCCACTGGCCACCAAACTAGTACTCTGCTTCCTGCCCTCTTTTTTACAGATCGCCACTCCTGTGTCTGTCCCCAGTCTATAGCAAAGCTCCCCACAAAAACAACTTTTCTCATTCTCTTCCCAGACCGCTGATCGAGCCTCGCAAACATTCCCCTCAACGAACCCTAGTTCCTTTTTGTAATGACCTCTTACTCCCGGACCTCCACCCCCACCCACATGTGCACTCATATTTTAGTGAACTGTTTTTTTTCACCCTCCTCTCTGTCGCTCCTGCCCAGACCTTTATACCACCTGCACCGTCTCTCACCACCTAATGAACTTTGACCCACCCAGACCTCTTGCTTCTAAGCCCCCGCCCCCTCCCATGCGGAGTGTCATTGCGCTCCAGCTGTTTAACGGCTAACAATGCTCCCACCCCCCTGCGACCATCTAGCGTGTGCTTTCAGGCCTTTAATTATATTACGGCCCCATTGTGCGCTGTTTGGATTAGCCCTGATGGGCTCAGCCCACTGTTTGCAAAGAGGAGCCCTTGAGATGCCGTGGGCCAGTGAATCCTAATCTGCTCTCACTGGGGACAGCTCGGGCCATGCTGGCCTGTTGCAAATACCCCACCCCCTAGTGTTTCTAATCGTAGCCCCCGACCCGCCAGTGTTTGCCAGCGATTACTCGTATATCTTCATAGCTCCGAAAACCCACTTGCTGCCCAACACCACCTTTTGCAGACCCAAACCCCTTCTTTTCAGAGGCGGCCCCATATCCCCGACTGCCCCATTACCAGTGTACAATTTTCCCATTGCGACATTTCTATGCTTCGATGGGGCAAGGCGTTTGGCAGCGCTGGCCTCCGTAGCTGTGTGTGCAAGCTGTTGCCTCACGTAGATTTTGTTTCTGATTCACATATCTCCTGTTGTTCCGGCTGTCCTGATAGCTCAGTGGTTGAGTGTCCTCCGACATGGGGTTTGCAATGAAGCTGCAAGTACACATTCACAGCCTTTCTCTTGCTTGAGCAGAGGCTGGCAGCACGAGTGACGTACTGTTGAGTAATTAAAGCGCCTAGAGACTGTGCCCGAACATGCACAGATACAGAGCCGTGCAGCGCCCCTTTGTTTTCATTCCCTGTGTGTTTTTTTTTTTGCATTCTGAATATTGCCGTCTCTGGGAGCGCTGGGCGGGGTGGGGTATGGGTTCGGTGGAGTTCCTTTGTCTTAAAGGCACGTGTTGTTCCTCCTCCGCAGTCCATGTCCTTGACCCACATTGCTGCTTTCCGTTCGCCGGAGGATATCGAGGGGGTGGGGGGAATAGGTCTTTTCAGTGCATTCTCCCATCCAGTTCGGACGAGTACTCCACAATCCCCCCCCCCCCCCCCCCCCCCCCCCCCCAATCATTATCGGGCCTGTCTCTACGGTACATGGAGCAGGGCGGAACCAAATAAAAAAAAAACTCAGCCCCAAATAAGGTGTTCTTCCGGTGCTTCGGACCCAGAAACCTCGATTATCGTTAAAAAAAAAAACCTGATGTGGGGCATATACCATCTATGTAGCCCCCCTCCCCGCTGAGATTCAAGCACCATCGCAGATGTATGCAAGGGATATTATATAACTTACATTACACATACCCAACCAAACCCGCGTGAAACATCCTGTCCGAGATCGCTGCTTGACGGCACGGCCCACACAGGCTTGTCTTTGCAAATGGCTTTAAAGGACTGTGTGTTGAGCTCTCGAAGAACTGGCTAGCTTTGCATGTTCGGTCATTCTCCCAAAAATGACCTCTAACGCGTGCGCCTGCTGCTTATTTTTGGAGGGGTGAGCGCACGTGGGAGTAAGCTGCCAATGTTATTTTCATGGCAGTAAAGTGCCTTCCGTGCCCTGCCAGCAGCGGGAAAGCTGCTCACTGCGCGGGGTCGTGTGGCGTGCCGTTGGCTGGGGTGACACTGGATGGCCGCCCCATGGGGCAAATGGCGCAGTAGTATGTAAAAGGCAGTGTAACTGGAAGCCAGGTGTGATGTGGTAACAGTATGTGGGGAGATGGTCCACAAACGGCCATTGTCCAGGGTTAATTTGTAGAAAGCATTTTCTAGCGTTGTTTTTCCTTGTGGTTGTCCGCCTTTCTTTTTGTGTATACCGCGTCCTTGCACTTGGCGCTATACAGGCAATAAAACAATTTGACAAGTACATGGAAAAAAGCAAGGGGGGTAAAAAAAAAAAACCCCTGGGTGTGAAGGGATTCGCTGCAGGTGGGGGCTCGCGAAGTAAGGCGTGTGGCGGAAGGGGTTTGGTTGAAAACGCCTGTTGGTATAAGGTTATCGGTGGAGGTGGGTGAGTTTGTCTTCCCAGTGTCGATTCTCCCAAGCTTGGGATAGCACCACAAGAGGGTGGGAGGGATCCAACAGAAGGCGCTTTTGGTAGTGGCCCGCTTCCCTATCCGCTCCGGGGTAACTATGTGTAGATACCTGTAGGTCAAAGGCCAAGATAATAGGCACAGATAATGTTGTTCTTTTTTTTGCCCCTGCTCTGACCCCGAGTTCATGCGCAGGGTCACACGTCCCATGCTTTCCTTTATGCACCTCGACCACGGATGCAAGGAGGCTAGCTAAGAGCTCACCCAAATGAATGGGGGCGGAGGATGGCCAGGAATTCTTATGTCTCAGCGACTCGCTTTGGGGCACGAATACTTTTGTATGGTTTATTTCAAAGCTTGTGTGAATTTTTTTCTCTGCGAACATGTTTTCATAAAAGGCGAGCAGACACAGTTGTTTGTCCTTGCGCTTGGTCACCTCGCTGCCCGGTGCTGAGAGGTGGGTTCCTTCCTTATGTTGCCGTAGGCCTGTAAATACCTAAACATGTGTTGCATAAGTGCGCCTCTGTGTAGTGCTAGGAAGAATGGTGCTTGCTTGCCATAGTCTCGTGACCCTAGATGTGCCTTACTGTGCATTGTGGTCTGTTGGCTAAGTATTGCTAAACTAAGCATGGAATGCATATGTTACGGCATGCCCATCCACCGGTGGGTGTGTTAGTGTGCACACCAAGCCACAGGCCATGTTTTGCCTGTTTTGCTGAACTTCATGGACATGTTGCACTGTCAACCTTTAGAAACAGGAGCACGTGACTCTGCCTTGAGAGTTCCCATTGGAGGAGAAGATAGCAAAGAAATTAGTCACAATTTTATATTTAATAAAATACATACATTACATTGAAAATAATAAATAAAACCATTGTATATTCAGTAGCAAATATTGGAACTATCAGCCTTACACAACATCAGATATGTTGTCATAAAGCTTTCATTCCTTTCCTGGGCAGAGAGATAAAATATGGATCATAATCTGCAATCCACGGCCACCAGAATTACAGGAATATCAATATGTTGCCAGGAATTTGCTCCAACCACTACTTCACAATTCACCACCTCCTTTAAAATAAAACCTTCTGACCTTTGTGTTTTTCGTGCTGTCCAATATATATTTTCATAAATCGTTCATTTTGACCAAGCAAGCCTGCATGTTACTGGCAGCAGTGCAAGTGATGTCGCGTGTACAGTACTAAGGCAGCCTTACTTTGGTGAGCTAGTTAGTGAGTTCGTTTCTGAAGCACTTTTATTTGTTAAAGCGATTGGTTTGTCAAAAAACACTGAAAAGGGTAGAGCAGTTGCCAGTGAAACATAAAAAGCGAATTTTCATTAATTTGTCTCACGTAACGTTATTTTTTGTTGCACTAGTCATTCATGTACTTGAGCACCTGTGGATGGATATTTTACTGAGTGCAATCGGCTACACTTTATGATCTTGAGATGGTGGCCTTGCTTTGTGGCATTTTAACATTTCATCGTGGACATAGCTGCAACCAATCATTTCCTCGGATGGTGGCACAAGGGGTGTTTATAGAAATACAGTGGGTACTCCGTTCTGAACTGTTTGTTACCAGGTAGTGGGTATCCTTTAGAATCTATGGCACTTGTGAGATCAGAAATGCGCGAGCCACCAATTACGTTTGTAGTACTGATTCCGCGTGGTGTGTGGTGTCTCTTCTCATCGGGACTTCAGTGCGCCCTCAGGCGCATGGGTTCTCTACGTGCTTAGGGCGCCTGAGATGTGAGGGTGTGTCAGGCCGCGTACCATTGGACAAGGTCGGCGTTTTAATGACCTGTCAGCAGATACCCCGAAGGGCAGTTGAGCTGAAAGCATCATCCCTCTGCTGGTACCCCGTGACAGCCCCTTCTCCAGGGAGCAGCCAGTGTCGCGGCCTGTTGCTTTGTGTTTCTGCGTGTTGGCGGAAAGAGGCGTGTGGGAGAGCGGTGGGCCTGCTTCTGACCCAGCTCCAGCCCAGTGAACATGAGGCTCGGAGAAAGGAGTGGCGATCAGACTAGTCGTCGATACCATTGGCTGTGGAATTGGTGGCGTTAACCATCGAAGACTTTCTCCCCAGGTGGTTGTGTCCGCCTCCACTGGGTCGCACTTTGGGCTGGCCTTTGCTGCAACCACAGGTCACTGTAGTGACCTGTTACTTTACGTCATGACAGGGCGTCTTGCAGAAAGGCATAGGTCTAGGTGTCTTTAATTTTTATTGTTTCATTCTTTTGTTCATCTTGTGTTCAGAGGCCAGAACTTAGCACTATATAGAGTAATTTTACCGAGCATCAAACTGCCCGTGGCAAGAAGAAATTTAGGTTGACTTAAGAAGGACCTCACCACGAGCCCTAGCTTTTCGTTTTAAAATGCCTACCTGCCAGAGTTTGTGAAGTGAACACAGGGCGCCATTCATCGCCAGCCCTTACGGACACGTGCTTGTGCTCTGAAAATCGCGCCAGGCTCACTCACTTCTTTTTACGAAAAAAAATGTACAATTGGAATTAACGTGTGCAGGAAAGGCAATGTGCTTGCTGCTGAGCACGTTGCTGATAGAAAGCGCTACCCAGCAAGCGGCGGGCGGGTTGTTATCAATCCGCAGCACTGGAAGAGCCCCCTTTTCTGTTTGCTGGAGTGCCAGACCCTCCTTCTCCATCTGTTTGCAGCAACTTTTTTTTCACTGTGTGTCTTTGTCTGTCTTGCCAAGGGGGCAGCAGAGAGCGAATCCGAAAGGCACCTCCAAGGTTGCGTAAAGCTTCCCCCCTCCCCCAGTGGCATATTGCATTGCAGTCCATGGCCAAGCCAACAACTAGACGATACACATGGTAACTCAGAGCGCAGTCACAGAGAGGGAGACTCAGCGGCTACAGGTTTAATCAGCCAACCCTAATATCTTTGCAACCCGGAAGTGACCGTGCTGAGGGATCTGGGGTAGACCTAGACCCCTTGCAGCTCAAAGCTTTCTCTGCACACTAACGTAGGGGGGTGCTGTCATGAGGAAATGACACAAAAAACTATAATTACTAAGGGGTCAGAGTTTTGAGTTGTGCGGAGTTTATTGCACCTGGTAATTACCAGGTGCAATAAACTCCTCCAGCCCATCCCTACATTTCAGCCAGTTAAACATCTAGCAATTTGAAAGGGAGAAATATTACAATATTTACGGTGACCTGGATATTCTGCTGCAGTAACCCCCCCCCCCCCCTCCCTCATCCCCCAAAAAACACAGAATAGGTGCAGTTTGTAAAACTCGATATACTCGGAACATCAGAATGTATCAGTTATAATAAATGGCATGGCACCTTTTCTCCAGAGCACTTGTAATCGGGCCCTATATTGCCCATCTCTCTTACTCGTTGCAGCGCTTTCGGGTTCAAAGCCTGCCCCCCAGTGTTCTCTTTTACTGTCGGCCTGTCCATGCCTGCAGGGATCTCCAGATGTTCCATGTTGGCCTTTCCTAGTTTACCTAACCCATGCAATTTGGCCCCAGCAGTTTTTATTATACTACTGTGGATATCAGACCCCGAATACCTGCTTGCATATTTAAAAAAACACAACTGCTTTTGTATTGTTATAAAAGTATAGCTCTTCAAACACCACAGACAATACACCACCTACTTTCAGTGAACGGGTAAGCGCACTACTAAGTAGGTTGTGCCTGGTTATACGAGTCCTCGTTTATAGTTTAGTCTGTGCATGCTGCACTCTCTGGATTGAGTCTGTACTTGTGTGACCTGCTTTTCAAGCCAGAGTTTGTGATTTTTATTTTCATAGCCATGATTTTCCTCTGAATATGTAGTCCCTGATGCCCTACAGCCCCTCCTCAGTGGAGTGACATTGAGTGTATACCACAGCTTTCTGCTCAGTAGGCAAGACCAGAGGTGACACAATCTATTTGCAAGCAGTGCACTGCCCACCATCGCTCTGAATGGTATGACCTGCCGTTCTACGAAAAGAACAGCCAGTTCAGTAGCATCTACGCCTGTTTTGCATAGGCATGGAACTAAACCTTCCTCCAATTGACTATATACTTCAGTTGTGAATACCACAACCCCTTATTTTGGTGCAACAGTAAAGGGTTCTGGTTACCCATCACTTGAGGCATGAAACGCTGGCCTTGGCTATCTTTGATGGGGATTAGTCCCGCCTTCAGGGACTAGGAATAACTGAATTTTCTAGGTGGACACTCATTCAGGGTTCCCTCCAAGTTAACCAGGTCTTTTTATGCAGTTGGCTAGTGGGATCCTATGTAGGGGAGCCAATGACACTCAATCCAGGCTAGAGTAAGATGCCTGGATCTGGGTCACCCCGAGGTCCTCTTGGACCTTTGAGCCCAAGATGCGCCAAACTTTCATGTGACTTCTGCCTGCCACCCATACTCAATCATCCTCCTAGTAAGAATTAAGGCACTATATTTACCTTTTGTGTTAACAGGAGTAAGAAATAAATTATAATGGGTGAATTGCACAATGTCAAACCAGAAATCCCGGTATCGATCCCGGCTCCCCAGCTTGACCAATTTGTGTGTTCCTATACAAATAACTCTTGTGTTTGATTTAATGGACTATACTTTTTCTTTTTATTTAGTACTAGCAGCCCGTCCCGACCTTGTCCGGGAGCAACAGGCTTTCCCGACCCCCGCCCGGACATTGTCCAGCAGCCCGAGCCCCCGCCCGGCCCGTCCCCCGCCTGCCCCGACATGGTTCCCCTAACCTCAGCCGCCGCTCCTCCAGGCTGTCCGCTGCTCGCACCGCCGCTGGCCTGTCCGCTGCTCCTCACGTCACCGCTCCTCCCCCGCGCCATGTCCGCCGCTCCCTTACCTCAGCCGCCGCTCCTCCAGGCTGTCCGCTGTTCGCACTGCCTCTGGTCTATCCGCTGCTCCTCACGTCACCGCTCCTCCCCCACGCCATGTCCGTCGCGCTTCTGGACGCCGCTCCTCCCTGCGCTTCTGACGTGAGCACGCACGTCGCGGCCGGCGCTACTTCGGAGGGACTACTTTTTTTTTTTACTGTAAATTTTTGAAATAACGTTTTTATTTTTAATTTATATAGCCTATAACCATCTACACACCCTGACGATTCCAAGGGTGTATCAGGTGTGTGGATTGGCGCTGTGGTTCCCGAGTTTACCCGCCTCAAAGGCTGAAAGTTCTTCCTTTATTATAGGTGTATAGATGAACCTAGGCCACACATACAGTAAACTTACCCCTTAGTTCACTAATGGCATTGGCTTGGGGAGCATGAGTATTTAGAAGTTCATCATTAAAAACTATCACCCTCCCCCTGCCCATCCCTCGGGCTAGGTGCATTTTTCAAAGCTGTAGGTAGAAGTCTTCCGTTTCCCCCCCCCCCCCCCCCCCCCCCCCCCATCTTTTCATTGTATATCAGGGCAAGATCCCTCCCACCTTACTGTATGCAGTGGAGCTAATAAATGTAGCCAGACGGAATTTTCTTGATAAGACCGAAGATCAAAATTCTATGTCGACTATCTTCATGTAATACTTTACTGACCGTAACTGCTCTAAGACTAGAATCTGGAATTAATAGTTGTTTTGTACAAGGATTGGTAGAAGTGATACAGTGGGCTTCTGGTCTGATGCAAAGTGACGTCTCCTCACTAATGATTCAGAAAAGGGGGTGGTGATGGACAGAGTTTCTGAATTAAGCAGAATACTCCTACCCAGTCAAAAGATCAGGGCTTGATCCATCACTGTTTTTTAGCTCACTGCACCATCCCAGCTCAGAACCTGGCTACATGCAAATTAGTCTGTCCCTGTCCCAGATTCTCCTCACTAAGGCACTTTATATGTAAGGAGATCTTTGACCTGAAGAGAGAAAAGTCAGTGTTTTTTAAATACATTTTAAGTATGCTCTTGAACAATTGTAGTTAGACAAAATGTGCATTCTTTATTGTCAACTCAATGTCTAAAACAATCTTCTGTAAATGTAAGTTACTGTCTGTATCCCGATTTTTGGTAGTAAAAAAAGAGGTATGATGTTATTATATGATGTTATTTCGCTATCGCGAAAAGCTCAAAACTATATTTAACGTGGAATTTGCTGCATGGGGTTAGGTGTGTTTTTTTTACTCTACACAGATTGGATATACTTCTGTTAAATGTTTTAATCTCTAAATAGTATGGTACCCCAAATGTTTGTAATTCATGCCAAATTGGTATCCAGCATTTGAAACGTGTCTTAGTTGTTTGTCCTGCCTTGCCTTGTTATTATGTCACCGGAAGCTGTTGAGACCTCTTTTCTTGAAGTTTTGTGTGTGAACCATAGCAGAGGCTCTCCAACTGCTATATAACCCCCACCCCTCATGAAATGTTCTATTTCCAAGTTTTACACTCTTTAAAATCCTTTTTAAATCTGTACAGAAAATCTTACTATGAATTCCCGGTCTCTTCATCTGTTAATCTGACTGGATAAACCAAGGGTAGTAACTTAATTTGTTTTTTATGACTTCACGCCTTCGCATTATACATTGGTATTTCCTTGTTTATGTGGACTTCCTCTGAGTTTCTAAGCATGAAATATAAGACGCTCTTCCCTCGGAGGCAAGACCTAAACATTTTAGTAGTTAATCATCAATTGCTTATGAGAACATCGTGTATGAGTAAGATTGGCTAGGACGTTCTAGGGGATCTAACGCTGCTGCGTTGTAGGAGCGAGTTCCTACCCAAGACACAGTAGGTTCCTATTGCACCAACTCTAAGTGGAATGGAATCCCTCACCAGGAATTTTACTTAACAGGACATTTTCTCACCAGGCAGACTGCAGATGTCAGTCATGCATGTGCATCACACATTCAGAGAGCGACTCCTTGCCTAGGCAGTTTAAGATGTTGCTACGGCAGATTACCAGCTACCCGTACCCCAGCTAGATTGTGTAAGACACTTACTGGAGCTAATGGACGAATGCTCATCCTTGTGCAAAACATTCCTGTTACGTGGTCACCCTATGGACTCAGCCATTTGCTCTTTAAGGATTATAAACCAACTAGCAGCCCGACCCGACGTTGTCTGGGAGTAAAAGGCTGCTTCAGGGCCCCAGCCCGCCCCGCAGAAAATTTGTCTGTGCAAGTCCTGGCCCTGTTCAACTGATTTGGCCCACTTGTGTTATTTTTTTAATTCGTATGTAATGTTTTTCGCATTTTATGTTGTCCGCAAGATGTGAGGAAAGTGTTGTGTCACCTGTTTAATGTTTTTTTTTTCTTTCGAAGGCTCTTTCCGTGTGTTTGTTTTTGTATCCCTTCAAAGAAGTTTCCCTTTCGTTTTGTCAATTGTGTGGTGAAGTCCTGGCAGTGCTCGAGTGATTATGGGCAGTTGTGTTATTTTCGTTATTCGTATGTCTTATTGTAAGCGTTTTATCTTGTCCGCTAGATGTGAGGAAAGTCTCGTGAATGCGCAGTCCATTGCGTTTCTCCGTTAAGAAATGTCGGCTTTTTTTGTTCGTGTTAACCCCCCTGTGACGTCGTTGGTCAATGGCTAATAGTTAAAGACTTTTTTTGGTAAGCCGAAGTTGTGTGTGTGTTTTTTCTTTAGTGCGTTGTGATTGGTGTAGTATGCGATTAATCCTGCCCCCTGTGTGGCGTCATTTGACACTCTTCGTCGATGGAAGGCCCGCCCGGTTTTTAATGCAAAGGCGTCAATGTTGTCTGGGTAACTGCAACAAATGTGTGTATATTTCTTATAGCGCGCACCTCTGCTGTTTTTGTATATTGGTGTTACTGCGCTGTATGTGTGAATTTAAACTCATTGAAAGCGCATTTCCGCTGTATGTGTTGGGATTTGCAAATGTTTGTTAGAAATTCATTGAAAGCGCATTTCCACTCTATGTCTGCATATTGTGCGTTCTAAATTCAGTGAAAGCGCATTTCCGCTCTGTGTGCATATGTAAGTCTGTTGTGAAGTCGCTTGGCCTATGTTTGTTATTTGCACTTGGCACGGCCCTGAAAACGCCCACATTTGTTGTTTGAGACGCCCACGGCCACGCCCCCAAGGGACTACTTTACCACTTTTGGCGTTTTTGCTTTTTTAATGTATATGGTGTACATATCTATAGCCTATGTCCTTCTGCCACATATCCCCTTTCAAATGGTGTATTGGGTGTAGTGATTGGTGCATTACTTTTGTAGTTTACCTGGCTCAAAGGTTTGTGTTCTCTCTTTATAATAGTAGTATAGATGTGCATTACTCTGGTGAGACAGCCCTCACTTTTTAGTGTGCTAGCCAGTGTTCAATACAGGTAGCGCTCATTGAAGTTCATGGAGGGAGTTAAAGCACATGGGAGGGACCATGGCTACAGATCCTCCGAAGATAGCCCTTAAAATGTTCTCTCAACAGGGTTAGGGAAGCCTGTGCTCTTTCTGACGGGTAAAGGTGAATTGTTCGATTGAAAGGGAGGGATCGCTCTTTCTATTCTGAGGGCGTCTGCAACAACATTTCTGTTGCCCAAGGCTGATCGTCCTGCTCCTGTGATGCCCAGACTAGTGTAGGTATTACTTCTTGACCGAATACTTTGGGAGGCTAGTAAGAAGTAAGGGATTCCGTTTCCACATCCATTAGTAGATGGCTGCAGAAATAACGAATCTTCAGTTGGAACCCTGTTAAGGACACACGTTGCAGTAAGTGGCACATTTCGAATTTACATACATGCAAAGGTATCTATTGTCCGTTCACGTCATGATTTGGAATGATAGGAGGTGGAGTGCCTCACTTCCTGGATGCTTCCAGAATTTCTCCTGCATATTTGGGCTTTCATTCAGGGCCAGACATGGTGTCTGGGAATAAACCCAACTGTTCTGTTTTTGCAGTGATTATATTGCAATGCGTCCCCTTAATGGTTATGCAGATGTGATCGGTAGGGCGGCCAAGTGTCAAGGAGGGAGGGAGGCTTGTGTGACCCACAGAAATAATGAAATTTATAGTGGCATATGGCAGGTTCCAGGTGCCTGGCTGTGTCAGTGGTTCCCCGCGCCCCCACAGGTGAAAGGACAAAGGGTGCAACTGCAAGCTCCCTTCCACTGCTGAATGCCTGGCGCTTCTTTGGCTGGTTGTTTGTGATTACTGACTAAAGTGAGCAGCACGTTGCACAAAACAAATATTGTGCTACTGGTTGGTTTGTACATGTTTCGGAATGTTCTCTTGAAAACCTGTGATGTCAGGAACACTGCTGAATAATACTTATTCAACCCTTTGGAAGCCAGCTGTGACAGAAGCGTGTCCAAACAGCATCCTTATAAACTGCTAATCGCCTTCAGGGCTGACGAGTAGTAATACTAGTCACGAGTCGTCACACACGCTTTGAAACATGTTTGTTTCTGTGGCTACTAACTTGTGAGTGTGAAGTATACGGCGACAATCAGATCACTTTCGGGTTTAAATCACAAAAGCGTAATTAATTAATTAATTGTGGGTTTGTAATGCGCTAGAATCGACTCCCGAAGGAGTATCTCTGCGCAGTAGACCGCTGGGGAATCCGTCCTGGCTTTTCCTGTGAGATGGTCCCTACTGGGTATCTCCAAGGTGAAACCAGGCATCCCCGGCGTATGTGGGGGGCCATTGTGGAGATGAGGCAAGTTAATGCCCAGAGTTGCCGAGTGTGATCCCTGGTTAGAGTAGGCACCGAGGCGAGAATTGTCGAGTCTGCTGACCCTGGTCCAGTATTACTACTTGAGTACTTCTTAACATACTTTTACATGCCTTTGTGAATTGGCCCTCAAACGTCACACTCACTTTTCGTAAGTCTGGAAAGATGGTTGAGTCCTATACTATACATGAATATTCCCAATGTACATCTTTTGGAACCAATTCACCGAGGCGTGCACAACTAGTACGTAAAAGTGCACAACAAGAGGACCATCTTGATTTAGATATTTTAGTTCGGCAAATGTTCCAATCTCGTTGCTCTTTTTATTCCTTGGCACAACTATGTGGGATTCCAGAGCAGCACCCCAATAATTCTATAATTTTATATCTTCAAAATCCATGCACAGTGAAAGTTATTTCTGTACACCTAAAGGCGTGCTTCTTATATGCGCTTTTCTGAGCTCATGTGCTTCAGTTTTAGTTCGTGTTGGTCACCATTTCAAAAACCTAAGGGCATTCAAGTTCTGCCCTAAACTTGATCCCAAAATGTTACAACTGACTATTAATTTCAAACCAGTCTTAACTACAAAATCTGTATAAAGAGACACAGATATTTTTTTCCCCATAAATTTCCCTGCAGCTGTTGGCTAAAAAAAAATATGGGGTGTTTTCCTATGTGTCCAGCCAAAACGACCAAACCCCACTAATCCTCTTAAGGGACATGCGGGGCAATCAAAACCATGTAATTCTGCTAGTCCATGGACTGCTTTTTTTGCAGTCGATCACTGTGAAAAGACCCAGATTTACCTCTCCTTGGTAACCAATTAACACTCCAGTATTCGAGCCCACGTACAAACACTAGTTATGTGAGTAATTGTTTTAATAAGTATTTATTTGGTTGCACTACAACTATAGAGGTGCACGATGTAAAACTATTCACTTTCATCCATACGTGCCTTTTCAGTATAGGTCCTGGATACTATGCACTGTCTGGTGCCTTAGTGGACTAATGTGTCCACTGTAGGGGACTGTGTTTGGACCTCATGACGTTGATGAAAATTAGCACCAATGAGTTAGGTTACTATAAAATCTGTTTTTCAGCACCAGGATAGCCACAATTATGTTATGTTACTATGGCAGCAAGACAGTTTCACCCAGAACGGTGCAGGTGATCTGCCAATCCAAAGTTATTTGTTGTCATTTGGTGCAAATGCACTTTACAGTAAATCGGGCCCCTTTGACTACTACAAGATTGGGTTTCTGCTAGCATTAGACTGAGGACATCTACTTCGTTTAGTTTCTGAAAAAGTTGCTCTTTACTATGAATGTGTTTTTTTTCCTGCTCTGTCTTGTTCTCTGCTCAAATCAAGGGGGGGGGGCACAGCCATAAAGCAGTTGGCTCTACAAGGATCTTTGTAGAAATGACCACTTGCACTGTATTGTAGTTTGCTAAAGGGGTTCTGTTAATAGTTTAGAATTTCTGGGGTCTCACATACAACTCTTACTTACTAAAGTTGCTGAATCATTGATCCGGGAATTCAATTCTCAAATGGACTGAACGTGTATGCTAAAAACGTGGACACATCTTCATTCTCAACCACAGCTTGTGCGCTCTTGCTTTAAGTTGATGTAGGTTGGCGTGAGATGCTGGGAGGGTTTTTAAGATGGAGATGAATGTAAGCACAGAGAGAGCACTGAACCAGGACTGTGGTGTTATAGCGGAATTGTTTTAAGGCTAACACCATTTTCTGTACCGTGGTAACAATTGTAACACAAGGGGCTGGCGGGGATTGATGTCTGCGACCTTCATACAGTGGATTATTTCTTAATTAATAAGCTGCTTAAGAAGGTCTGGGCGTGGTTCCTGTTAAATCCATGCCTGCACCTGCTTCTCCAGGACGTTTAGAATGTCGGAGCAATAAAGAATGGAGTAATTCCACTGACCACCTCCTGTGGTTTGCACCCTGTCCTGTAGGGTCCCTCGCTCTAGTCAGGGTAAGGGGATTACACAGCTAAGATAACTCCTGTTCATCCCTTTAATAGCTTTACACAAGCAGTCAGGCTTATCTCAGAGGCACTGTGTAAAGCATTTGTGCATACACACAGTACCACAGTGAAAACTCTACAAAATGAGTCTACACCAGTTAAGAACAATAACCAATATTGATCTGAATAAAACAAGACCAAAACGTCAACAATCCAACATACACAAATAAAGATATCACTTTAAGAAGGTTAAAACAGTTCAGTCCATAGGGATCTATGGATGCGCCACTTTTACCACAAAGATCCTGGGATGGGTCAAAATCAGAAATGAAAACTGGTGCGGGTGAGGTCCCGGGAAAGCAAAGAGATGTGTTGGTTACTTGCCGCCAAAGGAGGTGATGCGTCGGTTACTTACTGCCAGGTGAGTTTATGCTTCAGTTCCTTACTGCCAGGGGAGGTGATGCGTATGTTCCTGATTGCACGGCAGGGGCGGTGAGGTCTGTTCCTTCCTGTCGGGGAAGGTGATGTGTTGATCTCTGGACACTCTACCGTGGTTCCTTACTGCTGGGCAACAACAATGAAGAATTCTGCGCCCAGGGGCGATTCTTGCTGCATCGATTTCACAGCCGCGAAGCGGGGTTATGTGCTGATTCCTGAGCCGCACAGTGGGGCCTTCCTTGGAGCGCGTGCCACAGACGTTGGTGACCCTGGGCTCAGGGCTCGGACTGTGGTGATCTTTCAGCTGCCTGCAGGTGCTGTGTCGATTCTGTAGCCGCACAGCGGCTATCTGTTTTTTTTTTCAATTGCTCAGCGGTGCTCGTTGGCAAAACGGGCACTGAGAGTTGTTGCTTGGATTTTCTTCTTAGGTTACCAGATTCTACTTCAAGGGCCCAGGTACTGGATGTGGCACCACTTGGCAAGTTTGGGCTCTCTGCACAAGAGCCCTGGCACTGGTAGGTTAAGTCTTTGATGTCTCTGAGACTTCTCAACAAGAGGCAATCACGCACACGCCCTTGGAGAACCTTGACCGTAAGATGTCCCAAGACAGAAGCAGTAGGCCAAGACTACGAAGAGACCAACAGAGTGTCAGTCCCTCATACAGAATCCAACTCTTCTCCCTGGCAGAATGTACTTTCATCCAGGAGTGTTCTTAAATTATGGCGTCACAGTTCCAATACATAAACCAGTTTCTGTTTTTTAAGTAGGCAAACTTCAAAGGATAACCAAAGGTGATGATGGACGGAGCGTTGACAATACAAACACTCACCCCCAGTCAACTGATCTGGGTTTAATCCATCACGGTTCTTTAGCTCACTCCGCCACCCCAGTTCAGACATGGCCATATGCAAATCAGTCTGACCCTGTGCCTCATGGGAACAGTCCAGCCCGAACTGCCAAGCCATGTCTTCCCTGGACCAGAATCAAGCTTCCAAGGACCGGTTTCTGGCATTACAGCCGTCTTCAGCTGGGCTTGCTTGAATCCAGTGGCAAAGTGAGCAAGGGACTCACGTCTGGGCATACCCTGCCAACTTAGGGCGAACAAAGAAAAACCAAAGGTGATGATGGACGGAGCATGGACAATACAAACACTCACCCCCAGTCAACTGATATGGGTTTAATCCATCACCGTTCTTTAGCTCACTCCGCTACCCAAGTTCAGACATGGCCATATGCAAATCAGTCTGACCCTGTGCCTCATGGGAACAGTCCAGCCCGAACTGCCAAGCCATGTCTTCCCTGGACCGGAATCAAGCTTCCCAGGACCGGTTTCTGGCATTACAGCCGTCTTCAGCCAGGCTTGCTTGAATCCAGTGGCAAAGAGCCCAGGCATTGGTAGGTGAAGTCTTTGATGTCTCTGAGACTTCTTAACAAGAGGCAATCACGCACACGCCCTTGGAGAACCTTGAAAGTAAGATGTCCCGAAACAGAAGCAGTAGGCCAAGACTACAGAGAGACCAACAGAGTGTCAGTCCCTCCTACAGAATCCAACTCTTTTTCCTGGCAGAATGTCCTTTCATCCGGGAGTGCTCTTAAATTATGGCGTCACAGCTCCAATACATAAACCAGTTTCTGTCCTTAAAGTAGGCAAACTTCAAAGGATAGTCTTTGTAGTTTACAAAACCCTGCCTTTCCCTGACCAGGCTCCAGAGACACTACAGGGGGGTGGAGACAGCTTTTGTGAGGACAGTTACAGCCCTAGTCCGGTGTCAGTGACAACTCCTCCCACCAGTCTCGCTCAAGAAGACCTATTAGGATATGCAGGGCACACCTCGGTTCTCTTTGTGCGTCTGTCTAGAAAGAATGCAGTAACAACCCAACTATCACCCTCCCTCAGAAGTGGATTTCACAGGCAGACCAAGGCACAGAATGGTAAAGCAAGAAAATTACCATTTTCTAGAAGGTTCATTTTCAAGCACACAATTTAAAAACAAAATTCACTAAAATATGTATTTTTTAATTGTGAGCCCAGGGACTCAAAATCTCCATCTATTCCTAATTGGAAATTACACTTGTAAGGTGTTGTGAGGCCGTTCCAATGATAACTTATGGGAGAGATAGTCCTTGCAATAGGGAAAAAGGAAACTAGCAGTATTTCACTATCAGGACATGTAAAATACACCAGTACATGTCCTACATTTTAAATACACTGCACCCTGACAATAGAGCTACATTGAGCCTACCTTAGGGGTGCCTCATATGTAGTAAAAGGGAAGGTTTGGGCCTGGCAAGTGGTTGCACTCGCCAGGTTGACATGGCAGTTTAAAACTGCATCCGCAGACACTACAGTGGTAGATCTGAGACGTTTGCAGGACCTCTCTCATGGCTGGCATAATCAGTGCTGCAGGTCCACTAGTAGAACTTGATTTACAGGCCATGGGCACGCCTGGTGCACTATACTAGGGACCTACTAGTAAATCAAATATGCCAATCATGGATAAAGCATTTACAGATACATTTTACATAGGGAGCACTTGCTCTTTTGCACAGGTCGGTATTGGTGAGGTGCCCAGAGTCCTAAAATCAGCAAAAACTAATTGCAGCCCACAGTCTTAAACAGGAAGTCAGAAGCAAAAAAAAAAGGGGGGAAAAACACACCAAAGATGCCAGGTCCAATGACTCCTAATAATCCTCAAATCGTGTGTTTGTCCTTGAAACAGGATCTTTTCTACCCCAGGCCAGGCAGGATGTCATCCGTTTTGGAGTAAGGTGGTCTGATGCATACTTCAGACGCGTCTTTGTATAAATGTTTTATGGTCTTCACCACTTGAGTAACTATGAAGGAGCAACTAAGTAGCATTTCTTGGTTCTGTCATCTTTATTCATGAATAGCTTATGTACTCACCATATTACACTTGTAGAATAGTTAACCTGTGTCTGAATCCTGTTTTAGTTGACATTGAATTCAACTGTTAAGGTATCATATTGTTTTAATAAGGAAAAAATAACTGTGCATATTAATAACCACAATTTAAAAGAGCTGTCATTCTGTAATAGTTGCACAGATAGAAGTTGTTTTAATGAAAACCTGACTGCAAGGTAATATCCTAAACCACATTTATTTCTTTTTCCTTAAAAAGGAATCGGGAACCATCTTCATAGCACCACCCAGCCACCAGCATATTGCATGCATACCAACTCATTCAGCCTGTTTTGTATGCATTCATACTCCACTATTCTCTGTTGGATGTGTTTTTTTTTTTTTTTTTACTTTAAACGTATAACCCCACATCAGATAGTAATTAACGCTGAGAAAAAAACTGATTTAATACAAAGAAAAAGTTGTATAGTTTCGGCTCAAGAAGTTGTTTGTGTTACCCTTCATCAGAACAACCTTTGTTTATCTTACAGATACTAACCATTTTGTCAAAGTAAGGTGAGCATCATTCATAATTTACAGGTATCTGGTTCTTTCTCATTGCGTTGGTAGTTGCCTCTATCAGAAACTGCCTACACTCCATACTTCTTGGCGATGGCAATCTCCATTTTGGCTCTTAGTATGTAGCCCTAACCCATTTCAGCAACCCCTCTCAAATTCCATTCATTTTGTAAATGTAAAGTGTTGACCCTTGCTTAATTAAACTTAAACTGTTCCAAAGGAGAACACTGCTTAACGTTAGAGGTCACCTTAAATAGCAGATCATACTTAAAATGGTCTAAGCAGATCATACTTAAGATGGTCTAATCCTCCTTGAAATTCGGGGAATGTTCCTCATCAGTCTGCCATTGCTCTATGCCTGTTTTGTAGCAACCTTGTCAGTGAAACTGATATGACATCACATTTTTATGGAAACATTCCACTATATCTTAAAACTCTCGTATTGGCTAAAATTATCCAAACTTTCATGAATGTGGTAGGCTGTGGTACCTTTTATTTGGCGTGCAAATTACGTAGAAGGGAGGAGTGTATTCTAGATGAGAGACTTTAAAAGAGGAGAAGAGTTTAGCTCAAACTGGTGCTAGTTCAAGTGATGAAACTGTTTTAAATTATTGAACCTCTGAAGAAGTCACAGAAGCGGTTCCCCAGCAAACTCTAATACCTGTATTAACACTGAAAATGTGTTGTGGTGTCTCTGTATAAATTGTTAGCAAAATAAAAAAATCCCTGTGATTAACACCAGTGTTCTTTAAGAGGGCAGCTTCAAAGGGCGTTAACGCGGTCTCACACACTGTTTCCAGTAACTGTGCTTTCCATGGGATAAATGAATGACATGATGATGTTCAAAATGCTACATTAATGTAGAGTTCGAGTTTCTTATTAGTTTGTTCAAAGCTATGTAGCACGATGTAGCCTCCTCGTCTGTATGTGTGGTTGTTTTAGCCATCTTCGTTCCCATCAACGTCTCGAGTGTGTTTGTTTTAAGTGACCTTAAAACTAGAACCAAGAGCTCTTGCACAAAATGTTTTTTTTTGTAAGTTGTTCTACAGGTTAACGTGTTTCAGCCACCAAACCATATAATCCGTGTGGATTTCAAAAACGAGTCTGCTACATACTGTCCCCAGCGAGAGTGCTTTTTGAATGTGTATTCATTGGTTCTCAGCTGGGTATGTGCAATGTTGTTTTTGTACATGTGTATGCACTATTTGCATGGTTTCTCGTTCCATTGATATGTAAAGGCTTGTCCTGTTATTGCGAGGGTAGTTTGCATCTGATTAGCATCAGTGATAGATTTTGAGACGCCTTGCACACGATGAGAAAAGGCTGGGCGAGTCTCCTCTTTACTTTGTGATCTGTGCTATATATTGGCGGTATGTCTTTGATGTTGCTGCTCAGGGCTCATTGCAATAATGTTGAAAGCTTTCTTTAAAAAAACATCGCATGAAAAAGGGCCGCGAACTAAGGGAACATACCGGATACAATCTGAAATAGATCTACACCCATTAATTATTGAGTCACGCTGAACCAAAGCAAACCGTTCCCAATTGGTGCTACTGTGTGTAAATATATATATTTTTAAAACCTAAAATGTTGCACTTATGCAACTGTGCAGGAAGCAACCACCATACCACTCTACTTGTTGGCAAAAAGTGTACATGAAATGCCTGGTTCCTTTCTGTGCAAAGTTGCATTATTTTAAGCTTGTATTTTTTTACACTAAGTAGAACCAACTGGAAGTCTTTCCTTTTTTTGGTTTAGTTTCACCCAATCACTGAGTGTGTGTCCACTGCATATTCTATCCACGGTGTTGTCCTAGTTCAGGTTTATTTTCATGTGCTTTTGCTAGGTGGAGTGCGAACCTACCCATCGTTTGTTGAGAAATACAAAGAAAATATTGCCATTATCTATTTTCTTCCACGTTATTACCAGTTTTTAACATTGCTTTTATTTTGGCGGAGGGCCACATCATAACACGCATTCCTATGCAGGTCAGAACTTGCCCTTCCACACCGGGCTGGAATAATAAAAAACAGTGGTTGTGTTTTCTTGGTTAAATGTTCATACTGTTCATGTAATGCCATTTCTTTTATGTGTCAGTGCGGATCCTGTGTAATAACCACTGCCATATCTACTATGAGATCCTGTGGCTGCAGAGTTTTGTGCTTAATTTTCTTGATGAACACCCAGTCCACCTTCTGCTGCATATTTTGGTCTTCTTACATCTGTACTTAAAATAGGAACGAATAGCACATCTGATTTAACGTCCCTGATTGTCGAGCTCGGTATAAATTCAATATAATACAAATAGTTGTAAAGTGATTACCTTTGTCATGTAAGATTTACCCAATTCCTTGTTTTTTCAGATTTTTTTTCTCAAAACAAGTTATTTCAAGAGAGAGCTTGGGGAACAAATGAATTCTAGGCATGTTGCATCTCTGACTAAGGTTGGAGGTCTTAAATCTTAAAGTTTCGCCCAGTGAAAGAACATGCATAATGAATATGGAAGTGTTCTGTAAGGCTGCCTATTAATGGTCGTTTTTGCTTTCAGCATGCCTATAGAGAGATTCCATGTTAAATATGAAGGCTCATTTTAAAACGCAACTGGTACGTGCATCAGGAGGCACACTTTTATTCCAAGACAAGCACATAAGCTTTTTTTTCTGCTGGGTACAACATTGCATATGTTTTATACAAACTATTTTAGTCTGAGAGGTAAAATGTTGCTCAGATGCAATTCTTAATCACTTTTGGTAAATCTTTTTAGCACGATTAAAAAAAATGTCTTCATTAGACCCCTGTGTATTTTGTGCACCGTTGTATCCCTTTTGCATGTGTCTGTGCGTTCAATAGTCAAAAATAACGAGATTTGTGATTATGGTGTCGCTGTTGAGGTGAATGAGTTTTTTGTCATGACATGGGCCCTCTTTGCTTGGTCATCCTATTTTCTCTGTTCATGTCATATCCTGTGCCCCCATATGTCATTTCTCTGTGTTCCTTTCCTGGATCTTCATCTTTCATCTGCTTTGACTCCAATTTTTAAGGTATAATTTGTAGGTGTGTGAGAATTTTCATCTGCTTTCAGAGTTTCCTTCAGTTTCAGATTTGATGTCTAATGTGACAGTCCTGGATTACCTACTGTATTCTATACATACTCTTATGGCAGTGGTGTGGGGGGGGGGGGGGTACAGAGGCCTCAGTGGGGAGGGCACAGTCCACAGACCCCCAATGTTGTGCTAATTTTACAACAATGATAGAGACCGGTTTCCTATAGTGTATTTTGTATACCATGTTATTGTCGTTGTGTGTTTTTTCGTCTCTTTTAGAAGGGCAGTTGGCCTTCTAATGTAGTTTACCCATTCTCCATGTGCAGTGCCCTTATGGAAAAACAAAGACATGGGGTCGTATTACAGAAGGCGCCGCTTTGCGCATCCCCGGGGAACCTTTGTATTATAGAAGGGGACGCAGACGCTTGTGCGTCCCCTTCTATAATACCGCTGGCGCACTTAGTGCACAAGCGCTACCTTCAAAGAGTGTTTCCTCATTTGCATAGGGGCGTCCCCTTTGCAAAAGAGGGAATTCCTTTGACTCTGCACCCGCTCCATATTACAGACGCCGGCGCAGAGTCAAAGCAGCCATCAGGAAACACACTGACAAGGCGCCATTTAATAGGTGGCGCACTGTCAGTGCACCTCCTGACAGCAGCCTTATGCAGGGGGAGAAGGGGATCCCATGAACCCCTCAGATACTTTAAAAGAATTGTACATCGAATCCCCTGTATTTATTTTCACCTTACTTTATTTTTTTGGTACCATTAAGGGGCCTCTAGAACACATTTTAAAGTGTTTTCTGCTTATATTAATTGATTGAAATATGTAATGTTAATGGAAAAAATACACACGTTTGCCAATTTTGCTAATTTTTGTACTGGCCAGGACATTAAAATACTGTTTACGATGGTAAAAAAATATTTCCAGGTGTCAACCCTAGATAAGCAGTCTTGCTACTACTGTTAGAAGTATTGCACCACTGTTTTCCCCATGAAATTAACCCGTTAACCGCGGCGGTAATTCCGCCGCGTTGCGGGCGTTTTCGTGCGCGCGTGGGGCGCCGACGGCCAGTGGCCGACGGCAGCACTGGGGAGGTAGAGCTGCTGTCGGCCATTGGCCGACGACAGCAGGGAAAGGGTTAAAGAAGTCCATCTAGTCAATATCTGATAGTTTGTAAATAGGAGCTGGTTATGACTCCAAATAAGACACCTCGGCGGGGAATTTTATTTGGAGCTTTTCATGGGAGATGTGGATCTGTGTTTTGAAGATGGCCCCTAAATTGTGTGTGTTAGAGTGGTTTCTGAATGGGCTTTGTAGAATGTGGCCAGGGTAGGGCTTTACAGATGGTGCATGGGTGGTGCTTTGGAAGTCGGTATAGAGCTTTGTCTAGCCTTGTTGATTGAGGGGCATACTTGGGACCCAGTTTGCGTCGTTTGCACCATGCAATGTGGTACATGTGCGACGCAAGAAGTGAGTTTTAGGTATCCACACAAGGCCACTTTGCGTGGCCATGAGTGGCTCCGTAATCTGGAGTTAAGCAACGCAGAGCAAACTGCTGCATTGCCTTACTCTGCCCTGGGAAGGTGTTTGATAGGCATTGCATGGGTGTTCCCACGCAACTACCATGGATTTTTAAAGCATTCCCAGATTTATTACAATTTATAAACCTGGGAATGCCCCAAAAAGATACACCTTACTAGGAGAGGCATAACAATAAGTAATATCTTTGTCTTCTCATTACTTCCTCTTTCTACGTGTGCTGTATTCTGCAGCTCACCTAGGAAGAGGAATATTCCTTTCAGGATTGTTTTTCTGGAGGAAGCTGTCCCCAATCTTGCATGCAACAAAAGCACACTTGCACCATGGTGCAAGGGTGCCGGTGTTGGCGCTATGCTGCCATAAAGGCGCTAGGGAAAAGGCAGGAATGCACCACATTTAATTAAATACAGTACATTCCTGCCCTCTCCCTGTCCCGTAGTGCAGCAAGGTGACTTGCTGCGGTGCACTGCAGGACCAGTTAATAAATCTATCCCAGAGTTTGGATAAAAATTTACAGTGTGTTCAGGATACGACTTTGTAGAGAGAGGTAAAAGTGTAAATGTATAGGCATTTATATAGCGCACTACTTACCCGGAGGGTCCCAAGGCGCTTCGACCGCTGCGAAACCCTTCCTGGCTTCCCTGAGAGATGGTCCCTTAATGGGTATCTCCAGGGTGAGACCAGGCATCCCTGGCGGTCTGGTGGGGCCGTTAGTGAAGATGAGGCAAGCTAATGCCCAGAGTTGCCGAGTGTGATCGCTGATCAGAGTGGGCACCGAGGCGAGAGAATTATCGAGTCCGCTGACCCTGGTCCAGAAACCTGCCGCGCCGGGAATCGAACCCTGGTCCCGGGCCGTCCTCTGCTCTCGGGTCTAAATGTGGCTTTGAGGGCCTAATTATTACCTTTGGCCCAGTGGAATTCCCAATGTGACGATTTAGTAATTCTTGCTCCTTGACTCCACCCACCCCCTTCAAAGGTTTGAGGGGGACCTTGACTCCAAAACATTGTGCTATGGGGGGGTTTAGTATAAACAGTTTGAAGACCAATGTTTAAGCAGGTGTGTGTTTAGCAGCTTTCAGCTTTTGGTTTTTTTTTTTTGGCCCAGGAACCCCCAGACATTAACATTGAGTCACATCTTCGATCAACCCACATGAGAATTTTAATCTCGACTTCTTTCTGTTGGCTATTTGGGTGTCTCCTTCTGCATTGACTGGAATTGATAAGGGACTATTCTTCATCTGAAAAATACTCTATTATCACCAATTTATTTCGTTATCTCGTCCATTCAATGTTTACCCAACTGTTTTGCCGTACAGTTGGTATTTTTTATCACTTTTAGTGCACATTTCAGTGCTTTAATGCAAGCGTCAAATGTATTGGCTTTGCCTATAACGGTTTGCTTTCTTTGCCACCCAGTTTATTTCTCAGTTTTTGACTAAGGCCTGTTAGACTGAAACGAGCACCCTGCCTTAAATTGGTAGCTCCTTGTAAACCCTTGAATGGCCAGTTTCCCCTTGCCATGGAGTCGGCATTTGCAGAAGCTCACAAGTCGTTCTTTAGCCCCAAATCTCAGTTCCCTACTTGTGTTACATAGTCTAACCCTAGAGGGTTCTGCTGCCTCAAACTGTAGGCAGCTGTAGACATTGAAAGTATTGACAGAAACCAAATCCCATGAACAGCGTGTATGCACACCCAAATAAGAGACATGATGACTTCATCCAGGCAGATGTTTTGCATGGTGTCTGACTGGAATGACCCCTCCCCCGATTCCATAGACGACTTACCGTGCCTCCTGCTGAGTAAGCAGAGATGCCTATTCCATTTGTATAAAAAACTGATGCTCCAGTTCTGATTAGTGTATAGGGACACTTCCAATTAGTTCTATCACTGAGTGATAAATAACAATTGTGATCTATCCTTTCACCTCTTTGCTGCTTTTCTGGTGTCATTCCGTGTGAGGGAGACGTGAGGGGTATACCCGGTGTTGTTTGAGGGACAGAGTTACTGAGATTGAAGTAATGGCTTTTTTTCTAAGTCTCGGAACATGTCTTCTACCTGCTTCGTATGTGTTGGTTTCAGAGGGCAATGCGTTCGTGATTGTTGCACATCATCCTTTTTATTGACACTTGCGTTTAAAATTATGTTTTTTTCTCCCTTTTCCTTTTGTTTTGTTTTGTTCCTTAATTTAAGAGCCCAAAAGCCATAATCCTGCCTGAATGGTGCTCTTGTCTCCCCGCCTGGGAAGCAGCGTGGAAGCACTAAGAAGAGCCTGCTGCAGTGGCAGGCTCCTGTTCAGCTTCTTTGCAGGGCAAGACTGGCCACATGGGACACGGGTTAGAGAGGGCAAGGGGGTGTTTTCAGGGGTGATGAAGAGGGCTCGTCAGTAATCCAGCTTGATAAATACCACTGACGGAGCCCATACCGTTTTATTGTGAATACATGAATAATGTGTTCTCCCATACCCTTACTTAGACAGCCGGACGTCCTCGCTGCGCTCACTCAGTACAAGATGGCGCTGCTGTGAACACGTTTTCCAGGGCTCCTTGCAGCTCCAAGTCCACTACGTTGCAGCAGTAAAGGCGGGCGTTGACTTCATATGGGCATCCATAGAAGCGAGTGCTTTGAAGTGAAACTTACTTGAGAAGACTTAAGGGGGAGGGTAAAAATGACAGTGCTGATGAGCTGAAAGTCACTTAATGCCTTCTAACCCTGCCTGGGCTGGCAAGCCTCCGTACTAATCCTTCTGGAAGAGGGAGGTGCCGCTGGAAGCTATGTGGGAGCATGGAAGGGGCACATAGCTGGGATTCCAAGAGGGCCTTGTCGGGCTGCTGCAGCAGAGGGCATGCCCCGCGTCGCAGCGCCAGCGTCCCTGTCAAATCTTACAATTAATGATGCGCTGTCTGCTAGACTAGGCTGGGCTCTGGTTATTTATTTATTTAATGGTTTTATAAAGCGCGTAGTAACTCGATGAGCATCCCAGGGCTGAGCTGTTTCTCCTGAGGCTTCCGGCCATCTGACTGAAGTTATGTTCTGACTCTACACCTCTGTAAGCGCGTTTGCTGCTTTCTCCGTCCTCTGTTTGTTTTCCTTATCTGTTCTCTGCTTCTTGCTGCAGCAGAAGCGGACATAATGTAGACCTGTCTGTCCATCTACAGTTTTGGCATCAGCAATCCGTTTAGCGTTGCTACCTCTAGCCCTTGGAGTATGTTAGGACCACGGTGATCGTATAACACTAAGCAAATTACTCTGACAACTGTTTTGTGGATACAATTGTTGCACAAGTTTGTTTTCACAGACTTGGTCAGCTTACTGAAGACACAGGAGCCAGTGGCGAGTTCACCAAACAGCCAACACCCATCCTTAGAATACAAGAGTTCTTCTGTTGATGGAATGAAGGCCAATGCACTTAGAACCTCGACCAGAGAAGAGGCCCTGCCCTACCGGCTTACTCCTTATAAGACCTTGTGGCCACACTCTGCCGTCTACCAGTGCCACAAGGCTATAATCCGAAGGGGAGTACTTTGTTCCTATGGTGACCTTTTTCAGACACATTGTCCATCCTATCTAGCAGGTGAGCAACACTAAGATACTGTTTCCTCTGTCACCCTCCAAGCAACGTGGCCAACTGCACTTGATTGGTCTGGATGCAACCAAAGCAGTTGTTGCCTTTATGGTCACTGCTGATCCAGCGCTCCTACTAAAATTCTGCATAAATGATGTCTCTATCTACCACCAAACTTACCAATCAATACCAGGCCCATACAATAACAGAGCAGCTGAATCATGAGGCGAATGGATCTGATATGATGTTAAAACTATCTACAATAAACAAGACCAGCTTGTCATTTTAAAAGTTTATTCAAACATATTCAAGAAAACTTAGGTTTTGGAACTTTATTAAGCAAGCATTAGGAAAAGTTATAAAGAGAGTTTATTCAGCATTTATAAAGAGAGCTTAATTCAGGAAAATATTATTCATTAGCAGAAAGAAGTGAAAAAGAGCATTTCCAAACCCTAACTAATGCTCGCTCCATCACTGCCAAAGAGACTAAAGCCACCACGTTTTGTGTCAAAAGGTCTCTTGGTCATTAAAACATTTATTTACATGTGGCATGCTTCCATTTTGAATTGTAGAATTTCAGTACACAAGTTACTCATTTTTTACAACATTTTACTAGTATATCTTAAATGTATTCTTTAAGCTGTTGGTTGTCTTACAGACAGCCTCTCCTTCAACTCTCTTGTTTTAAATACATTTTTCAGTCTATTTTTGCGTTGGGGTGGTCGGTTGTTTTTTTAAAAAAAAAATGTATTTTTAATCATCCTGCCCTTGCCTTGGACAATAATTGGGCTCTGCAAAGCGGTTACACAAACCTTTTTACCCGCAGCGGCAATTCCGCCGCAGTGCGGCGGTTTAGCAGAGTGGGCGGGGCCGCGCCAGCCAACGGACATTCGCAGCACTACGGAGGTGGTGCTCGCGACGGCCGTTGGCCTACGAAGGCACGCAAGGGATTAAACCATTATCTGCATCGAAATGAGCACATAATTTTATTAATTGAAATGGAGCTTTATAATTGCTCTAGATAATTCAATATATACTTAATTATTTCTGCTGTTAAAATTAGGGTGGGTGGGTTATGGTGCATGGCCCAAGCAAGGGGTTGAACTTTTGTGGGCAACTGGGTCTGGTGGCTTAGTGGACTAATGCATCCACTGTAGGAGCCTGTGTTCGACCTCCTAGTCACAGGTTCAAATCCCAGCAGGTCCACTCAGCCTTTCATCCTTCTCAGGTCAATAAAATGAGTACCATTGGGTTGGGTAAGAATAAACGCCCATTATTCAGCACCAAGATACACTCGGGTGGATGTTTGCTTTATAAATACACATAATGGTGACCCCCAACAGTGAGGCTTTCTTTATCATCTTAGTTAAAAAGCATTTATTTGCTTCTGCTGCTACTGTTAATATTGATGGAATCAATACCAATGTTTATAATGATACCTTCTCACATAAGCATGAAATCACATCACTATTATCAAATTCACCTGTCATGAACTCTCCATCAACCCAGACTCAGAAATGTGTGATCAGGCAGATTACTGATTGACAGGTCACAGGTGGTAATGACAAATAGCAGGCAGACAAACCCGTGAACAGGAAACTGAGGTCCATTCCCCAATAAAGCACACTTGAGGGGTGCGCCCATTCCTAAAACACCATAAAGTCAGATGCCACATGAAGTAGGAACACATAGCCAATCAGGACACAGTACACACGGTGATCACGCACCCCTCATACCAGATATCTGGACACTGTACCCACGGGCCTACATTGAGTCCAAGCATGGTCCAGGCCCACCTGCGATTGTGGAGTCATAAATGAGGCCCATGATGACAGGCAAAGCTTGCATTTGTTTACCAACAAAATATTGCAGAAAGTACTTTATGATACCCAAAGAAATGTATAAAACCCTGTTTAAATTGATTGTACTTTGAGACCGTCCTCCGGCCCGCTTCTGTAACTGCTCCTGGATGAAGTGTTTAATGAAACCAACTGTTCCTGTTTTGCCAAACTCCTCTTATTTTGTGTAGGTAAATTCATATTTGAGCTAGAGTGCACAGCTTGACCACGAGAGATGGGGTTGCAGGCAATGCTTTAACATTGGTTCCACAACTCATTGGAGATCTCGTTGTCATGGGCAGTAAAGTTTTTTGCAAGCTTCGTTGTTTTAGAGGAATGTAAATGTTTACCCTTTAGCACTGAATTGCTACCATTTGCCCATCAAATGCAATCTGACCCTTCACTGCTTCACCGATTAATCATTGATTGCTTCCAAGAATAATTGTCAAAAAATCACAAACTGAAACGTGATTGAAATAAAGACTTTTTTTTTTTTTTTTTTAAACCTTTTGCATAGCTGCCAAGTGGTAAATTGTCTTGTATGACTATTTCAGGCACAACATGCTGCATTCTCGGCTTTGTGTTTTTTTTTCTGGTTGTTTTGGGTTTTCAGTGGGTTTTTTTTTCCCCTCAAGGGCTGAAAATTCCAGCATGCAGTGTTTTACTGTCTCAAAAGCCAGAAATGTCTAAAGCATCCACACGTGATATTTGGATGCTACCTTTTAAAATGTTGCTCTGTTCAGGAGCAGAAGTACTGCAGTTTTTCTAATTAAATTATGATTATGATTGTGACTGACAATGTGTGTATGTTTGTTAGAGTGAGTGTATGTGAGTGTAAACAAGTGTGTGAACATTTTTGTGTGTGAGGCATTTTGAGAGGGAGTGTGAGTGTATGTTTGAGAGTAATTGTATGTGATCTGCTTCTGAGTGTGCTGCTGACCAGACATGGCTGGAGGTAATTAATGGTTTATCTAAGTTGGTACAATTAGCCTGTGGATGTGAGTTATTACTTTGGCAAAACGCAATCGGTAGCAAGCTAGTACTACTTGCACTTGTAGCTGGGCTGCAGTCGGGCTGTGTAACCGTTATTAGATCTGGCGTTAGTTGAGATATTTTGATTTTTGCTAAAATATAAATATGATAAACTTACTCATAGGGCCTTCTTCATCCATTTTTAAAAATTATTTTTTACAGAGTTTTATTTAGCGCAAACTTGCCCTGAATCGGGTATCAGAGCGCTTTACATAACACCAGTTGTATTACATGAGGACACATTCATATTTTGTTAGTCACGGGGAGATTAAGTAATTTGCCCAGAATCACAGGATGTTCAGCATCATTGCTGAGACTCGAACCCAGTTCCCCAGACTCGAGGTAGACAGCCCTAGCCCGTATGCCAACCTTAGTTCTGCTCTTTCACAAGGAGCACATCCACATACAAAGTATTTCACTTCTGTGCCAGGGCAATGTTTTTTTTTTTCTTTTTAAATACCAAGAAAAATTCACAAGGAGCACATCCACACACACTGAATTTCACTTCTGTGCCAATACTATGGCAATGTTTTTTTTTTAATACCAAGAAATTTTTTCATTTAGTATTTTTTCTTATTTTAATAAGTACCTGGAAGCTCCCCAACAATAATGGTTTACGAAAAACATTGCAAAACAAACCTCGAGAAAGCCAAAAGGCTGTCAGCCAACGCTAACCTGTTGGCTTTGCCAGTTGTCGTTGTGTTCTATATAACTGGTGCAGAGCAAATTGAACTAGGCAGGGGAAGGTGTTTTTGTTGATTGAATAAAGCTACAAATACCTTAATCCCACAGAAGGAAATCTGTGAATGACTATTCCTTCATCTCTCATATGTTCAGGGTTGGCCCCGTGTTTCTCTGACTTCATAGGTTAGTAGGGCTCTTTGAAGTGAGCTAAAGTTTGATGTTGCATATTGTATTGGGCTTTTAAAGGGACACAGTTTGAAAGGGATTTAAAAAAATGTATGGGAAGTTAAGTTTGTGAAGTTGCACAACTTTGCTTTCCATTAGTTATGTTACAATAATTGTTTCAGTTTTGGTAGCTTTGACACTGCCACCTTCAACTGCTTGCGAGCGCTGTGATATACCTTTTTAAGCTTACAAAAATACCAGTATTCCATGGAAATACATGTGATTACTGTGCACATTTCTGCACTTTAATTTCTTTCCAGGCTCATGTCACAAGTGATCCGTGATACCTTATAACCAGTTAGATTGTGATTTTATTTTACAGCTATATTGTGGAGTTAAAAGTGCATGTCTCAAGCTGTCCCAGCTAAAGGCATCTTCCTCAGAAAAATGGCAGCTGGCAATTACACCTGTAATAAAACAAAGGTTACTCTTCTTTTTAAGTTTCCTTCCTTGTGAACTTTCTCCAGAAGATAACTCTGTGCATATCGATAAGAAGTGAGTGAGTGTGTGTCCTTGTTTATTTTTGCAGTGAACGCGTGTGATTTTATGCATTCACCTTTTGCAGCTTGGAGTTCAGCCATTCACCTCTAGGGGCGCTACCTTTCCCGGTGAAAAATGGTGTTCATTGGAACGTGTGCTGAGGTCTGGAAGGGCCAAGGATTGCTACGTGAAACCAAATCTGTACGAAATCCTGTGCTTTTTTTATTGGCATAATAATTGGGAGTCTGGATAGTTAAGGCAGTTTCTAAATACAGGGTCGTCTTTGACGTAGGTGGTCAAACGCAGTTGGCCCAGTGGCTGGCCCCCTCCCTACCGCACCCTTAGCCAACAGTGGTAACGGACACACCTGTGCTGGGATGGAAAAGTCATCTGGGGAAGGTGGACATCAGAGGACTCTGGTCTTCCAACAGAAGCCCGGCTCCACGTCAGCATGGAGTTGCAGGCACTCCGCATGGCTCTGTAGGACTTTGTCGTCCGGCAAAGGGAGACTGGTGTAGGTTTTCATGGACAATACCACCACCATGTGGTAATGCAACAAGCAGGGCGGAGTGGGGTCCTGTGCCAAATGGCTCTCTGCCTGTCTGATCAGAGTGCCCAGGCATTTCCCTGATCCAGAGCATCTGCGTTCCTCAATACAAGTGCAGATGAGCTGAGCAGGTGGCATCTGGCAGATCACCAGTTGAATCTACATCTTGAAGTGGCACAGGGAATCTTGCAACATTGGGAAGAGCCCTGATTAGTTTTGTGGATTGTAGTTCTATAAAATCACTTGTCGGGAGATGCATTACAGCTGAAGTGGAAGTCGGGGCTCCTATATGCCTTCCTGCCCCTGCCTCTCCTTCCCTGAATTCTGATAGATCAAGAGCAACTAAATTCAGTGCATCCTAGCAGTTCTGGACTCGGCCAGGAGAGCGTGGTACTCAAAACTTATGGGCATGAGCCGTGCCCACCGATCAGGCTACCATTACGTGAGTAGCTTCTGTTTCTGCAATACCCAAATCTATGCAGTCTACATGCATGGAGACTGAGCATCAGCAGCTTACTGAATTAGTTCTGATGTGGCTGATATCCTCCTTTCCACCATTCGTCCTTCCACGAATGCCAGGTTCTGGGACAAATTAGTTGCCTGATGTGGTGCTCGTAAGACTGATCCGTCCAAGCATCAGACGTCCTTTTGTTTATTTTTATCTTTGACCCTGCAAGGTCTTTAGTGGGCACTGTTAAAGGTTGTCAACCATTGCAGCCTTTTTGTTGTGATGAGATTAATTAAAAGTTTGACACACATGTTCTCTCCCACTCCATTTGTGATGCCACAGTGGAACCTTAACTTGGTCTTCACGTAGGTCTTGTGAACACCCTTCAGGCCAATGCATAGTTGCTTGCTGGGTCGCCTGACTTTAAAGACTGCCTTCCTCACTGCAATTACATAAGCTCTTTGTGTGAGTAAACTCCAGGCATTCTCAGTGCAACTGCCATGCACTCCTTTATCCTGGAAAAGTTTGTGCTGAGGACTCTGGTGGTATTCTTGCCCAAAATCATGATTCCCTTTATGCTGGGCAATCCATCACTCTGCCAGCGTTCTTTGCTTCTCCTCACTCCTCAAAAGAGGCTTAAAGATCCAAACGGTCTTTAAGCTTTTACATTGATCGTACCACGAAAACTGAGTGGATTATCAGCTTTTTCTAGCGTTCTCCAGGGTAGTAAAGGGAAGGCTGTGCAGAAAAGGACCCTGTCACATGTATAGTCCACTGCATCAACATCTACTATGCATTGGCCAAAAAACATCCCATGGAAGGTCTGAGAGGATATTATACTAGGCTGCTACTACTGCGTTGACTCGTGATGTTCTGGTTCTTGACTTCAGTAAGGCCACGATGCTTGCATCGTTGCATACCTTCATGAAGCACTTCTGACTTGACAACCTGGTCCAACGGCAAGAGAATTTGCTGCTTTACCCTGCAACCTTTTAGTCTGAGCCCACTCCCCAGACCCTCCACACTGAGAAGGTACCATTTTGGTATCTGTTCTAAAGTGAGGAAACTGCAGGTGGACATATCCTTCAGAAGAACAAGTTACGCACCTTCAGTAATGGTCTTTCTGGTGGATGCTCTCTCCCCGCAGATTCTTCCCTGCCCTCTTGGACTGGCCTCTTTTTAATCTCTAAAAATGTCCCAAATTGGTATTCAGCACAACGGTGCCAATATTTGTTCACGATTCGTGATTTTAGGAAAATAAAGAAATTTGCATTGGCACCTGGGGGTGGGGCTTATATAGGGCTCTGGCTTATATAGGGCTCTGCTTTGCTACTTTCAGACCTTTACAGAGCAATCACAGAACTGCATCACACCACCTAGTGGCATGCATGAGCATTGCTTGAAGAATTCTCAGGTACCAGTCCTGGAGCCTGTAGAGTATTCTGAGGCGAGGGAATCTGTGGTTAGATAGGGTAGCCACCAGAAGGCGCATTACCGAAGGTAAAGTCAGTTTGTTTCATCCCTAAACAAGTTTTTATCAGCTGAATGCCTTTCTCCCCTGGTAAATCAAGGTTTAAAACCACTGGGAATGCCATTTGAACTGAAGAATCTGGTTGACTAAAACATTTTGCAGGCTTTAGGTCATTACAGTAAAGACTGAATATCCCACATTTCTACTACCTGTGCTTCGGCATTGTTTTAATCTGATTTACATTAAACTGTTCTATTATCATGTGTAAAAAAAAAAAAAAATGACCAACTGATTTTTGGTGCGTTTCATTAAACACAACACATTTTGCTTTTATTCTTCGTGAGGGAAGAGCAGAGGCATGACCATGTAATAGAAGGAATAAAACCCCCCATGATGTACACAACAAGAATATTGAAAGTTATCTGAGTTCCATTACTAAATGAATGAACTCTTCAGTGACTTATACCCGTATAATGTATGCCAAGAGGGTAATTGGCATTAGTTTCACCTTGAAGGCTGCATTCTCACTTTCAGCTTACAGGAGAGAATAGCCAAGGTGGATATCCGACGTTACAAAACTGATGTGGAAAATGAGATTTTTTGCAGAGCTGTCATTTTGTTGATTGGGTCAGAGGTGTTAGGATATTGAAGGTCATGAATTATGAAAATATACAGTGTTGTCTTTTGCTTCTCTTCATAAGTTCAGTTTATAGTACATATCCGATAGCCATGAATTGTATTGGCTTTTGGTCCAGATAATGCCACCGAGGGGTCTTGCAGACATGATAAAAAGCCACTGTTTTGAAAAGGCATTATGAAAAGGCTGCTGCTGAGTTCAGAGTCTTCGTCGTGCAGGTTTAAAAAAAACTCCCTGCTGCAGCTTCTTTCCCTCGCTGTGCTATCGTTGCTGGAGCTTCATTGTGCGCGCCTCGTGGTGGGCGGCAGTGTCGCGGAGTTCAGAGGGAGGTTTGTAGGACACATGAATACTTCATGGGCAGAAGGAGAAGCTCGGCGCTTGCTTCACAGCGAGGCATCTGTGCCCTGCTGCCTTGGCTGTGTCCGGAGCACGCAATGCTGCGGTCCTGGTGGTTTCTTTTGAAAGTCTGCGGGAAGACCAACCGTAGCATCCTCAACCGGTTCAAAGGTTGGAACCTGACCGGCTCGGCGGCACTAAAGAAAGCATTAAGTGGCCCGTGCAGGTACCCTGGTCTTACAGTCTCTCCAGCTCCGCCGCTAATAGTCTTGCTGCTTTGGTGGTCCTCAGGGCTTTAAGTGGGATGAGAAAACTGGGTGGGTCTCTCATAGGGGCGTGGCTAATGTAATTAAGGGCGTGGCTTATAAACACATCAGCTAAAAATTCTGTCTTTAGCATTGTGTGCCGCCCGTCTTGTATTTTGCTGTTTCAGTCATTGCATCCAGATATATGATACAAGTGACATCATACCTACAACTAGTCAGGACTATTGGCTTGGTCAATGGTTGTTAGTTGCATAAGATAAATAAGCAGCAACTATGGCTTGTATATAATAATATTGAAAAAGCTTCTACTTAAAGCCCTGGTGACACCACGAAAATGTTGCTGCTCCTGAGTTTCAAAAGGAGAAGGGAAATCCAAAGAGAAAATGACTCTCTTTAAAGGATTTCCCTTCCCCCTACAATGCTTACCTGAAGTGAGCAATGTGAGCACGCGCACATTGATGTCTCTGCTGCCACTGCAGTCCGGGGGGAAAAAAACGGACCATCTGTGGGAGGGGCACAAAACAGAGCCCCATAGAGACTCGTTTCGAGGCCCCCTTTAAAAAACTGCTGGTGCTCAGCACCGGTGAGACCCGGCCCACTTAAAGCCCTGGTGGTCCTGCTCTTTCACTCTGGCAAGGTGCGCTGACATACACGCATCTCTCCAAGCTGCTTCTGGTGGCTGCCGATATTTTAATTTTAATTTCCTTTTAGTGCACTACACGCAGGAGTTACTTGGGTCCTGTCCCAGTTGGCCATCATGGGTCATACCTTCTGGGTGTAAATTTAGTTTTCTTTGTTTTAGGTTTTCTCACGTTTATTTTACCTCTATTATTTTGATTCTGCCGTTCTTTTCCAGTTCCTCCATCTGGGAGGGTAGCCTGCCAGGTAGGAGCGGAGCAGCTGGACTCCGGTTGGTTGTCTGTTGGCCCTTCTTGGTCTTGGCTTCTACCTTGCCTTTAGCCACGTCCTCTTACAAGTGAGCTATTTAAACACGATAGCTGCGCAAAAGCAGTGATTCTCACCTTGTAAGGTGTGCTAACATATCTGCATCTCTCCAAGCTGCCTCTGGTGCCTGACAATATTTTAATATCCTTGTAGTTCCCACATCACTTGTTTAACTGCCAATGCTCTTAAACCCTTCGATGTTGATGACGAGCTCAGCTCGTCATCAGCTACGGCGCTCGTATGCTGATGATGAGCTGAGCTCGTCATGTAACGCGGGCTTTTGAAAAACGCCGCTCACAGCGGGAAAACCTGCCGCAGCGATGCGGTTAAACATTCCCTACCTCTTCTTCAAATAGATACATGAGCTTGGTTTACCTTCCTCTTAACCAGGGGACTTCAAACTTGGGGTCGGACCGCACTTGGTATTTATAATAGCCATATCCATTCTTCAGCCAGGCTGACCTTGTTTATTCCCTTGAGAGCCATGTCGCCTTTTGGACAAATAACAAACAACGTTTGCTCAATGTATGTTTGGGCCTTGCACCATATGTAAAAGGTGTCATGCTGGTGTGGATTCAGAGAAACAAATCCTGCACTTTCACGCAAGCATATGGGTGTCAAAAGTCATTGTGTAGAAAAGAAGGCAACTTAAACGTGTGCATGTAATACGGCAGTGTTTCTACCCGGGCCTAAACTAGCCATCTGAAAAGGCAAATTATGCGGCATCATGCTGCACATTTTGTGACAGTATTACTTCATTATTTTGTCTTTTTAAAACCTTGTCTGAGCATTAGTTGTACCTCGTTAGTACCAGTTTAACATCAAACTATATCAATAAGCTACAAAATGGTGACCAGTCCACCTTTGCAAATAGCCTTCCACTGCGCTGCAACACGTATCACTGCTTTTTTACTAACTTTTGAACCATTTCAGGTAGAAACAAAAAACATTTTTTTGTTAATCTGCAGGTTATACGGGGGGTTCGTTTTTTTTTTTTATTGATTAGGTTTGTAATGATACTGAGACATGTCTTGCTGCTTGGCAGTACTCTCCTGATTGTGGAGAGCTGTGTTTATGCCTTTGCCTAATAAATCAATAACATTTGTTGTGAAAAAAAAAATCTGCAGGTTATGCGACAAATGGTGGAGTATGTGGCAAATGCAGCAAATCTAAAATGATGCGAAAATTGCAGCTGCCGCACAATATAATTTCAGTGTCCCCGAGTATAGTAAATGCTTAATTATTGTGACACCATTACTTATCTGCTTTAGGGCAGAATTGCTGCTGATTGTGGCCATTTAAATGAAGGGGCTGCCATTATCTGACCATGACACCTTCAGCTAATGGAAAAATGTACATTTTGGAAACCAGTTTGCCTCACAGCAGCATAACAAAGGACTCACTTTTTGTCCTCCGAGAACCAAAAACCACCTTGCTGAATCCATCAACATTCAACAGTTGGGCTAGTGTGGAGGGACCAGAAGTGACACCGATGGGGCCAGCAGGAAGTGATGAAGGCTGTTGTCCGTGTTCAGACAGATGTCCCAAGACCTACGGTGAAGGATGAGGAGGGACAAACATTAGTGTCCACATAAATCAAGAACATCTTTGGTGCCAGGAGGCTGGCACATCAGTGACAGTCCTGGTTTCAGGGTGCCTAGGAGGCAAGAGACAAAACATTAGCTTCTCAAAACATCATTTTCAGACATACTGCTCCGATGGCCTGGAATGAGACCCACGTCATCCAGAAGGGAGGACGACGTGATCCTTGCATTTTCCTGATTACCCAGTTCCCCGGAGTCTAGGAGACGATAGGTTTTACCCGGCCAGTCTAAACACACTTTTCCCATCACTGGATGTAAGTTTTCAGAGCTAGTGCAGGGAGGCTGGTTCCCGCGCGAGATTCAGCATCCTATGCCTGACAGGGCTCAGGGCCAAGTACAGTCTGCTATGGGTTCTTCTGCTAATATCCAAGTTTCCACCCAGGGGGTAGAAAGGCTGGGCTTTTTTTCTATGAGGGGGTGGGGGGGGGGGGGGGGGGGGGGGGTTGACACTTCCTGTCTGGCTTTGGGAGGAAATTCAGTGCGGGCTATTCGCAAAGGTGCAGCCAGTCTAAACGAGTTCCAAATCTGGCTGCCTCACTTAGCTTGATTGTGGGCTGAAAGCTTTATCTCTTTTTGAAGATCCTTGCCCAGGCTACCTGTCGACATTGTGCAGTGCCTAGAGGCATTGGTGAGTAAAAGAGTGAGAATTTGGCCTCCAGGCTTACTTTGTCTTGCGCTATATTTTTGTTCCACAGTGTCCCTACCAAATCACTTCGGTCAACTCCAGCCAGAAGAGTGTCATTGGTGTTAATTGACAAAGCCTCATGAGGTGGTAGAACTTTCTCTTATGTTCCTTCTCGTCTTTCGAGTCAGATGCCATGGCACGTGGGACACCAGCTCAATTTCCATCACTTCAGAAAATTGTTTTAAACCTGGCTGTTCACCTCTCCCCTATCGGTCAGGCACCAGGTAGACGGTGGGGATAGCTCACTCTCTCCTTCAAGAAAAGGCAGCGCCAAAATGTCTACGGGCAAACGTTGCGCTTTACAAAATGTAAATCTACTCAAATCTACCTGAAGCTGGTGTATCCCCTGTCCCTCTTCCACACGCAGGCGTTCTTCCTTATTGTGGCGTGGTGGTTGGTAGCTTTATCGGTACGGTACGTCCTTTTGTCCCTACCTGCTTTGAGTTTTCACGTTTACAATATAACGGAGACGAAAGGAATCCTTCACGTTATTAGTCTATTCCACCAGTCAGGCCAATTTTCCACCTGGTGGCTCTGTGGAAATGGGTTCCGGCGTCTCCGGAGCGTGACCAGAACATTATACGCAATTTCCTTTCATGAGAGTCCTGCTGCAGGTGCAGAATCAGGAAAGGGGGTGGGGATTATTGGTCGTTAATGTAAAACCGGTCTATTTCAGTGCCAGTTGTGAACAAGTGTGTTGTTTGGGTATATATAATTACCTAACCGTTATTCCGTAGTTGTTGTGCATTAGTATTAAGAATGTGTTGTTCAGATAGCTTTCGACAAAGCTCTTTACATATAACACTTTATGGAAAGTTATTATTACTCCATCAAAATTCATGTTCTTTTTATCGACTTCTAATGACTAAGTCAGCCTTCCTTGAATTGTTTTTTGTTTTAGATTACTGAACATCTTTGGAGCCTACTGCATAAATCACTAAATACATTTCAGAAGCTTGATTCAATCAAAAATGCACCCCTATAAAAAATATATTTTCCCAGTTGATTCAACATAAATGGTCATACTTTTCATGACTGTCCACCGCCCTATTGCTTTCCCCGCAAAACAGGAACATCAAACCTGCTTTTCTAAAAATAACGTTCTCAACTATTTTTCCTTCTTTGTAGTAATAACAATGGACAGTGCTTTAAGTGGGCCGGGTCCTGCCGGTGCTCGGCACCGGCAGTTCTAAAGAGCGGGTGCTGAGACTGGTCCCTATCGGGCTCTCCATTTTTGCCCTCCCCCTCAAGGTGAAAAATAATCTCAACTCCTTTGATGTAACTTCAAAGAGACTCGTTCTAGTTCTTTCACAGTCTCATTTTCAATATTCTAAACAAAAAAGCCATAGTTGCTGCTTATTTATCTTATGCAACTAACAACCACTGACAAAGCCAGTAGTCCTGGCTTGTTCTAGGTATAATGTTACTTGCTGTATCCTATATCTGGATGCAATGATAAACAGCAAAATACCAGTTGAGCGGCACAGTATGCTAAGCAGTTTTTTAGCTTATGTGTTTTTAAGCCATGCCCTTAATTACATCAGCCACCCCCCTTCGAGAGACCCCTCCATTTTTATATCCCACTTAAAGCCCTGACAATCGACAAACACGTATGAGGTCAACCACAGCTTTAAGTGGGATTAAATAAATGTGTGTGGGGGTGAGGGTCTCTAAAAAGATTGTGTTCAAGGGAATTAAGTGCATCAGTTAAACTCATAAACTAAATGTCCGTGATTCTCATTGTGCCACCCGACCAGTATTTTGGTTACTCTCCGAGCTTTGTTACTGTATACAAATATTTAACACAACAACTCTTACATCTAAAACCGGCCTGACTTTGTCAATAGTTGTTAGCTGTTTAAGATAATTGAACATTAACATCGTTGTAAATAATTAATATTCAAAATGTTTACATTTTGAAATTGAGATTGCAAATTAAACATTACTGAGGGCGGTGGAAGAGGTATTGGTTTAAGTGTTTCAGTCATTCCCATTATGTCCACTAGCAGTGTCCGAGCCACTGAAAGCTCGTGCCAGGCTCGTGCATGAAGCCTGACTTAGCTCAGTCATGTTGGAACCTCATGCTCCTAACAAACCAAGCTTTCATGTGGCCTAAAACCTTCCCCATCCCTACCTTTACCCAGGATGTGGCATCACGGTGAGAGCTGCCGACTGGGGAACCAGGTTCTAGGCTCCGCGTTGACTCAACATCCTGTGATTCTGGGCAACTCACTTAATCTCTCCATACCTATAAATAATGATTGTGACCTTGTGTAATGAAACTGGTACTCATGTAAAGCCCTTGGGGTTTGCAATCTATTAAAAAACTGCACGAAGAGGTAAAAACAAAGCCTTAGTATAAGGAAAGACAAATAGATACCCATTTACTGGCGGAGTTGTGCAAAGCGAAATAAGATAACCTAGATAAATCACGCTTGCTCATTTAAATTGTGTGATCTTGGGCAAAAATTTGATTTCACCAACACCTTTTTACCTCATTACCATCTATGAAAGCACTTTCAAATATGTGAGTAGTTCAAAACTATCATTTTTTATTTGTACTTCTCTGTGCAGTTCTTTAGTGTGCCGTATTAATGTCAAAGCTTCCACATGGTAAAGAAATACTTTTTTGAATTTTGAAGTGACTTTATCCCATTTCACGCAATGTTTGTATGAAGTTCATAGAAAATATTTTCAGGACTTGTGCATGGGTTCTAAGATCAGAGCCAGACCCTTTCCTCGGCTCTCCCTGTTAATTTGTTGGCTCGCCCACCTCTAATGTTCACTTTGTTAGACATGTGCTCCTTTTTCTCTTCACTTCTCATCCACCGGCACACATTGCACCTCCATCTCTTTGCTCTTCAGCATCCTCTTTTTACTCTCGCTTCGGTGCTCTTCCTTGCATCTCATCACGTCCTAAACGTGCCCATTTGCCTGGAAGCTCTGCATTTTATTTTACTTTTGCCCTGTCAATATTTTGACAACTTTACCTCCTTACACAGAATCCCAGTTGCAACTGGAATACATGGTCATTGCTCTGTGCGCTATGCAGAGGCCAAGGATTGATTGACCATGTATTGTTAACACCTTTATGGGCCACTGTGTGAAACAAGCATTGCCTTCAGCCTCAACTTCAGATCTCAGTCATGGCCCGTTATAAACATCTGAAGATGACAGAGTTCAAAGTATGCCCTAAACCAGAATAATAGGCTACATGAAAAAAAGAGATACAGAAACACAACATCCTGGAAACAGTTACCATGCTTAGAGAATGAATAAGTAAAACGTGAAATATAGACGGGAACTCATCTCTGTCCAGGGTTACCATATGTTTTTTTTATATTAATTGTTCAAAAAATGATCAGCCTTCTGGTGATTACATTTACGGACATGAATATAGGGTCCGTTTCAATGTCCATTTTTAATTACTACCGGGTCTAAGACCCGGCCCACCTAACCGAGTCGACGATAATCTCCTTACCGTCCACAGAGCCCCGACATTTTCCCTGCTTCCCCCTGTTGGCCGCCATTTTTCTCGGCTCATACAGCTCAAGTAACAAAAGGAGGTAGGTCGAGTGCTGGAGCAAGAGGGTTATGAACATAAAGTCGGGCATTAAATGTTTAATGAAAGTCTGAAATGCTGCCCGCGCTTGTTCTACTGTAGATCACAGATGTGTGCAGAAGGAGAAAAGAACGTCACATCAGTGCTCCAGCGCGAACACGTTAGCGGTGGTGCAGTGTGGCTGCGTCACATCCGCCATCCTCTTGCAGGGGAAGCTGTCGTCACCAGCGGAGGGGGTAGGGGGACATGGGGGTGTTACAAGTTGGCTGAAGGCTCACCAAGGGTGGGACCGAGAATCTCTAACCGGGTGAACAGATGTGGGCTGATCCTGCCCCGCTCCGTCCCGGCTGAGCTTGTGGGAAATGAGGTTGCTTTGACACCCAGCGGGAAGCCCGGGTGGCAAAGCTGGTGCTTCTTACTGACAGGAGAGGCTGCGAAGTGTTGGCCGCAAGTTCAGGCGTGGGAGGAATTGAAAAAGTCGAGTGCACAGGGCGCGCCTAGGTGATTAGTGAACAGAAGGCACTCTAACCATATATCCTAACAATGTACTGCCACATCAGACATTCCATCCCTGATGTAAACATGTGGAAGGCAGCGTGCCAGGCCTGTTTGATTGGGGAGGGAAAAGTCTTGAACGTGATTTAATCGCAACCTCCTCGTGCTTAGAGACATGTTTGTGGCACCCCATGTTATGGCTTTGAGGAATTTATATTCCCTTTCCTTTATTTTATCGATCTTTTAATCTGGGACAGCAGATCCCTTCGTGACCTGGAGGGTTAGTACATCTGCATGCCAAAGCCAGACATGCGTACATGTAACGCAACAAAAATGCAGACAAGTCGGAACAACCTTCACACTCCAGGGTGTCTAACATGGAGCCCAACAGCTGTTCCGTTTTCGCGTCTACTTTATTTACAGCGTAGGATCGCAGACCAAGGGGGTTTTGGGGGGCAGCGGAGCCTTCGAGGTCTGCCCCCCGGGCAGATTGGGAGGGGGAGGGGGGTTGGAATGGCGACGGCTATTTTGGGACATTGGGCTGCTTGGGGATAGCCCAAAAGCAGCCCAAATTTAGAAAAGAGCCCATGGGATATAGGGGTGAACGGCGCCTGCCCAGCCACCATTTTAGGTTTGGTAACCTGGTGGCTGGGAGCGCTCTAGAGAGGTTTTTGTCCCTGCCCACCCTCCCTGGGTTTCAGAGATTTTCTTTCTGGGAGGTTTTGATTAGGTTTTTTAGGGCCTTTTTTGGAACAGGTGCGCAGGGGTTCTGAATTGTATTTGTCGCTTGGAACAGGTGCTGGCGGTGTTGGTTTTGGAAGTTGGCCAAGTTTGGCTGGAGTTTTTGGTAGTTAGTGTAAAGTTAATGAGTTGGTTTCAGGATCGGGGAAAGGTTAAACAGGTTGGAGGTTTTACATTGGGGCTCATTAGCTACAGTTGCAGGAAGAAAGATAGGAGGTTAGGTTTGGGGGTTAAGGTCAAAGGTTATGGATAGGATTGGGTATTATGATATTTATGTAATGCATTTTTAATTTAATGTATTGTGTTTTTGCAGGGTGGGGGATGTTTTATCATGTGGGGATCGTAGAGTCGGGGGGAAGAAACCCAAGGGGTCAGGTAACTCGATGTTTAGAGAGGTTTTAGTTTTGTAAGGCGAGGAGCCAGTAAACAAAGTTTGTAATGTGCACCTGTTTCAATAAAGCGGCCTTTTACACACACAATACAGTTGTCAGTCTGGCTTACCCCCCCCCCTCCTCCCTCCCAAAGAGACAGTGTGGGCAGCGCGATTGTACATTACACAAGCGGTTAAACTGCCTCATTGTGGAGATAAGGCCCTGGGTCTTGAAGTATTATTGTAAAACACCCACCCCGGGTACTGCCTCATTCTACGATGGCGCCTCCGCCCCAATTAGTGGACCCTTTGGATAGGTTTGTAATGAAGAGAGTTTCCTGTTGGCTCCGGGAGACCACCAGATGAGCAGTGCTTTCCATAAACTGTAGGGCGACACTCTTTCTTTGGTTGGAAGAGACAGCCCTTCTATACACAGGTCAGCTAATGCAAAGCTTTGGCAGCTGCTGACAATTCCCCAAGCAGACCAGGTTGCAGCACAAGACAACCACAACCACATTCATGTTCTTGATGAGCAGCAGTTTGCCTTGTAACATGCAGGACATGTGCTGTCCAGTAAGCTTCATCCTTAAAAAGCACCCTATAAGCTCTCTTCTATGATGGCTGGTTGCTCATAGACAGGGTCGCTAATAGATACTTGCCTTGGAAAAACTGTAATGCCGGAGGAGGAAGCGTGTACAAGTCCACATTTGCCTCAATGCCTATATTACCCCTTAGAGACCACCCGTTAGTCTTTCATACAAGAGAAGATGATGTTATACCCCTGTGTCTTCAATGAGCTGCTATAGGGTGTACAGGCCCTCTTGAGTCCTTGTCTGAGCTTTGATGTTGTAGAAGACCTCTGCAGTAAGGGCTCCTCAGGCACCACTACTAGCTTCTTTTCTCTGCTGCAGGATTCTGTGCTGCCAGGAGTTTGTTTGAAAGAAGAATAGACTGCGACAGAGGCTGGTATATGTTAGATGGTGGCTTGGGCATAATTACTGGGGTTGTTCCACATCTATCTGAACAGGAGTTTCCTTGGTGCTTCAAAGCTACCGCAGAAAACACACCTAGGGCAGAGCCCGGTTCAACAGGATCGTTGCACAATCTGATACCATGCAATATGTTTCAAATATTTTTTCCAAGGCACTTTGCACTACTTGCAAAATGATATAAACCACACTGAATTGTTTATTTCAAAAATAACTTGTCTGTATTACACCTGTGCACCTAAAGAACCCCAAGCAGAAGAGATTAAATGTAGGTGTGTGTGAAATGAACATAATTTGCTTTTGTGCAGTTGCACAAAATTTCCACAAAACTATGTAGAGTGCTAAACTGCCATTTGGTATTCTATTTTAGAATGAAATGCAAGGATGCAGCCAAATTACAATTCCATAATATCCCATTGAAATTGTAATATGGCCGATTGGGTTATCCGTCACGTTTGTGACTGTATCCCATCCGCGAAGACCATAATCAGGCTCATACAAACAAAAGTATGAATAAAAACTGTAATTGAAAAGTAAAGTATTGACCAAGCAGCAGTGTCACTATGGTGGTGTTCACTATCTGCTCATGTGATCATGAAAAATGCCGTCACTCAGTGTCGGAGCCAGCAGGTGAAGTTGGCTGGCCCGGCCCATGTGCTGTGGTGGGCAGAAGAAACATTTGAATAAACCTTGAATAGAGTAGTGGGCAAAGCCAGAGTCCCTCAATGTGGATATGCATTTTTATTTATTTATTATTTGATTGCATGAGTTTGGTGATGCCACTAAGCCAGACCTTACAATATAAGAAGCCGGGGTAGTAGAGGTGCAATCGCACAAAGTATGACCCCATTTCTCACAAAGCACTTTAAAAGTCTCCCGTTTATACCCCTGTAGACATGGAAAGGGCAAGGTCCTGAATCTGCAGGAAGTGAACTCCTCACCTGGTCCAAGTTGACGTTGAGTCCCTGCTGCTGCCATCATGGCTGCCAAGACCAGGGTAGCAAGGTCTTGGTTAGGGGTCTCAAAGAAGTCTTCAAGTGTAGCAGCTGCCACTCCTGGCTGTTGCTATGTGATGTCACATCTCTGCTCCTAGTCTTGGGTTCCACACAGCATTGCTGCATAATGCTGCAGTGAACACTAGCCACTCTAGAATATGGTTGGTTACTCCAGAAACCACAAATATCGAAGTCTTCTAAATATATGTGCCAGAATTCTCATCCTTCTCCGAGTCATTAGATGTCACTTTGCTCCATGTTAGCGAGACACCATGTTGACAACCTAATCTGTTTTAGTGGCAGTGTTAGTTCAGTTGGCTCAATGGAGACAAATGAAGGCTATCTATCACACCTGATGAGGATTACTGAAAACTGAGTCCTACCGATGGAGAGAATCTCATGGGTGAGCTGGCCACCTTACTCACGTTTCAAAGTGTTGGGGCTTCTTACTTCTTCCATTAGGAATGTGTCCATCCTTCACTTTCCTACCAGTACAGGGAGGAGTCTCTAACGTTGTTCCGTAAGGGTCTGATCAATGTCAGATTTTCACAATACATGTTTAAGATTAATTTACATACTCTAAATCATTTGCCAGTTCTCATGCACGAATGTTGAAATTCCCCTGTGCTAGTGGCCACTTCAAGTGGGGTCTATTGAGTTTAGAAACCATATGCATTCATGATGTTCAACTCTCTTTTCTATCAATACCATGCCACTGCATCCTCCTTTTGTTCCTTCACATAGAAAAGACTGTGAGGGAAATATGTGCACCAAGCCCCAAGATGGAGCTTTCCCTGTGTTCAAATCATCCACCCAGATGACTTTGGGTAAGCAGTCTGGTGCCAAAATAGGATGAACTTTTGGTAAGGTCCTGTGTTCGTTTAGCAGCCTTAAATACTTGTCCTCAGTGTTAAGACTGCCTAGTTCTGCCAAGTCCCTTCTATGACCATCTGTACACAGCGCATGCTGTTGAATCGCTCTTACGTGTTGAACTCAGCATGAGTTTCCTGAGCCCGCATGGATTCACACCGTTGCTACGGAGGCTCACTGAGGTTCCAGACGCTCCAGGCAGACCTCGACTGCTTACGAATGCCATCTGAATAACTGCGCCCTAAGACGACTCCACCGTACGCCAATTATCCAAGACGCTGGCCCCTAAGTACCCTCACTCGACTCCCATCAGTGGGCCAGTACTTGCTACTGACTTACTTCTCATTCACCCTGCCTCCTCAGTCACATCTTACAATTTTACCTTCACGTCCAATTGGGTCTCTAAGCGGACCTAGTAGGCGATTTCTTCGCCTCATGTTTCCTGGCGCACCAGTCTGTTGCCCTACATGCTTGTCCCATCGTAAATTGCTCTCCCGATACTAAGCAGCACTCCAAATATTCTGTAACCTGGTCCTGATGATGACCTGAATTGATATCAGGTTGAAACGCTGTCGACCTCCTAGCACATCTATTTGGCGCATTTTCTTTTGGTTCATTAATTAATTGACTCACTTTAAGTTGTGATTAAATGAAATTGGACCACCAAAAATGTTCTTTTGTAAATATTAGCAAAATGTAGGGAGATGGCGGCACACAAAGCGTGTAATGTTCATCAAAGTGATACAGCAAGCCAATGGTAAGTGTTTTAGGGTGCCAGGAAATGGTCCCTTCCGGCCGGTAGGGACAAAAATTTGACAACAAACGAAGGAGTGCAAGGGGGGCTTGCACTGTTTCCAATGGCACTCCTATAGGAGGTGTAAATCCTAAATAATGGTTTCCAGAATGTATTGCATGTAATTTGAACAATCGTATTCAAAGTAATCTTTCTCAAGGAATTTATTTAGTGGGTCACATATTAAATCATCATAGTGACATCCTTATGGAACAGTACGTTAAGGGGAACGTTTAAACAGCATCAATGAATCTATGCATCATCCCTATGCATTTCGGGCGGAGCCCTTCGTCAGGGGATAGCAACAGATCTGTGAATAAATAAATCGCAATCAGGAAGGAGAGCACGCGGCCACAAGCTGAGTAAAATAAAACATGTCAGTAAAAAATAGAAAGCGTGCAGTTTATAATCGGTATCTTGAGAAAAGGAAAATAAGTGCAAAGTGACCCATGCCATTCTGTTAGTGATGGAAGAGAGAAGGAGAAAATAATAATGCACCTTATTGTATTCGACGTGGTGAATAGAAAAAGGAATCGCCGTGTTTAAAAAGACGAAGGAACCCGGACTGGTGACAAATGGAGCCAAGACCCCTAATGAGTGCGTGAAACTGAAAACCAAATAGACTCGTGAAACAACTGATGAAATATCCGAACAAGAATGCCAGGTAACGGAAACTGGTCAGCGAGTGAAAGTGAGGAGAAAAGAAGCTTACCGGTAGGTGAAAGACGCGACGCGCCAAACGCCGTGGTGCCTCGGGTTTAGACGTGACTGACAGAATAGCGGAAGTAAATAAGGTGAGCGAAAGTGAAGACGGACTAACGAAGAATGGAAATAAACGTGTGTGAATTTCGCATGCCCCAAGGAGTTAAAAATATCAGATTATAAAAAAGGGAAAGTGAAGTGTCATGAAAATAACGAGTCAAATGTGCATGAACTCAAATATAGTGTATAGACTAACACAACATAAAGCTTCAGAAGTGGCGGCCATCTTAGAGTGGGTTCGGAACAAACACAGTGTATCCTAGTAAACATCACAGGAAAGAATCAATGAGACGAAGTGTGAATAAGTAAAGAACTAGAAGGAAAGGGAAGAAAACCAGCTATAGTGATAGAGATGAGGGTGAAAAAAATAGTGGTGAAAGGAAACTGTTGGATTTGGAGGAGAATTGAAAGAAAGTGATGACAACTAGTAAGAATAAGGTGGATAAGGTGAAATGAATTAAAAAGAAAATGGAAAAGAAGATAAGGGCAAGATTTTGCGGACTGATAATCAATTCAGAGGAAAAGTAGATAGTGAAGAAAAGAAACACGAGGAAGAACAAAGTAAAGACATATAAATGCAGATAGAAGACAATTACATAGGAGTGGGTTTGAGACAACAATTATCTATAAGAAGCAACTATATTCCAGTCTCTCATTAAGCCCCTTGGGCTGACAGGCATCTAGTCTTTTGATCCACACTGTCTCCCTTTGGAGTAGTAGTTTCTTGTTATCAACGCCTACTTTCAGTGGCACAACCTCCAAAACAAGGAACTTCAGTTGGCTCACGTTGTGCTGGTGTGTACTGAAGTGAGCAGCTAATGGTGCTTTAGTTGACTTGTTCCTGATAGTGCTTTTATGTTCGGTTAAACGAACTTTAATCTTTCGTTCGGTTTTGCCTACATAAGGCAGTCCACAGGGACATTTAAGTAGATACACCAAATTTGTAGAGTCACAGGTGGCGGTGGTTCTCAGTTTGATGGCTTTTCCTGACGATGGATGGTTGAAGGTGTTACCCGGAATTATATTGTGGCAATGGCTACAATTGTGGCATGGTATGGTACCACGGTATGTGGTAGAAGTTTCAATGGGTTTGGTCTCGAGGATGTTTTTTAGATTTTTAGCTCTCTGGTATGCAAAAAGTGGTCTGGTGTTAAAAATGCCCTGGAAGTCTGGTTCAAAACGAATCATGTCCCAATTTTTTAGAACGATATTTTTAATGGCCTTGCTTCTGGTAGAGTATTTAGAGACGAACACTGGTCTCTGTTCCTCAGTTAGTTTGATGTGGGTCTTTAGAAGTTCTGCTCGAGTTTTAGTAGCCGCTCGGGTTTTGGCTGCTTGCAATGTAACTTCAGGATATTTCCTGTCTCTGTATTTTTGTAATATTCTTTCTTCAGAGTTTACATAGGCTTCGGGTTCTGAACAGATTCTTTTGGCCCTTAGGAGCTGAGAATATGGCAAGTGAGTTTTGAGTGGTGTCGGATGACAACTGGTAAACATCAAAGCGTTGTTCCTGTCTGTGGTTTTAACAAAGAGATTAGTTGTCAATTTGTTGTTGAGTAGTGTGACCTGGACATCCAGGAACGGCAAACTTTGAGAGCTGATGGTGTGAGTAAACTTGATGTGGTCATCCACACTACTCAACAACAAATTGACAACTAATCTCTTTGTTAAAACCACAGACAGGAACAACGCTTTGATGTTTACCAGTTGTCATCCGACACCACTCAAAACTCACTTGCCATATTCTCAGCTCCTAAGGGCCAAAAGAATCTGTTCAGAACCCGAAGCCTATGTAAACTCTGAAGAAAGAATATTACAAAAATACAGAGACAGGAAATATCCTGAAGTTACATTGCAAGCAGCCAAAACCCGAGCGGCTACTAAAACTCGAGCAGAACTTCTAAAGACCCACATCAAACTAACTGAGGAACAGAGACCAGTGTTCGTCTCTAAATACTCTACCAGAAGCAAGGCCATTAAAAATATCGTTCTAAAAAATTGGGACATGATTCGTTTTGAACCAGACTTCCAGGGCATTTTTAACACCAGACCACTTTTTGCATACCAGAGAGCTAAAAATCTAAAAAACATCCTCGAGACCAAACCCATTGAAACTTCTACCACATACCGTGGTACCATACCATGCCACAATTGTAGCCATTGCCACAATATAATTCCGGGTAACACCTTCAACCATCCATCGTCAGGAAAAGCCATCAAACTGAGAACCACCGCCACCTGTGACTCTACAAATTTGGTGTATCTACTTAAATGTCCCTGTGGACTGCCTTATGTAGGCAAAACCGAACGAAAGATTAAAGTTCGTTTAACCGAACATAAAAGCACTATCAGGAACAAGTCAACTAAAGCACCATTAGCTGCTCACTTCAGTACACACCAGCACAACGTGAGCCAACTGAAGTTCCTTGTTTTGGAGGTTGTGCCACTGAAAGTAGGCGTTGATAACAAGAAACTACTACTCCAAAGGGAGACAGTGTGGATCAAAAGACTAGATGCCTGTCAGCCCAAGGGGCTTAATGAGAGACTGGAATATAGTTGCTTCTTATAGATAATTGTTGTCTCAAACCCACTCCTATGTAATTGTCTTCTATCTGCATTTATATGTCTTTACTTTGTTCTTCCTCGTGTTTCTTTTCTTCACTATCTACTTTTCCTCTGAATTGATTATCAGTCCGCAAAATCTTGCCCTTATCTTCTTTTCCATTTTCTTTTTAATTCATTTCACCTTATCCACCTTATTCTTACTAGTTGTCATCACTTTCTTTCAATTCTCCTCCAAATCCAACAGTTTCCTTTCACCACTATTTTTTTCACCCTCATCTCTATCACTATAGCTGGTTTTCTTCCCTTTCCTTCTAGTTCTTTACTTATTCACACTTCGTCTCATTGATTCTTTCCTGTGATGTTTACTAGGATACACTGTGTTTGTTCCGAACCCACTCTAAGATGGCCGCCACTTCTGAAGCTTTATGTTGTGTTAGTCTATACACTATATTTGAGTTCATGCACATTTGACTCGTTATTTTCATGACACTTCACTTTCCCTTTTTTATAATCTGATATTTTTAACTCCTTGGGGCATGCGAAATTCACACACGTTTATTTCCATTCTTCGTTAGTCCGTCTTCACTTTCGCTCACCTTATTTACTTCCGCTATTCTGTCAGTCACGTCTAAACCCGAGGCACCACGGCGTTTGGCGCGTCGCGTCTTTCACCTACCGGTAAGCTTCTTTTCTCCTCACTTTCACTCGCTGACCAGTTTCCGTTACCTGGCATTCTTGTTCGGATATTTCATCAGTTGTTTCACGAGTCTATTTGGTTTTCAGTTTCACGCACTCATTAGGGGTCTTGGCTCCATTTGTCACCAGTCCGGGTTCCTTCGTCTTTTTAAACACGGCGATTCCTTTTTCTATTCACCACGTCGAATACAATAAGGTGCATTATTATTTTCTCCTTCTCTCTTCCATCACTAACAGAATGGCATGGGTCACTTTGCACTTATTTTCCTTTTCTCAAGATACCGATTATAAACTGCACGCTTTCTATTTTTTACTGACATGTTTTATTTTACTCAGCTTGTGGCCGCGTGCTCTCCTTCCTGATTGCGATTTATTTATTCACAGATCTGTTGCTATCCCCTGACGAAGGGCTCCGCCCGAAATGCATAGGGATGATGCATAGATTCATTGATGCTGTTTAAACGTTCCCCTTAACGTACTGTTCCATAAGGATGTCACTATGATGATTTAATATGTGACCCACTAAATAAATTCCTTGAGAAAGATTACTTTGAATACGATTGTTCAAATTACATGCAATACATTCTGGAAACCATTATTTAGGATTTACACCTCCTATAGGAGTGCCATTGGAAACAGTGCAAGCCCCCCTTGCACTCCTTCGTCTTTTGTAAATATTGACATCACTGTTTTCTTGTGCCGCCTCTCGCTGGTTTCACTTGTCACTTTGCGCCGTTCACCTTTTTTCATGAGCACAACTCTGCTCCAGTTGTACAGGTTACATGCACATTCAATATACTATAGTGCTTTATTCCTAATCTATTTTGAATACAAACTGCTCTTAGCAATTATTGCAAATATCGTTGCTTCCTTCCTTTATGCAACTGTTCTGCAGGTTTTTAAATAATTGCCTTTAAGTATTACCTGTTGAGACTTTATTTGATGTTGGATCCATCACAGCATGGGTCCGTGGGTAGCTCCTCTTCTACCTCAGTCACTTACTGCTGATGTTTAACTCGAAACAGAAAGATAATTCTAAGATGAAGGCTGGTATTGGGTGCTGTTCCTGAATCTGAAAAGTACCAGCCTCAACAAATCAGATGAAAACTGTGCAAATGAGAATTCTAGCCCAAATGACTGATCCTTCTGTCCATGTCTGAACGAACTGACTTCCTGCCAACCCATAGGATTTCATTTTAGGACTTTTGAAGTCGAGGTGCTGGGGAAGAGCTTCCCCAGCATTCCGAGCTCTTAATTCTTTTTTTTTTTTTTTTTTTTTTTTAAAAGATCAGTGCACATGGCACAGTAAGGTAATTTTCACTTAAAGTGAAATTAGCTGAAAAGCCAATTTCACTTAATCTGTGCTCGGGGGCATATCTCTACCACATGTAGGGGAGGTATTGTAAGGGGAGAATCTTATTTCCAATGATCTCTCCCTAGAGGATCCCTGGTTGGGGGTCACCACAGGAGGGCCTGTGCTCCCACTCCTTGGCCTCCTTGAGCTATTCTGTCGCCCAGGGTCGGAATAGGGGTTTTCACCCCATTCTGCCACCCCCCAATGGAGAGACAGAGCTCACCAGAAACCAGTTTTTTTTATCTGGGCATGGGGCTTTGCTCCCTTAACCAGGGGCCCCATTAGACTTTCTGTCCTCCCAGGGGTGGATGGAGATATTCACTCCTAGTCTGCCCCTCTGCCTCAGATGGAAGGCCAGAAATTCCATTAGACATCAGGGTTTTCTTGTTTGCTGTATTTTTTTTGGGTGGGGTAACACCACCCCCCTCCCTCCCTCTCTGAATTAGGCTGTACTCCCCCCTCTCCGTGGGACCCATTAGCCTTTCTGCGCCCCAGCGGGGCAGAAAGCTCACTAGACACAGAGTTTTTATTAGGGCAGACTATTTCTTTGGAGTGGAGTTTCACCCATGGGCAGGGGCCCCATCAGTCATTATCCCCCTCGCAAGATTGAATAGCATGTTCATTCCCAATGTGCCCCCACGGGGTAGGATGCTCACTAGCCACCAAGGTTGTTTTTTGTTGTTTTTTTTGTTTTTTTAAGAGTGGGGAATTTTTGTGGGAGGGTGGGGGGAGTTGTGGTTATGGGACAGTGCTAGCCCCCTCTAGGGGTTCTATTAGTCTTTCTGTCTGCCCCCCGGGGGGAGGATGGGGGGGTTCACCCTCAAACACCCTCCCCCCGTGACAAAAAGTGCACGCGACACCAAGGATATATTTATTGTGGGAAAGAAAATTTGGTGTGTGGGTGTACCACCCTGTTGTTGGGCCTATCCTCCAGCCTTAAAACCCTAACGGTCTTTCTGTTGCGCAGATCCCCATTCACATATTTTAAATAAAACAAGGGAACCCGCAAGGTAGATAAGAACCTTTGGTATCAATTAGTTACAGAACAAAGGTCCTTAAAAAATACAATAGGATTGTGATCTATATAGACAAGAATCAGCGCTATATTTAAGATGTCCAGCCGGGCCATACATTTAATGAATCAGAAAAATTCAGAACAATCAAGAGCACAGTAATGGAGTGGGACACAGTCCTGCGTCCTACAAAAACACAAAACAATTACATATGGACAAAAATATTTCGGGCAAAACAAAAGTAGTTTATCGCAATACAAATGATATGGGCATGCTTTCCAATTAACAGTTACTTCACATGACAATGGAAGATTTTTGATTCTTTTGGCTGTAGTTTTGACATGAAGTCCTCCAAAGAGACTCCCATTAGTATCTAGTTTTCAGAAATGTCTTGGTATGGTATATTTTCCTGGGTGGCAAATAAGCTAGGGCACAAAATCTGCAGCTACCCACACTGTGAAGAAAAATTGGATACTGCTGGGTGAAATATGATGAATCCAGGTCAGGTTTAGTGGTGTTTTGTGTTGCAGGAGGTAAGCCCATTCTCAAGTCAAAAAATGTTTTTATTGAGAAACGTGTAGGAGCACCGAATAGTGGAACATTTTAGAATTGCCAATTGGGTTTCTCTGCATTTGTGACTTTCAAATGTAAGCCACTTTGCAAGAAAGAAGACATTTTGCGAAAAGCCCTCTAAATCGTATTATAGTACGGGTAACCCTAAATTCAGAGGTGACAAATAACTAACGTTTCAAAAAACAGTATCTGGTGTACATTTCAGAAATGCATTTATTTTATTTATATGTATTTTTCACTTTTTATATTGTACCTTACGAATTGCCCTACGGGTGGTGTGTGTGTGTGGGGTGTTGTGTATATGTGTGTGTGTGTATATATATATATATCTATCAAACACAGTGAGGGAACCCTTTAGGAAACTGCCACACACGAACTCCATACAGAACTCTTTATTTTACAAGAACCTGCCAGCAGGAATTCAAAGGAGACGGTCTTCAAAAAGTCAGCTGCCAAATGCATTTCGAGAGACAAGCTCTCTTCCTCAGTGGCTTGTGCGTCATCCGCCAGAATTCTCCTCATTTACATAGGCAGTCCCCGCCCCCTGGGCGTTAGCAATCAGTGGCGTTTTGTGGGATCTGTAGTCCGTGTCAGGTAGGGATTAATCCTGGTGAAATGGATCCAAAATTTCAAACCAAGTGGGAGAAGGCACATCACGTTCGTTTTCCTGCCCTGCTTCCAGTTCTTGAAATGAGTGTTCAAAAGGGCAACCCCTGCAAATGTCCTTGCTGTGCCGACGCCCCTCGGGCGGGGCTCAAGCTGTGATGCGAGCACTTAATAACACAGGCTTGCAGGTGAACGGACAATGGAGCCTTTGAAAAAGAACGATTGCCGTTCGAAACGCGTCAGGCTTTCTCGTGGTGAGAGGAGGCACTTGCAATCAACCAGCGATCCTTAATAAAGAAAGGTGAAAGCTCCCCAGAGTGTTTGGCGTCTTCACAAGGGTAACTTTGTAATGTGTCGATTTTAGCGGCCAGCCCGGTCGCGAAGACGCCCCACTGCCACGGCGGTTCTAGCAGTGACTTTCACGGGTTACTGTTACTTGATCTGGGGAGTTCCAGAGTTAAGGACTTGTAAAAGCAAGTTGTTGCTTCGTGTCGCCTCATCCCCAACCCACTTGGGCAACACTGAACATTACCTTCGCCTGCAGCACTCACTGGAGAAACTACAAGGACCAGCGGCACTTGCTGTGCCGACGCCCCTCGGGGCGGGGCTCAAGCTGTGATGCGAACACTTAATAACACAGGCTTGCAGGTGAACGGACAATGGAGCCTTTGAAAAAGAACGATTGCCGTTCGAAACGCGTCAGGCTTTCTCGTGGTGAGAGGAGGCACTTGCAATCAACCAGCGATCCTTAACCCCTTCGCTGCGGGGCTAATTTCCCCACAGCGCGGGGGGAAGGGGGCCGCGCACGGCGCCGCTGTGCTCATGACGAGCCCAGGCTCGTCATGCAGCACGGTGCTCGTGTGCTGGTGACGAGCCTGGGCTCGTCATGACCACGCCCGCACAATGGAACGCTCAGCACAGCGGGTAAATTAGCCCCGCGTGTGAGCGTTCCACGGCTCATGACGAGCCTAGGCTCGTCACCAGCACACGAGCACCGTGCTGCATGACGAGCCTAGGCTCGTCATCAGCACGGAAGGGGTTAATAAAGAAAGGTGAATGCTCCCCAGAGTGTTTGGCGTCTTCACAAGGGTAACTTTGTAATGTGTGGATTTTAGCGGCCAGCCCGGTCGCGAAGACGCCCCACTGCCACGGCGGTTCTAGCAGTGACTTTCACGGGTTACTGTTACTTGATCTGGAGAGTTCCAGAGTTAAGGACTTGTAAAAGCAAGTTGTTGCTTCGTGTCGCCTCATCCCCAACCCACTTGGGCAACACTGAACATTACCTTCGCCTGCAGCACTCACTGGAGAAACTACAAGGACCAGCGGCACTTGCTGTGCCGACGCCCCTCGGGGCGGGGCTCAAGCTGTGATGCGAACACTTAATAACACAGGCTTGCAGGTGAACGGACAATGGAGCCTTTGAAAAAGAACGATTGCCGTTCGAAACGCGTCAGGCTTTCTCGTGGTGAGAGGAGGCACTTACAATCAACCAGCGATCCTTAATAAAGAAAGGTGAAAGCTCCCCAGAGTGTTTGGCGTCTTCACAAGGGTAACTTTGTAATATGTAATATATATATATATATATATCCCTTGAGTAGGTTTCATGCCAGCATGCGAGTGTGTCTTTATTTATCAACCTTGAGTAGGTGTGGAGAAAGTTTCCTGAGATTGCATCGTTTTCTTGGGATGAGGCGCAGATCGGCAGAATGGGGTCATTCCGCCGCAGTCATCACACACGTGGTGCTTCCTACCGCGTGTGATGCGGAGCTCCTTCTTCGGTCTAGGACAGACCGCAAATAATGTCAAAAAGCAAAGCGTCCCTGCGCTATAGAAGGGCTCACCACATCATTCCACACCATCCGGCTCTATCAGCAGCACCCGGCAATCTCACTGCTGTTCTCCCTTGTTTAGCATGAGTCCGACGCGTTTCGGGGCTAAGAACACCCCTTCTTCATGAACAAAAACATGAGGCATGACTTCTTCACCTGTTGTTTTTCAAATACGGTTTTTATTTGAAAGTGCCGCCCTCAGTGGGTGTGGCTCGCTGGATGACGTCTGCCAGGAATCCTGGTAGTTGGAGTCCCACAGGTGAAGAACAGTGAAATCCCTTGAGTAGGTTTCATGTCAGCATGCGAGTGTGTCTTTATTTATCAACCTTGAGTAGGTGTGGAGAAAGTTTCCTGAGATTTCATCGTTTTCTTGGGATGAGGCGCAGATCGGCAGAATGGGGTCATTCCGCCGCAGTCATCACACACGTGGTGCTTCCTACCGCGTGTGATGCGGAGCTCCTTCTTCGGTCTAGGACAGACCGCAAATAATGTCAAAAAGACATTATTTGCGGTCGATGCAATCTCAGGAAACTTTCTCCACACCTACTCAAGGTTGATAAATAAAGACACACTCGCATGCTGACATGAAACCTACTCAAGGGATTTCACTGTTCTTCACCTGTGGGACTCCAACTACCAGGATTCCTGGCAGACGTCATCCAGCGAGCCACACCCACTGAGGGCGGCACTTTCAAATAAAAACCGTATTTGAAAAACAACAGGTGAAGAAGTCATACCTCATGTTTTTGTCCATGAAGAAGGGGTGTTCTTAGCCCCGAAACGCGTCGGACTCATGCTAAACAAGGGAGAACAGCAGTGAGATTGCCGGGTGCTGCTGATAGAGCCGGATGGTGGGGAATGATGTGGTGAGCCCTTCTATAGCGCAGGGACGCTTTGCTTTTTGACATTATTTGCGGTCTGTCCTAGACCGAAGAAGGAGCTCCGCATCACACGCGGTAGGAAGCACCACGTGTGTGATGACTGCGGCGGAATGGCCCCATTCTGCCGATCTGCGCCTCATCCCAAGAAAACGATGCAATCTCAGGAAACTTTCTCCACACCTACTCAAGGTTGATAAATAAAGACACACTCGCATGCTGACATGAAACCTACTCAAGAGATTTCACTGTTCTTCACCTGTGGGACTCCAACTACCAGGATTCCTGGCAGACGTCATCCAGCGAGCCACACCCACTGAGGGCGGCACTTTCAAATAAAAACCGTATTTGAAAAACAACAGGTGAAGAAGTCATGCCTCATGTTTTTGTCCATGAAGAAGGGGTGTTCTTAGCCCCGAAACGCGTCGGACTCATGCTAAACAAGGGAGAACAGCAGTGAGATTGCCGGGTGCTGCTGATAGAGCCGGATGGTGGGGAATGATGTGGTGAGCCCTTCTATAGCGCAGGGACGCTTTGCTTTTTGATATATATATGTATATAATATAGATAAAAAGTTAAAAATAGGAATGATGTATATATCCGCAGAAACAAAATGGTCTAGCAGATGTAATGGTATATTGCTTTTATAAATCGGCCATCAGGACAAGAAGTTACAGATACAAATGTCACAAATGGCTGTTATTTCCTGACTGTTTTCAATATTGTTTAATTGAGAACCTTAAGGGATCTACACAAATGGCCCCTTGCTGAATTCAGAATTATGTCTACTTTTCAGAAATATGTAGCTCTCTGGGATCACACATGTTTAACACCTGTTTGCACCACAATCTGGAAGTAATTTGAAACGCATAGGGAAAATCTCTTAGACAATTCCAAAACTGTGGTTAAAGAGGTTTTTTTGTTGTTTTTATTTAGCTCTGTTTCTTCCGGAAAGCTGGGAAGATGGTGATTTTAGCAAAGCAACATTTTTGTTGGTGCTGTTTGTAAGGAAAAAACAGATACTTGCTTCTGCAGCAGTTTTTTTTCCTTTTTTTCCCAAAAAAAACCCACATTTTGCGTTATTTTGCCTGTTTTCTCAGTGGTTTCCAGGGGAATCCACAAACCCTGTATACCCTTAGAAATCCCCTTGACGTTGTGGGGGGAAAAGTTATAGATCCCTAGGACGAAAGGCCCCCTATAGCCAGGAAAGGTCTCAGCACTAGGGTGAGAAAGCCTCCGCAGCAAAGGGGTTAAAGCAGGTCCCTGTGGGGCGTGAACGCCACGCTGAACAACCTTGGCGTTCCATGTGCACAAAACAAGATGGAAACAAAAGAAGAGAAGCCTGCGCTGTCATCACTCAGCGTGTTTGCTCTTCGGGTTGAGCTGATGTGTGACAGCTCCAGAGACTGAAGTGAGGGGCAGCTGAGGCCGTGAAACTTCTCACGCTTGTGCCTGAGACATTGTGTGTCTCCCTGCTGTATAACGCGTTGTTTACAGTGTAAAGACCAGGGAACACAGTGTGCCATCACCCAGTTTCAGGGCACCTGTACAGCGTACAGGTGGTGAGAGTTGACAGCAGGACATTGACGCAGAGTGAGGGTACCAGGGTTGGGCACGGTTCCAAAAGAACAACCGAAACAACGACAAATGTGTATCAGTTGGGCAGAACACACTTTTGAAAAGCCTATTACAAATGTGACTTCAAGGATACCTTTTTTGCTGCCAAATAATGCACCACGTAGAGTTATAACCAGTACTCTATTTTAGAGTCAGGACTGGTGTTCTTATTTTAATGTCCATTAAGAAAATTGGGAAATTAACTGACAGCTTAACTTTTGCACCATTGTAGCAAAACATATAATTGTAGCAAAACATATAATTGTAGCAAAACATATAATTGTACAAAAATATATAAATGGAAAAAATCTGAAGTAGTACTTGGAACTGTTAAAATGGCATGAACATTGATATCAATGCAGGGGGAGCCTGAATGGCCATGCATTAGTACAGAGGGGCTTGCACCAGTTACCATTTGCCCCTCCACACCTTCCATAATCTGGAAACCCAACAAAATATGGGCCTTTTCCCAATCAAAAGTGAGAACAATGGACTGTCAATTCTAGAGGCGGTGTTTGTAAGGCGATCTATTTGAAAACCGACTTTCTTTGTCACTGACTCCAGCAGGGGACTCAGGAGCAGCTCAGCATGGGATATACACCCAGGGCCACCGCCCCGTACATCAAAGAGGACAGGGATTGTTTTGTGGACCTAAATAAACCCTTCATCTATTTCAGTGCATGGCTGTCGAGTCGGCCGCTGAGGTCCCAGTCTCTAAAGTGCTATCTGTAGGGCTGGGTGGAGCCTGTTGTTAGTGCCTGATTAAACCCTGTGGAGGCCCCCAGGTAGTAGAAATTTCGCCCTCGCCAATTATCTCCTAATACTTTTTTTCAATTTTACCAACCAACCATTTTAATAAACACCTTTTTATTACACAAAACATTAACAACTAATGTTATTAAACAAAAATTACTTGGAAACAATTTAAGAAAGTTTGATTGCAATTTTCATTCAAGATCAAATCAATATTATTTCGATCCGTTGTCAGCGGGCCCCTAAAAGGATTGGGGCCCAGAGGCTGGTGCCTACTACGCCTATTTGGTAATCCGGAACTGGTTGTTGTGGGGACTTAGCTCGAGAGAGAGATTCGCCGGTAGGCATCCTTTGGAAGTCCGTTCAGACTCCATGCTCTCTGGTTCTTTGTCCTGCCACCCGCAGATAACGCCTGCTTCTATCCGGAAGTATTCGAGACAGTCATGAAGTTCAAGAACATCTTTTGATTCCATGAAACCAAAATTGTTGTTTATTTTCTACATGTGTAATAGGAGTTGAATAGAAAGAAACTTATAAAGTGGACTGTGTTCCCATTTTTGGATCCTTTACCTTTAACACTTTCAACTTCCTTCACACTGCATGGATATGCACTTCTGCCTATTCAAATGTGCTTTACACTGTACACACTTAAAGCGCTAAGTCCACTAACACTGTACGTATATGTTGTCACTTATGTTCTTTAACACTCCACAGCAATGCAACTCTAGTTTACACTACATCACATTGCTCAAATTTACCGCACTTTTCTTCCGGCGCATGACACTGCAGTACTTCAGTTCTACTGCATCGCACAGGAGAGACATGTAATTCTGCCTTGGGAATATTGCACAGCACTTCGAAATATACACTACTGTTTATATTGACGAATATACAGTACTTCCCTTCTATTGCGTAGCTAGGTAACACTGCTTTGACAATAGTGTAGTGCATTGCATCTATATGCAGTTGTTTTGTTACAATGCATCACGTGCAGTATTTAAGCTCTACCTCATTACACTTCCCACATATAATACTGGTTTGAAAAATATTTTTGGTTCTAATTTGCAGATTATGCAATCATGTCTTGGATTATGTCACAAGCCCCTCAAAATATCCGTTGTAATCGCTTTTTATTTAGTGTCTCTTACTATAAAACATTGCTTGTTTCATCACACCTCACAGATGAAAAATAAGATTTCCATTTACAGCATTGCACTGTACAGCGACACAATATTACTTTACGTTGCAGCAGCTTGCATATGTGGAGTGGTGTGGCTCACTGGTTAGAGGCGGCAGACCCGGGAGCAGAAGTCGGCCGGGACCAGGGTTCAATTCCCGACGCGGCAGGGTCGTGGACTTTGGTCAGCGGACTCGATAATTCTCGCTTCGGTGCCTACTCTAATCAGGGGTCCCACTCGGCAACTCTGGGCATCAGCTTGCCTAATCTCCACAACGGCCCCTCCAACGCCGGGGATGCTTGGCTCCACCTTGGGGACTCCCAGCAGGGACCACAGGGAAAGCCAGGACGGATTCCCCAGCGTTACACAGCACCAAGAAACCTCCGGGTAACAGTGCGCTTTACAAGCTCAAACATAATAATAATAATATGGAAGATAATTCTCTTTCGCCATGCTGTACAGATATACAGCAATATGGAGGGGACGCATAGAGTGCCTCTTACACCGGTACCCCGCTTGACCGCTACCAACACTAACAGCCCGAGACTCCGCCTGTTCTTTTGGTTGGGGAATAACTTGTCAGGTGGCCGTATTTATTATTAAACATTTTAAAAAGGCCACTACACAAACGGCAAATTATTTACAAATGTGTACTAACTCTTTGGCCTCAAATACATATTAAGCTAGACATAAAAATATGTATCGTCCTGTCCCTCCCGTTGCTTCCAAACTTTTTGTAAACTCAGTTTGACTTCTCTGCTGGGCCCACACAAAAAAGTATTTTTGCTAAACCTGTGAGAACTCCCAACCTCTGAAGCAAAAGAGGTATGCCATTGTGCGAAACCAGGTTCTATTCCATATGCTTGGGGAAAATCCCCCCCTCCCCCGAGAAATCTCCCACTCTGTGTTGTCGTCCCACCCCAAGTACTTGCTAGAGAGATGGGCTAGGCATTCTGGCCTTAACGTAGTCCCCTGGCACAGACCACATCCTTCGCCATCTCAAAGGGCCAACAGAATTTGAGAAAGCACCAGGTATGTAAGGCCACTGGGCCCCGAAAACGACTTTGCCAACCCCAAGTAAAAAAAAATTAAATACTCCAAATGCTCCCTATGAGGTCCATGTTAAACTGGTATTCTGTGTACCATATTTCTTGTTTGATGTCAAGGTGGCCAGACATGTCCTCGCCAGCCATGAACTCAACAGCCATGAACTCACCTGGCCCAAATACGACAGAAGTCAAACTACTATCACCCGGGGGATGGAGTCGGTGGCACGACGAGGTGACGGGCAGCAGACAGTTGCCTGCCTCGCACCTCTTTTTATGGGTGGGGCAACCCTGCCCCGGTCACCACCAGCCCTCATAAGCCCACACAACATGTGCACCGAATGCAAAGTGACAGGCCATATCTAAGGGGGCTGCTACCCACTGACCAGCCCTCTTGCATTTTCTTGCCCCATTGCGTCCTTCATATCGTTGGCTCTCCCCATTCAAGAGGAGAGCCATGGCTCATACTTGGGTTATAATGCATCACACAGCAGACACTTGTTTTTATTCTACACTTCTAAAGCAAAAAAGTGGCCATTAGTGAGGCATTTCCGTACATATGATAGTCAGTGAATGACTGTATGCAGGGATATTTTAGCATACTGTATCATGCTTCACAGACACTGGAGTACTCCAGTCCAACTTCATCACTCTGCACAAACATACTACACTAAGTTACTCAAGTACAATTGCGTCACAATGCACTATACTGTCCTACTTAAACACTGTATTGAAAGAACCTGGCAGGAGTGATTACACAGGCTTGAAATGGGAAACCTCGATTTCAGCTGCATTTGTCTTCTTCATGAGTTGCACATACATCTGATGTTCATAGCAGTCTCTCTGGGTTTGTTTTCTCCTTGTAAGTCTGTCCTTTTTGCTTTTTTTTTAACCCAAATTTTAACATGGAATTCGTTGTTGAGTTAAAAATAAAAAGGAACAGGTTCGTTTTCCAGTTCATTTTGGCCGTAATGAGAGGTTTGGTAAGAAATGGAAACGCTGTTTTCCTTAATTCTAAGGCAATTTTTCTGCTATTTAAATTGTTATATTTGAAGCTGCAGTTCCACCGAAGGTACATTTATCGACTGCTCGAGAAGAAGCCCAGCAAAGTCTTCTCTGCATATGTCTGACACTTGTCAACAAAAAAGTCAAATTGCAAATATTTTTTTTATGTGTTTATAATCCGAATAAAATAGAAAGCTGTCCTATCATTTTTGTTTTCGTAATGTTTCATTTATATTCCCGTTTTTAATGACTTTAGTAAGAAGTGTTGCTCTAAGATTAAGCAAAATACGTTTTCGAATTGAATTAGAAATACTCAACATAGGTTAATTCTTGCAAAACATACAGCTGAAAGTTTAAGATGAAAGTCTTTTTTGCAGCTTAATATTGCCTAGGTCCTTGGAATTTAGAAGTGTTTCAGTACAGCATTGACAAATTGTGTGTCACTTGACAATGAGTAGATTCTGTTTTATATATTGAATGTATTATTAAGGTTCATTTATAAGCTGTTCATAGGTTGTATTTATCTAGTTATCATAATTCTGCCATCTTGATCCCCACATTCATATAAATGCGCTTTTCTCTCTTTCATTAATCATTTTAATATCCTTAAGTGTTCATGTGTAAGCTCGTTTTTTAGCTTTTAATGTACATTAATGCTCCGACACAACTGTGAACATCAACCAATGGGCGTCTTCTATAACAAAAGATAAAACCTGAAAAAGTGGCTGACAAAAATAAAGTGGATTCGCCACCGGTATGATTATCGTTTGATCCACTAAGCTGTATACCTTTTTTTTTTGTTGCTGAAGATTATTTGGGTTGTTTGGGAATAATCCATAGCTGTGCTGTATTTGCATGGTTACAGAATCCATAAATCAACAGACTGGTAGATCCTGTAATATAGCCTCCTATGCAAAATGACTGGTGACCTAATTCAGCTGGCTATTTCCTGCCTGCAGTGAGGAGTCCCTGCTGCCCATCACTTTCCCTTGACAGTTTAGTAAATGAAGCTTAAGTATAGCTTTACCATCAAGTTTGTAGTGACCACTAAATGTATAGGCCACTTATTTTATAAACTCAAAGCCAGACGTCACTGCAATAACTTTGTGGTAGGAATTGGTCCAAAAGACCTGTGTGCTAATGTTAAAAAGAACAAAGCATTTTTTATGTAAAATCCACTTAGAATTTGAGATAGCTTTGCGACATAGTTCTTGAAGGATGGTAGGTTTTGACCAGACCTTTTTAAGCAGTAGAAACGTGAACAGACTTTGTAAATCAACATCAATTACTCATTACTTCACCGCTGCACAAAACCAGATGGCGAACGGTGTTCCCTAAATTAAAGAGATTCTTTAAATTAAACTGTTTTGGCCTGCGAGACAACCACTTCCTTTCTAAGGAAACCGATAAAGTAATTGCGGCATCGGCCACAATTTTCCCCGAAGATCTGCTCTTCAGAGATGACTGTATGAAATAGAGGACTTCAAAGGAACAAAGTGTTTTGCAAAGTAGGTCTGGAAGAGGTTTGTGTGGATTTGTGCTGTTTTGGAGCTGCAAAGGGTAGAACATCTCAACCGTCCTAGTGAAAAAAAGCACTCTGTTTAGCTTTTATAATACGATTATCACCACATATGACGCATCCAAGCTTTTTGAAATTGGCATGCTGAAACAGATTGTTTCAAGTGACCATCTATTGAATGCCCTGAGGATTGGTTCTTGATTGTATCAGTTTTAAGTAGTTAAAGTATTGATTTAATGAGGAAACCGTATTTGACACTGAAATTCAATAAGTTGACTCTTCAGACCAGTAGGATAGTGACGCAAAAACTCCCACGGGGTCCCTCCAGGGGCACTAGCTCTGTTCTACCGTGGCACAGCGGAAGCTTGGCAGCCCTCCGAAAAGTGGCACTGGGACGAAACGATGAACGTTCAGCCGTGCAGTCATGATTTCATTTTATTGCTCAATCACTTGTTCAGTAATTCACCCACTCGCTTTTGTATTCCGATGGTTCAGTCCTTTGTCCAGTGGTTGTTTTCATTCAGTCCCCAGTACACATTCCATTCACTTATTATGTTAATTCTATCATGTGTCTGTTCATTCAAACCTACAGACCCTCAGGAAGAGCCCCCTCCCTATTGTTGACTCTGCAGTGTCCTCTTTCATTCAGAGGTTCACACGATCATTAATCTATCATGCATTTATGCCTCCCATCATTTTTAGTATCGCAAGCTCATTTGTTCTAGTTGGCTTGCTTTTTCACGTCATTTACATGCATGTGGTGCCATTCAGGTCAATTGACAGGGGGTTTTGTTTATACTGGTTCATCTAATTTGTAGTCATTGACTAAGCAGGTACATGGTTCCCGTCTTCATATTAGTTTTCCACTTGCTGTCATTTATGTCCCTGTTTACACTGGTTTCGTTTGCCTTTTTCAGTTGCTTATGCTAGTTTGTCACCATTGTTTACAGTGGTCCATGTCACTTTCTCAACTTGTTCATGCTGGCTCATGGCGTCAATGTTGCCTTTGTTTACGATGCTTCGTGGATGCATTTTTGGCTTACTCTACACTCGTTCATAACCAGAGGCACGGGCTAGTTCTAGAGGAGGGTAAGAGACCGAGGTATTTGAAGAGAAGGCGTGATTCATGAGATACGAGAGTTGGTGTTAGGCAGTCCAGTGGGAAGAAGGGGAAGACCTATTTGGAGAGGAGGCATTGGGTAGTAGCTTGTAGTCTTGTGCCGAGAGTTATGCAGTCTGGTAGGCTGGAGGTATGCTCTAGGGGATGATGCACTATTTAATGGCGGTAGGGGTGGTGTTGACAGGTAATGCAGTACTATGAAAGTGGAAGAACAATAAAGAGTAGAATGTAACGTTATGACCGGACTTCCACACTTCGTATGCAGGGTTGTGAGTAAATCACTTCATTTTACTAATCCTTAGACAGGACTCCAAATTTGCAGCACAAAGAGTAAGTTAGCTCCCACATTGCTGAAAAGATGGCTGAATGAAGTGTATTGATTCACCTTTTACCCTCTGATCTTTTGCTCTTGTGGTCTTATGTATGGTGCATTGTTGACCAATATTCCCTCTGATCTCTAGGTTGTTTGGTCTTATAAACTGTGTTATGATGACACTGTTTCCTCTGACCATTCTGCAGGGGAAAGAAGGGGTCGGTAGGAGGTGCTTTTGAGATGATTCAACCATGCCCTAGTAATATTGTTGTGTATGTATGGGACTTCATATCCAAGGTACTCTGAATACAAAACCAATAGTAATTTTGTGGGTGACTGTTCGGTGTAGAGGCCAATGTGTTGTTCCTGGCCAGACGGTATTTTTCAAGGGTGCACAACTGGGATAGCAAGGATCCGACAATTCTCTGCCCCAGGTCTTATAGAATCATGAAGAATTGCACATGTTTGTTCCATCATGTAACCAGTATTGCAAAAAGCAATCCGCCATTGTGCAGGTCAGCACTCTAGCAAGCTTCTGAGCAGGCCAGACTCTTGCAAACCCAAGTTTCTCTCATCTCCCCATCAGTCTTCCTAAAAGTTCAAACGTTTGTTTAGATGCCAGAAAAATGTCAGTACTTTTTGCTACCTTCATTGGTCTTATTCCCGACTATTTTACTTTCTTTTTTATGGGAAATGGTGCTTTTGAAGAAACGTTTTTCCAATGTTAAAGCAGTACTTTAGAGAGGATGCTTGTCCTGCTTCCGGTTCTCTGGCCAGTATGCAAACGTTGAAATGGATTTGATGGAAGGTTTGATGTCCATTGTAAATACAAAATGTACTTCGCAGCAAGTGGTAGGGTGCTGTTCAGCGCTTCATTGTTCCTACTGCTAAAATCTGCCAGTGCATAGTGTCCTAAAGAGAAAATATGTTTCCCGTAGTTCTCTGTATAAGGTGAGCATGTGTTCTCTGTGCTTGCCCAAGCAACCATCAGGTGCCCTTATATTTTGGGATGAGGAGATTGAGGGGACTTCATGGTCTTACTGCCAGATCTCCTCCCAGCTTCCTCCAGGATGAGAATTGATTGTCTAGGTAGATATTGTGCTGCTACGGGAGTTGCTGTTTCCGGTCTCTCACATAGGTGGGGGTGTGGGTGAGCTGTGGGTATGAGAGTTCCTTTCCTCTCAAGGAGCAGCTTTGAGGGGTGAGCTGGTGGAAGTTTTTGAGGGGCACATGAGCATTGATTGCGGCTGGAGGCGCCTGAGGCGCAGGTTGCAGCCACCTCAGTGTTTCCGCAGTATGGATATAGCAAGTAGGAGAGCACCAATCACTGTTTCTATGCACTGTGCTCTTCCACTGTAGATGAATAGTGGTGGAGTTTAGGTTCCATGTGCTTCCACTGCCAAGAGGCGACTGTGAGCAGTGTATATGGGCAATTTGCACTCATACCACCAGTGCTGCTGACAGCCGTGCCTAATGATGCAGCCACAGTACAACCCGCTGTATGTAACTAGCCTAAGTGTATTTCTCATCTCCTGCTTGGGGCTATCCACAGCAGTTCTGTTGGAAGGGGTTGACCTAATCTCAATAAAGACTAAAAGAATTTGAAGAGAGATGGTGTCCCAGGCCCAGTGAGGTGCTGATGGGTATTATATGAAGGCCGGTTGACTTCTTGTCATCGGCGCACATCTTTGGATGAGTGGATGCCTCTAGATTTCTAGATTATCCTGTTGCTGTCCTCCCAGAACTTTTCACAAGCCTTTGGGTCACCCATAAAATGTGTGTGGCGTTTCGAGAACACAGGGCTGTGGGAATATGCAACATGAAAGCATGCTCGCAGTTAAATGTGGTTATGGGATAAGAATAGGTCTGTTTCCCATCTCCATAAAATACCATCCCAGAGTTGCCGGAAGCTGAGTGAAAGCCTCTGGCATGCTCAAAGAGCGTTTGAGAGTTGTTCCCTCTCCCCGGGATCGAAGGGAGGGCACATCCAGGCAGCAGAAACGAATCTGGCATTGTCCTTGGAACCCCAAGCGTTCTGTCCTCGCATGTATAAATGGGAAACTGACAGCTTAAAATAGTCAACTGCCACCTCTGAGCACGTCCCTGCTCCTTTGTAACACCCTTCTTTGGATACTGATTTCTCTTCCTACTGTTCCCTTTACACCAGAACTGGCCTTTGCCTGCTGTTCTCACAATCTATGGCTCAGTTCAGTGGGTGAAACCTGGTTATCCTCGTTGATGCTAACTTGAATCTGAAATTTCAGTTCAGCAAGCGTTTCACCCCTGCGATTTCAAGTCCTCTAAACCTTCTAAGCTTCTTCTTTTCAGAACTGGTTCATCGCAGGAAGGTACATGTGTTGAAGGCAGTTCTGTATTAGGCAATACTCCACTCCCACTTCTGCCGAATTGCATTGTACCATTCAGATTGAGAGCAGAGGAAGTGAAAGTGGCAGGCGCTGACCAATTAGGAGACAGCAAATAAGAGTGACAATGAAGCCAACGAATAGTAAGCAATGAGATGGCTTTCCGCTCCTTTTATTATACGAAACCTCTTGCTAATGAAGGTGCACCCACGCTGTCTCAGGCAAGACCTTAAAAGTACCTAAAGCTGTGTATGGAAGAGGGTGTTTAACCAGAACAGTGTGTTAAGTTGCTGTTGGGAAGATTGGATGCAGTGCTTCTGGTATACGGTCAATATGGCTGTTCAGCTTGTTTTACAGTGGTGGTTAGTTGAAGGTGGGGTTTTGTTCCTGGGAGACTTTTCTGGATGACGGTGGTGTGGGTCTGTCATTTGTCTCCAAACACTGTCCTGGTTGAGGTGTATTAGATCTCTTGTCGGCATCCTGGAAATTCCTTAAGGGATGCTTACATCAGTATACCAGACCTGCGTTACTGGGTTGCACCACTGGAAAAAATTAGAGGCTTTCCCGACTTTCTCTGCAAATGTCAAATCTGGCATGGACTACCACTGAAAATAGTTCACGTTGCTTGCTCCTTGGGTCCTTGAATCTTTCGGCTGAGAATTCTAGAACTGGCAGTGAGGGTAATTTTTCTATGCTCTTCCCTTTGATATGGTGCTTTTTACAGTGCATGTAGGGCTGCCTTTGTCTCTTGGCCCCTGGGTGCTGTCTGGAATTGTGCGTGGGACTGAGTGACAAACCTCCAAGCAGCTTCAAAGTGTAGTTAGATGGGGGATATGCCGTCAGCCCTGGTGATACCAGATCTCTGCGGATTGTTCTTCTAACACGCATCAATGCAAAAAAGACAATTGTTATCTTTGAAACGTATCCCATCTGCGTCTTCCTCCCCTCACCTGCCACGTCCGAGTACCTCTTTCATGTCCTTTCATCTGTTGTGTGCTCATGTTCTCGCCCGTAGCAAAGGGAAGGTGATTCCTCAAACAAGGTGACGAGGAAACTGAAGACATGTCTGCGTCCTGTAGCGACGACCAGTTGTGAATACCAGGAGTCAGTTTAGTAAATGATCCGCATGGGGAAGAATGTGGGTGCTAGTGATGGGTCCTGTTAGGTATCTGACAGCCTATAACAACCACCTACGATATACTGCTATTTTGAGTCTCTCCCTATAATGGTATGTTTGAAGGGAAATGGAAGTGCTGATGCTGCTCATTCTGTGACTCAGTTTGATAGCATGTTGGTTGCATACGTCGGACGTGAAGAAAAAAGGAGAAAGAACCAGCTCATGCGCGACTTGCTAAAGGGCAAGCACCCTCTTGGATCTTATTCAGAATGGGAAAGTGGAAATCTATTACAGAGGTCCAACCCTACTATTGCCAGTATATCCTGAAGGAGAAGACTGCTCCAGCTTGGAGCACTAGGAAGTGTGTCCAGGAAGTGTGTCCAGTATCCCTAAGGAAGAAGGTATCATGCAATGCACACGCCAGACCAGCTTTGTCCTAGAACCTTTTGAACTCTCTGAATTATCCGTAGCCACATTTATTTTTTACCTCTCATAATGTACACAGTTCATGAATTTAAAGTCAGGAAATGTAAATCAGTAAGTTGTAGTTTTGTTTCAGTCTATAGAAAGGTAATTTCTAAACGTATATTTTTTCTTCTTCGTATAAGTAGGTAGGTATTTGATGAACACAGAATTAACTAGACAAACAGGGCTCCATTTTTGGAGACCCCAGCTTTACGGCAAGGAGTGGAAGGTGGTTCACATTGGCAGTTTTTCCATTGGACGTGGAAATTCGAATTTGGGCAGGAGCTGGGGCGGGGGGAGGGTGGTGGTTGCTATGTAGCCCAGAAGAACCTAGCTTCCCTCCAGATTGGTTGCAGACAGGCCCAGGGTAACCGGGACAGCAGCCGGTCCCAGAGGCAGGCAGCCTTTAAGTTGGCTGGGCAGGGGCATGGTTTCATTCCCTGCTCCTCATGCACTGATGCTACCTCTTCGATCCCTGCCTCTCCGGAGGCCTGGATCCGGTCCTTTGCCATGCTTGGCGGACTTTTTTTGAGCTAATCTGAATGTCAAGCCTACCAACAAGCATTGTAAATGCAATAGGTCTCGCAGTAGTAAAGTTTGAGCTATAGGTGTTAATTTTTTTGTTTTTTATTTATGTGTTGTTTTTTCTAAATAGCGAAATTAATAGCTTTCTTCTTTACAAAGCCAATAGTTATAATTTTTGTAAATGTGACACCTCTAGCATTTGTAAAGCAACATGTTTTGTATTAACGGGACTTATATGTGACTTATATGTATTGAAATAAAAAAAATCAATGGCTTTAAATTTTTTTTTATAATTAATACGTAAATAAAATGGATTTTATTTTATATTGCCAATAGCTTAAAGTTTATAAAATATATTTAGTTTAAGATGCTGTGGTTGCGCTGAGTGAGGGTGAGTGAGGGTGAGTGAGGGTGAGTGAGGGTGAGTGAGGGTGAGTGAGGGTGAGTGAGGGTGAGTGAGGGTGAGTGAGGGTGAGTGAGGGTGAGTGAGGGTGAGGGTGAGTGAGGGGTTGAGGGTGAGTGAGGGTGAGGGGTTGAGGGTGAGTGAGGGGTTGAGGGTGAGTGAGGGTGGGTGAGGGGTTGAGGGTGGGTGAGGGTGGGTGAGGGTGAGTAAGGGTGAGTAAGGGTGAGTGAGGGTGGGTGAGGGTGAGGGTGAGGGGTTGAGGGTGAGTGAGGGTGAGGGGTTGAGGGTGAGTGAGGGTGAGTGAGGGTGAGGGGTTGAGGGTGAGGGGTTGAGGGTGAGGGGTTGAGGGTGAGGGGTTGAGGGTGAGGGGTTGAGGGTGAGGGGTTGAGGGTGAGGGGTTGAGGGTGAGGGGTTGAGGGTGAGGGGTTGAGGGTGAGGGGTTGAGGGTGAGTGATTGAGGGTGAGTGATTGAGGGTGAGGGGTTGAGGGTGAGTAAGGGTGAGTGTGGGTGAGGGGTTGAGGGTGAGGGTGAGTGAGGATGAGGTGTTGAGGGTGGGTGAGGGTGAGTGAGGGTGAGGGTGAGGGAGGGTGAAGGTGAGTGTGAGGGTGAGGGTGAGTGTGGGTGAGGGGTTGAGGGTGAGTGAGGGTGAGGGTGAGTGAGGATGAGGTGTTGAGGGTGAGTGAGGGTGAGTGAGGGTGAAGGTGAGTGTGAGGGTGAGGGTGAGTGAGGGTGAGGGTGAGTGAGGGTGAGGGGTTGAGGGTGAGTGAGGGTGAGTGAGGGTGAGTGAGGGTGGGTGAGGGGTTGAGGGTGAGTGAGGGTGAGGGGTTGAGGGTGAGGGGTTGAGGGTGAGGGAGGGTGAGGGGTTGAGGGTGAGTGAGGGTGAGGGGTTGAGGGTGAGGGGTTGAGGGTGAGTGAGGGTGAGGGGTTGAGGGTGAGGGGTTGAGGGTGAGTGAGGGGTTGAGGGTGAGGGGTTGAGGGTGAGTGAGGGTGGGTGAGGGTGAGTGAGGGTGAGTGAGGGTGAGTGAGGGTGAGTGAGGGTGAGTGAGGGGTTGAGGGTGAGTGAGGGTGGGTGAGGGGTTGAGGGTGGGTGAGGGTGAGTGAGGGTGAGTGAGGGTGAGTGAGGGTGAGTGAGGGTGAGTGAGGGTGAGTGAGGGTGAGTGAGGGGTTGAGGGTGAGTGAGGGTGAGTGAGGGGTTGAGGGTGAGTGAGGGTGAGGGGTTGAGGGTGAGTGAGGGTGAGGGGTTGAGGGTGAGTGAGTGAGGGTGAGGGGTTGAGGGTGAGTGAGGGTGAGGGTGAGTGAGGGTGAGTGAGGGGTTGAGGGTGAGTGAGGGTGAGTGAGGGGTTGAGGGTGAGTGGGGGTTGAGGGTGAGTGGGGGTTGAGGGTGAGTGAGGGTGAGGGGTTGAGGGTGAGTGGGGGTTGAGGGTGAGGGGTTGAGGGTGAGTGAGGGTGAGGGTGAGTGAGGGTGAGTGAGGGTGAGGGTGAGGGGTTGAGGGTGAGGGGTTGAGGGTGAGGGGTTGAGGGTGAGGGGTTGAGTGAGGGTGAGGGGTTGAGGGTGAGTGAGGGTGAGTGAGGGGTCGAGGGGGAGGGGTTGAGGGTGAGTGAGGGGTTGAGGGTGAGTGAGGGTGAGGGGTTGAGGGTTAGTGAGGGTGAGGGGTTGAGGGTGAGGGGTTGAGGGTGGGTGAGGGGTTGAGGGTTAGTGAGGGTGAGGGGTTGAGGGTGAGGGGTGGGTTGAGGGTGAGGGGTGGGTTGAGGGTGAGTGAGGGTGAGGGTGAGGTGTTGAGGGTGAGTGAGGGTGAGGGGTTGAGGGTGAGTGAGGGTGAGGGGTTGAGGGTGAGTGAGGGTGAGGGGTGGCCAACATCGCTATCCTCGTTAAACCAGTTGGCTCATCAGTGTTTGTCAACAGTGCGCCTTGTTGAGTAAGCAGAAAGAGATCGACGCCGGTTCGATAATGCCACAGCTCTGTGCTAACAAAAATGCGGAAAAAATAAGCATTTAAATCATTGGCAAATTCAGTAAGCAGAAAGAGATCGACGCCGGTTCGATAATGCCACAGCTCTGTGCTAACAAAAATGCGGAAAAAAGTAAGCATTTAAATCATTGGCAAATTCTACGGAAATTGATTGCAAATGGGAGCAGCTCTGCTTGCAAATCCTCCCTCCGTCGCCCAGGCTGCTGGACTGGAATTGCAGCAGCTAGAAGTGAAGAAGAAAAAATGCGACACGGCGGGAAGGGGAGGGGGCGGAGCGGGTAAAACAAGACGGACGTGCACGCGCTTTTAAGCTCAATGCGCATGCGCATTGAGCTTAAAAGTCACGGGCACTGCAAGGAATCGCCACGATTCCTTGCAAGTTGGGGAAAGAGTGGATAAGTCCCAATACTCTCGCTTGCTCGATGCGCATGCGCATCGACAGGCGAGACCTAAAAAACAAGCAGCAGAGCACGGCGTCAGTGTTGGCATTGATGGGGGGGTAGGGGGGAAGTGGGGATTTTTAAAAAAATGCGACACGGCAGGCAGGGGAGGGGGCGGAGCGGGTAAAATAAACATACAAGACGGAGGGAGGAGGGGGGAGGAGAAATGCGACACGGCGGGAAGGGGAGGGGGCGGAGCGGGTAAAATAAACAAACAAGACGGAGGGAAGAGAGGGGAGGGGGGAGGAGAAATGCGACACGGCGGGAAGGGGAGGGGGCGGAGCGGGTAAAATAAACAAACAAGACGGAGGGAAGAGAGGGGAGGGGGGAGGAGAAATGCGACACGGCGGGAAGGGGAGGGGCGGAGCGGGTAAAACAAGACAGACGTGCACGCGCTTTTAAGCTCAATGCGCATGCGCATTGAGCTTAAAAGTCACGGGCACTGCAATGAATCGCCACGATTCCTTGCAGTGGATAAAGATTGGATAAGCCCCCATAGTCTCGCTTGCTCGATGCGCATCGACAGGCGAGACCTAAAAATGGCTCTTCTTCGAAAGATTTGGTCTATGGCAATTGTTGGCCAGGCTGATTATCATCCACCCTTGGCTTAATCAAGAGTAACCATTGGAGAATGGTGTTGTAAATAGAAACTGGAGCCTGGTATCCTGTAGGTTACTTTATTCAAGTCTTCAGGATGTTAAGTCAAGTTACAAAGAAGACCCACCAGGAGTGACAAGCTTGCCACTCAGCCTGCCTGGTTCCAACTGCCAGTTGTCACCAGGCTAAGCCACAAACACTCCATGATGTCACCCAAGGTTCTAGTGGTGACATCATGGTAGTGACCATGAAATCCCCAGAGGTAGAAAGAAGACCGGCTAAATATAACACATCTCCTTTCTTTAGGGAAATCAACAAGATGGAAATACAATAAATAAAATTAGCTTGTGTGTACACATCCATATGAAAGTACACATAGCATCCATTCCACAGATGGAGAACAAACACATCCCAAACAGTTACAAACACAAGTCAACGACAACACATCCCAAACACAACTAGTCCCAAGTCCCAAGTCCCATCCCCTTTCCTTGGGAAAAACAAACACAAACTTAATGGAGTCAACTTTGCTCCGTAACGGGGTACAACCCTCCCTGTGAACTGTACCTTCGAGTAGCCACTGCTCCGTCCCCAAATACTAATGGGGTACCCTTAAATTTTAAAGAACATACTCTAAACTGTAACGGGGTACAACTCTCCCCGTGAACCATAACTGGGATACATTCATAATCCCAAAACCATAAAAGAGGCAGGGTACACTTCATTAAAATAGGAGTATATAAGTTTATAACTCCCAACACAACCACACATGCAAACCATGTACACAGATCTCAACAACAACTCCTCCTTTAATAAACTGTACAGGTCCTTCCTGACCCCAAAACAACAAGCTATAAATGAACACCACCCTGTAGGTGCACGATAATACAGCACTGCCACTCACACACCACCTGAAAATACTCTGCGTGGCTCACAGCAGTCCAAACACAAAACTATGCAGGTACTCACTGTACACGCCATTAACTTGCAACCAATCATACAAAAAAAACACACACTCTTCCCTGAAACATACACTCACCAACCACCACTCCCAGAAAGCACCAGACAAACACTACAAATGACCAGCAAAAGTAATGTTAGATAAAGTCCCATGCTCCGGTGAGCGGTCTCTCACCCGAGTTCTCCTTGTAGTTCTCTTCAGTAGCAGGAAACGCTGTAAATATGGCAAGATTCGCGACGTCTTCCACAAAAACAGCATTCCAATAGCACTTCCCTCATAGTCGGGGCTTAACTCCCATGTCACATCTAGAATAAAATCGACCATCAAGAGTTCTTTCTATTCCCCTGAAAAGTAGTTGAACACGAGTAAGGTCTCACTGCTTCATCCCAGATGTAAAATTTTCATGTGATGTGACACCCACAGCCATGTAGACCCACCAGGAGTGACAAGCTTGCCACTCAGCCTGCCTGGTTCCAACTGCCAGTTGTCACCAGGCTAAGCCACAAACACTCCATGATGTCACCCAAGGTTCTAGTGGTGACATCATGGTAGTGACCATGAAATCCCCAGAGGTAGAAAGAAGACAGGCTAAATATAACAAAAGGTTTTTGGGGTAGGGTAACCAGCGGAGGATGAACTGCTGTGGTTTAGATTATCAACAGAATACATTCTGTGTGTTGTGTCCTGGTTTCACGTCAGTTGATCGAATTCAACTGAAAAACCTGCAAGCCATGATTTGTAAAAGAAAAGCCCAGGACTGGAGTATTGCTGCCTGGTGACATGTCACCAGGTAATCACATTTTGGGAACAAAGAAGTGGAGTGATCAATTCATAGAATGGTTTCACAGGAAGGTCTAGAGGTGGGCGAGGCAACAGATTAACACTGAGAGCTGAGCCAAAGGTCTGGCTTGGTTCTAAGATTCCTTACGCAACCCTGGCCGGAAAATGTTTGTCATGTTAATCTGGTTACAAACATCACGTAAAGTATAATAAAGTCTGTTCAGTTTTTTTTTTTAAAAAGTGCATTTCTTTAACACTTAGCAGCTTTGACATTAATACGCCACATTATAGGTTAATTGAGAGGCAATTCTTAAATGTGATCATTTTTAAACAGGAACTTAGAACCATTCCTGCCCCGCCTAGGCAATAAAGCCATTAATTAACTAAGATGCGAGTAAGTTGTCATGTGCATCTTAGATGTGGCCCACAGTCTTCTAGATGAAGCAACATTCTAGTCTATTAATATCAAACACAATTTGTTTGTACAGCTTGTGGTCGGAACGCACGTGTATAAGATTCTTTCGTATGCGATAATGAAGAAAAGGGAGGCTTGGTGAAACAACATATTGCCTAAAATCACACTTTAAGTGGGAAATGGGAAAAACCAGTTCCTCCTTAGTTACAGCTGACAAATGACACCTCTTTACTTCTCCCGACCCCGCCCCTTCCTCGCGGCCCCATCTTGACCCCTCCTTCTCCCTCATTAGCCATGCCCTCCATTGAAGGAGTACAATGGCACGAGGAGCCCCGGCGTGTGATCCCACCGGGCCTCCGTCCTCCTCGGCCTTGGAAGGGCCGGGCGCCCGGTGGATTCCTCCCCATTGACGCGTCTCTAATCAGGAATGCCATTGTGGGACAGAGGCGGGAGCGGCGCTGTGCAGGGAGTCGCTTGGGCTTTTGCACCCCCGAACCCCTGACCCCTGCGTGGATGTAAACCCTCTGAAAAGCGATTACGCGGAGAAACGGAGGATAATACGTGTGCGCGCCTGGCATCTTAATGCCCTCGCCTGGACGTGGCAAGGCCGCCGTGTGGAATCCTCAAATGTTGTGAAACAGAACGGTGGCTGCTTAGTCCCAAACAACGGCCCAATCCCAGGCCGAAGGATTGTATTTACTAACCAGTGCTCACTCTGTGGACACCGCAGAGATCACGGGCCTGTCTGTGGTTAAGATGGCGTCTTGGTAACTTCAGTTCACCGTAATCGCAAACGCAGTGCTGCTAGTTATTTATTATCTTTTTTTGGTCATCTACAGGCTAGGGCTGCAGTGGTTCTCTCTTCATTGATGGGTTATCTTGTATTCAGTGATTGCAGTAATGTCCTTTTCAACTATGTTTCGAAAGGTAAGGGACAGCAGCATGCGTTTCTTGTGGCATGTTCGGCCAAGCTATATGGCGCCCGCCTGCTTCTGTGTAAGGTCTGTGGTGGTTGTCACCTCATAGATGGGTTGCCTTACCGGTTAGAGGGGCAGTGGTAACTTTCGTATGGTTGCCTCCACTCTGCTGTGTTGTCCTACAGAAAGTCCAGATGTGTCCTGCAGTGGTTGACTCCTTACTAATGGAGCATACCTACGTAAGCTCTGGCGGCATCCCACGGTCTCTCTCTCTCTCTCTCTCTCTCTCTCTCTCTCTCTCTATATATATATATATATATATATATATATATATATATATATATATATATATATATATGCCGAGAAGAGCCCCTCCAGATGAAAGGACCGAAGGACACAATGGGGATGAAGGTAAGCCTTTATTTTCACGCAGGTTTAAGCATAATGCATTTCGGCATTTACATTTTCGCCTTCCTCAGATGCCTTTGCTGCATGGGATTGCTTCAGCTCCCTCTCTCAAATTGCGGAGTTCCAAAAGTGATTGGAGTGTTTCCGGCCCCGCCTAAATAGTTGCAGCTGTTGGTCAGTGCTGGACGAACTCGGTTTTCCAGCATGCAATGCAGTTACAATCCAAAAAGCGGAGTAGCGCTTCAGTGCGCCCTGTGAGGCCAGAGAGGGGGAGAAGGCTGTGTGTGTGCCGCCAAAGTCCCAAAATTAATGTGCAAAGGGTTACCTCGAGTCCCCTACGCCTCAACCCCCTGAGCAGTTCCAGACCGGGCCGTGACGGAAAGATACAGTGATCCAGCGTCCCCGTGACTTCACGGACTGCGGGTAGCAGCAGCTATTGTCCGACGTGCTCCTGAGGTTGGCCAGCAAACTACCAATCCCTTGGTCTCACAGATTCATGTTGCCATGTTGCCTTCATTAGTTGCCGGCCGATTTCCGAGGCGGATCCTTCATTTGCACGCGCCAAGGCACAGCTCGTGGAATTGATGCCGAGAAGAGCCCCTCCAGATGAAAGGACCGAAGGACACAATGGGGATGAAGGTAAGCCTTTATTTTCACGCAGGTTTAAGCATAATGCATTTCGGCATTTACATTTTCGCCTTCCTCAGATGCCTTTGCTGCATGGGATTGCTTCAGCTCCCTCTCTCAAATTGCGGAGTTCCAAAAGTGATTGGAGTGTTTCCGGCCCCGCCTAAATAGTTGCAGCTGTTGGTCAGTGCTGGACGAACTCGGTTTTCCAGCATGCAATGCAGTTACAATCCAAAAAGCGGAGTAGCGCTTCAGTGCGCCCTGTGAGGCCAGAGAGGGGGAGAAGGCTGTGTGTGTGCCGCCAAAGTCCCAAAATTAATGTGCAAAGGGTTACCTCGAGTCCCCTACGCCTCAACCCCCTGAGCAGTTCCAGACCGGGCCGTGACGGATATATATATATTGCAAACTTTTCATTAATTTTGGGAACTGTTTGTTTATGTACCGATCATCTCATATATTGTATTGCCAATTGATGTCGTTATTTTACCCTTACAACCTGTTTCTTTAGGTGTTTGGGCTTTTAATTTTATTTAACCCACCGCCTACTCCTGGCGCGTCATGTGACCAAGCCCCGTTCGCGGGGCGAAACGCGTCATGGAGGGCACTTGCTCTGCACTTTCCACTGCTAATTAAATGCACTGCTTCAACTAACAGCGTTGGTGTCTGGCTCATCTATTGCTCATTGAAGACTGAGGAGTTGTCTCGAGGTCTGCGCTCGCTAATACTGCGACCATAGCAGTTGGGAGTCTGCTGTGTTCATTCATTTTACCGGGAGTGGATTGCTTCCGGTTTCGTGGACCCGCCCCTATTGAGAGGCACGGCGTTTGCAATCCGACTACGCCTTCGGCGTTTGGAACTTATACTGTGTACAGTATTTCTTGCTGTGCCCCCCGCTATTCAGGAGATTTCGGCATCTATCAACGCATTTCTGGTGACCGGTCCCGGTGAGGAGCTTCGCAATCTGGGAGGTCGGCGGACTTTCCACGGTTTTGGAGGCGGAAGCCGGTAGGGCACCGGTGGTGCGTTTTTTTACCTATCTCAAAAGACTGAATACTTAGCGGGTTGGGGCTTATCCTCCTTTCATTGAAGCCAGCTAGCAGTGAAGCGGTACATTGTTTTAACCGCGAAATAACTTTGCAGAAAATAATGTTTTCCACGGAGGCGCTGAGGAGTAGGGAGTCAGCGGCAGAGGCTCTTTATGGTAATTTGCCGACCACTTCTAGAGAAACTGCCCAAGAGACTCGTATTGCAAGCACCAACAGCAATACCAAAGAACTCTTGAAAACGCTGGAAAAACTGCTTCGAAGTGAATTATCGAAGTGGTGGGAAAAGAAGTCATTGGAGAAGTATGTCGAGGCTAACCGAGTCCCTCGCGGTTTCAGAATATTAATTGTTCCCACTTACGAAAATCCGGACCCCAAAATGCTTCAGGAGTGGGCAGACAACAACTTGGAATCATCTGAAAAGATGTTGGAAATTTTAATAAAATATGCCCACACTGATGGAGAAGCGCTACTGAAGGAAATTGACAGAATCAACAACTTATTGGAAGCTTCTGGTGAAACAGATTTAATAACAGCTACCAGGAAGGAAATTGATCTACGTCTGGTAAAACTGGAACAAACCATTCAAGAGCGTAAGATTCACAAGTTTGCTAGAGACAAACAAGACTATGCCACAGGACGCATTTTTACCTTCTCTCGTAAGTACGACTCTTATAAGAGAAAGGCAATGTCTCTTCAGCAAAAACCAAGTGCTGCTCCAGGTTCCAATGCACAAACCACTGCCACTGCTGGTGTGAGTGAGGACAACTTATCAGTGTCATCTTTCACCGGCTCTGAAGACAGTACGCTATCTGCAGACACTGGGTCAACTGTTCCAACATCTTTTACAGTAGTTGATGAACTAAATTTTGTGAGCGAGGACCGGAGGTATTCCCTGCGCCCACGGTCCAACCCTCCCCAAGCAGGCAAACCAGCAGCCAAAAACGTCGGCGTAGAAAACGAGCCGCCAAAAAGAGGTGGAGGGAGGGGCAGAGCGCGCAGGAATTGGAACAAATAATTGAAACACAAGACAACACCGTGATTAATCTGACTGACCTTGTATTATCCAAAGCGGAAGAGCAACTTTTATCTTTAGGTCTCTCTTATTGCCCACCGAACAACTTCTCCTATGTGCAGGCAAGAATCGATGTATTTAAATTCATAAGGAAAATTAAGCTACAAAAATATTTCCTTTTACATCCTGGGAAACCTGAGGACAGTAGACAACAAGTTGATCCTTCTACAAAAGAGGCTCTTTCAGTCAGGAATTTGCAGGGATTGCAAACCCTCATTTCTCTGGCCCACGAAGATAGCTCACAAAATGAGCCTACAGTCAGTCAAGTTGTCACAGTAAACCGCTCACCATCTACGGAATTTCGGGGAAAGTCTACGTTCATGCCATTAATGCCAAAGGACGCTGTTGATGTTTTCAGCGATAGGGTCATCACTGAGCTCAAGATGTTAAATAAGACCATACTGGGAAAGAAAAAACAGTGTGACTATAACAACTCCCAATATACCAAATTGGTGAAAAAAATCCAAGGCAACAATCAGATAGTTGTGAAAAGTGCAGATAAAGGGGGGAACACAGTTCTTTGGGCTAAGGACGATTATGTGACAGAAGCAACTCGTCAACTGAATGATCCCCTTTGTTATTCTAAATCAACAAAGTTTGCTATGCAGAACAGTCATGTTAAAACAAGGAAGGACATTAACACCTGGTCCAAAAATGGTCTTTTGACTAAAGAAGAATCTAAATTCTTGAATGTTTTGCACCCTATCACGCCTTTATTTTATTTGTTGCCTAAAATCCATAAATGCACTACCCCAGTCCCAGGTCGCCCTATTATTTCAGCACAGGGGAGCATGAACGAGAATATTTCTAAGTATGTTGACTTTTTTTTACAGCCCCACATGAGTTCTCTCCCTTCTTTTTTGAAAGACACTACTGATTTTCTGGGGAAGTTAAGTTGTATCACCTGGGGTCCTGAGTTATGTTTTCTGGTGATGGATATTGAAGCACTTTACACCAGCATTAATCATCACCAGGGTTTGGAAGCAGTTCAGTATTTTTTGGATTCTCGCGAGGCAACTATGAGGGATCACAACCAAATGTTATTGGATATGATCCGCATCTGCCTCTGTAACAACTACTTCCAATTTGGCAAGGAGGTTTATCACCAGGAGCGTGGGGTGGCAATGGGTTCATGCTTCTCCCCCAGTTATTCATGCCTGCATGTTGGCTGGTGGGAGGAGCATGTGCTTGGCGTCACCCATGCTCATTGGCTCCCCCATTTGTTGGCCTATTGGCGGTTCATAGACGATATTTTTATCGTCTGGAAAGGATCACAAACCTTAGCTGCTGATTTTGTTAATGAAATCAATGTGAACACCAGAAACCTTAAATTCACTGCCACAATCACTGATACATCAGCTGAATTTTTGGATGTATTGGTTTACATCGAGAATAACAAAATCCAATCCAAGCTGTTCAGGAAGAGCACTGCGGGCAATTCCATCTTACATGCCCGTAGTGCTCACCCCCGCCATACCATCAACAGTATACCCCTGGGTGAATTTATCAGGATTAAGCGCATTTGTAGTGATCCAGTTGTCACCGAACAATGTCTAACAGAATCTAGAGATAGATTCCTTCGGAGGGGCTATAAAAAAGCAGTTTTAGACAAGGCCCTTAATTCAGTGTCTATACGTACACAAGAATCACTGCTGACCCCTAAGACAACAGCTGATATTGATGTTAACAAATCTACATCTGCTAGATTTATTACTACTTTTTGTGCCCAAAGTTCCAAGCTCAGCCAGATTATTAGATCTGAATGGCCAATTGTTTTAACTGATGTGATTCTTGCTCCTTTTTTGCCTAAATCTCCTGCAATAACCTTCAGGAGGGCTCCCTCAATGAAAGATTCCCTCGACCGTGCACAACCAGAAAACCAATTGAAAACAACTTGGCTCCATAAAACTGGTTTCTTTAGATGCACCTCGTGCCGTGCCTGCACGTTTGCAGTCAACGGCACGGAATATACATCTGCGTTTAGCAATCGGCCTATACCAATCAGGGAACACCTGACATGTCGCAGCGACTTTGTTGTATACAAATTGACATGCACATGTTCATTATCATATATAGGGAGCACTAAGTTGCAAGCAAATCAACGCATCTTGCAACACATCCGGGCAATAGTAAATTCGGACATGAATTACCCGGTTGCTCGCCATTTTAAATCTGTTCATGACAAAAAACTGAAAGACCTTACATATACTTTGTTATGTTCAGTGGCTAATCCAGGTAGGGGGGGTGATCGAGAGAGACTTCTCCGTCAAAGAGAGGCTTATTTCATCGCTCTGCTCGATACCAGATCCCCTAACGGATTGAATGCTTTTGATGAATTGCACCATTTTTTATAATTTCAGTATGTTTTCTTTGATGTATATCAAAAAATGTATACTTTTTGTTATCTTTGAAGAGGAAGAGTCTTTTACAGTCTTTTTTAGCTGTTTCAGATATTCATAAGATGAAATAACAACTGGGCTTAATATAGCCATGAAATCTGAAGTGTTTTTGTCAAATTTCCATGAATTGAAGTCTTTGCCGCCGTTTGTTTCTCCATATATACAACATCTTAAAGAATTTCATTTGGTCTAAATTAGTTAAATCTGTATATATTGGCAATTTGTGATGTTCCATTGATGATGGTGAGGGACATGATATATTTACATATCTCTAAAGAAAAATATTTCACTTTTTGCACTTGCACACTAATTCAGTGGTTTAATTTTTATCATGAATTTTTGTCCTTTTTCTTAAAGTAGATATGCTATATTATCCCTGATCGCCTATGAGCACTACGCTCTAATTTTGTTGCAAACTTTTCATTAATTTTGGGAACTGTTTGTTTATGTACCGATCATCTCATATATTGTATTGCCAATTGATGTCGTTATTTTACCCTTACAACCTGTTTCTTTAGGTGTTTGGGCTTTTAATTTTATTTAACCCACCGCCTACTCCTGGCGCGTCATGTGACCAAGCCCCGTTCGCGGGGCGAAACGCGTCATGGAGGGCACTTGCTCTGCACTTTCCACTGCTAATTAAATGCACTGCTTCAACTAACAGCGTTGGTGTCTGGCTCATCTATTGCTCATTGAAGACTGAGGAGTTGTCTCGAGGTCTGCGCTCGCTAATACTGCAACCATAGCAGTTGGGAGTCTGCTGTTTTTATATATATATATATATATATATATATATATATATATATATATATTTTCTCGCATTCACAAGAAAAAGCCTGCGGAGTGGAGGCTGCAAATGGTCCAGAATGTCATAGGGCAATGATTCCTGTAGAGTGATCTGTGGAAATATGATTTAGCCTGGCGTGACATTGGTGATTGGATTCTATGTCTTTAACCCTTAGGCAGTCAATTAACTTCTTCTGGAGTTGTGGTCCTGGTTCTCTTTAATTCAACCGATTAGACTAAAGTACTAAATTACAGTGGTTTGTAAATGAAAGCCGAGGGGTGAGAAAGTGAACTCATCTGTAACAGTACATCAGCTGAAGTGAACTGTGACAGCCCCCATAATGTATTCATTTTCTACATGAAAGCGAAGTGCTGAACACTTGATGTGCAGGTGTCATGAAGCTAGAGGGTAAGCTTGGAGCCCTCCAAGAATAAACGTCCCTGAATTCATTGGTTAAATGACATGCAGGCTGAATTACAGCTCGCATCCCCTTCTATTCTTAGAATTTAAAAGAAATTGTTTTTTAAATGTTATAATAAGTTCGGTTATATGTTATTTGTATAACAGTTTTTGCTAATATTATCTATGATGATGCTTTTATTGTTGTGATTGTAATGATTTTAACTAATCAAACAATGAGAATCTCATTTAGGACATTACCCCACATGCTACTACCTCTTTCATACCCGCAATTCAACAGTAATAAGGTGCAATGCTTGGCAGTACAAACAATCGTTATACATTTACGCAACAGGGCATACACTAAACAACTAAACGTCAACAGGTAAAGGCAATTTGAAGAGTAAAATAATAAATTTGTAGTGAATAATTTTTAAAAATGCAAAGTTTGTTTACCAATACGTCATCCCTACACCAAATTAAAATAATTATAAAATATCAACGTGTAATTGCTTATGTAAAAACTAGGATCACAGAACACATTAGCAGCCAGATTCTATATTGATACCATATAACCCATGTTAAAATTCATACAGTCAAGTAATTCATAACCCACAGTACCATTTCCATTGAATAATTATCTGGGCATTTTTAAGCAGCAAAAATAAGTGATTTGTGCGAATGTACAAATACATTAAAGTTCATGCGATTTAGTAATAAATTCCTATTCAACTCTAAAAATAAATAAATAACAAAAAAAAATCTCAAAACAGTCAACTGGAGATACCAGACGTAGCGGCCTTGTAAATGGTCGAGTATACCTGGACATAAATTATCAGCAAAATTTCAATAACATATACATTTGTTAGAAAAGATTCCTATCACAGTCTACTTTCCAAAACCATTAAATATTTAACTAGACATTATTTAACAGCGAAAGCAAAAGCAGTTGTGCAAATACATCTAGAACCATACTATTTAGTAAGCAAGACTTTTACTGGCAGTGCCTCTAAAGCATTCAGTGTTTTCTTGGCCATAGCAAAAAACTTTACAAATCTGCTAACACGCAAAATGGAGCTGCCAGTTAAACATACACTCAACGCTTGGTGGCATTTCTTGCCCCTGCTTTCAGAAAATATGGCCTCAGCATAGTTTTACAAGAATTCAATAGAGGTGGACAAATGCAAACTAGGTAAAGTAATGTTTCATCAATATGATCACAGAGCCTGCAATTTCTGTTCAACCGTTGTTTTATCCATAATGGTGTACACTCCTTAGTTGGATATACACCAAGTCTCAATTTCATAAATGAGTCTTGTATGTAAGAAGGAACGAGCGAGTTAAAGTATGGTTGAATTGCCAGCACTTCATATGAGTTTATCACTGACCAAGCATGTTGTACTGTCATTTGTTCTTCGTCCAGCTGAAACCAAAAACATTTAATTGTTCTATTCACAGTATTTTTAAAGCATGCTGCAGACTCTTTGGCACATCACTGATCCAGCAAACATAGGGCTTGGAGCGAATCCTGCATGTAGGCCTGCCATGGGCAAGTATAGGCGGATTTAGTCATTGTTAACCAGCACCAGTTTGAAAGAGATCCAGATTCAGATGAAGCTAAAGACTGGGATGCTATGCCGCAAAAACGGCCCTGAAACAAAAATGGCCGCCAGGGGCCCAAAACCGGCCCCCACCCGTGCGGCACACTGGGGGATTGCCCGGTGCCCGCTACGGCCAGTCTGGCCCTGCTCACGCCTGCCATTCCACTTATGATGCACTGCATGGTGGCTGACACTGCAGGGCCGGCTGCCCTCCCCTCTCAGCATTGGGGTCTGGTCTAGTGGTTGCCAGTCACTGGCTGCAGGTGGAAGATGCCTCGGGGAGTGAAGACCACGCCGGGACTAGCGTGGACGGAGACCGCCTTCCTCTCCCCTCACACACACACACATCATGTCAGTCCTCCAATCTGTAGCAGGAACTAGCAGCCTGCTATGGAAAATATACAATATTGGACGTTGTTATTTATTAAATGCTAATAAAAACCCTGAAATGAAAAAAATAAAAAGCTTGGTGCCTCGGTGACTTCCAGTTATGTGGTCTCCAGTGACCTCAGGTCATGTGGTCTCCTACAACAAGGACATAGTACTCTTCCATTTTCATTGAATGCATTGTTGCTGCATGGCTTTAAATGCACTTGCGACAATAGATCATTTCTAGAATGTGCGTATTTCCTGCCAAGAATATAGGGGGGGGGCAGTTTTGCGCCCATTCATGTCCTGCCTTCTTTGCTGATAAGAGATGTACTTTCCAGTTCTATTGAAAAATGTAGCATCCATACTGAGAAATGCTGTTACTGTCCCAAAGTAGAGCAGTTCTGTCGAGAAATGCTAGAACTGTCCCTTTTAAAGTGTAGGCTTCTTATTAGGTGCTAGTGCTTCTCACACTTTGGGTAAGTTCATTATATGTACATAAGGGTGGAAGTAGAGTTTATACCCAATACCCATTCAGTCCACGCCCTCTGTCCTGAGACTGTGCTTATACTTTACATGCTATATTTATCCTTAGTGTGTCTATACCCCAGTACTGTTGGCTTTTTGCATATTTTGAAGTCTTGCGGCAGCCACGTTTTCTTGTATGTATGTTTTTTCTTTGTTTTACATTTGTTTTTTAAGTACTAGATCTATTGCTCTTTGGCACTTTTTTTGTGCTCCCCGAGACATCTGTGTGGACATGTCTCAGTCTAAATTCTTTAACTCTCTCAGTAGGTTTCTACTTGACAAACTGGAACAGTCTCACTCCAATTTACAAGTGGAACTTCCATGAACTTGGGCAAAATCGCCACCAACGCTCCCTACACAAACTCGAAGAGTACGTTCATGGGGCGGAAAACACTCCCACCCACGCTATTATTTTATGGACCTGGTGTTAATTAAACTTGATTTTTTTTCTTTTCGTGAAGCTTTTTATGCAGCCTGAAAGAATTTTGATTCACCAGGCAGCAGCATAGAGTTGAGCCGTAGATATGTTAGTTTGTTTGTACTCTGTTACTCTTTTAGTTGAGCAGAGTGTTCTATAAAATACTAAAATCCCACAGGCATGCAGCTGTATGTATGGTTAATCTGCAACTACTTTTTGTCACACCGCAAAGAATGAACACCCATAGTGTTCAAAAGTTAGGCATGGATAAATGCAGACAAAATGTAGAAAATAAATGCGGGAGGGTGTTGTCGGTAGCCAAGCTGATATGACGCGTGGCAGCTGAGTTCCGCGCCTGGACCTCTTCTCTAGGCTCACTGGCGCGTCATCAGCCCACGGAGGGGCAGCGGATACACTTTTCCAGTGGGGGTGGACCATGGTATCTCTTTAAGCAGCGGCACAGGACACCCCTGGACCTATCAGCTACTGAGGTTCTCGTCTCAGTGATCGAGGCAGGCGCAGTGTGTCCTTGTGAATATCAAAGTGAGGCCCCAGTATAGTAACAATGGACAGCCATTGGGGTGGCGGTCCCGCTCAGTGTTTCTTGGGCTGCAAGTGATTGCATCTAGCCGGACTGGGGCAACCTTCCCACACTTGTTTGCTGCCTCCCTCTGTGTTCTGGACAACTGCTCTACTGCAAGCCCTGGTATAACCTGATTATATTTTTCCCTTGCGCATACTGACTACTTTATTGAAGTGTTGCCAGCCCCCTCTCCTGTGCTCAAGTAGTTGCCTCTGCTACAGCTTCGGGGTTTATTTTTCACTTCCTGGGGAACGTTATATGTGAAACGCAAAACACACAAGATGTTGGACGAAATGTTGCACAATGGCGAAACATTCACCCCTGGTCACAGATCTGGGTTTAATCCATCGTTATTTTGCTCACCAAGCCACCCCAGTTCAGACATGGCCATATGCAAATCAGTCTTGACCCTGTGCCTCATGTTAACAGTCCAGACTGAACTGCCAAGCCATGTCTTCCCTGGACCGGAATACCTGCAAAACCCCAGAAAAATATAGGGTTTCCTGAAGAGACACATTGTCGCAGTCTCAAGGGCCCAAAGTACCACATGGGCTCCAACAACTAGGAGAAGCCAGAAGATAATGCAGCTTGTTAAATCTTAATCTGGTCAGCAAGAATCTATCCCTGTCACTAGTTGCAATTAGTAAATACATTTCACTAGTCTGGACTGTTTTTAAAAGCATGTGCCCCCAAACTATGAGTTTCAGCAGTTATAACTGCTTTCGATGTAGTGATTTGTGTTATAAAAACTGTTCCCTCACTGACTGCAGGCAAAAGGGCTATAAAACAAGTCCTCCCTACCCAAGCGATTAAAGGCGGACTTAACATATGCGATCTACGGCATCTTGTTCACATGGTCAAGAGAGAATCTGTAAGGATCAACCTGTTCAACTAAAATTCCTCCCTGGTCAAGACCATACATAATACTGCATAACAATGGTCTGAGAGCCGTATGTTTCCTATGTAATTTTCTCCTAACTCAACATGGACAGCAAAAGCCGGAGTGATATGGAGGACCTGCAACATATGCTTTATTTATGGATATCCGCTTTCATGTATCTCCATGTCTCACTACCATATAGGTTCTTGGAAACACCTGGCCTGATATACCTTGGTTAAAATTCTGAGGGGCCTTTCACGCAGCCTCTGGGCAAACCTAGCCACTGCACCTGTGGCCTTAAGAATCTCCGCTTTCTTATCAATCAGGGCTTCCACTTTTTATTAGCATCAAACAGGACCCCCAGATAGGAAAAAAACAGATCTTTAGCCAAGGTGTGATTTCCCACATTAAAAGTTTTTGATCTAGTGGAACATGGGCCAACTACCATCACATATGAGTTTGTAAAATTTAAGGTCCAGGCTAGACAAAGGCAACAGACTTGTCCACGCCATGAGGACCAAGTCGTCTGCGTACAGTAGAACTGGAAGTGACCATGTCTGCAACCTTGGGCAATCGGACATAACCAATAAAAGGGCTTACTCCAGTCCCTTAACGTAAAGAGTAAACAGGAAGGGGTCAAGAATGCACCCCTGACAAACCCCCCTACGGTTTCTAAAGTATTGGGTACAAGCCAAGCCCTGAGTGTGCTGCACATAGCTGAGGTGTGGGCATGTAGATCATTTAAGAGGCACACCCCTAATGCGAGAAGCAAGCCCTACGGCTTCACTCTGTTGACCCTGTTGCAAGCAGACGTAAGGTCCATGAATACCAGATGTACTGACTAGGGCAGGACAGCAGTGTACTTGTTAATAATTAGATATAAATTAAAGTATTGATCGTTTGTTGATATGCCAGTCCTAAAGCCATATTGTAATTCGGATATCATATTATTTGTATCTGCCCACAACATCAGCCTATTTAAAAGTACCCTCCCAGGACCTTCACAGTGGCATAAATCCGGGATCTCTGCCGGTAACACTGAGGATTGTGGTTACCCCTTCTTGAATGCTGGGATTATTACAGCAGTGGACTACGAGGGCAGGGTCCCTGCCCTCTCAGTGACTTTAAGGACTAATGTCGGAGCTTGACCCCAGATCTCAAAGTCATAGAAAAGCAAATCAGGGGTATCCCATCTGACCCGAGGCCTTATTCTGTGATAATGTCAAAATACCCTATGTAACTTCATCTAACGTGAAAACCACGTTTGCTCTGCCCCCTGCAAATCCACCCATGTCCTCATTACCTCCACCAAACCCATAGTTCTAAACCCCTTCAAAAGGCTCTATCCCCTGTTGCTCTGTAACATGGTGGCATAAAGCTGGACTGTTTACAGTAGCGAAACCAGGCTGATATATAACCTGCCATAACAAGGAACTAACTTTAGTGGTGCAAACTTGAGCTAGATCGTCCCCGGCTTTCTTTCTTAAGATGGTTTTACAGTTTGCAAGTGACAATTTATACCCCCTATGACGGGCAGAAACACAATCCTTTTAGCTCGGTAGCTGCTTTAGGTCAGCATTCAGCAGTCGAAGGGCCTTAAGAGCAATTACGGTTTACTATTTTGATTCCTGTGGCCTGGTGTTCAGCGCAGGAGTCTTAAGTAGTGCTAACACCATATGTGAGATACCCTCATATGCCAATAAAATATCCCCACTCGAGGAACATGGGTCCAAACGTGGAAATCTTTTGCCTGCACCCTGGGCATATAGACTCTTTAAACTGTGTGAGCTCCACATGGGGCCATCTAAGTCTCCTACTTTGATCTTTGAGAGAGAGAACGTCCTGAGCCTCTGGCGAGGTCCTAGCACCACCACTTATCCCGCCAATCACTAAATGTGAGGAGTTGGCCTGATATGTGATGTCCACTATTCTAGTGGGCGCCCTGTATCAGTCCAAACAACCCTTATGGTGATGGTTGTAAAGTCAACCTTCTAGACCAGCTATACTAGTGGTAGCATGGACAAAGCAGTCTTAGTCTAATACTTCAGAGAGCATGTGAAGCCAATTGTTTTACCAATAATAACCCCTTGAATACCAAATGAAAGGACACCACACAAGGTATATATAAAATCTATATGTATTTAATACTAACACAACCCCTCTGCACTCTTTTTGAGGTCAGAGTTCGAGATACAGCACAAGTTACTCAATAAGCATACTATAAGTTGCACGAATACAATTCTGCCCTAGGGGCCTCACGAACCATATACTAAGTAAGTAGTATATGAACCACTTCAGGACAGGTGAATAGGCCTAGGGAATCGCTGGGACTACACTGAACAACCACAGGTTAGGAAGTAGGTGTCGAGCGTCGAATTCCAGAACCAGGCTTCCACAGGATCAGAAGATAGCTCCCAACTCCCTCACTCCACTGCAGTCAAAATCTCTTGTAACTAGCAGTAAAGAGGGGGAAAGGGGAGGTGGAGAGAAAGAGAGACTGCCACTGCTGTGTCTTGCTAGAAGGGTTTTTCCGTGAGGAACTCCCACACCTGAAATTACAAAGCACAAGATTACTCGTTCACTGAACTGAGTTCTATACCCAGGAAGTGCTCACACTTGGTTATAAATCTCTTCCATAAGTTTACCTGAGCTAACAGTGGTAATTGCCTCTCTTGTAGTCTTTATTAAGATGAAGTTTATGCAACTGTCCTTATGTTTCCTTTCTTCGTGAACGCTGTATAGAGCAAGAATGATTTAGCTGGTAAGTACAAATATATTTTCACCTACTTGTATGTAGATAAGCTCTATCACTGGAGATTAGATTCAAAAGTCTCTAGTAACCTTCTGGACTATTTACTCGCTACTTCAATAGCTACAGAATTCTGACGTACTCAAAGTTCTCCCTCAGGAAATATAGCAAACTGTAGACTGGATCAAACAGCTTCAATGTAAGCCAGAAATTTAGATATATAAAGTCCGCGGCAAGCTGGGAGAAGAGAGACTGCTCTCCTACGACCAGCCACCGCAATACCTTAGTTCTCCCACAAAGACTGTGACAAACTGCTTCCGACCTTACACCAACTCTTCGGAAACGGGTACAGGGCTAAATGGCGAGCGGAATAAATCCCTCGCGAAGTTCTGACAGGAAATATTCGGAGCACTGGAAATACGCAGCTTCACCCGGGAAAATGACAGTTGAAGTGCGCAGAGCATAAGCGCTCGCGCACGAACTGCCGTCTCCTGAAGAAAAGGAAAAAACACTAGAACGCTAACGGCTTGATCGTGAAGCCTCCATGTAGGATACAGTGAAGAGAAAACGGCAGCACGGTCTAACAGGTCTTCAGGAAACGGTAAGCCACCAACTGTCTCCAAGATAACTGAGACTTACCACTCCTCTTCAACACATGTCCACTCCGAATACAGCGGCTAGGAGCTGAAATCCTGACAGTAGGAGTCTCACAGGATGCGTGTGCAGTGTCTATACACACACGCGGGTTCTCATAGACTTTCAGTGGGAACGTAAAGTTAACAAAGTAGTTGATTTTGGACACTTCCGGATGGACTACGGAAAAAACCCAGTTAAAGTAGGACACTTGGATAGTTATTACCCACGGGAGCACCGGAGTACTCTAGTTACTTCACCCAGAGAAGCGGGGTGCATAGGTGTTCTTTCGTGTCGGGGTTCGTCGTCGAATCCTCTGGAGAACTGCACAAAGATGCTGCAGGCGACCAGGAGGAAGATGTCCGGTGGGATCCAAGGGTGGATCAAAGCAGTGAAGAACCTGAAAGCAGAGGGGACAGAGTCTGGGTCACTAGCCAGTGACCAGGAAGGAACCAGGCGATGTCGAGATACAAACAGGTGAAGAAGTGAAGCTTGACTCTGCAGCCACGTGGACCAAGAGGCGTCGACGACTACCAGGAGCTGGATTTGGACTGTCCCATGAAGGATCTCGCTGTTGGCGGTGTCTGCTTCTGGATTGGAGTCAACAAGCCTTGGCAAAGGCCACCCACGCAGGAAGGGAGGATCAGCTTCTGTTCAGACCAGCAAGGTCTGGGGAGCTTCTCCTTTACAGGAAAGCAGGAGCAAGCCCGGAGCAACCAGGCAAGCGGTGTTGTTTCGTAAAGATGTCTTCAGGAGAGCCACTAGCCAGCGGGCTAGCAACCGTAAAGACGCGTCGGGAGGAAAGGCAAGAGCAGGCCCCACACGGCACTCGTGGAGGGCTGAGCTTCGGTGCACTTACGACTCGGGGTCGGGGCTTCTCAATCCCCAATGCACAACTTCGAGGACCCCTCAGAAGCTGCACAGTTTAGCAAAGAGCAAAATGGCCAGGTGTCCGGTCCCACGTCTCTCGTGTCCGCCACGGGTCTCAGCTTTGCTGGAGGTGTGGGTCGGGGTCCGTGAAGTCTGGAAGTCCAGTCCTGTGAAGCAGTCGTCTGGATCCTTCAGGAGCGTCGACAAAGCAAACCGGCAATTCACTAGTTGGTGCCTGTTTGCACAGGGTGGTCACTCCTTGACCACAAGGGAGATTCTTCAGTCTTCTAGTTGCAGTAGAATGTCTTAGGTCCAGAGTTTCGTTTCAGAGTTTCAGTTCAGGATAATCTAAAGTCTCTAGACTCTGGTCCTAGCTTTATACTAATCAAAGGGGCTGGATTACCTGCTTGGGTCTCTCCTATGGGTGGAACCTGGGAAGGGGGCGGTTACACCCCTTTCCCTTTGTCCAGTTTCGCGCCAGAGCTGGGGCTGGAGTGCCCCAGCAACTGGTTTTGAACCGGGCTATGCATGGAGCACCTTGTGTGCCCCAGGCAGTATCTCATTTCATTCAACCCACCCTGCCCCAATACACTATAGCCTGATTGGGGAGGTGCTAGTACCTCCCAAGGCAGAAAACCTATTGTCCAGGCCTCCCCTGCTGGAGTTTCGTCCAGCAGCAGGAGGTCAGACTCTTGTCTGTGGCAGCAGCATCCATTTTGTGATGCTGAGGCTCTGTTTAACTTTAACCGGGTAAAGCTACAACTACATGTCTTCTCCCACTAGAAGGGTGGAATGCTACCCCCGCCGCCAGGACTGGCGGGGGGGGGGGGGGTGGGGGTAGTATTCCAAAGCGTATGCCACCTTACACGACATGTTTTGATAAAGCCAAACCAAAGTTAGCATTAACCGCAAGGATTATAATGCACTTAAGAGTATATGGCTATATCATAGAACAGCTATAAGGACATGGTTCCGCAAGCTGCAGACAGGCTCAGCTCATGCTAGAGCACCATCTCACATAAAACCAAGCACTCTGCCTTCAGGATTGTCAGGTCCTACCAAAGGAGTGACTTATAGGTATATATGTGTCTATATGTAATGGTAAGTATAGGGATACTATACCTAAGCAAGGGGTGATTACACGACCTTGCCCCAGCTGAGTGATCAGCCAGTTGTCAATTTGGATGGCCAGCCAGGGGTGGCAAAATACATGCTGCAGTTCCTGGATGCCTTGGATGCACCTATGCCCTGGGTACCTATGGTACACTATAAAGGGGCTCAGAAAGGTGACCCAATACCCCATTGGGTATGTACCTAAAGTACATGGTATGAATTTTGAGAGAGAACAGCTGGGCTGTGGGTCCGATTAGCAGACCCACAGCTACACTAAAGTCGAGAAACCAGTATATCAGAGCAAAAAGTGGGGGTGACCATAGGAAGCAGACCGTACTCTCCTACACTAAGGACATGGGATTATGAATGCTGAATGGACTGTGCACTATACTAAAGTGGGTAATAGACAAGAACAGGGGGCTGACACAAAAATAAAATCTATTGTGGAAGCTTAACCGCACTCCAGAATAGTGTGTGAAAAATCTTTAAGACCAAAGGGAAACATATTAATACAAGTGGCACAAAAGATTGCTCAGTAAGGGAACAAATGTTTATTGTGATAAAGTCCAATAATATTATTGTAGGACAAATGCATAATGTCAATGTTTCACCTCGGTTTTTTCAATACAGTTGTCAGCATCTGTGAGATCTTTAAACGTAAAATCAAATCTATTGCTTAAGAATGACCCATCAGTCGTGCAAACGTGTTAAAAAAAATCCCTAGCGTGACTGAAAAATAAACAAATTTATTTACAGCGCAAAGAGTTCCTAAGTTAAAATCGTTACAAAGCTAAAGGAATAATCGGATCCGGGCTTATAATGCCGTCAGCATTTGCAGTAGGGCAAGGGAATTGCCAATGAACAAAAGTTCAACGTTGCTATCAAAGAGAGCTTGTGTCACGCAGTGCTGATGGTACAAACAATAAAAGGGGGGCCAAATATTAGTTGAGTAGTAACGGTTAAGTAAAATACCACTTGAGATTTATCTTGAGAGAAAGACTCTTGCCCTGAAAAATGCTTGAAACAGTTGTTGGGAATGATCCCTGAGATAACTTAAAGTGCAAAAGATTTAATAAAATGGGGGGGGGGAAGGATTTTTGAAGACAGTACAAGTTCAAACTTAAAACAGTAATGCTAATGAACATAGACAAAAGACTGTCAAAGATTTCAACAAAGAAATTACGGAAATTGCAAACATAATTTATGTGAGAAATAAAGCCTTTTCGAATGAAAATAGTACTACATAAACCATGCATTTTCTTTAGTCCTTGGGCAGTAGAGACCAGCTTCTCCATCCAGAGGCATTCCTTCTGTTTCAGGACATCTCCCACACAGACGGCTCACAACACCTTGGTATTCGGGTGAATTAAAAACCTGAAATGTAAGTGCAAAGTACAGGAAAGAAGGTAGAGGAAGGACGAGCGATCTGAAGATAGGGAAGCCTATAAGGCTTCCTTAGCCCATTATCATAAAGCAATAAAAACAGCCCGTTGTGCATACCTTCATTTACAAATCGAACAATCCAGGAACTCCACCAAGGCTCTGTTAGACATTGTTAAAGATTTTGCCTCCCCTCTAGCATGTAAACAAGCGCCACTTGAATCCCAATCATTATGTGATTCCATAGCTTTTTTTTTTCACGATAAAATTGCCAAAATATATGATAACTTCCCCACTAGTCATTCTAACATCTCCTGCTTAAACTTGAATGGGGCAAACCCCCCCAATTCCCACCAAGGCTACTTTGAACCAGTTCAAGCCCATTTCCCTTGCAGAAATAGACAACCTACTGCTAACTGCAAAATCGGGTTCACCAAGGGACATTTGTCCTCCGAGAGTTATGGCTCTCTTAGCTCCAATTTGTGCCCCCATCATCCAACATATTTTCAATTCCTCCATTGCTACAGGCCTTATTCCAACTGCCTGGAAGGAAGCCACTGTCCGCCCCATTCTGAAAAAACAATCAGCAGATCCTAATGAGTTGAATAATTACAGACCAAGATCTCTGCTGCCTCTTCTAGGAAAACTACTGGAATCCTCAATTAACACACAGCTTAGTCAATATCTGGAGACCAATAACATATTGGATCCCTCCCATTCAGGATTTCGTACTGGTTTCAGTACAGAAACAGCTATCCTGGCGGTTACTGACTCATTGAGGTGTACCCTCGATGCTGGGGGTTCCGTGGTCCTGATTCTTCTAGATCTCTCCGCTGCGTTTGATACGATATCTCATCAACGCTTAGCGGAGAGACTGGCTGAATGTGGCATTGGCGGTAAAGCTCTTCAGTGGCTGACCAACTTCTTAGCAGATTGATGGCAGACCACCTCACTTGGAGCATTTGTGTCTAAAGGCACATTTTTATTGGACAAGGGGGTTCCACAGGGCTCTTGCCTGAGCCCTACCCTCTTCAATATTTATGTAGCCCCATTAGCAAAAACTGTCCAATCTTTCGGCTTCGAGATAATCTCGTATGCCGATGACACGCAGCTACTATTTCCCATAGGAAAAAACATCAGGGACGAAAAACTGCGTTTCTCGGCTGGCATGCTAGCGGTTGCTAATTGGATGAATGATCGGTGCCTACAACTGAATCCTGGGAAGACAGAACTCATGCTTTTAGGGAAGGATGCTCGATCCTGGACGTCGGAATGGTGGCCCCTAGAGTTAGGAGAAGCGCCTACACCCGCCACCTCAGTGAAAAGTTTGGGAATTCAGCTGGATAACTCACTAAACATGAAAAATAATGTTAAGCATATAGCAGGGACGTGCTACTATAACCTACGTCTGTTACGTAGAATCATTCCATATCTTCCTCTAGATAATCGCCGTACCGTGGTTCAGGCCATGGTAGGGAGTAGGTTAGACCACGGCAATGCCTTGCTGGCAGGAATAGGTACTACCACTTTAGCTAAACTGCAGGTTATACTGAATACAGCTGCCAGAATGGTTTTGAATGCGCCGCCTGGATCCCCATCCCTCCCCCTGCTCAGGCAGTTTACATTGGCTCCCTGTCCAAAAGAGATCTGTCTTTAAGATATGCTGTCTTGCCTTTAAAGCATTCAGAGGAGAGGGACCAGCATACCTCCATAATAAACTTTTTAAACAAGTTCATGAACGAAACTTAAGATCTAATGATCTAGTTCTCCTGAAGATTCCACGGATTAGGCTAACCCGTACAGGCGGCAGAGCCTTTTCCTATATTGCCCCTAAATTTTGGAATTCCTTACCAACTGCTTTGCGGCAATCTAGTACCTATTTGATCTTCAGGAAACAATTAAAAACGTTTCTATTTTAATTAGGTCATGATATAACACGCTCTGTCCTTGTCTGCCGGATTTCTATTGGTACAGCGCTGAGATGCCCCTGGGTGAGTCATGCGCTATAGAAAAAGTCAATAACATAACATAACAGTATTGCGGCATTTTGTGTTTAGGTCTGTATCAAGGCGATCAAGTCATTGCAGGGGCGCCTATGCCAGAGATGACAGTGCCACGGAAGGTAACTAATATGGAGCAAGTAAGAACTGTAAAAAGCATGGCTGTGCTTCCAAACCACAAAATTAGATTTAGATCAGTGGATTATTTCACTTGCTCCAAAGATTTGTGTGTATTCAATTGGTCACAACGTTGCTGTGTTACCTCTGGATTTCATCCTGCTGAGGCTTATATAGTGAGTACGAGTGAGTTTGGGAATACCAATGACCATTATTGAAATCTTAATTCAGTGTGAGGCGGTGGTAATATAAATGATCAAAGCAATAACTGTTATTGTATTCCTCTGATTAAATGGCCAGGCAGACCAGGAGGTTTGACTGGATGAGACCAACGACTGAGACCTGGGGTTACAGGTTCTATGATTGCTGCTGCAATGCAGGATACAGAGTAGGGTCCATGGTGGTAGATCAGGGGCCCTTAAAACGGCGTGCCAATGTACGGTTAAAATGTTGTGTGGGGTAAAATATTTGAATTTTAAAAATGTTTATTTCTGTCTGACTTGACAGCGTGGGGGTCTCCAGAAATTGTGATCAACAGAAAAAAAGCTTTAAAAAAGCACTACTGAGAGATGGGCTCTACCAAACTGTTGATTTTCTTGAGTACAGATTTAGATTGGACAGAAGTTGTGATATTCCACTGAAAAGAGTGGTTATATTGCACGTTTTGCCTTGAGGAAAAGTGTATATTGACTACAGCAGGGCTGAGTTGTTTCCAAGTCATTGATCAAGGCTATAAACTTGATCTGTTTATTATGAAACATTATAAAAGTAGGTCTAGCTTTTTTTAATTGGGGGGAAAAGCACTTGTTAAAGCCAATAGACCTTTAATGATGGATTGCAATTACACTGTGTAAAAGCTTGTAGACAGGTACTTTGCTACATTGCATTTACCCGAGTACCATATTATGCAAGGAATTTGTTGTTAAATACCCCTTGTGACAAACCCTCTGAGTGGAAGAGTTGTAGTTTGAGAATCATTGTTGGGCCTTATTAGTAAGGGTGATATGTTGTTCTGCCAACTGTAATTTTGAACATACGTGTAATTTTATGGCACTGTACTAATAGTTGCCTTGTGGGAAAGTTTATGTGGAGTACAGTTGTTTTCGACGTCAAGCCAGTAATAAACGGTATAGGCCTGATTGGTTCATAGGAAAAAGTGGTCACTGCCATAGGTATAATAACTCTATTATGATAATTTACAACGAGCCCAGTAGGCCTTATTTATTATGAAAACCATATGTTAAATGTCAATAGACCTGTTAGAATGAATTGTTATTTACTGTGTTAAAACTTGTAGATCGGTATTGCGTCACAGAAATCTGCTAGAATCCATGTATTAGGCAAGGGTTTGGCCCTGTCAAATCCTGCAGGTAGAAAATGTGCATTTTGATAATCCCATTAAACCCTCTGAGGAGGGGTTGAATATTGTTTCACCCTCTGTAATCTTGTGCATATTCAGAATTTGTCACTGTATGACTGAGGGGTTGCCAATGACAAATCGTTGATAAATGCTAATCCGGCCGCATTGGTTCATTGGCAAAATGTGATGATCACTTAGATTTGAAGATGTGCAACGTGACAATCCTTGTTAGACCCTTTTCTCGTAGCTTGTATATTGATCTATTGTTTGTAATTTTTTATATTTGTAATTTTATAACTGTGTGCCTACTGGTTACCAGCTTGGTATTTTATCTATGGAATCTCAGAGATTAACTTAATAAACGAGTTTTGGTGTTGGCTTCTTTGGCAATACCTTGACGGTGGAGGATTTGCACTGTGAACATCTGTGTTGGGACCAGGGTTGTTTTTGGGCTGGGCCACTGTACTAAAGTAGGTGACGACCTTGGAATGGTATAGTCTACAGTATACAACTATTTTACCATTCAAGTATGTTTAATCTATTTAGAAGCATTATTTTGGCCGCTTTAAATCCGTACAACAATGATACAATATATTCATTAGCATTCAAAGATTGCCGCCCAGTGCGATGTTTAGTGAGCCTGCTGGTGCTTTGTTTCCAGGCCCTCTGAACCTTTTGTTCGCTGCTTCTTGTGTAATGCTTTGTATTAAGAGCGGAAGTTGTAGGTGTTTGTCCGCAATTCCACTTACGCCCAGAAGTTCTCGCTCACTTTTTAAGGAAATTCTTTCTGCCATCAGATGGCGATTTCCTCTCCAGCCAGTCACATCACTCTAAAAGGACCTTGGGTCTAAGTGGTCTAATCCTATTCCATTAAACATGACAAAAAATGCCCTAGAGTAGCAAACTTTTAGTACTTGCCCCAAATGGCTGAATTGAACTACTGCCAGCTGTGCCGGACTGGGAACAGCAACCAGCACTGCCAGATTGCTGCTAGACTGGCCCTCGTAGTGGAGGGGGTGCTAGCTAGAAGCACCGCTCCCGCTTTTGTTACAGTGGACTGAAAACCGGCCCTCAGTGACAAAGCCGGCCCGCAGGGGCACAAAACCAGCCCACCGGGGAAAGGCCTGATGCTTGCTACCGCCAGTCAGAGCAAAGTAGGTCCATAAGCTTATTTTGATTTTGCTAAGCTTTAAGTTGTGGTTCATCAGCTGTTACGCACCAAACGCTGCAAAGGCTCAGAGCGCTGCTGCAGCTATTAATTCCATGCAGTAGCCCCAAGTCCATGATCAGAAGTGTTTGCAGCTCTCCTAGTGATAAACCAATATGTATGTTGATAGCTGCTAATAGGTATAATTTTAGCTATTCTTCCTTCCAGTTTTTCAGTACTTCAAGTGTGTCCGTAAATAAACCACTGTTTCTGTTTTGCGGACTGCATGGCGTATGTTGTGGTTGAAAACGCGAAGAAGCCTGCTTTATTACTTCCTGCATGGTTTAGTGAACATGGGGTCTGGCCTTCGAATAACTGGCACTCTAATCTTGAAGTTATTTTACTGTAATAGGCCGCTTTAGGCCTTCATTACATTGACTGCTTTCATTCCCAGTTCAAATACACCCTGCATCCCCCCCATACCCCCCCCCCCCCCCCCCCCCCCATATCACGGCTGGTAAAACCTGACAAAATGTTTGCAGGATAAAAAAACATTATTCAAAGTTTTGTATTTTGGAACATGAGAAACATGCAGTGTTTCCAATTTTTATCCCTAAATCCAATCTACCGAACTTTCAACGGAGAGGAAATGCAGCATAGGAAAAAGTCTGAAACATACAGTACCAATATTTAGATTGATAATATTGTTCCTCGGAGTTGCCATGCCCATTGTAATGAGGGCCCTGAACTGGGACACCTAGCGAGAGCACCTTATTGGCCAAGCAGATTTTGTCATGTGTTGGTGGGGATCAGTCTGATATTACACATTGAGTTTAGTCTGCCCTGAGTAGCATTGATTTGGGAGTAAAGCCACAGTGGGCTAAAGCACATCTGGCCAGAGTGTCTCTGGCAGCTCAAACCAGATGCTTCTATGCAGCTTTCTCCTGCCACTGTTAGCTCATACCATTTCTTATGTTTTGTTGCAGATTGGATGGCTGGAAAGATCTCCTGTCCGTGCGAAGGTAAGACTTGGCTCTTTACTTGTGTATGATATTCACTATGTGGGTTCCGTTCCAGATTCCGCGGTAGCTGAGAGTGTACAGTGATGTGCTAGTTGAGCTGAGGGTGATGCCTATCTTTTAGACCAACTTAACCCCAATCCCTACCCCACCCCACTCCATGCCGCAAAGAACCATTGACCATTCCACGCATGCCCAAACCAACTAACTTTAGGCCCATTTCTAACCTGCCAATTCCTTATACCGACCTAGTACCCACCCATATGCTATAAACTCCTGCACATCCACCATAACCCTCCCTATACCAATGACCCTTTGTTGATGGCCATACCCAACCCCTGCACAATATAAAGCCTTCCAGGAACTACATTTTTCTGCTTTTACATATCCATTATGCCCATGTCGACTCCTGGTGGAGAACTTCATATTTTCCCATCTCCTTTTAGATTGAGGCTATTAGACAGTGCAACTATTTAGTTACGAAAGATAAATTGTGAGCTTACCTAGAACCTTGAACGGCCTGCAACTTGGCCATTGCATACCACTGGTTGGCTGTACTGTCACCCTCATGTCCCTGCTTCTTATTTGATGACTTGCCTTGTTCATCTTGTGTGTGTGTGTGTGTCTTTCCCATAGATCAATTCCAATATTCCTGTGTGTGTCCTTCCATTACTCACTTATAGAATTTTTTTCCTTTGCCCTAATCGCCCCACAAGAGTGCATGTTTGCTTCAGTTGTCTCCTAGTGTACTTTTCTTCTGCCTCTCTCCGTGCTCCATATGGCTCTCCCTCTTACCCTTGTGCTTCTCCCCCGCTCGGCTCAGTGTTATGCTTTTCCCTGTGTGCTTCTGCACCCTGCGTTTTCTCATCAGTTTGCTTTTCTCTGCGCCCTCTGTGTTGCTTCCCACAACCACATGCCCTGTGTTGCCTCCCCACACATGCCACAGTGTTATTTTCAATTCTGCTGCCTTCCCCCCAAAAATGCCTTTAGCTTGTTTTTTTTGGTCTTTTTTATTTACAGGTTCAACTCTACTTGGTATGCAAGAATAAAAAAAAAGCTCATACGTGGTGCACCCACCTACAAAATGAAGCAGGCGGCCATGTCCTAGGCTTTTTTTCTCTTCTTATTCGTTAGCCATGCTGCACAGCATTGCTAAAAACCACAAGCAAAGCTAGTAGGTCCCAACTGTGAGATCTTTTGGCTTTGCTTTGACAGTGCTGGTTACCAAGATAATTACCTTCCTTCTTCCAACTCATTTCCGTTGCATTTTATGCTTTAGCTGATTTACCCAAGGTGTCCTGTTGGGCTACCTCAGCTCCCATCTGTGGTCACAGAGGCTTGAGGTGGCCCAGAAATGTAGCTGGACCCTGTAGAAGGCCAGCCAGGTCCCTAGCCCAGCTACAGAGGCCTTTGCTTGTGGAGTGGCAGCAGAGCATACCACCCTGTGGTTTTCTGCATCATTTTCTGCGCATGACGAAACGCTGGGCTATACTTTATCAACCTGCAGGCGTCTGATCTGAAACCTAGAACGCCCATTCTTTTATTCTTCTGCGCTAGATCAACGGACTACTATTCTGCTGGCTTACAATAAAACTCTTCTTTTCAAGCATCAAGAGTAAATTCATTTTGCAGATAGTGGTATGAAATTTGTCTCAGTAGGTGACAAATGCAGCACAAGGAGAGCCATTGAGGCGGCTTCTTTAAATATCTTCTACGAGAGACCTATTCCAACCTGGCGTGTTGGGCCCAGGCATTATTCTCAGCCACACTCATTGGCTGCTAGCTGCACTTGTGCTCAAAGAGGGCATTTGAACTCCGTGAATCCTCAGAACTAAGATTGTCGTCCTGTGATTGCAGCGCAGCTCACCAACCTAGTACAAACGCCTCCCAAACATTCCATAGTGTAAATATGTTGGAGTGTATATTCCCCAATATCAATATTAGTATTATAATTGTGCCTTCAGTCTGTTTTTGTGTTCAAAGCCACCTTTCACCATGCGTCCTACCTACACAATTTTATCTGTTTGCCACCCAGATCGACTACTCCCTTTTGTACTGTTGCTATGTATAACAGCATTGCTTGTTGAAATCTTCAGATCCTTTCATGTAAATAAATAAATACAAATACATTAATCTGAGGTTTCCCAGAAAGGTAACAAATGCCAGCAGGAAGAGATCATATCTCAATGTATAAGCTTTCAAGCCCAATGGTCACTAAGACTGTCTGAACATTGCTTTTTTTGGCATTGCTTCATACTTTGGGTCAAGCGGCTCTCTAACGTAACCTTCGGTAGCATGTTAGCGCTGTATAAAACACCTAAACAAACAGTGTGTCATTTTTATTTGTCGAATAACATCCAGTAATTGGTGCGACTCTCTGGGAAAGGGGAGCGGCCTCCTACTAGTCACTGGGTGTGTGAGTTCCTGTTTGGATGAATTCCACCTTACTGTAATTAAACGCGGCCAAAACTGATGTAATGGTTCTCAGCCTCATAAAACAGCTTCCTTTTCCGCGTCCTCCTTTTCACCTCTCCTTTTCGTCTCTCTGACTCACCTTCTTTTATCCCCCCTCAGACTTCTCTCCTCGTTTTCAGAATCCAGTGCAACTCACCACTATGAGGAACTTAGTGTCCATTTTGCGACAAATAGAAGGGTGCAAAACCTCCAAATTTCTGTGTTGGCAAGAAAACGTGCACAAACACTGACTTGAGAAAGCCCGGCCCATTGGATGCCATTCTTCCACAGTGCTGATGGTCACTCAATACCTTTGCTGAATGAAGGAGTTTCAGATGACCTTAGGCCTCTTGATAACAATTAATTTCAGGAAAAGTCCCAGGGATGCAATATTCTTCTGAAGTCCAGAGGGCTCTACATCCTTGGCTAGAATGGGAGCCCATTGGACCCTTTAACGTCTTTAAGAGGGGATAGAACCTTTGCATCAATAATGCCTTTTTCAGAGAAGTCGTGAAATAAGGGATAGCGAGGCCCTTGGGGAAGGGATTGGCAACCATTGAAGTAGGCCAGTGGGCAAGTGTCTTGGTGTATTAACATCACGGAATAGTCGGATCTGATAAGATGAGGATAATGTTTAAAATGCTGAGGGTACAACTGGATATGGTGGAAAGATGGTAATTGATCAGGTATTGCCCAGCATGGATGGCTTCTGTTTTTTTCTCCTCCGAAGCGAGGAGCAAATATACACTGCATCTCTTTGTAAATATGTTCTGAAGCACTATTGTCTACTACTGAGCATGCACACCGGTCTGCAAAACAATGGTCGCTGAAGATGGCCATGAGCTCTGTGTAGCCCTGAGAATATTGGTTTCACTATGAGCCATACCTATGTATTAAAAGCGCATTTTGCCCTAATTTTTACCCACTTCTTTGTGTTCTGCCCCCTGGTAGTTGTGATGGTTTGAGAGAGTCGTCTTGCCGCCATGTGCTATGCTCTTAATTTCTTTGTCTTTCCTCACTCTTTCCTTGAACCGTCTTCCCTTTCTGTCACTGTATCAGTGAGCCCAGCACTCCGCCATTCCCATCAAATGCATTGTTTTGCCATTAATTAGTCTTCAGATGAGCCAGAGGATAACAAAGTGAGAATTTACCCTCCAGGCTGTCACTCTCCAGACAGAGCTATTCATAGCGTCGGGAGATGCATTAAACCAGCAGCAAACTTGCGTAAGTGTCAAAGCTTACAGATTTGTCAGTACACATTGCATTTTTTTCTCAAAACTGCACATTAATTTCATGAGCATTCTGCATGAAATGTGGCACAGTAGTGTTTATTTCAGGCATCACTATGATGCCAGTTCGCCTGAGCAAGAGGTTATCACACGCCAGAGCCAAAATATATTTTTGGTATTCTCAATGAGGCTGGTTGCTGGAGTCACATGACATCTAAAATTTCATTAGGATGGTCGAGAAAGCGTGACAACTTCTGGAGTCCCTTGTTCTTTGGGAAATTACTGCAGTGGCTGCATAGAGTAGGGCCCAATGCAAGAGCCAGGACCACTTGCGACATCAAGAGCATGGCTGCTCTTGCTAACCTTATGCTTTAGCAGATGTCAATAAATTGACTCCCTGCCAGAGGAATGTGCAGTTTGGGACGGCTCCAAGAAGGCTACCTTTCATCTCGGGAGCATCTGGTATATGATGATTGCTTGGTGACCTGCTGGACAGAACTAAAATGGCTACTTGCTGAAACCTGGGTTATTACTAAGCAAGCCACCTATCCGAGTCTTGGCTCTGTGGAACATCTATAGATTTTCTGCTTGAAAGAAACTGGGGACATTTGAAACTGAAGTGCCCGCCCCCTCTCCCAGGTTTCTCGGGGTCACAACTAAGGTCACCTGCAGGACAATTGCGTTCCACAGCACATCACTAATATGTTTAGTGCTCAAGTCCAGAGTTCCATCGAAGATCATTAGCATGGCAGCCTGCTAGAGCTAGGGATTCTATAGGGCATTGTCAAGATATTTACGTGTCGGAGTCCAGAGATGGGTGTGGGGATCTTGGATATAGTTGAGGTGATTGCCTCCTGGACCCAAGGGTCATTTTGACCATTAGTAAGATGGCAGCCTGCCAGAGTTTAGGTGTAGCTGAGATATCAGATTTCATATTGGAAAAAGTGAGCATGTGGTAAATCTCGAAACGGAGTAAGAAATGTGCAAGACCGCTTGCTAAGTACTAAATCTGACACCCTAGGATTAGCCTTATTCTAGGTTCCTAATGCACTTCTGATGACGACGGACAAGTCTTGTTGCTGGCACAGAATGGCAGTGATAATGAAAGGTATGGTAGGGATCCCACTGTGCCAAAGGTGAGACGTTTGTACTTCCTCCCTACTAACTAAATATACCGGAGGAGATGTGTTGTGGCTGAATAAGACTGGTGATTCGAGGTAAATGACCTTTGACGGTAGCTTAGTCCTCTTGTATTGTCAACTGTGAGCGAAATCAAGTGATGGTGTGCTGCTTAAGGACTATATAAATATTGAGTATGCGGATTTGCAGTATTCTTGTTGCAGCTTAGGCTTCTTGTATCCCTAAATGACAAGAGTTATCTGCATGTGGACCATGTGCTCACTGCACCTCACAGGCTAGATCTTCCGTCACAAAAGCATCTGGGGTTGCTTATTCTATGTAGGGGGAGACACAGCTGCCCTGGCCAGCCAGCTCCTTGTGAAGTGGGGTGGTTGGCTGGTTAGTGCGGGAGAGAGGTTGGGCAGTCTGATTTATATAGTTGGTCCTGTTTTCTTACAGTGCTGCTGAATAAAATACTGAGATGAAGACGCTGTTCTGAGAGGCAGCCCAGTAACCTAGATTCCCATTGCAGTGTTGGCTTCCGGTATGCCACTTATGTGCCAGCCACACTGCGAGAAGAGGTTTTGTGTCACCCTTCCATCGGAGAACAGCAGGTGTTGAGTGGACTGAAGAGAGCTCTTCTGTGCTTTTTGACATTTTTGCTCTTTTTCTTACTGTTAGCACACACGTTCAGGAAAGAGCATTCCTTTTTGCCAGCCCAACCTCCCTCCATTGCCACCATTGCTTTTTGTCTGTCTACACTCTTTGTTCCCTTTGTAGCCGCTATTTCTTTTTCCATGTCGATCCTCCCTCCATTTCAGCTGTTACTTTTTTCCCCACCCACTCTTCCTCCTTTGCTGCTGTTGCTTAATTTCTGCCTACTCTCAGCTTCCTCCATTTCTGCTGTTTCTTTTTCTCTACTCACCCTCTCCACATTTTCGAAGTTCTTTAGTGTTACCCCTCCCTCCCCTCCTCCATAGCCACTTACTGTTATGTTGCTGTTTGGTGCCCGCCCACCCTTCCCCAGTTGCTGCTTGGTGCCTGTCCACCCTTCCCCTGTTGCTGCTTAGTGCCCCATTGCCACGTAGTGACCAGCCGCCCATCCCTGTTGCTGTTTGATGACTGGTCACCTTCCCTTCTTTTCCGCTTTGTGCCTACCCACCATCTTTCCATTCAAGCTTAGTTCCTTCACTTCCACACTCCCTCCATTGCTTTTTCCCACCCATTCTCCGTCAATTGCTTTTGGTGTTTAGTGCACACCCACCCTCCATTATCCTTGTTGCTTCCCCCTGACCACCCTCAATTGCCGGTTCCCCCCATTCTGCTTACTGTAATACCCACCCACCTTCCATTGCCATTTTTCCTTTTCCCCTAGATTCGTTTTTTTAAAACACATTGGCTAAATTGCCTTTGCCAAAGTTTGTTTAAACTCTTGTCTCGTGGGCTTACCTAGAAATAAACTGCCCAAGTTTAAACTATCAGATTACTCACTTAATTCTTGAAGGGCCGGTTTCATCACCCCAAGATAATTTCATGTTTATCCTCCATCCCTTTCGCCACCCTCGACTGTACTTTTACACTTCCTTGAGCCAAATATCAATCGTTCTCCCTTACCATGAATGAATGAGCAAGATTTATCAAGCACAACAGCTGCTGCAGTAGGAGCGTCCCCGCGCTGGGCTGTAGCAAGAAAGCAAGAGATGTGAATTCTCAGGTGATTATACAGATCAATCCTGACCATATCTTTTAAAAGAAATGTGTCTTCAGGAGTGCCTTAACGGTGGCCCCTGATTTTATACTCCTAATATATCCAGGGAGAGAATTCCATAGGATTGGTGCTAAAAAAGTGAAAGTGTGGCCTCCTGCTGTAGATTTATTGATCTTGGGAATGCATAACAAATTTTGGTTGGCAGATCAAAGGTGTTTGCGGGGATGATATATTTTAATCTTGTTGCAGATGTATACCGGGCCCATCCATTGATTTGCCCTCAACGTGATCATGAGAGTTTTTAATGTTATTCTTTGGCTAGTATTTAACCAGTAGAGGGTTTTCAGGCCGTCCTCAAATTGATTGACGTTTTGGAATGTTCAGAACCAGTCTGGCTGCTGCAGTCTGTACCCGCTGTAGTCTTAATCCTTTCTGAAGGAGCCCCAAGAAGCACCACGTTTCCATAATCCAGTCTTGATGCGATTATTGTGTGAGTGATGATTTTACAGGTGTGTTCAGGAAAAATGTAAATGTCTTTCTTAAAGATTTCAGCAGGGAAAAACAGACTCCTGCGGTAGCTTTCAAATGTGGCTTATACAATAGCGTAGTCTCTGTTTTAACCCCTAGGGGTTGGCCTAATTATGTGGGCCACAGACTGGTCTGGCTGAATACCAAGGATGTGCCAAATACTAGGACCTCCGATATTTCTGAGTTCAAGCAGACACAACTTTTGTGCATCTGCTCTGCTACTGCTGATAGGCAGCCATGGAAGTTGGCTGTGACAACGTCATCTAGGTGGTTGAAGGCATACATCAACTGAGTGTCATCTGCATAGAACACCACGTTGAAACCCCAAGATTGTAAGATGGAAGAGAGGGGGTCCATATGGATGTTAAAAAGAATGGGGCTGGGGGCTCATCTAAGCAGTATTCCACAGTTGGCCAGAGTTTTCCAGCCGTTGTAGTAGAATGTTGTGCAACACCGTATCGAAAGCATCAGATAGATCAGGGGAAATGACTGTAGAATTTGTGCCTACGTCAAGTCGGGATTTAATATAAATCAGTCACTTCTAAGAGTGCCAACTCTATGTAGAAGCCAGCACGGAAACCAGATTGTGGGGGATGTAAAATGTTAGTTTCCTCAATGTTACTGGTAAGCCGGAATCGACCAGATACTCAAAAATCTTCCCCAAAACCGAGAGAAGAGCAAGGTCTGTAGTTAACTAGCAGTGATGGGTCCAGGTTTGGTAATTATGAGAGGAAACACTTATGCCTTTTTCCCAACATGATAGAACCAAGCCCGGGTCGAGGGAAAGGTTAGAAAGGGAATTGATATACAGGTTAATGAAATGAACTGCCAGTTTAAGAATGTGCGGTTGACAAATGTCCAAAGGAGACCCAGATTGGGCTTTTTGAATCAAGATTTCCGAGTCCTGCAGGGGAAATCTTGTCAAAAGAAGTTAGTTGTGGGTTCTTGATCTGAGAAACAGATGGGTGCATTGCATAGAGGGGGCATCTTATTTATTATTTGCAATTTTAGAATAGATAATACAAACTTCATTGTGAAATTCTGACAGATTATCAACAAACTCATGTGTTGACTGAGTGGGTTGATTTCCTGCAGTTGGTTTTGAAAAGGGGTTTGTCATTTTTAAAATTGTTCTAGGAGCACTTTCTACATCATCGATTTGTTTAGCGAATAGACAGGGCGACTTTATAGGTAACCATGTCTTCCTCCGCGAAATCACGTTTCCTCTTCCTCTAGCTTTTTACTTTTCAATTTTTCAGTGCGACACAGAACCACATAGCTGAGGTAGAGGTCATTCTACTAGTGTTCTTTTTTTGATGGTGCTATTTTGTCAAAATTCGCCTTGAGGGCAGAGTCGAATGAAGTGACGGCCGTATCTAGGTCTACTGATTGTTTCGACCATAGCTTGTGAGCAGGCCACACTTAGTTATGCCAGAAATAGAGTGCCATGGGTGGTATAGAAATACCTTTTTCTTTTTGAGGGACTGCCGGAGAAACTGCTGTAAAGAGAAAGAATCCAGCGGGTGGTCGGACCAGGCTAAAAGAACCGAGGGCCCAACTTCTAGAGAAGGGATGTTAGGGAAGATGGCAACTAATGTGTGGCCGTCATTGTGTGGGGCCTTCTACCCTTTGAACTAAGTTGAGATCAGACAAAGCTTTGTTACCTGTTCACCAGCTTTGCAGCAAGTCATCGACGTGTATGGTAGGTTACAGTCGCCTAACTCCAAAAAGGTTTACATGTTGTAAATAAGAGAACATGATAGCAGATGATAGGACCTCTCTAAAGTTAGCGTCCGGTTTGGGAGGGCGGTAGATGAGCACTCCAGAGGTAGAAAAATTATCAGCAATGTTAAGGGAAAAAGTGAGAGCATCCGTGTTGTTTAATAGGGCTAGATACTGACTAAGAAGGAACTTGGAGTGATATATGATGCCCCCCCCCCGGCAGTGCCTACTCTGTCTAGATGGGAAATTAAATAGCCATAAGCTATGGCGAGTTTGAGGGCGGGCTCGAGCTGTTCCTGAGCCAAGTTCCTTCTTCATTGATGCTACAGGGATATTAAATGTCCATCATTTCTCCGCTGTGGCTTCCCCTGTATATAATATAAATGGCTGTCATCGCCCCCTCTACCCCCCTCTTCCAAACCATGTCCTGTGACATTAGTCTCTGTTGGCATCTCAGAATGGTTCACGTTGCTTCAGTTCCTGCCTTTCCATGTTATGCGGGCGCATTTGCTATTTGCATCAAACCTATGATCAGTACTTTTCTTTCAGAATTGTAAGACTGGCGTTGGAATATTTATCCGCCAAGTCCCGGAATGCAATGAGAATACTTTAGTAAATCAAGAAGGCTTGCCATTTAGTTCGCTTCCGAGATAGTACACCTTGTGACACCAGTGGCGCATACCGTGTGATTTCCTTCTTGCGTGCACCCCTTCGACCGTTAAGAAACCCAGAACGTAATTAATATTGTATTATTTAGCACTACTATAGGGTCTAGCATGGCACGCTCCGCCTCGGGGGTCGGTGGTCGTCCACGAGGCCCCTGTATTGCTGAGACCCATGTGATTCCAGAGAGCGCTCAGCCTTTACTGTGTTGATTTTTATTTGTCAGTGATTTGTGACGCACCTCGCAGTGCTTCTGCGAAGCCGCCTCGTATTATTTATAAAGTTTTTATATTGGTGGTTTCATTTATTGGGAAGCGGTTTAATATAGGGTTGTTTCCTACGTGGTATGTTTAATGTCCTACAAAAGCAAATATACAACACACAGAACAAACTTTAGGAGTTGAAAGGCAGCAATATAAGAGTCTGAGGTTGTGATGGGGTTCGTACAGCTCTCGCTTATCCACTACAATGGGTATGCCAGAAATTGCTAAAGTGAAGGATTGTCTAAACAGCAAAATGAAAATTTGCCCGGGGTTATGTAATGACTTTCACCAGAACAGTTCCATTGAGTCTTTTTCCCCCCTCACCGTGACATTAAAGATGGGAACCAGCCATCTGCAGATCAGTCTTTGCCCCCCTCCCCCCCCCTTCCACCGACAGCTTAAAAACTTGAAAAATAAAACTATAATGAAACCGGTTCATTATCGTTTTATTTTCGAGGTTCTAAGGGTTGGGTGAGTTTTGGGGGCGGGGCAGAGGGCGTCGTTGCACTGTGATCAGTTGTTAGACGGACCGGGAGGGTCGGCCGAGGTTACGGGGAGAGGTCTCCAGGGAGAGCCGTCTCCAACGACTGTACAGATAAGTAACTTCCCCCCCACAGACGGACACCACACAAGATTGAAGGTTAACGAGACTTTATATGCAATTCTTAGGTTACGTCAATATGATACAAGGAGGTCTGGACTCAGGGGTCCCCTCGGTTCTGATCTCTGGCTGAGGAAAAGGGTAGCGGGACAGTCTTAGTTACCAATGAGTTCAATAGCTCTCAATCCTCGAGCTCGGCGGGTTTGCTGATCGGGCCGTGGAGGAGCCAAGCAGGTCCCGAGATGGATGAAGGATGGTCGACGGGCCGTGGAGAAGCCAAGCAGGTCCCGATGCAGATGACGGTTACAACGGTCCGCGGCCTCGCCAGCAGATCCGGACGACGATGAAGGATGAAGGTTACGACGGCTGTGGCAGCGCCAACAGGCAGGATGATGGTGCACAGGACAGAGCTACGGCAGCGCCAGTAGTCCGTCCAGGATGAGTTCTTCTTTCGTCTCTCGACTCCAAGATACAACTGCCTTCCTGCTCTGGAGCTGCCCCAGTTATAGGGCTGGCGTGCTTTGATGTCCGGACCCTCGCACTTGGAGGTCGGGAGGTCCGGGATGAGGGAGTCCAGACACCCAGCAGGGGGGTGGAGCCAGCGCCCGGGGAGGCGATGGGCGAGCGGCACTGGCCGGGGGAGAACCATCGACACCTCTTCCTCCCATTGACTGGCCAAGTAGCTCGCTCACCTCCTGGGTGGAGGGTGGTGCCGGAATGTCTGAGGCCGGGCTAGGCCCAGGGTTGAGGTCGATCGGGGGCCAGGCTGCCTCGTGGCGAAGTGTCCAAGATGGCGGCCCCGGCTGGGCGCATGGGTCGGCAGTGGATCGGACCCACGAGGTTATCATGCTCGAGGGCAGGTGTCCCTGAGGGGACGTAGGACGTGCAATGGTGGTGTGTGGTGCTTGCGTGACTGGCTCGGGCCTGGTCGAGCCGGGGGAGAGCGGCCCGTCATGTGGCCTGTCCAACATGCGTCCCCCCCAGCTGAAGGCGGGGAGAGTTACCCATCCTCTTGGGGACTCTCTTCGTCGAGGCGGAAAAACCGGGACAGGCCATCCGCGTTGGCGTGGTCGGACCCAGGCCGGTGTTCAACGGTAAAGTCCATACCTTGCAAGGAGATGGACCAGCGTAGCAGCTTTGGGTTTTCCCCCCGCATATGCATCAACCACTGCAGGGGTCGGTGGTCAGTCTGCACCCGAAAGTGGGTGCCAAAAAGGTAGGGTCGGAGCTTCTTGAGGGCCCATACCACAGCGAAGGCTTCCCTCTCTATGGTGCTCCAGCGTTGTTCCCGTGGCAGGAGTCTCCGGCTGATGAAGGCCACCGGTTGATCAAGGCCTTCGGTGTTCACCTGGGACAGGACCGCCCCAATGCCCTGGTCGGAGGCGTCCGTCTGGACGACGAACTCTCGGCTGTAGTCTGGGGCCTGGAGCACAGGAGCGGAACACATGGCGGCCTTTAGCTGTTCGAATGCCGCTTGACACTCTGGGGTCCAGTTCACCTTCTTGGGCTGATTTTTTGACGTGAGTTCGGTGAGAGGCCCCACGATGGTACCATAGTCTTTCACGAACCTTCGGTAGTAGCCCGTGAGGCCCAGGAAGGCTCGTATTTCAGTTTGAGTGATAGGGGGTTGCCAGTTCTGGATGGCGGCAATTTTCAGTTGTAGAGGGGCCACTAGACCGCTTCCCACCTGGTGTCCGAGGTAGGTCACCGACCCTTGTCCAATTTGACATTTGCTGGCCTTGATCGTGAGGCCAGCTCGCTGAAGGGCTTGCAACACTGCTTGGAGGTGGTGGAGGTGCTCGGTCCAATGGTGGCTGTACACAGCGATGTCGTCCAGGTAGGCGGCGCTGAACTCTTCGAGCCCCGCCAGGACCTGATTGACGAGCCGTTGGAAAGTCGCTGGGGCATTTTTCATGCCGAAGGGCATGACCGTGAAATGATAGTGGCCATCGGGGGTGGAGAAGGCAGAACGTTCTTGTGCTCGGGGTGTGAGGCCGATCTGCCAATAGCCCGCCGTTAGGTCGAAGATGCTGAGGTAGCGGGCAGCGCCCATTCGGTCGACCAGTTCATCTGCCCGGGGGATGGGGTGTGCGTCCGTTCTGGTGACTTCATTCAGGCCCCGGTAGTCGACACAGAACCGGAGTTCGGGTGTGGTTCCGGGGGCGGCTGCTTTGGGGACCAGTACGACCGGGCTGGCCCATGGACTGTCGGAGGGCTCGATGACCCCGAGCGTGAGCATCTTGGCTACTTCCGCCTGGATGCAGGCCCGTACCCGATCAGGTACGCGGTAGGCCCGGTGGCGGATAGGAGGGCTGTCTCCGGTGTCCACATCGTGCACACACCAGGAAGTGACACCTGGGGTGAGGGAGAACAGGCTGGCAAATCGTGATAGGAGGGCTTGGCACTCTTGGCGTTGTTCCTGGGTGAGGGTCTCCGAGAGTCGGACCCCATCCACGGAGCCGTCTTGCTCCTGGGTCCGCAAGAGGTCAGGGAGAGGCTCGGAGTCGTCCTCAACCCCGTTGTCTGTGGCCATCAAGAGGCTGAGTTCTGTTCGTGCAAAGTGGGGTTTCAGTCTGTTGGTGTGGAGGACTCGGAGCGGATTCCGGGCGGACTCCATATCGATCAGATAGGTGGCAGGACCCTTGCGCTCGATTACCTTGAAGGGTCCCGTCCATTTGTCTTGGAGAGCGCACGGTTCTGTGGGGGACATTACCCAGACCTGTTGCCCCGGCTCGAATTCAATAGATGAGGCGTTCTGGTCATACCATTTCTTCATGTCCTCTTGACTGGCCTCTAGGTTGGCTTTTGCTAGGTCTCTGAACCGCTGAGACTGGTTGCGGAGGGTGAGGAGGTACCGGAAGACATCTGGAGGACTCTTGGCCGGAGGCATCTCCCAGCCTTCTTTGATCAGGCTGAGTGGTCCCCGTACTGGGTGCCCATAGAGCAGCTCGAATGGGCTGAAGCCTAGGGACTTCTGTGGGACCTCCCGGTAGGCGAAGAGGAGGCACGGCAGCAGCACGTCCCACTGGCGACGGAGGGGTTCTTCCAATCCCCCGATCATCCCTTTTAGTGTGCGATTGAACCGCTCAACAAGTCCGTTTCCTTGGGGGTGATAGGGGGTCGTGAAGCGGTAGGTGACCCCACACTGTTGCCAGAGGGACTTCATATATTTGGAAATAAAGTTCGTGCCTCTGTCACTGACGACTTCTCGGGGGAACCCCACACGGGAGAAGATCCCCATCAGGGCCCTGCCGACCACTGGGGCTGTCACGGTCCGGAGAGGAATAGCCTCAGGGTAGCGGGTGGCGTGGTCCACTAGTACTAGGATGAAACGATGGCCTTGTCTTGTACGCGGGTCTAGGGGTCCCACAATGTCTATTCCGACCCTCTCAAATGGGGTCGTGACTACGGGAAAGGGTTGCAGGGGGGCCTTTAACTTGCGGCCGCTCTTCCCACTAGCTTGGCACGTGGGGCAAGATCGGCAATGCTGGTGCACATCGTTTCTCATTTTTGGCCAGAAGAAGTGGGTCACTAGGCGGCTGTAGGTTTTATCTTGTCCCAGGTGCCCTGCCAGGGGGACATCGTGGGCCAGATTTAGCAGGAAGTCTCTGAAGCGGAGGGGCACCACTAGTACTCGGTTGGCCCCCAGCTCGGCGATTCGTTGCTCGCTGTACAATAGGTCATTGTCCCAGTAGACCCAATGAGTTCCGGAGGTATCCCCTGCGCTTTGGGCGAGCGCTTGTTGTCGGAGTCCCTCAAGGGAGGGACAGGTCTTCTGCTCCTGACGAAATTGTTCTTGTGTGGGTCCCCCTTCTTGAGCCCACTGGTCAAGATTAGCAAGGTCGGAAGGTTGAGCAGGTTCGAGGGGGATGTCCTGGTCGGGGGTCTCGGCGGGGGCGACCGGAGGCGGAGGCGCCGGCCATTCTGGTTCTTCCGGGTGATGGTTGGCACGGGCGGCCATGGACCGGGTGGTGACACACGCCCAGTCTGGGACGCCCAACATCCCCAAGTGTTCTTTTCGCTCCACGGCTGCCCACGGGGAGCTTTCCAGGTCATTTCCGAGGAGGCAGTCCACGGGGGCGTCGTCTCGGACCGTTACTTTCAACATGCCGGAGACCCCTCCCCACTCAAAGGGGACGCAGGCCATCCGACACAGACTCTCCGAGTTGTCGGCTGATCGCACAGGGCAGAGAATGTTCGGTAGATATTGTTCTGGGGTCACCAGGTGGCAGCGGACGGCTGTCACACTAGCCCCGGTGTCTCGAAGGGCTTCGGCCCGCTGTCCATTGATGCTCACCCATTGGCTGTACTTCTGGGTGTTAGCGGGTAGGGGGACCCGCGGGACCATGTCTCTTCCCCCTAAGCACGCGAGAGTCATGGCGGCTGGCTCCCACTCTTGATACTCTTGCTCGCCTGTTTCTTGTTCCTCGGAGATCTGTTCTTCCCCTAGTGCCGCGGCGGCCACCTGGCGGGGTCTTGGACTCTGATACTGCGGGCAGCTTGGGTCGTTTGCATAGTGGCCGACTCGTTGGCATCGGTGACATGTAACATTGGCTCTGTATCCCGGTCGCGCCGGGGTGCTGCCCCGGTTGGCCGGGGGGGTGGTGCTGGTAGCGGGGGCGGCCGGAGTATTGTCTCTTCCTCGTCCTTGGCCCCCTCCTCCTCCTCTGGGTCGGTAGTGACCATTGTTGTTCCTGTTCTGCTCGTAGGACCCATTCCGGCCCACTCGGGTGATCTCCCACCGGTCAGCTTCAGCTGCGAGCTGCCGGGGATCGGTTAGCTTGCTGTCGAGGAGGTGTTGGCGTAGTTCAATGAAGCAATTGTTGGACAGATGCTCCCATACCATCAGATTGAACAACTGCTCGTAGGTCGTGACGTTGTTCCCTCTGATCCAGCCTTCGAAGGCTCGGCTAAAGTACGTTACATAGTCCACCCAAGTTGTACCTGGAATGCGTGTGCAGTCTCGGAACCTCTGACGGTACATCTCGGGCGTGAGGCCATAGCGAGTGAGGAGGGCCGCTTTCATATGGTCGTAGGAGGTCATCTGGTGGTCTGGGAGCTGTAACAGAGTATCGCGGCCCTCATTGAGGAATTTGCCCCATAGGCCGGCTCCCCAGTCGGCTCTATCGATCCGGTGCGCAGTCATCGCGATTTCATATGCCTTAAACCATTGCTGGATGTCGTCTTCTCGAAAATATTCTCGGACCACATCCTTGGGGATGTGCACTTTTTTGTCCGTGGTCCCTGGGGTGGACGGTCTGTCGGGCACCCCTAATTCTTTATTCTGTTTGCGCAGGTTGATCTCGGCTAGGTTCCGCTCGTGCTCGTACGTTAGTCTTTTTTCCTCGAGCTCCCTTTGCCTCTGTTTCTCCTCTCTTTCTTCTCGGAGGCGAAGGTGCTCTAAGTTTATTTTTTGCTCGGCCAATTTGAGTTCTACGTCCATCTTGAGTCGGGCCATTTCGAGTTCGTGTAGTCGGGCTTTTTCTCTTTCTTGGATCTCGTCTTGCGAGAGACCCGTTCTTTGCTCTTCAGGGGCCGTGTTGGTCTTTTTCGCGGTGCTTTGCTCAGGGGTTTCGACATCCCCGGTTTCTGCCCAAGATTCTAGGGCATGCTTAAAATCGTCCTTGGTGCTTAGTCCGGTGGTAGCGATACCTAGTTCGATGCAGAACTGCTTTAGTTCACGATGGCTGTATTCCTCTAGTTTTTCCATTTGGAACTTCTCAGTTGCTCCGCTCTCTTTAGTCGACATTGTTGTTCGTTGTGGGGTGAGCTACTCTCTGTACGTTATGCGGTGATTCGGATCGCGCCGCTGGCCACCAATGTTAGACGGACCGGGAGGGTCGGCCGAGGTTACGGGGAGAGGTCTCCAGGGAGAGCCGTCTCCAACGACTGTACAGATAAGTAACTTCCCCCCCACAGACGGACACCACACAAGATTGAAGGTTAACGAGACTTTATATGCAATTCTTAGGTTACGTCAATATGATACAAGGAGGTCTGGACTCAGGGGTCCCCTCGGTTCTGATCTCTGGCTGAGGAAAAGGGTAGCGGGACAGTCTTAGTTACCAATGAGTTCAATAGCTCTCAATCCTCGAGCTCGGCGGGTTTGCTGATCGGGCCGTGGAGGAGCCAAGCAGGTCCCGAGATGGATGAAGGATGGTCGACGGGCCGTGGAGAAGCCAAGCAGGTCCCGATGCAGATGACGGTTACAACGGTCCGCGGCCTCGCCAGCAGATCCGGACGACGATGAAGGATGAAGGTTACGACGGCTGTGGCAGCGCCAACAGGCAGGATGATGGTGCACAGGACAGAGCTACGGCAGCGCCAGTAGTCCGTCCAGGATGAGTTCTTCTTTCGTCTCTCGACTCCAAGATACAACTGCCTTCCTGCTCTGGAGCTGCCCCAGTTATAGGGCTGGCGTGCTTTGATGTCCGGACCCTCGCACTTGGAGGTCGGGAGGTCCGGGATGAGGGAGTCCAGACACCCAGCAGGGGGGTGGAGCCAGCGCCCGGGGAGGCGATGGGCGAGCGGCACTGGCCGGGGGAGAACCATCGACACCTCTTCCTCCCATTGACTGGCCAAGTAGCTCGCTCACCTCCTGGGTGGAGGGTGGTGCCGGAATGTCTGAGGCCGGGCTAGGCCCAGGGTTGAGGTCGATCGGGGGCCAGGCTGCCTCGTGGCGAAGTGTCCAAGATGGCGGCCCCGGCTGGGCGCATGGGTCGGCAGTGGATCGGACCCACGAGGTTATCATGCTCGAGGGCAGGTGTCCCTGAGGGGACGTAGGACGTGCAATGGTGGTGTGTGGTGCTTGCGTGACTGGCTCGGGCCTGGTCGAGCCGGGGGAGAGCGGCCCGTCATGTGGCCTGTCCAACATCAGTGCACATATTCGATTTGACCAGCCGTCTCAGGCCGGCCAAATCGACATGCGCACTGAGCTGTCTCCAACTCCGCTGCGTTGGAGACTGCAAATCACAGGCTCCCAGTCTCTGCGAGTACAGATTCCCAGCGCTCAGGCCAATCCTGACGCTTTCAAACATGAGAGCTGCAGCAGGATTGGTGGCAGGGGGTGGCTGGGAAGCTGTATTTCAGTGAGGTCACGGAAAAGAGCGTTGGGCGGCAGGCCGAAAGTAACTTTTTTTTTTCTTTTCATGTTTGTTATCCATTTCCCATCCCTCCCTTCACCCGCACATCAGCCGCTACTGCAGGCTGTATGAGACATTCTAGCCTAAACTGCACATATGTTTGTATGTCTATGATGGTATTTCTGTAGCGCAAACCTAGCCGGGGCAATGGAATGGAGCGTTGTGCTATATGCCCTCTGTCAAAGCAAGATGCACCGGGCTAGATTTGGTCCTCGTCAATGAGGCACAGCTCGAGTCCCCAATTCAGACATCACCATCTGTCATATCTTGCTTTCCTTGGTTGTTGATGGTCACAGCTGAAATATGGTCAGCTAGTCTAGAATTTGAAGATGGGCACAAATTATGAACCATAGCGAAATTGCAAATGGAACCACTGTGTTTCAGTGACTAGCCACATCCACAACATTGTGAACTGGTAAGAAAGCCCCTTAGCGGTAATTCTGATCACAGATAAACTTCATTACAGATGGCCCCGTTTAACACCCTTCTTTTTAACAGCCTCTGGATAGATTGCTTGCTAGACACTTGTATCTACGACCGTGCTTGTTTTGTATTTACGAATTAGGTTTATTCTTGCAGTTTGGTCAGTTGAAGCAAACAAAAGCAACACTCCCAGAATGCCCTTATTTGATAAAAGGATTGGAATCTCTAAGCCACTCCACAAGGCCATGCAGAGGCCAAGAAATGAATGGACATGAAGTGTGAACTTCTTTTCCGCTGCCTGAGCAGAAACTTCATTGTGAAATTCTGACAGATTATCAACAAACTCATGTGTTGACTGAGTGGGTTGATTTCCTGCAGTTGGTTTTGAAAAGGGGTTTGTCATTTTTAAAATTGTTCTAGGAGCACTTTCTACATCATCGATTTGTTTAGCGAATAGACAGGGCGACTTTATAGGTAACCATGTCTTCCTCCGCGAAATCACGTTTCCTCTTCCTCTAGCTTTTTACTTTTCAATTTTTCAGTGCGACACAGAACCACATAGCTGAGGTAGAGGTCATTCTACTAGTGTTCTTTTTTTGATGGTGCTATTTTGTCAAAATTCGCCTTGAGGGCAGAGTCGAATGAAGTGACGGCCGTATCTAGGTCTACTGATTGTTTCGACCATAGCTTGTGAGCAGGCCACACTTAGTTATGCCAGAAATAGAGTGCCATGGGTGGTATAGAAATACCTTTTTCTTTTTGAGGGACTGCCGGAGAAACTGCTGTAAAGAGAAAGAATCCAGCGGGTGGTCGGACCAGGCTAAAAGAACCGAGGGCCCAACTTCTAGAGAAGGGATGTTAGGGAAGATGGCAACTAATGTGTGGCCGTCATTGTGTGGGGCCTTCTACCCTTTGAACTAAGTTGAGATCAGACAAAGCTTTGTTACCTGTTCACCAGCTTTGCAGCAAGTCATCGACGTGTATGGTAGGTTACAGTCGCCTAACTCCAAAAAGGTTTACATGTTGTAAATAAGAGAACATGATAGCAGATGATAGGACCTCTCTAAAGTTAGCGTCCGGTTTGGGAGGGCGGTAGATGAGCACTCCAGAGGTAGAAAAATTATCAGCAATGTTAAGGGAAAAAGTGAGAGCATCCGTGTTGTTTAATAGGGCTAGATACTGACTAAGAAGGAACTTGGAGTGATATATGATGCCCCCCCCCCGGCAGTGCCTACTCTGTCTAGATGGGAAATTAAATAGCCATAAGCTATGGCGAGTTTGAGGGCGGGCTCGAGCTGTTCCTGAGCCAAGTTCCTTCTTCATTGATGCTACAGGGATATTAAATGTCCATCATTTCTCCGCTGTGGCTTCCCCTGTATATAATATAAATGGCTGTCATCGCCCCCTCTACCCCCCTCTTCCAAACCATGTCCTGTGACATTAGTCTCTGTTGGCATCTCAGAATGGTTCACGTTGCTTCAGTTCCTGCCTTTCCATGTTATGCGGGCGCATTTGCTATTTGCATCAAACCTATGATCAGTACTTTTCTTTCAGAATTGTAAGACTGGCGTTGGAATATTTATCCGCCAAGTCCCGGAATGCAATGAGAATACTTTAGTAAATCAAGAAGGCTTGCCATTTAGTTCGCTTCCGAGATAGTACACCTTGTGACACCAGTGGCGCATACCGTGTGATTTCCTTCTTGCGTGCACCCCTTCGACCGTTAAGAAACCCAGAACGTAATTAATATTGTATTATTTAGCACTACTATAGGGTCTAGCATGGCACGCTCCGCCTCGGGGGTCGGTGGTCGTCCACGAGGCCCCTGTATTGCTGAGACCCATGTGATTCCAGAGAGCGCTCAGCCTTTACTGTGTTGATTTTTATTTGTCAGTGATTTGTGACGCACCTCGCAGTGCTTCTGCGAAGCCGCCTCGTATTATTTATAAAGTTTTTATATTGGTGGTTTCATTTATTGGGAAGCGGTTTAATATAGGGTTGTTTCCTACGTGGTATGTTTAATGTCCTACAAAAGCAAATATACAACACACAGAACAAACTTTAGGAGTTGAAAGGCAGCAATATAAGAGTCTGAGGTTGTGATGGGGTTCGTACAGCTCTCGCTTATCCACTACAATGGGTATGCCAGAAATTGCTAAAGTGAAGGATTGTCTAAACAGCAAAATGAAAATTTGCCCGGGGTTATGTAATGACTTTCACCAGAACAGTTCCATTGAGTCTTTTTCCCCCCTCACCGTGACATTAAAGATGGGAACCAGCCATCTGCAGATCAGTCTTTGCCCCCCTCCCCCCCCCTTCCACCGACAGCTTAAAAACTTGAAAAATAAAACTATAATGAAACCGGTTCATTATCGTTTTATTTTCGAGGTTCTAAGGGTTGGGTGAGTTTTGGGGGCGGGGCAGAGGGCGTCGTTGCACTGTGATCAGTGCACATATTCGATTTGACCAGCCGTCTCAGGCCGGCCAAATCGACATGCGCACTGAGCTGTCTCCAACTCCGCTGCGTTGGAGACTGCAAATCACAGGCTCCCAGTCTCTGCGAGTACAGATTCCCAGCGCTCAGGCCAATCCTGACGCTTTCAAACATGAGAGCTGCAGCAGGATTGGTGGCAGGGGGTGGCTGGGAAGCTGTATTTCAGTGAGGTCACGGAAAAGAGCGTTGGGCGGCAGGCCGAAAGTAACTTTTTTTTTTCTTTTCATGTTTGTTATCCATTTCCCATCCCTCCCTTCACCCGCACATCAGCCGCTACTGCAGGCTGTATGAGACATTCTAGCCTAAACTGCACATATGTTTGTATGTCTATGATGGTATTTCTGTAGCGCAAACCTAGCCGGGGCAATGGAATGGAGCGTTGTGCTATATGCCCTCTGTCAAAGCAAGATGCACCGGGCTAGATTTGGTCCTCGTCAATGAGGCACAGCTCGAGTCCCCAATTCAGACATCACCATCTGTCATATCTTGCTTTCCTTGGTTGTTGATGGTCACAGCTGAAATATGGTCAGCTAGTCTAGAATTTGAAGATGGGCACAAATTATGAACCATAGCGAAATTGCAAATGAAACCACTGTGTTTCAGTGACTAGCCACATCCACAACATTGTGAACTGGTAAGAAAGCCCCTTAGCGGTAATTCTGATCACAGATAAACTTCATTACAGATGGCCCCGTTTAACACCCTTCTTTTTAACAGCCTCTGGATAGATTGCTTGCTAGACACTTGTATCTACGACCGTGCTTGTTTTGTATTTACGAATTAGGTTTATTCTTGCAGTTTGGTCAGTTGAAGCAAACAAAAGCAACACTCCCAGAATGCCCTTATTTGATAAAAGGATTGGAATCTCTAAGCCACTCCACAAGGCCATGCAGAGGCCAAGAAATGAATGGACATGAAGTGTGAACTTCTTTTCCGCTGCCTGAGCAGATTAGCGTCAGTGCGCGGGTCTGTCCACCCTGGGCCCTGCAATAAGCTTATACTGGTGACCTGTGTTTATAGGCGGATACGGGCAAGTCTAGACCCCCAACGCACACTTCTCTCCTGAAAAGGCACAGAACCATTTTTTTATATCTTTGAAAAGTCTGGATTATATTTATTTATGAAGGAAAAAAAACCTTTCATGTCTTACATAACTAGTAATTATTGGGGAATGTTATTTTCTCACAAAAATGCGGACTTCTTGAACGATCTAAGAACATTCAAACTTAAAAATCTATGTAAATAAATGTTATCTGTATGTAGCAGCAACATTTTGAATTTAGAGGAGGCCATGGGTGTTCTAGCCCAGAAGCCACTTAGTTTGCTAACAGAAGTAGACCCTTGTGGCCAGTGTAAGATGCCGGTATGAGTTACCAGCGAGAGATGCTCACACTGCCCAGTAGTGGAACTGCGTTATTACGATAAAGGTGGCAGTGATGGTGCACACTGTATGGCACCCCCTGGTGGTGAGCAGTGTGAAGAGGACGCCAGTGGGTTGGCACACAGACTCAGAATGGCGCAGTGAGGAGCCTCGTTACTGGTCAGTGCCAGGTGACCACATTGGTGGGCAGTGGAAGAAGCTGGTCCTGGTGGGCAGGGTTTGAATCTGGCACCCATCGCTGTAGGGCATTACATCAATAGTACTTTTTTTTTTATCCCTGATTTAGTGGTACTCTTTTTATCCTCCTTGCAATCATGAAAGGTGGAGGCAGCCGTGCCGTGCCTTCACTCAGCAGCACCTGGTGAACCCACAAAGTCTTACCAGCCTCCAGGGCCGGCTTTAGGCATGTGCAAGCTGTGCACCTGCACAGGGCCACCAAACCCCAGGGGCCACCACGCCAATATATATCCTTAATATAATAATCCTCTGAGGATGGATACACATTTGCGTGGCGGCCCCTGGTAGGGATTTGGGAGCCTCCAGCTCTGTTCCACTTCTAAACACCCTGACCCCCCCCCCCCCCCCCCCTTCTCTGGCCTCCGCGCTCCATCCCGCCCGGACCCCCTCTTCCGGGGCCCCCTACCTACGCTCCCTGCCCAGGCCCACCATGAGCCTAGAGCCGCCCCTGCAGCCTCGGTGTTCTGGGCAGTGCCCTGTACGTTACTGCAGGCTCACTGGTTTACTCTATCTCACTTCAAAATGAATGAAGCTGCTCCGCCCCCTCGTCCCACCAGCGCCATAAATATTATATAAGGTGGAGCCTTGTTTTGACGGGTCCCCGTGGGCGCTGCGTGCGCAAGGACGCGATCGATAAGCCATACATTCTAATGTGGCACGGTCGGCCCCGGCGCATCAATGTTTTACAGTGCACTGTCGTGGGAGGCAGGGGCAGCTGTCTGGCATATCTTGTTCGCTTCCTTCAGTCTCTTTCAGGCCACAGGATGTCAGGCCATCGGACTCGTGTTTCATTAGTCGAATCTGCTGCTGCCTCCTCACACCCACCGCTGGCACCAGCCCCCTCCAGCCGCTGTCATTACGTCTGGCGTTAGACCAGACCTTTTGATTTTGCCAGGCACATTACACACTTAGAAGGGCTTCTCCTAATCCATATTTTTCCTCCTAATCCATATTTTTCCTCTTCCCACTACAGAAATGGCTAACATCATTGTGAGTTACAGCATTGTCCCCTTTCACAAGGAACACATCTGCACACAAAGACGTTTCCTTTTGTGCCAGGGACTAATGTTTAAGTGTGTGCTTTCTGCAACCAAGAAAATGTATCTTTTTTTAGGCAGTACTTTATCTTGTATATTGTCGAGTGCCTACCAAATCCCCAATCATACATTTTTACAAAATCCAGGATAAAACCAGCAGTGACAAAGCCAAAAGGCTGGCAGTCAATTCCAGCCCTATTTGCTTTGCCACCTCTCAATTTTGGGGACTAATCTGTTAGTTCTGTTTGGCTCACGCCACACACATTGTTCACATTTTGATCCTGGTTGCTTTAAATAGCCCCACCTCTCAGACTTTACATATTGCCATTGTCAGTAGCTCCCGCAGGCGGTCGGACATAGTTGATTCCAGACTTCTTAGGTTTTTTTGCGTAGGGGATGTCAATTCTTACAATTCTTCCTAGATTTTGTACACTGCTGTTGGTTCCAGTAGCTCTACACCACTCTGGTTCTGGCCTTCATATGTCCCAGTGGGCCCGTGCTCAGATTTTGGGCCTGGTATGTTTCGATAGGCTACGCTCCATTTTTGAGCCTAGCCGGGTCCAGTATTCTCTATCTGGCGTTTCAGCCCAGTGGCTACAATCTCCTCTTCAGGATTAATGTTCTGTGTCTAATAGGTTTCCTTTTGCTCGTTTGTTCATATTTTGTTTTCCTTCGAACCCAATAGCACCCAATCCATTTCTGGGCCTAGTCTCTTTGAAAAGGGATTTTTACAAGTAAACCTGGAGGTTGATTCCACCAGCACCCAAGCCAGATATTGTCTATTAAAATGCCATTTTTGTTAATTTTTTAAAGACTCGTCATCTGCACCTCTTCACCTACATTAATGTGCCACTTTTCAATGTGTCTTTATTCTGTTAATGCCCTTTTAAAAGGATGCATGGCACTCCTCCAGTCTGTACCCTACTGGGGTAGCTGACCAGGAAGGCATATACTTGTCCTACCTAGAAATGATTTAATCTGTTGGGGAATAAATGCCCTTCTTTAATAAAGTAAGGATTCATCCTACGAGGGTAGAGATGAATAGGGTCAGGGTAGGCGAGCAGCTGCTGTTGATCCGTGTTATTAGACTGCCTCTGCCGAAAAGGCTGACTCGACCAGTAGTCTCAACGTACAACAGCACTGCGGCCTCCTCGGGGAGGATTAGAGTGCCAGAGACCTGTACGTCGGGGCGCATCCAGGATATCCAGTAACTCAGTAGGGTGCCCCGACCTTGAGAACCAAAAACCGGGACATTTTTGCAAAAATAGAAGAACTACAATTTTACATCAACGGAGAAGTGCAGAATGACCACTCTTATCAACGTAGGAGCACAGAAGTCACCAAGAAAATAAATAAAATGAAATTTCTAAAACCAGTATCATACCTGCTTATTAAATTGCTTACTTCTAAGCTGTGCTAGTTTACAGCTATTCTAACACCCAAAAAGTGCCTCTCTGGTTTCAGTCGACCACTTTTAAAAACCGGGACATGCGCCAAATTTGCCGAAATCGGCCGTGGGAGGTGGTGGGAAAACCGGGACCGTCCCGGCAAATCCGTGACGCATGGTCACTCTACGTAACTGGCCTGCACATCCGTGCCATGGGGCTGAGCACGGTGTCTTCTCGACCCCAAAGGGGAGAAGAGACAATGGCGCGCCATCTTGGAATGCAGGCCGCCCTCTAGACACTGGCAGAGGTTATGGCGCCCCGCACTGAGGGGGAAGCACATTCACACGAGTTGACAGTTCACGGGCTCCAGGAGACAGTTTGGCGCCAAAGACTGGTTAAGATCAGACCTCTGCCCTCCCCTTTCAAATCCTTCTTAACTCTTAGTTGAAGCTAAGAGGTGCAGTGGCAGGACTGTTACCTCATAAAGTGTGTTTAATGTGCTGTTATAACTGAAGTCTCTCGTGCTGATGATAAGTTAATATCATCCAGTCTTTAGCGGAGGTGGACGAGACAGGAAATTATTAGGAGCCAGAGTCGAGCCGACTCTGACTCCCTAAGAGCCCGAGCAAGTTCCTGGCCAGCGAAATATTTGGTATGTAAATAGTACAACAACGACATGTATACTGAGAATAATAAATGCGTTTTACACATTTTTAAAAAGTTTATTTGTAATGTGGGAGCGTTTCATTTGGCCCCCATCGTTTGCAACACTGCACTCAGTGTCATTTGTTAGAAAGGATGGTATAACAATGAACTTAAAAACATTCGTGGTACCCCTTTCTCACCTTCGCCCCTTTGCTATGCCATTTGTGAAGTAAGAGGCAAGTCAGTTGTAATCTGCCTCCTTTATGCACCAGGGAGTTTTAATAAACATCATTATGACCTAAAGAACGTACAAGAGAGGATTTTGTGCAGTGTATATCCTGAAGTGATGGATTTTTTAAAGTAGCTGTCAAGGCGATGATGAAGGAAAGGGGGATACAGTAAAAAAGAAACCATTGCCTAGGATCACACAAGTTGATCAAGTAGGTAGGAAATTCTGGATTGATAACAGGTTTCCTAGTTTCACACTGTGCAATTCGGCCACTAGACTAATGTTGTCTTCTGAGTCCTTTATTGTGCACCTCACTGTGATTAGAAAATGATTCTAACATCCTAATACATCATTCAATCTCCTGACAGCCGAGCCTTCATCCATGTGGCTTCAATCAGACATGGAAAACTGTAACTGATGTTGGACATGGAAATACGCATGGGTTTTTTATATTGGCGAACTTTACTGTACTTATAGCAACCACTTAATCCCCTTGTCTCATGTGGATCTGACTTTGGCCACGGCTGAAATGGATGCCTTACTGGAGGGCGGTCCAAGGTGGAACTTCATTTTCCTGTGCCGACATATGTAAACTAATGTGCACTCTTTAGTGTCCAAAGCAAACATGGCCAGACCATCTAAACTATGCGGTGTCCAAGACTGACACAGGTTGGCTTAAGTGGCCTTTAATGCACGGGGCTCATGTTGACATGCACGGGCTTGTAGGCCTGTTTGATGTCCATGAAACAAGTGGAATGGGTTGTGAGGTCTTTGTAAGAGCCCCCTCAAGCCTGTTCACATCAGCCTGAAGTAACTAATATCCCCATGCCCCTTTCCACGCCAGCATGTGCTTCGGAAGTTCCAGCCAGTGTGTATGGACTGGTGAAGACTTGGGTGTCTGAAAATGGGGTAGAGTAGGTCATGGTGTCTCGTTTGTGTGCAAGGCTGGTGTGGATTATCTCACGGGCTGGAGGATATACTGTATCAATGTGGATCAGCCTGAGGGACCACTTAGATCTTCATGGTGGGTATAATATAATATCCAAGTGCCCGAAGCATTGAGGGTGCACTCTCAGGTAGATTAAGCCTTTCGGTTTATTAAAAGGACACCAACAGAGCCAGTTATACAATGCCTTTCCCACTCATTCCTATCACATCTTTTCTTGACAAGAAGGGCATCCTATGGGAAAACAATACAGCAGTTACTTCCGCCACTAACCCACCTTGTGACCTTAGGACACACCATCCGTCTCTCCCCTCACACGTGTCATCTGGTTAGTGGAGGGGCAGCTTTTAGCGCTAGTGGCACCTTCTGCAACAATCTTTTTGGGCGTACCCCCAACGTCACATGTCCTCCTCCTCAGATTCTCTTACTAGCACCTGGAAAAAGTGCCCCTCATCTCTCCAAAGCCCTTCTCTCACATACATTAAATTTGTTTTAATGCGCTGGTAAAGGCTGGCTTTACTAACCAACTCGGCATCCACATAAAAGACAGATCTATTTGCAGCATTTTATGGCCTGTCAAAACTGCCACTAGACAAAAATAATCTTTCTCTAGCAGGAATAATAATCACAAGAGTTATCTTGCCATTTTTATTGCTGCACAAGGAACTCTGCAGCAGGTGCTTTTAAATCTGAAGCTATTGCTGAACACAGGGTGTCACGACTGTCATGTAGTGGCCTATGGGTATCTTTTGCTGTCTGGGGGTGGGATGGATGGATGGATAGATGGATGGATGGACTTGTGGGGCCTGTCTGGTGGTCCGAATATGTGGCTGAGACTTGGTAGCCCCCTTTTGTTTGCATGAGACGTGCTTTATAGCCTCGGGGCTTTGTGGTGATCTGCACTGGTTTTTGCTGGCAATTTGAAGCCGGACAGCTCACAAATGCAGCCTCCTGGGGCTATCGGTTTCTGGAGCTTCCAAGGGCAGTTGCGTCATGTTTGTATATGAGGCTGACATCGAGGGGTGCGTGGGTACTTGATGTCCGAGGCTATTGCCATTGACCGGCCTTTCTGAGCTTCTTTTTATATTTGTACCGCCTTCATCCTACTGCCATTTTCATACGTCTTACACTCTAACTTCTCTTACACTGCCACTCCTGCTTTCCCTGGCCTCTTTGTAGGTCTCTTTTCGACTTGTCGTTGCCCCGCCCCCTCCTTCCTCCGTTCATCCTCTCGTTTTCCCTTTTATGTTATCGTTGGTTCCAGAGCTAACTCTTTCGAAGTCTTCCTCTTTCTTAACCCGCTACGTTTCACGATCGTCCTTGTTCACTTCAGTGAGAAGAGGTGTTTCACCTCCACAGCTGTTGTGCGTAAAGCACGCCAGACACCTGTTTTCATAGAACTGCATTCCACGAAAAATACCAGGTAATTCCATGGGAGCCGTGGCTGCGTTGTTGCCCGCTGGCATCAGCCCTCCTCCTCCGGTCAGCTCTGGGCCGGGCATGGACGGTGCAGGCGGCGCTAGGACCTTGGTGCCCACGGGGAGAGGGGCGGGACAGAGGGCTTGTGCGTGGTGACTAGGGCGCGTGACAGGTGGCACTTGCTTGCCCAGGAGGGCCCGTGTGACGCTCAGCAGTGATTGATATGAAACACGCGGCCCAGGGAGATATTAAAAGGTGATCTGTACTGGACGCGTCACTCTCTCCCCCATTCTTTTTATCATGATCACTTACAGCAAGAAGGGATAACGGAAAGGGGAAACTGATTGCTGACATAGGCGGCCTCGTGTGAGCATAAGGCCTGTCATCCCCAACTGCTAGCCCCAAAATGGATGATAAATGGGTGTGATGTCGGCCATCTGCTCCTCCCTACCACCCCAGCACGCCCTTACTGCTGCGCGCCAAAGGCTCAATTACTCGCATTGGCTGGTCAGCCCCACGGCCTCGTGGCCGCTTTGACTGCACAAACCTGTGTGAGGATGACTCTGCTATGGTTTGGTTTGCACGCGTGTATTTTGCGTTCTTAACTTTAGTTTTTCTTATTATGTTAATTGTTAATGCAGCTGGTTTAAATGGAACTAAAGGTACACGCCTTGCATTTTATTCACAAACCTTATAGTAACCGACGCCCTCGTCCTCCTGTCCTATCTCTTTATGATCAGCTCGTTGTTTTACATTTTAGGGCAGGGCGGCGGAAGTACACAAGAAGGCAACGCCGCTCGTGTCATTCTGTGTTGCAGACTTCACCCCCTTGCTTTCTTTCTCTTCAGACACTTAATGTGATTTCCTCTTGCTTTGTTTCGCCAACAAGTCTCTTTCCCTAAAGCTATGTCCAAGATTTCGAAGACCCAGGTGTGCGCTCTGAAGTGGCCTCAGTCATCACATCACGTCAGTCATCACATCACGTCAGTCAATCAATAACAAACGAGTACGTCAGGGTGAGATCTGTCTCCTGCCTGGCGCAAGCCTGTTCTTTTTTCATTCTCGTGAAAAATACAGATCCTGCAGGGCAAATGGCTCCATCTGGCCTTATCCAGTGGCACATGGTCGTGCCCCCAACTTGGCCTACCCAGACTCTCCTGTGATCCTGGAGTGCCCTTAACTCCTAACCACTAACCCTCCCCTTGAAGACAGCCCTACCCTTCTATTGCCTTTGTCCTTTAATGCCCCTCTATCCCTTAATGTCATTTTTTTGTGCGAAACTTAACTCCTGTCACTCAACATGGCGCCATGCCTAGCCCTCTCTGTTCCTCTTTTTGTTGGCTTGATAGATGCATTGCCCGCGTATCAATTCCCAATGACCCATCCTTTTTTGCCCGTCCTCTGGCTGATATGTTGCCTGCAGATTGCCCCTCCCTGGCATAAATTTTCAGCCCTTCTTGTCCCTCCTCTGACTGGTCATGTTACATGATTAACCCCTAGCTTGCTGCCTACGCCCTACCCCTTCTTTAAAGTATACAAAAAGTGGATGAAATGCTTCAATTAATCTCCGCCACTTGTAAATACTCAGGCCGCATCCCGTGTATCGTTGTTTTTCACACCATGTCACCTCTGGTTAACCCAGCTACATGCGTATCCGTGTTAACCCGGCTCTAGTGGAAACTGTATTGACCGAACTGCAAATTGAGGTCCGCCTAAAATGGAACGGAAGCAACCCAGGGCCGGTTTCTCCTTAGGGCTCGTCAGCCATGTATAGCTTAGCTCCAGTGACAGTGTGCTTGTGACCCTAGTCCAGACATGCCCATCCCACTTAGGCAGCACACTAAAGTATACAAAACGTGATGAAGGGAATGCTTGAATAAATCTAAACCACTTGGCTGAATCCCATTCTGTTAGTTTGCACACCATCTCACCTAGGTTTGAACCGAGCTGTATGACAATCAATCGTGACCTTGCTTCAGTGGGAACAGTCCTGCCTGAACTACCAGTCCATTTCCTCCCTAAACCTGAACACAAGCAACCCATGACTGGTTTTGCCCTAGTTAGGACTCATCAGCCAGGTATAGTCTGGTTCCAGTGACTACGTGACCTACATCAGGCCAAACCTGTCCCACCTAGGGTAGCACACTAAAGTATACGAGAAAATCATGGATGGAATGCTTGGCTCTGTTTAGGAGTGCTAAAGAGGATGAGATGTTGTTTAGTGCAAGGGGGAGCTGTATCCTTGACATGAAGGGATAAAGCAAATAAATGTTTTCTTCGGAAAGAGTTTAGTGAGAGAGGGAAATGAATGTAGTCTCGAAGAAACTATTGCAATGACTCATGATCATCTTGAGTACCTATGATTTAAGTTTGCGATCTGTTTTTTATTTAGGGCATCAAGCGTGTCCTTTTTGGATCCGTTTTTGGATTTTCTCATGAACTCAAAACAGATTAAGATAGTCTGGAATTGCTGAAGGTGTATATTATCTAGAGCAAGATATTGATGCATCGCCGTAGTGGATTTGACCACTAGCTCCTGCACGCTTTGCACACCATGGTAGGCTACCTTGCAACCTTTTTAAGATACTGTCAGCTTTTCATAGTGATTAGGCTTTAGTGCTGGTCTTTTTAGTAGCATTTTCAGAAATGTATTTTTCTGTCCTCTAAACAGTTCCCAATCTATCAGATATGGTCTCTTCTGTAGAAATGTAAAACAAATCAGCGTACTAAAGGCCTTGGATACATCCCAACCTGCTTGAGTCTTCTGCTTCCACCTTGCACATGGTTGATCAAAGGTTGAGGACCTTAGAAGTTGAGGGTACAGTTATCAGATCATGCACTAAAGGAGGCACCGTAGGGTTGTTCCGGAGTGCAGCGTATGTAAATATAAGTCGGACGCACATGGCTTTGCAAGAATTATACCTTGTTTTAACATTTGAGCATAACGTTTTATGCTTGATTTGCTTGAAGTGAGAAATGTTATAATACCTGAGAAAAACGCTAGGTTGTTCCACTTTTGCAATGCAGGATTGCAGACACACAATTCACTCCACTTTACTAGATATCATATCAATAGTTGGGTTTCTTAAAGCAGAGCTATATAAATATTGAAAATCGTAGAAGGCTGTTCCTCCATTGGTTACCCTGCATGGACTTCAATTCACCAAAATGCCTGGGTTAGTGGAAGTGACATTGCACGCCTTTTGACATTTACTTTGACTCACACACAGATGCTTACACATACTAACATGTTCACACTCTCTCGTGCACATACCTTAGCTTCCACATAGGGTCATATTTCAAATAATGTACTCCATTTTTTAGTACACTATGAATAATCTCTATTTGCATAATAAAAATGGACAGAAATCAGGCCGCTGGAGCTCCAGTCAGCCAGTGTCCATATAAAGATCTGCCCCTGTGTTCCAGGCACTGAGTTTGCCACCTCTGAAGCCACGGGTCGCAGCAGCAACCCCTGGCAACCCTTAAATGACGTCCATGCTACCCTGTGGCACCTTAGCTATTCGTCTTATTTTACCAACTCTGGCAATGCTGCCTTGAAGTCTGTGAAGAATCCAGTCTGCATACCTTGCAGAAAGAGATACAAGACCTTGCTTGGTGGAATCTCGTCCTTACCAGGTTATTGCACTCGGATAGGTATTGGTAGGTTTTAACACTACATTATTTAATTTTACATTGGAAGCTGTGATGGACTGCTTTGAGATACCATTTGTCAGTTGGGGCCACCAGGCATAGCTCTGTGTTGTAAATGTGAGCCTTTCCCTCATTGGGTGATCTCCGCACTCCCTTTATATCTCTTCCCTCTATTCTCCTTTAGCGTCGGCCTCCTCTCGCCCTCCCCACCCTCTCCCAGAGGAACCCCTCGGTGCCCATTAATGGAGCACGCACTGCTGTAAAATGGCCGACTGGAGATCGTGTCCCAACAGCGGCCACCGTATCAAAAGGAGAAGACAGTTCTTTGAAGCGGGAGCCGCTCATTTCTCTTTTAATATCACTGGATAATTCGTCCATAATCTCCCTTTGGAGACCCCCAGTGGGGCCTTGGCCCCCATTGTGTACCCGTCTTCACAGGATGCTGAAAGCCGCACCGCGCCTTCCTTCGGCCGCCTGCTGTCGGGACAGGTGGGGCGCCAGGAGGCTGTAATCCGCCCGCCGTTTCTTCCTTTCAGGTTTTTCCCCACTCCATTGTGATAGAAATGCGCATCAAAGTGAAACCGCAGGGCGAGTTGTCTGTTAAAAGAGGGGTTATTTTAATGTTATGCGGATTGTAAATGTGGAAAGGAGCTGCTTGGGAAAGGAAGCCCAAATAAAGATGCATATATGACCTAAAACTGCTATATTAATTACCACTCACATCACATACACAACAAGCTGATTGTGTAATTTTGCTTTTATAGTAAGTAGGTGTTTCTGTGTCGATCCTTTTTGGACGTTAACCAATAGAAAACGCTAGTAAGAAAATGCTGGTAAACGGATCTTACTAACCAAACCCAATCGACCTGACTCCGGTCAGCGACCTTCTCATTTCTGTCTGGACTGGGCCTCAGACTTGCAGTGTGTAGCAGTCTCATAAGCCAGCATTATTACCCATTTAATGTGTCGGCCTCGGAAAGATGAAAGGCTAAATCGGAGTCTCCAGTCCAGCCGCAACCCATGGACGGAATGTTATTAGAAGATGTTGTTTCTCTCCTTGGCTTTTGTCAACCTATATATAATCCTTTCTGTAAGCCTGTGCTCATTTCTTAGCGGAATTTACTTGGTTTTTGCCTGATAGTTAGCGGTGTAATAAAATACAGGGAGTTGCCTGGTTTGTAGCAGGGCACACAAGAGGTGAGAGGACACGTTAGTGTGGAGAGTTGCTTGACAGCTGTACACATTTTGCTCTCTGTGCTTTACAAATTATTATGCAGTTTTGCCCCGCCATTGCTTTGGTTACTTGTTTATGTCACACGGGGTCAGTTGCTAGTGCCAAGACTGGGTTATTGCTTTCCCTTCAGAGTAGCAGGGCAGTGACACTGTATGTCACTTGATGATACCGCCTTCCATTACTATAGATTAGGAACCTCAAACTGGTTTACATTTTTTGAATATAGTGCTATTTTGAGTCCAGTTAGGTATATGTGGGCGCTTTGTTGCTATATTTTATTCCTTGCTTTGATTTGTTTGTTTTCCTTCTTTTACATGAGTTAGTTCTTCTTTTAGTTGATCTTTATACTACGTTTAAGCGCTTAGTTTTAGTTGTATATTGCGGACAACATCCCAATGGTAAAGTGCTTTATGTAGAAAAAAAATTGTACATCACATCTGTTAAGGGAGTGGTATAATATTTACTTTTAAAAAAATGATACCATTCAATAATAGAAGTACTTCAATTTGTATGTGCATTTACTTGCGTAGTATCTAGACTCACTGGCCATGTGAGTCAAAGAGGATAGACTTGGCAGGTTGCCAGTCTAGGTGTGGGTCCTGTGTGTAGTAATCCGAAGACTCCGGGAGAGAGTTCAGTAGTTAGCAGGCCATGATAGTGAGGTAGACTTTTAGGGTGTGTAGAGCTGGGATTTGAAAGTTGTGACGACTAGGCTTGGTTCTTGCTTTCAAATGTTTTAGTCCTTTCATTCGTATCTTTCTGCCGTTGTTGAGGATTTTTTTTTTTTTAGGGTTTTAATTTGGATTCTTGCTTCGTTCAATCTCAGTCCTCACTTGATCAGCAGCATACGCCATATTGCAGATGTACTCAAGTCACCCAAGCAGCAGGGACATGTACATATGAATGAAAAACCTCAGAGGTAGCTGTGAGTCTCTTGTTCTCTTGACATTTGACACCAGCGGCGGCCAGCACGGACCAGAGGTAGGGGGAAGAGGCGGGAGGGGGGGGAGCGTGTATAATAAAATAATAAAATAAAAATTGATCTTCTCGCCACTTCCTCGACGTTTCTCCTCCGTAGTCCTCCCTCGCTCAGCCACAGGAAGCACCCCCAACATCCCAGTCAGCCAATCACAACGCTCCTTTAGCAGCGTTGTGATTGGTCTGAACACCGCATTTCGGCGCTCAGATGCTGACAGGAGGCCTGGGCATGTTCTCAACGTAGGCTGCGATGCAGCCTGCATGGAGAACATGCGAAGTGCGCAAGACAGTTTTGGGCGGCAAAAGAGGGCCGCCCAAGTAGTCATTTTGCACTTAGGAGGGTGCTGCCTACTACTCCTCCCCTGCCCCCTCACACAAAGCTGCATAAGTAGGAGAAAGTAAAATGATAACGCAAGTTATCATATTCTTTTTCCTTTGTTTCGCAGCAAAAAAGTAGTGGGGCTATGCTCCTCCGCCTTAGCGGAGGAGCCACCACTGGCAAGGGCTGATCTTTCTTTGTTCTTCATCACATTGCTTAATAAACAAAACAAAAAGTAGTTTACCAAACCAACCTGCTCTGGCAAGAAGTTATCACCCTTCCTAAAGCATTCACACAGTAAGCAGGCCGAGGAGCGTGCCACTGCTGGAGTGTAAGAGAGGGCAATCGAGTTGTAAAGACTGGAGTAGTTACTTGATGTTCCGGAAGGTTCAGGCTCAGGGGTCCTCAGGTGGGGTAAAGGAGTAACTGATTTGCCTACTGACCCGGAAGGCCCTTTTGGCGGTACACAAACACAAGTGCGGTGGTCCGCCTTCAGGGTGGGCTCGTTAGTGAGACTGTGGCCAGTCATGCTGAAGGCGAGGACTTGCCAGCTGTTTGCATTTACACGCGGGTGGACACAGAGTGGCACCAGTGTCGCTCGCAGTACAAAAGTTTGACTGAGCAAAGACATGGTGGGCCGCCGCTTTCAGTAAAGGTGAGTACCCCCCACAAACACACACCCCTCCATGAGTGAATAGAATCTGAATATCTGAAGTAGTCGTCCGGAGCCTAACTTCTGAAAGGCCTACAATTGTAGCAGGATAGCAAAGACACAGTGGGAGGAACTTTCCTTTCTGAACTATTTTGCCCCCGAATGCAGTTTCCATACTTGTGTTAGGAGCCTTGGGCAGCAGCACTGGCTGAGATGGTAGTGGTGGTAAGAGGAGTGGAACTCCAGGGTATGCGACGAGTAGTGTTAGGTGGAAGGGAATGCAGTATTCAGTGGGGGCAAAGGAATGGTATGCAGCCTTTACTAGGCAGGACGTTACATTCTGGTAAGTACCACACAGGCCTTTTACTTTGTCTCTTTATCACACAGATGGATATATACATAGAGATTTTTAAATTATATTAAATATTTGTATACTGGAATTGTAATTTACAAAAGATTGAATGGGTTGGGTAAGGGAACAGAAGGAGTTTTAGAGGTAAGGGTCAGGTACGAAATAGTAAGGGTTTTTCAAGGGTTTATGGGAGGGTAAAGATAAAGACAGGTAAGAGGTTTGTACGGATTAGAGATGGGTAAAGGGGTTTATAGGTTTAAGGGATGGGTAGAGGTAATGTTTTTTAGGGTTCTGAAAAGGTTAGAGGTAAGGGGTTTGAGTGATCAGGGGAGGGTAGTGGTAAATAGAGGTAGAGAGTATTTAGGGTTTAGGGAAGAGTAAAGGTAAATGGGAGTAAGGGAGTTACAGGGTTGATGGGAGAAAGATGTAAAAGAAGGTGTGGGGTCGCAGGAACACCCTGAAAAAATGTGTGTGTGTATATATTATATATGTATTAAAGACCCACAATACGTTACCGTGCACGTTATAAATAAATAAAAAAATATGTAAATGTGATTCACGCATACAGTTTATCCTGAAATGCATCAAAACAGAGTTCTGTGTCCTATTTCAGAATGGTACAAAATGTTGAAGGTGGGTAAACTTCACCATAGATCCATACCTCCTGTGTATCGTAATTAATTATAAAGGCTGTCCAGTGTGTTATGCATTCTCTAAATGATGCACGGGCCATACTCTGGGTGGGGCCTTAAGTGTAAGGTAAGGGATGGATAGCAGAATTCGTAGTGTGTTTTTCTTACCTTGACGTTTTCAGTGTAGCGAATCCATCAGTAACACCTTAAGGGACGAATATGAAGGTTTTTTTTCCCCTATCTTGCTCCACTACTGTGATGACAACAGTAGATGGGGAGCCCTTCTGTCTCATTTTGCCACCAGTTGGCTTGGTAACCAATGCAGAGGCTTGGGCATGTGTTCACCTGGGGGCAGAACGAGCGCAGTCCGTGCCACCTGAGACTCTCCCGGTGGGGCTTTGCTTCCTGTGCGTTCAGGCCCTTCTCAGCACTGATATCTGCCCGCGCCATTCATGCTGTCTCACCACCAGCCTCCAAGCTTCAGCCCTGGGTGTAGTGCGTCCTAGTAGGGTACATCAATTCATTTAAGGTCTTCATTCAGTTATTAATCAATAATCATGAAAGTACCAAGTACATGTTAAAATCGTCAGGCGTAATAAATAAAACACATTATGAAAACAGATGAAAAAAATCTAAGGAATATAAGAGCAGCCAAGGAATCAGTCAGAACGGTTCACGTCCATATAATAAAATTCAATTAAAAATCACTGGTTCAGGGCAGCAGTCGAATGCAAGGCATTTTTCAGAAAAGACCCAACAGCAGTTATAACAGCTGGTTCAGCAAGCAGCTGCAAGTAATAAAAAGCCAGTCTGTACTGGTAGTCGCCCCTGGATTTCAATATTGGCAGCGGATATCTCAGCCTAGGGAAATCATAGACCTTCCAAAATAAAATTAAATGTTCAAGAGTCTGTGGCGAAGTCCCATCACAGGGGCATAACAATATTGTACTGAGATCATACTGTCCTGGTGGAAAACCTAGCCTGTGCCGGACAGCACCCAGTCGGAACTTGGTGAGCAGGGACCTCTCCCATGGACTGCTGCCTTGGGAGAGATGAGGTTCTGGGCCAGCGTTGCTGTGAATGCTCAGACATGCTTTCCCGGTTGGCTTCTGCAGAGCAGGGTTGTCTCTCTTTGATGCTGGACTAAATGTAAATGTAAATGTACATGTATTTATATAGCGCAAATCGCCCACATCGCAGGCATCTATGCGCTTGCTTAGGGAACCCGTCCTGGTATTCCCCTGTGAGATACCCCGGCAGGGTATCCACAAGGTGAAAGCCAGGCATCCCGCCGCGAGGGGCCGTTGTGGAGATTAAGCAAGCTATTGCCCAGAGTCGCAGAGTGTGAACCCGTGAGTCGAGTAGGCACCGGAGCGAGAATTATCGAGTCCGTGGAATTATTGAGCCCAACCCACGTCGGGGCGGGGAATTGAACCCTGGTCCAGGGCCGATCTCAGCTTCCGGGTCTGCCGCCTCTAACCCCTGAGCCACACATCTCTTTTACCTTTAGGCCACCATTCTAACTTATCAGGTGGGGGGAGTGATGCAATTCAGGACATCCCAGTGATGAAGTAAGATTTTTGATGTTGGCCAACCATGGGATTTTAGGGTGATACACCCCAAGAAATCTAGGATTATTGGCTTATTCACTGCTGTATGTTCCCTGCTTCAAACCATTATCCACAAGACCAATGGGGCTAATTCTACTTGGTCTTCCTCACACCCCAACTTAAGCTCACAGTGTATAAAAAGGCTAGGGCTTGAGTGGCCCACCGCAAGTAATTTCCTGCAGAAACAATTCTCCTCCCGTTGTATATTCGGACAATCCAGATACTCCCAGATGGCTGCACCATGTGTCAGGTCCGGTCAACATTCAATTTTATAGATTTGTGACAATGGGAGAACTGGTTTGCATGTATATAGACACTGTTCCTGTGTGAACCTACTGATAGGGAAATATGTAGACACTGTTCCTGTGTGCCTCTTCTTTCTGGTAGCTATTGCCAGGTCCACTCCTATATGGTTATGGTCACTATAGCAAGACAAAATCAATTCTGTGCAGGTCCCTTATTTAATTACTCAATTTCCTTTAGTCACGGCCTCCTTTCTTTCCTATCACTTGTGGTTGTCTATCGTTAATACATGTTCACCAATGTGTGTTTAAAATTGTGATTTGTCCTGTTGTCTAACAGTTTGCACCACGTAGCCCTCTTTCTCCTCGAAATTCTTTAGGGAGCGCAAAAAATTCTCCCCTCCCATTCCTCTTGAATGTCAATCACATGAGTTTTGTATATTCTAAAAATTCTATTGAGTATTTCATTGTGTATACGTTTAAAATTCACAAATTCATATGTTGAAAGAAAACAAAAAATAAAAGATTGATTCAAAGAAACGGTTGACTGAAAAAGTGGTCTTTGGAATTGAGTGAACTCTACCTCAATTTTTATTAAACTTGGTAATCAGTTTGCACAGTACTGGCATCCAGTTTTGTTAACACTATAGCAAGTGGGCAGAACATCTCCTGCTCTGACCATTTTCCCTAGGGATCTTGAGATAAAAACATAGTCAGTAACTAACACTTTTCCCCAGCCTACAAACTTTGGTTTAAAGTCCAATAGCTTCCCCATAATGGATCTAATGCCGGTTATGTTCCAGTTGACCAGTTTTTAATATAGGGTGCTCACGTGGGCTCCCGTTTTGTGTGGGCTAAGGATCTAACAAGGTCTGATCCTAAGAAGTGAGATTTTGAGATGAACCAGGGAGTCAATTGTTACTATCCAAACTAAATAAGGGCAGAAATCTATTGTGGGTAGGAATGGACGGTTTCTCCACCATTCTTGCGGATAATACAGGTCTTTCCCTTGGACCGGATTGCAAATGTATGTATAAAAGAACCCTAGCAGTGCAAGATTTAGGCCCCTCCTATAGGGGCTGCATGCCAGAATTTTGAAGCGGTCGTCCTCCTAGGGTGGGGTATCTACAATTAATCACCACACAGTCCACCCTCAAATGCTTATTGCCAGGGCCCTCCCATTCGACTATCATAACAAGCAATGTATTGTTGAAGTCCCTGGCGGTAAAATTGGTGTTTCCGCATAGCCAGTGACCTACTTTGTTTGGCAACTGGGAAGCGGTCTTTTCAATGTTAGAAGATAGCCCTGGAACCCCCATCATTTTAACGACGTAAGGACTGAATGCAGGTGGTAGGTTCAGAGTGTGCAGAACATTAGCTTCTTTGGACATTCCCCTTGGCCCTCCTCCTTGTCCCCTATTTATCCTGTGCCTATACTGGTTACTCACAGTTGTTGCTTTATTGCCACAAGCCAATATGGGGAGCCCTGATGAAGTACCAGCATTATTTGTCCGGAGGCTAGGTGGTGGGCATGCATTAACCTTTGTCAATTTTCCCCCCTTATCAGCTTAATTGTTACCAGGGGTGACTGGTTGGTCTTTAAGCTTAGAAGGAAGACCACTAACTGTGTCACAGTTCTGTAGTAGGGTAGAAGCTGCTAACTCAAAGCGTTTGCAATTTTTCCATTATAGGGGCTACACACTGGCCTGTAATGGTTTAAGTTTATCCAGGATAGTATCCCAACTTAATGGTGACTCAACCCCAACCTCTCCCTCATGCCCAGATGGACCCGGTTTGCTTGGGCTTCTGGTAGGGAGTTTCCCTCCCAGCACACCGCTTATTCTTGCTCGTTCTTTTACCTTGATGGGCATGGTCACTAGCACTCAAGGCATCTGCACTACTGAGGAGCTCTAACTGGACCCCGTCAACTGGCGTAGGCGAGTTGGTAGTAACAGCTTGACCTGGGCTATTCCCTCCCGGTGATCTACCTAATTGGGTATGTATTGGGGGATAAGAACCTTCTCCTCCCCCCCCCCCCCCCCCCCCCCAATCCATGGACATCTGCCGCTCGACCAGGTCAATTTCTTTGTGCTTATCAAGCGTGCTAAATAAGAGTCCAAAGTGTTTCCATAATGAGTTTTATTGCCAGTGTCCTTATTCTTCTATTTATTTGAAAGTAGTTTTTGTTTGCTCATGACCACAGCCTATACCCATTTCAGGAAGCGCTCAGAAGTTTAAAATGGACTCGCCACATAGACCTTTACAACAAAAACCAAGAGGAGTGGCCCGGCCCAGCCTCTTTCGGGTGATGGTGTGCACAGGATGGACCCTTCCTTGGCCCGGGCTTTGCCCTGACGTGGCTCGTGTATGCGCAGCAGGAGCCCGCGGTGTGCTCTCAAGCGCTGGAAGTGTGACATTCCTCCCCCCCCCCCCCACCCCCCCTCAGTAGCTCATCTCATCCAGAGTTTGCCTGAGCCGGTATAACGGTCTACTCTACTGTTTCTTCCCTTTACTATCACACCTTGTTCTCGAATGTGGCGTTTCACGCCCCTGCTGCTGTCGCACTTTCATTGTGGCAGTGAAGGTAAAAGTATTGGTGTTAATCTCCTACCTGTCCCTGAAAAGAGTCGGCTTGCTTTCGATCATTATGGGAGCAGTTAGTAAAATCCTAACAAAAGAACTTACTAGGTGAACCAACTGTCCACTTCTACAAAAAATATAAATTTGGGCACAAAGAGAAGCTTTTGCTTGGCGTTCTGAACTTAACCCATGCTCTTTTGTCGTGAAACTCTGCAAATGAAAGTATCAGTTTGACCTTCATGTGAAATTTGCTGTCCTTCTGGCCAAGCATCGCCTGGGAGACTATTAAGGTATAATGAAGGGAGTCCCTCTTCCTGATCGAAGCACGACACACCAACGTCTTCTCAGCAACCACAAGATGAGATCACTAACCCCCCCCCCCCCCCCCCCCCCCCCCCGAAGACCTATCCACTACACCAACAGCCATGTTCTTATTCCTGCAAGGAGAAAACACAACCCAAACAGTCTTTCTGTAGCAAGTGCAAAGTGCAGGTTCACACGACAGCCTAACAGCTATGTTTTGTAGCAGTTGAAGGGACTCTGGCACCCCGAGCTTGAAAACCAGTTCAAAACCATATTCTTTAACTTCTTTAAGGGATAAGCCCTAACAAAACGCCAATATTCTGTAACAATTAAAGGTACTATTTTTAACCTAAAGACCATATTCTGTGGCCCATGAAGGGGCTTCAGTGTAAGAATCTCGAAGATTTATCTTGCAGTCCTGTCTTTTAGCCCTCCTAGTGGAGCGACACTGAGATTAAAAACAACAAAACAAAGGGCTATGTACTCCAACTACTAAAGATATAGAGTGGTGAAAACCAGCCGTCTGTAAATACTCCATAGTACATGCACGAACCTAATACAAATGCCCTAGAGAATGATATAAGTACATCTGCGGACCCAAAGGCACAAGTTCTGTACCCTCTTAAGTTGCAAAAATGAAACCAATTGCAATTAGTACAATCACTAAACCGACAAGCATGGCCATGTAACAATACAATACATGTCCTGTGGCCCCTAGCGAGGCCAAGTGTAGGCAGCCCTGGTGGGTGCCAGTGATTTTATTATAACCCGATATTGTCCAGGGGCCTCTAAACCTGTGCCCTTTCCTGGTTGTGCTTGAGTTGAGCTTTAAGTCACATTGGAAAGGGCCTCTTGGCGCTAAGGAGGAGCTGCAGACTGCCATGATACTTTATAGTTGTTTGCTATTGAACCATGTGCAAGTGTTGTTTTGCCTTCACCTACTTATGTTATCCTTTAATTTACATAAGGCACCTGGGTGGGGTCCTAACGCCTATTCCCTCTGCTGTTAACCACGGCCGTGCCAGGCTGCATGAGTGGTGATGCTGTAGTCTCATCACTGTCCACTCTCCACATATGCAGGAGAGATTAGTACTTGCACTGGACATTGTCCTTCCAGCCTATATATGTGGCACCAGGCCACCCATTGTTTAAAGTTCCTGCAGATGTCCTATTCAGCAAATGAGTTTAGTTTCAGGGCTATTTTTCTTCTGTCAAGCAACCCGACCTTTTATTGTTTATATTCTCGCCTGGCCTATTCATACATCAAGTCCCATTTAATCATGCTGGCTATTTGGTATCCACCCCATCTTTAATTGGGCATCTTTGTTGAGGACTTCTACCCACCTCGCTGCAGGACTGTCCGTGGCGGTACCTGGAGTTGTAACAGTGACTGGTGCACAGGGCGGTAGGGGCGAGGCAACCTGTGGTTGTCTGTCGGGTTAAGGCTTGTGTGATCATTCGCCCCCTCACTTTTGATACCCCATTAATAGCCCAGCAAAAAAGTTTGCAGAAGAGAATTATAATGTTATACAATCATTGCTTAATTTGAGCCGGTGGTTTCCGGTGCTCAGCACCGGCAGATAATTGTGAACACCGGGGCTTGTGACAGTCCACCATAAGGTGGCGCTGTCTGGCTAATTTAGAGTGGACCACCACAACAGTTAATTATTAATTCAATATACATTTAAACGTATTATGACCTACTTGTATAGCTTTGGAGTCCTGAAAAAGTGTGAATTGTCAAATGTTGTAGACGCGTGATGGTTAGTAGTTGTGTTGGTACTAACCTCAGCAGCATGACCTCCCGACATAAACCCTGGCACTTTTTCCCCAAAAAATTAAGCACCGAATACAAGGTAGCACATTGCTGTTTAAGCCCATTCTAATGGGGGGTGCGCTATGGCGGCCATTGGTTTTGGCGGCATTTCTGACTGGCCGAGCATTACATTGAACGACGACAGAGTCTAGACAAAGTTGAGGCCTCTTCCGCTGCTGTTACCCAGGCATCCATTCCCAGTGGTGTGCGTCTGCGCCAAGTTTAACAATGTAATTAGTGGAAATCCATAGCAAACACAGCCAAATACTATAATACTGGAGTTAGAATAATAATCTACCCAGTCAAAGAATATTATAGAGGGATGAACTTGTATTTTCTATCATATCTTTGTCTTCAGAATCCCCTTTGAGCCTCACTAGTGCCCTCGGAGCGACAGCATTGGTTGGTAGCCAGAAATGGATGGAACACCAGCTTGTGAGAGAATGTGGCGCTGAGTTGGCCGGAAAATCAAGAGCCAATCAGTGCCACAGTGACTGGCTACACCCTCCCAACGATACCAGAGGTCCAATCAACGTCTGGCAAACAAATCGCCCGGAATTAATTAGGGACTAGACATTTTTATGATCATGGCCAATTATACAGGGTTCTAATTAAACCACAGTTGTCTTTGTACGGAAGATTACGATTTCCCAAATCACCTGTGTAAAAGTTTGTTGACCTTACAGGGGTGAAAGTCTGAGATGACCTAGCTCAGAACTCAACTCTCAGAGCATCATGTTATATATAAGGAGATGGGATAGTTGTCCCACTTTTTTTTTTTTTTACATTGCTGTATTGCTGACCTCACAGAGCCGGAATGTGTTTTCTCCAGCCTACCCACTGGGATACCTTTCAAATTTCCGTATTTCTTTCCTCAGCCTTTCAAGTACAGATGGTACACAAGATTTATAAGCACAAAATGTATTGGGATAACCCTAGCCGCTGCCATATTTTGATTTTCTTTCTGAAATTCAATAGACAATAAAACGAACCACTCTGCAGCCACCATCTAGTGACAAAAAAATTGTACACTTGTTTGAGTATTCTTGCAAAGTAACAATCCATTCAAGGTTTTCCTCAATTTAACGCTAGCTGATGAAATCTGATTGGAACTGCGTGTTGCAAGTTTGAATCTTTGTGTAGTTTATAGGGCCTAGAAAAGATCACATGTGAGTGATAAGTGCTATTTAAAGCTGAGAATATAAACGGTTGAAGGACATATAAAGATCAAGCCTTAAGGCACCAGGTGTCCTTTTAGTTCCCCGGGATAGGCTCTGCGTTTGGCAGTGGTGCAGACATACTTCGGTCAAGAAGCAGGGAATTGGGCCCTTGGTTTGGGGGGCAGTTGGATCAAGCGTTTCAAAGCCCATTATTTGTAAGTTGTCTGCTCAAACCCAAGGTTTTTTTTTTGTTTTAGAATTTTGGTCACTCATGCTCACACTTTTGAATCGGTTGGCACTGGCTCCAGGTTTGTGCAAAGTCTTTGCGTCAGCATTGAGAAGTTGGCCTGCGCTGTTGAGCATGGCTGATGATCAGCATTTCTAAAAACGAATGGCCCAGAAAAGAGTGGTGTGGAACAGTGTCATGGAGCGTTGTGGGAGTGTCATGGAGCGTTGTGGGAGTGTCATGGAGCGTTGTGGGAGTGTCATGGAGCGTTGTGTGAGTGTCATGGAGCGTTGTGTGAGTGTCATGGAGCGTTGTGGGAGTGTCATGGAGCGTTGTGGGAGTGTCATGGAGCGTTGTGGGAGTGTCATGGAGCGTTGTGGGAGTGTCATGGAGCGTTGTGGGGGTGTCATGGAGCGTTGTGGGGGTGTCATGGAGCGTTGTGGGGGTGTCATGGAGCGTTGTGGGGGTGTCATGGAGCGTTGTGGGGGTGTCATGGAGCGTTGTGGGGGTGTCGTGGAGCGTTGTGGGGGTGTCGTGGAGCGTTGTGGGGGTGTCGTGGAGCGTTGTGGGGGTGTCGTGGAGCGTTGTGGGGGTGTCGTGGAGCGTTGTGGGGGTGTCGTGGAGCGTTGTGGGGGTGTCGTGGAGCGTTGTGGGGGTGTCGTGGAGCGTTGTGGGAGTGTCGTGGAGCGTTGTGGGAGTGTCGTGGAGCGTTGTGGGAGTGTCGTGGAGCGTTGTGGGAGTGTCGTGGAGCGTTGTGGGAGTGTCGTGGAGCGTTGTGGGGGTGTCGTGGAGCGTTGTGGGGGTGTCGTGGAGCGTTGTGGGGGTGTCGTGGAGCGTTGTGGGGGTGTCGTGGAGCGTTGTGGGGGTGTCGTGGAGCGTTGTGGGGGTGTCGTGGAGCGTTGTGGGGGTGTCGTGGAGCGTTGTGGGGGTGTCATGGAGCGGCGTAAAGTAGAATGTCAGTGCTGCCTAGTGGAGTGGGATAGTAGCTTCTTGTAGGAACAGCGTGGCTGCTCTGGCTTGTCCAGTGAGCCACTTCTTCACTCATACGCAGTTTATGGCTGCCCACTTTTGACGGAGCCTCCAACTTCTCGCACATCCAGGGGAGTCCTCCTAGCCTTGGTCTTTGAAGAATTGCCCTCCAAGGGTAGGCCAAATATATAACTGTGTCAGTGATGGCAGGAGTAACATCACACACCCTTTGACTCTGCCCGCAAAGACTTTACAAGTTTGAACCACTGTCCCATTCCTAGCCCCATCAACGCCCTCTTCTCATGGGGAGCAGGGTCAAGGCTGGTTTGCATATGGCTGGGTCTAAACTGGAATGGCGTGGTGACCAAAAAAACAATGGATTTAATCCAGATTTGTGACTGGGGTTGAATGTTTGTTTTTTTCAGCATTCCGTCCCTCATCTATTCTTTTTGAATATATACCCGTATCAGTGACGCCAGGAGTGACATCACACACCCTTTGACTCTGCCCCTAAAGGCTTGACATGATTGAACCACTGTCCCATTCTTAGCCCCCCAAAAGCCCGGTTTCCTTCTGAGCAGGAAGTGCGAAGTGTGGAAAGTAAAGAGAGTAAAGGCGGCTCATAGATGACTCTTTCTTTCATGCCACTGCCTTCTTGGCCCCTGAAAGCGGGGGTAGGAAGGGCAGTGCCGGGTTACCCAAGAAGGAGGCAGGGGCAGCAGCTGCTGTCCCTAATTGACGCCCATTGGGGCTCCCTTCCTCCTCCCCACCTCCTCTGTGGCGTCTGGTTATATCCTCTTTGATTTAAGGGGGTGCGGACTCGCTGTTCGCCCTACTGTTGGGGACCAACCAGCGTTGGCGGGGGCTCTCACTCTTCGCTGGCGGGGACTTCCCGTGCCCATGAATGCCTTCAGAGGCTCAGGCCTCTGTGCCAGGCAGCAGGGTGCCCAGGCCCCGCTGGGAGGTTGTCCTTGGCAACTCGCCTGGATAGCCAGAAATGCATTATCACTTTTTCCCCTTTTCTGTCTTTGTGCTCCTTTTGTGCAGTGGATGGGTGAGGGAAAGTGACAGCTGTACCAGGAGCTGGGTGCCACGAATCGTGCAAGGGGGCAGGGGGTCAAGTGCCATTTTTTAGATGGTAGAACATTCGTTATGAACTATATTAACATACCCCAATATATAAACAAACATAGTTATACTAAGAAGAAAAAAAATCCATCTGCTTGTCGTTGCATTCATTGTATAATTAGAAGTACACATTTTGTGGGGGGTTTTTATGGGGGAAAAATAAAAACGTAGCTCGTTCAACTTACTAGTGTGGATAGAGTCGATGTTCTATCTACTGCCTCTCTTACTGGTGTATGGCCGTAGATTGAGGTTCATTTTGCCGTCGGCGTACATTCGCCACAAGTCTTTTTTTAATTTTTATTTCTCCTCGCTATCTATTTTGTCTGGCGTAAATAAGTGTTCCCAACAATTATTATTTTTTCTTTAAAAAAATGTATGTCGTACAGCACAGCAAGGTGTTTGGTCATGTTCTGTATTGGTCAGAGCAAGAACTTTGTGGCATTTATGCAGCAGGTGTTGCACATGCAAGTGCAATGGCGTTTTTTGTCATTTTACCGTACACAGGAGTCACTACTGTTACCTAATTGAATAGTACTTCTTTATCAGCATGAGAAGATTAAAGACTGAGTGTGCATTACGGGGGTTGGCACCTGTGCCAGGCAGTTCACTTACAGATCTTGGTGTGTGCAAAGGAGGAGGAGTTGTGCACAAACTAGACCACGTGAGCATTTATAGCATAAATGTATCACGAGACCCCAGTGCAATATGGTAATTAGGCCTTTCATGCAAGTCTTTTATGCGTTTGCACATTTCAAAGTGTTTATATTTAATATGCAAGAGCCTTTTTGGAAGATTCTCCACCTTTATGGATCTTCTTACGGGTCCATCCAGTCTCTCAGAAGTTGCTCTATTTTAAGCGGTAAAAAATATGAAAGCTTGTGATGTGAAAGACTGTAGACAGCATGCACTGTGATCTTACTAGGAGCCAACACAACTGATGCAATGCAAAGACAAGTACAAGGGGCTTGGACAGAGCTTGATGCCAACCCCTGAATTGCTAATAAGTAAGGCTCCCTGTTTTCCGTTTTTACTGATTTTTATAGACCGAAATCCATTTATTTTCCTGTCTGTATTTATTTTTCAGTGTAGATAAAAACATAAATTTTCTTTTTTATGTAATTCTAAATGCTGTCAATCATGACTTCCAGGCCAATAGTTGTGCAGATTAACAGGTAATCGGGTTAACAAAGTAAAGGAATTTTAGTAAAGAGCCGTAAAACCGCAGTAGATATGCACAACCTTGATACTAAAATTCAAATCCTTGTACCTTAAGCTGCTGTACACTGACATCACGGCCTCGGTACGGGTCGCTGGGGCTATCTCCGAACGGTTTCGGATTGGTCGGGGCACCAGGCAGGGATGCCCATTGTCTCCGTACCTGTTCGCCCTGGCCATGGAACCCCTGGCCTCCTGGGTGCGCATGGATGCGCAGGTGCGTGGGTTTGTGTGGAATAGGGACCTAGCGGACAGAATTGCGTTCTATGCTGACGACGTCCTCTTCTTCCTTACGGATTTGCGACGTTCTGGGCCCCGGGTACTGGACATTATGCGCATCTTTGGAGAGGTCTCTGGCCTTCGGCTGAACCTACAGAAGTCTACCCTGTGGGTGCTAGGGGGCGGAGCCATAACGGACGCCTGGGCGGCAGGCCTTCGGGTGGCATCCGACGGGCTGAAATACCTAGGGGTGTTTCTGTCGGAATCGGCGGCCGTAGCTTGGGAACGCAATATGGTGCCTGTATGGGAGCGAGTCCAGGCTGACACCAAAACGTGGTCCAGAATGCCTTTAACCATATTCGGCAGGTCCGCAATCTTCAAGATGGTGGCGCTTCCACGCCTGCTGTATCAGTTGCAAAACTACCCCTACCCTGTCAGCCCGCAGTGGTTCCGACAAGTTAACTCGGTGCTGGGCCGTTTCCTATGGGCTAGAGGTGCGGCCAGGGTGGCACTACAGACATGCTTCTTGTCCACCTAATGTGGGGGCCTGGCCACCTCCGATCTGCTGTCTTATTACCAAGCCTCGCAGCTGCTTGTTCTTAATGAATGGTGGTACGGTGACAGGGGAGACCCGGCCTATGCCTTGGAGCGCTCGCTCTTGGGGGAACATACACTACACACAATCTTATACTCAGCCCGACTACGGCGGATGTTACCGTCTGTCACGAAAGTGGTGTTTGCTGTCTGGAGACAGGCACTGCGCCGAATGGGTTGGTGGGGCAAGCTGACAGCAGAAACACCGCTGTGGCTTAATGGCCTGCTCCCAGAGCTTTCTACCCTGGCCGGGTTTGAGGGATGGGAGGCCATTGGGATCTCGCTGCTGGGCCAAGTAATGTCGGGAACTACCCTCAAATCTTTTCAAGAGCTCAGTGCGGAGTTCCATATGCCTCGATCCCAGTTCTTCCGCTATCTGCAACTGCGCCATGCGCTCACCCCCAGTATCGCTCACTTAGAATCTCTCCCTGAGTTTAGTCTGGTGGAGGCGAAAGTCTTTATGGGAGACCTGGGGGACAAGAAGGTCTCCCGCATCGATCAGACACTGGTTACTCACTGCTCCTCTACATTGCTTCCCCTTCGGGCGGCATGGGAAGTGGACGTGGGTCCCTTGGACGAGGATGATTGGAGGGAGGCCCTGGAGTCCCCGCGTGGGGCTGCTATCGCCATGCGGCTTCGGCTTATTCAATTTAAATACCTCCATAGAGCCTATTACACCCAAGAGCGTCTATGGAAAGCGGGACTGATTGAGTCTCCGGAGTGTCTGCGCTGTGGGGCTGCACCGGGTACGCTGCTGCATACGGTGTGGTCGTGTGTTAGACCATCTGGTTTTTGGAGAGGTGTATGGGGCTGCCTGCCTGAAGTCCTGGGTTGGGATCTTCCCCGCACTCATCGGCTGGTGTTGCTTCATGACATGGAAGGTATTGGTGGGAACATTTACAAACGCCACCTGCTGTTGCTGGGACTTGTGGTGGCTAAAAGAGACCTGGCCCGGGCATGGGAGAGCGAGCTCCCCCCCCTGTCGGCGTGGAAGGCTGGTCTGGATTACTACATGGGACTGGAGAAACCGGTGTTTGAGGCAAGGGGATGCCCACGTAAACATTTCAAAATCTGGAAGGGGTGGGCCGATTATAGAGGGCTGTCCTTGGATCCTCCGGACGAAAGGGAGGAAGACATTTGAATGTACTGTGTTGTAATGGCCTGAGATCTGTGGCACGCCTATCACACTGCACCCAAGACTTGCTTGCTACATTTTGCACACGTGCGTGGGGGGGGGTTGGGGGGTTGCGGGGTAGGGGGAGTTGGTAGGGTGTGGGTGGGTTGCGGGGTTCTTCTTATTGAGCTGTTCCATATTTATTGATAAGACATTTGCGCATGTGTGATAATCTATGCCATGACTGTTGGTGGTGATCTCCTGATTGTGGGGAGCCACACTTTTCCTTGCTTTAACTGCTCAATAAAATTTGTTGTGAAAAAAAAAAATAATTCAAATCCTTTCCTCATAAGTTAATATTTTATCATCCGGGTGTGTTTATATCTCTGAAACCCGTCAGTGGTTCAGGCTTAAGTGCACATTTTTTTGGGTTGAATCAATGTAGAAATATACTTGTTCTAGCTTAATTTTCCACAAAACCTAAAATAAATATGGATAAATACAGCTAAAATTAGCAAAAATGGATAAATACAGACGGACATTTCAAAAATATAAATACCATAAAACCGAGAGCCCTATTAATAATGAAGCTGACTTTTCTGAGCACAGTTGTAGGAAAGTGCCCTGTTCGACATGGTCACACCCACTTTTTGCCTGGTATTTTATGCGATTCGACTGGAAGTTTACTGGGTTCCTGATAACCAGGCCCCCAGCGCCATATCTCTTTACAAACCATTAGAATTGTTTCCCCCAATTGGCAATACCTTTGGTGCACTCTGAAAATCCCTAGCAAAGGGTACCCCTGGTTCCTAGGGCCTGAGGTACTAAAGAGGGTCCCTAAGGGCGGCAGCGCAAATAGTCCCTGCACCGAGCTCATGCAAACTGCCACTGCAGGGTGCGTGTCTTGGTGCAAACAAAAGTGAAAACACGACATGGCTGTGTGCCATGCATAACAACACTGCATGCAGTATAGGTAAGTCATCCCTACAACAAGCCCTACAGCCCTAAGGCAGGGGGCACTATATTACATGGGTTTTTTTCATAAATTAGTGTGGATCTCTTTTAGTCATGTGCATCATTTATTGGCTGTGTACGTGCAGCGGAGGTCTAGCACTCCTCTCTTATCAGCCTAAGGCTGCTCGACCACACTACCTCTTAGAAGAACACCTTGGGATTGCTAGAGCAAGTACCTGTCCATTAGTAAGGGAATACCTGGACTGTTTGCATGGTATGCTGCTTTTAGGTATACCATATAAAGAGTCGGCTTCCGACAAGTCAAACTTTCTTCTGAAACAGAAAAGCATATTTGAACACTTAGCTACTTTGCTGCTATCGGAACTAGGTAGCTGCAGATTATTCTCAGAGATCTGTATCAAATATATTTAGCTACCTAGATGTCTTATTTAGATTTGAAACTTGTGGCGTGCAGGATACACCTACCTACGTAGCGCAGCACACGCATACTGGTGACAGCGCATAGCTGTGCGCGTCATTTACTGCGCGTGTTACTGGGATGACAACTTCTGGCCTGCAAGCTGAACTTAACACGCTGCATCAAGTACATTAAGCTGGGCGAACACTCTTACTGGTAGTGGAGTTGGCAGGTTTACACAAACAGCTGAACTGGTTTGAAAATAAAACGAGGCTCATTTGCCCACAGTACACAATACAAGGGAGTGCCATTTGCTCGTCGTCAGTCCATTGAAGTCTGTGTGTGCTATTTTGGCGAAAAACATTTGCTGTTTGTATTTTTAGAGTGTGTTGATAGATTTTCCTGCATCCTTCTAATTAACTCCGCCTCCCTCTACTTTAGGTACCCTCGCAACACCCCCCCCCCCCCCCACTGCTCCCACTACTGCAAACACTACATTTTGCTCCTTTCTACCATGCTAAACTCGCCACTTGCGCCCATACCGCTCTCTGTTTAGTTCAGGGTGGACAGAGACAGAAAATAGGCCTAGGTGCCAAAAAACAGGCATTGGTGAAGCCAATAGGTCGCTCCTATGCCAGATATATTGGTTTTGTCAATGTTTTTAAGACATGTTGCACAGCAGTATGAGCTGCTGTGCAGGATGGCTTAAAGTATACAAAAAGTGCTATGACACGGCCATCATTAATCGTGTCGGTGCTTTTTTAAGCCATGTTGTACAACCACCTGCGCTGCTGTATAAAATGTTTTAAAAAATCAGGAGCGGGGGAACACCACAAGTGAGATGGGTGCAGCAATAATGGACAGCAATAAGAGGTGTATATGGGGTAATTAAAGTGAGGGAGGTGGCGGGGAGGGTGTTTGGAGTACTATTTGGGGGCAGGGAGAGTGGGAAGGGTAGAAGAAATAGTACCTCAATCACAGCACGAGCAATAGACTGGCACTAATCAAGCAGAATCGAACTCTGCTTGGTCCGTGCTCCACAGAAAGGAACGGGAGTGGCGCTTGGCCTGCGTCGGCCAATTTAGAGGCTGCAAAAAAGAGTTGCACCGAAGCCAACAAATGATAATTAATGGCGGGCTCCAAGATCTTTATTGTAAACCATAATAGTGTCTTGCAAGCAAGAGTGCATGTGCTGTCGCAGATTCGACCTAAATTGCCCCAATTAATGAATCATTGTTAAAAAAAAAAAAAAAGTGGCCCACATTTGCAAGTAGGAGCAGTTTCGAACTGGTGAAGACACGTTGTGTAGGTGTCTTGCCAGGTGTGTGAAACTGCATGGATTTGTGCTTGCTACATCCAATGTTTGTGCTACTATCCGGAAAATAAACAGTAACAAGCATTTGCCACGCAATAGGTCTCGCATTTGCAAGAGTTTAAGCTATCAGCATTGTAAATGGCAATGCCTCTTATTTACCTGTTTTGATTAACACATAAATAAAATGCATTGTCATTTACAATGCCATTAGCTGAAACTCTTGTAATAGACCTATTTCATTTCAAAGAAGCGGCCGCCATTGTCCCAGGCTGCTCGGAATGTGAAAGCACTCATGGTGCACTGAATGTGGCAGAAAAGCAAGTTGCGCATGCAGTAGGAGAAACTCATTAAAGAAAATAATGCTTACAGACTACATAAGACATGCTGCGTAACAGAAGTAAAAGTGCCAGTCCTCATGGGAGGTTACAATGAAGACAAGGTGGTACTAAGGAGGGCCTAACGAGCCTATTAATAAATCAGAAGCCAGCATTAACAACGGACAATGACACAAGCCAATGAAAAATATGGGCGGAGAGTGCGCAGAGCTTCAAATCCGTTCTCAAATACAGCATGCCTCACGGAGCAGTAGATGCGCTCCCCAGGCTCAACCTAAAAACTGACCCACCAGACCATAAAACAGGTCCACACTGAATGTCAAACGTTTACGCCTGCACTGCCAGCCTCTGCCCACTGCTCTTTACTCTTCACCCCCTCCCCACCCGTCTTCCACACCTCACCCTCTTAGGCTTCAGGTTATTCTGAAGGCCATGTATGGGTGCTCTTCAGAGAACTTTGGGCTTGGAATCATCTGCTCTGTGAAAGTCCTTCTACTAGCTCATCATTTCAGCAGCACAGTGGCACACAAGAAAGAAACTGGGAGCCATGTTGGGGAGAGAAAACTATTGTGAAAGCAGGCAATCAGGAAAGGGGCAGCAAAGGGTATGGAAGACACCAACAAGCAATGCCAGAAAAATAGAAAAGGAACAAACACAAAATTGCAAGAAAAAATCTGTTCTGAAAAAAGAGAAAAAGGCACAATAGGCAAGTGTTGCTTTTATTTTGGAAGTTTTTGTAAACCTGTATGGTGAACCCTGTCTGTGCCTCTGTGAATTTTGCACATGTTCACTTTGCAATGTCTGGTTGAAAAATTGTGAATGTCTGCGCGGCTGATGCTCTGTGAAAGTGGTTGGGCGCGTTACTTGCCAGGAGTTCTGCCAATTTTTGAGAGTTCACCATATGTTAAGAATTACCTTCATTGTGCCAATGCTTGCATTTTGTTATATGTACCCCTTTATGCCAAGAATTGCATACTATATTTGAGTGCTAGTATTTTGCGATTGATACTGCCCATGTACCATGCTATGTCAAAAATTACCTCCAGTATTTCAAAGTTAGCATTTTTTTTGTCAAAGCAGAGTTAGCATTTTATCATGGTTTGCTTCCTCCAATCTGCCCACTCGTTCCCAATGTGCCATGGCTGCCCTCTTGGAGGCAAAGAATTGCCCACAGTATACCAGCACCAATATCGTGCCTTGCCTCCAATTACCAGGTGCCTACAATGTCCCAGCACCAGCATTTTGCCCACATGCCAAGAATTTCCTCCAGTATAGATGTACCAACATTTTTCCACAGCAGTTTCTATGCCAAGAAGTACTTCTAGTATGATAGGACATGTATTTTGCTGTGGGTCTCCTTCCTTTAGCCGAGAATTATCTCCAATATTCCAGCTGCAGCATGTTACCTTGGTTGCTGACGTAAGCCCAAATTCTTTTTAGGTCTTGCGCCTAGCGTTGCACTGCGTAGCAGTGCTTCGCGCAGCGCGAGGCATTCTGTAGACAAAGGGGTTTTCAGAGCCACTTTTTACAGTAAAATGCGTGTCCTTTTTTGTTTACTGTTACTTCATTGGCCTTGGCGTTGTTTCCATAATGAAAGACTTAAATCTATTGGCTTTATTCGCGAGCATTGCTCCTCCCATGGCCTATTGGTGTCTATTACGCGCATGAAGCTCGTAACCGACACCAATAGGCCGTAGGAGGAGCAACAGAGCTACGGGCATGGTAAGAGAAATGACACGCCTTGCTGTAGCGCGCATGCGTGTGTTTAGCAATTACGAGCTTCGAAATGACACGACTTGCTGTAGCGCGCACGCGTGTGTCTTTATCGATACAGAGAAGTACAATGGTAGGAGTGAGATACAAGCTGGAAGAATGCGCATGTTTAGCAATTACTTTATTTATGCATTTTTATGTACTACGGACTTTACCCCGAGGCGTCAGAGCGCTTCACACTAGGAACAGAACTGATACATGAGGAGAACATAACACGTGAACATATTACAAAAGCAGACGTTAACTTAAATAATTAGCTTACATAAGGTAAGAGTGATAGTTGTGAGTAAACAAAATACATGAGAGCAATGACACGCCTTGCTGTAGCGCGCGCGTGTTACGCAATTACGTTTTTTTTTTTCATGAGGCCCTGAAGTAAACTGTTTATAGACGAGGAACAATATAACACAATAGTTAACATTGAGCAGTCAATATGTTGTAGAAAAACCAGCAAATCAACGATTGCAGCAAAAAAGATAAAAATATAATGATAAAAGAGGTAGGAGTAAAATAAAAACACGTTTGATCAACATGGGCCCCTATGCAAATATTGTTTGTTCCTTTCAGCCCTTTCTGACACTGCCTCTGTTGAAGGTCATCTGCTCTTTTTATGGCTAAAACATCCCTGCGCACATTCTTGGGTAATTTCTCTTCTTGAGCCATATTCAGCAAGTTGCAGCTCATTCACAAAATATAACCAGCATTTCCAATGCAATAGGTCTCGCATTATTAAGTTTGAGCTATTGGCCTTGTAAATGATAATGCCTTTTATTCCTTTGCATCGGTGCATAAACAAGCACTTTGTACTTATAGTCCATGCTTATGAGAAGCAAGTCTGGCAGTCTCTTTTACTGCCAGCCTTGCTCATCGTAAGCAAGGACTATACGTTCAAAGTGCGTGTTGATGCACCAATTGCAGGTTTTAAAAACTAATTAATAAAAGTCATTGTCATTTACAATGCCAATAGCTCAAACTTTAATAATGCGAGACCTATTGCATTGTAAATGCTTGTTGAGTATGCAACGGCGAGCAGCAGACTCGCAATCAAAAAACACGCAAACATACTTGTACTTATTCACTCTCTCCCTCTGACATTCACTTTCATTCTAACTAACACTTTCTCACTTATTCCTTCTCACTCATACTCACTTGCACAAACCTACTCCTATTCTATGGTTGTCATCTACAAACACACTTTCAAACACTCACCCTTTCACACTCCCTGGCTTTTGGCCTGGTGAAACTGCACCTGCTGCATCATTGATAGCTACACCCTCAGTCCCTTCCACACCCTCACAATCGCCAACTCATTCTAACACACTTGCACCCCTTCACTCCCTCCCTCCCTCTCTTTCACTTATTCATGCACTCAAACTCAAATTCTCGCTTTCACTCTCAAACACACTGTCTCATTCACCCTCAACCACTCATTAACACATTCTCACACATGCACGGAGAAACAGTATTTCCTATGTGCTTATCTTGGTTTCTTTGCTGGCAATGGGGAGGACCCATTGCGGTAGCAAAACAGGAATCTGGAGCTAGACCACGAGTAGCCAGATAGAGCAGCAAGGCCAGGCGTGAAAAGGGAAGACCACCTCTATCCCTCTCCCAGCTTCTTGATAGGACTGGAAACACTGGCCTATAAGAAGCTAGGACAGTGCTCGCGATCCCGCCCCTGCTGCTCTGTGCGGCTTTTCATTTGCCTCAAGGTTGCACTGATTTGCGCCCTGAAAGCTACATTTTAGCAGATAGACTGTGCTGCCTGAGGCATGCACAAAAAATGGGGCCTGTGTGAGGAGATCGTTGTCGAACTACACCCCTCAGACACGTGCAATCCATGCATCCACCTCCAGAGTGCCATGTTTTTAAACCGCACTCTCGAGTCTAGCTGAATTGTGCCTCAGCGCCTTCGGGCCCCCTTCATCCTCTTGTCATCAAGAGCTTGGAGGGGAGGCCAAGAGGGTTGACCAGCGCTCTTGAAAGCTGCATTTGCCATTAACACTGTTAATTTAAATAATCAGCAGTCGTGGCAAGAAGTATGAGGCGCCTCGCATGATGCAGGGCTGTGCCCTGTAGCCCTTGGTAAGGATCCACTTGACAATTTAGCAAATATATTTAATGCTAACCTAATTAATCTGCTTAGAAAAGGTCAGCAAAAGGTAAGCCTGCATAAAAATTGTTTCTTCATTTCAGTGAAACTTGGAGAGAAAACGTCTTCAGACACTTTTCCAGATTGGCTGGGTTTCATTGGAATGCAATTATTTCTCTTGAGGCGACAATTGTCCCTGTATGTGGACAAAATGTTCACTTGAGCAAAGGTAAATGGGTAATATTTGCGAGCTACTTAAAGGGCAAATATCTGGAAAGTTGCGAAAAAAAATACAGGCAACAAAAAAGCAATGCAACTCCCGCTCCCAAATATTTAAAACTGCATAGTGTGAAAAAAGGGACGAAAATGCAGTAGTGAATAAAGGAGTTAAAGACTGCATAATAAATGGTATCAAGTTAGTCAAGCAGGAACATGAAATAGAGGTAAAAGAAAAGAATGAAAAGCGAGAAATCCGCTTCAAATACAGAGCATAGGAGCAGTATAGAAAGGCAACAAACTAGAACCAGAGCTGCAGAAGAAGGGCAAAGATGGGGAGAAAATGGAAAAATGACAATCGAGAGAGAAGCGAAACATAGACACGACCTGTATCTTACAGATTAAACTGTGAAGGTGATGCTACAAGGGAATGGTCTGCAGTCCAGTGTTTACATCCCTTGAGAAACGCGAACTATGGAGTTACTGCCTGATGAGATCAATCTCTAACCCTGCCGGTCAAAAGGCCCAATGCCACTCAAAACACTTGGTAAATGCACCTAATATTGAGAGCTGCATGAATCCCGGTGGCCTTATATTGCATCAATAAAACCCAATTAAATAATGCACCTTCTGCACAGATTGATGGCCCCCTGGGGAAATAGAGTCGCAGACTAGTCTTTCCCCAGGGTGCTTCTTGAATGAACTTGACAGGGATAGGATAGGTTTTTTTGGGGGAGGGGGGCGGGTTATAGATAGGGCTTAAAAGAGTCGTGAAGGGCGTGTCTGGCCTCTTTCTGACTTTGAGCATCTCCGCGAGGGCAGGGGACTATACAAAAGCAACGTTTTTCCACCCGCCCACCTTACATGTATATGGGAGGGAGTGGGGTTGGTTTGCAGCGTGTTTGCCAATTTATGACAGGTTTTGGGGGGTGGAGAGTGGGGGTGGCAGAGTACAGGTGACAAAAGATGGTGTGCAGTACTTCATTGAACAAGAAAAGAGTTTCAGTGGAGGGTGTTTGGTAGGAAAATAAAGGAGAGGGAAGTATGAAAGACGGGATAAGGGCTTGGGGATGAAACTGGGCATGAGATGTGAGTGGTTATGGGAGGTGTGCGAGTGCCGTATTTACAAATTTGATGTTTGTTTATATGTGGATTAAAGTTTACATTTAGTGTTTGCAACTGTGTCCCAACAAATGGCCTTTTTTGCTAAATCATGGACATAAGTGTTTTTATTGCACAAGTATATGCAGCGTACTTGTCATAGGTCTCCAGTCTTGTTTGCTAGATCAGTGGGGTAAATCACATATCAGAGAGAGCCATGAATGGCCTCAATATCTCTGGTTCAATTTTAGCAAAACTGCACTCTCCTCTTGCTTCTCTTGACCGCACCCTTCTTTGCGCTTTCCCATCATGCACCTCTTTCAGGCCCCTCTCTTCCGTTGCTTCCCCTTCTCGGCAGGTTGATCTGTGGCCTCTCAGGGAGGGGCTTTGGTCACACCGGCCACTACTGTCTGGCTTCTGAGACATTCCTATGTGCTCTGCACTCTCACATATTTCTTTTTGTGCCAGACGTGACTCTCTGCCTTTTCGCCGCCCCCAGAAGTTATTTTTTTTCACATTCCAGATAATTATAACAAAGCAGCAGGCCCACCCAAACTTACCTGGAACGTGTTTGAAACGAGAGGCATCAAAACCCCAAGACATCCTGTGTTTCCACTTCAGGGTCACTCTATGGAGGAGGGATAGCTTACTTAGTAGTGCCATGGAGTACTGATGTAGGCTCACATTCGCCTCACCATAATATTGGTGCATTGCATTACACATGCCCTAAGAAGTAGATTCTAATACGTTTACTCGTGTTGCAGTCTGACTCCACAGTGCTTGTCGCCTGACCCTAAAAATGCTGTGCTAACAACTCCCATTGTACAATGGTGAAGGTTTGTTAGACTTGTAATAAAACAGAGGACCTGCTTTTTTATATACCGATCATGTTAACTTTTATATGACTGTTTGCACCCATTGGTTGACAAGGAAGCATGCAATACCCTGCTGGTGTCCAGCTCTAGAACTGCAATGGCTGATATTATGTATTTATATTTGGGGCCGTATCACACAAAGTGTCCCGGGGGTTCACAGGCGTTTGTGCCCACTTTGCACGCCCCAGGGCACTTCGATATTATAGAAGGTTCTGCAGATGCTTGTGCTGCCTTTTCTGTAATACCGATAGCACTGGTGCACATAAAGCGCTAGCGCTATCTTCAGGGGGCATTCCCTCATTTGTATGGAGCCATGTCCCATGCAAATTAAAGAATCCCTTTGCCTCTGCCCCCGTGCCGTATTACAAACGCGGGCGAGGAGGCAATGAAGCTCTCAGGAGGTAGCCTAAAAGGTGCGCCCCCTGAAAGCAGCCCTCTGGAGGGGGAAAAAGGGGGGTCCTATGGACACTGACTGCACCCGCCTGCAAGTGGATCTGCATTCCACCTTCAAAGTGCAGGTGGGTGCCTGCACGGTGAAAACAAGGCTTCACCCCCTTTATTTAAAAAAATATATATATTTAGTAAGTGGAAGGTCCAGGAATCCATATTTATAGATAGGAGTTCTCCAACCATCTTCAGACTCGTAGGGTACCTGTATCTGGCAAAGAGCAGAACGTAAACCCAAATCCCAGCAGACCCTCATTCGAGACAAAAGCTAACAGGCCATCCAACAGCCCGACTAATCCAACGGGCCACCTAATAGCCCTATCACTCAGCTCCCATGCAAAATTAGCAGTCCCACAAAGGCATCGTATTTTGGTTCGCACAATCCTCATTATTCGCTGTCAGGCCATCTCAACAGTCTCATACATAAGCCATTGTGCCAAACCAGCCACAATCTAATCGAGAAAAAGGTGTCTTTTAGACTTGTATTGCTGGGCCACTAAAATTTCCAGCAGAGCAGCGGTGCAGCTAACAAGCAATCTCCAACACTACCATGGAGACCAGAGACTGCCCCTTCAACTGCAGTGTTGCACACATGAGCTTGCTTTATAGCTCTACAGGGTCTGCACTGACGCAGTGGTGCACTCCTACATTAATATTGACCCATGTAAACAGTCTTAAGCCCTGTACCGCAGGAATCCTGTCTTTGATACCTGTCTGAGCACCGCATGCACACTACAGCCGGAAAGAGCCCTGCACAGCAAAGCCATAACACTGTGTTAGCTGTGTGATGAACCCTGTAGCCATACCCGTATAACATCAATGTAAAGGAGACCATACGTCTTCAAATTCAGCACCAACCAGCTGTTCATGGAGCTCAGTGATTGGGCTAAGGCACGGATGACTCTCTGCACACACCTCACGGGGATTCCTATGGCAGCTATCCCTGGCCAAGTGTCTCCGCTCCCAATTTATCAACAGGCCTATCAGACTCGGCAGCTATTCATTTCACCGCGGTAATCAAGCAGAAATGGAGGAAAGCTGTATCATAAAAGTGAATGTGCATTGGTCAATTGGAAAAAATATATATATAAGAACGCACCGGCAATGTGTTTCAAGCTGAGAGAGAAGAGTTTGCAAAGGCAGTAAATACAGTCAAAAGTACAAGACTCTGGGGCGGCTCCTCCATTTGAGCGGAGGAACTTCGCCCCCCAAGCCCCAGTGGTGAAAAATAAAACAGTAATAAAGTTTATTAACGTTATATTTTTTAGCACCTTGCCCCGATCTAAGTGTCGGGAAAGGGCAGGCCAGAGCTGGCGAGTGGCAGCTGCAGGGAGCTGTGTTATTCAAAATGCGCATGTCTGTTTGGCCGGCCATCTTGAGACGGCCAGCCAGACATGCACATTTTAAAGTTCTCTAACCTAGCTGTCTTAGACAGCTGGGTTAGAGAAAGCTCAGGCCTCCAGTGCTCTTAGGAGGTCTGAGAGAGCCTGGTGTATCCAATCCTGGCACTGTTTTCATGCTGTGAAAGCAAAGCCAGAATTGGGTAGTGCAGTTTCCTGCATCTGGAGTTTTCCTGGAAGACACGCGAGGGAGGAGGACGTCGCACTGCGGGGTTAAGTAAATTTATTTATTTGTTCCTTCTCGTTCAAACTCTGCTGTAAGTGGTTTGTCACATGCATCCTCAACCCTAGAGTCCTTGCGAGAAGGACAACATTGAGGCAATTGCTTCAGCTATTGCTGCTGCTCCAAGATTACGTTACTCAAAATGCAGACCAAATCATCCCCTTCTGTACAATAGATGCATCACACTGCATGCGTAGGCATAGAATCACATTTTTGGAAATGCAGGAGACATGTGCTGTTTCAAATTACTTCTGCTGTGCCATCCACTTGTACAGCACCACTCCCAATAGTTTTGCTTTCGTGGCGCTTCTGCGTTGCTAAGGGCAAACTGTTGGAGAGGTATATGGCAAAATGTAAAGGTAATTAAATAATTGATACCCATGTTTCCCTTGTAGTAAAGATTATTTTAAGAATTTCCACTTCGCCTGTGTTTTTTGGCCCCCTCACTGGGTTTTTTGTTTTTTTACAGAGTTCTATATAGCATGAACCTGAACCCGAATCGGTTGAACCTGACCCAAATCGGTTATCAGAGCGCTTTACATAGCACCAGGTGCATTACATGAGGACACATTAATTTTTGTTAGGCACAGGGAGATTAAGTAGTTTGCCCATAATCACAGGCTGCTCAACGTCATTGCCGAGACTCGAACCCAGTTCCCCAGATTCGAGGTCGACCGCCCTAGCTATTAGGCCAACTCCTCTCCCCTTTACTTTACTTTAGTTCTAATGTTTGCCTTCAGGAACCGAGGCATAAATAATATCTATACTTTGTCCCTGGGACATTTAACTTTGTATTAATGATCACTTCGCTTGCTTACCTTCCTACACCACAACCCCTTCATAGTTGAATTCGTAGCGGTGGTACCTTTTTCTTTCCAAAATCGGGTCTCCAAATTGTGGGGCTGAAGAATGCGGAGTTCAAGGGGATTGTGATGACTTCAATAAAAAGTCATCACACCTGCTACTCGGTCAGGTTTTTAAAGTAATGTCATAATTGCTACGGTGATGTTAACACTTTCTATTTGACAGACTTGCAAAAATGGGATACTGCCTCCAGCTCCTTTTGTACCTTTTTAACAAGCTCACAAGTTTTCATTTGAGTGGTTGGTCGGAATGTAAACGTTGTAACGAAGTTAGTTTAGTCCAGAATTTCCAGCGTGCTAAAACTTGCCACTACCTCACTGCCCTTGCTTACATTTCATAATCGTTTAATCGTGGCTGATGACAGCCATATAAACAAATATTTAAAAATGAACACCACTAAACGCACAAGATCTAAAAATTCAAGAGCTAATTCAATAGTTTAAATAAATTCTTTGATGTGAGACCGTTTTTTTAAATGTTTAATCATAGATTCACATTTAATATACTATATGCACTTGAGTCCACAATGCTAGATCGCATCCATTCTGCCAGATTTTTAGATGTGGTTAACAACACTGTGGTCTGCACGACCTATTATTACCAATTCTTAAAAACATAGAGGGGGGCTTTGGCTTCACCCAAAAAAGTATTAGTCTCTCACCTACTGTTGGTGTATTCGCTACAGAAAGCAGTCTTTTCTTTATTTTTAATTTTTTCCCACTGTAGCAGTATTTTCTTTAATGTATTAGTCCGGACTCGGAAAGCAAGCTAAACCTTATTGGACCTTTGCGTCTGCCAATGTGTGTTGTAAATACAGTCCGATTCAGAGGGTTTGTCAAATAGACCTACATTCTAAAGGGATCAACCTTCTCCTACTGGAAGATTCATATTTGTTCCTGCTATTGGTTGTAAGTGCGTTCCATAGTGCTCTGACATTAACATTGGAAATAAAAATTATATTCTATAAGGCAACGATTTAAACTGGAATCGAGTACAATTTCTAATCTGAATAATTCCGTTTGTTTAATTTTGGTTTTGGTTTTATGCCAAGCTCCCTGCACCATACAGAAGCTTCTTTTTTATCAGTCAGCGATGCATGTGTTCGTACCCACAAAAGTGCCCCGTAAGAAGATGCAATATTTTTGTATGGGAACCACACAAGAGGTCTTGGAAAAAGCTGCAAAAGTAGAAATAACACTTCGGAGATTATTTCTCGAATGTGTCAATTAATCTGTCTTCATTGCCAGCTTTGGTTCCCAGTTCAAACAATGGTCTAAAAATATTCCCATGTACAAGTGAGTTTATGGCCACCAATGAACCAGCTTGTAACCAAATCCATCACTTGGGTTTCATTGTGATTAAAAAGTAAGGTTACACATTTTACTAGGTCAAAAGTAGAAGCAATGGAGTGTGTCAGCTTCTTTGAAGTCTAGATCCAAAGCTCCTACATATAAATAGAAGTGTAGGACAAAGCAGACATCCTCGACAGACTAATATTAAAAAGAATGTAGGTTATTAATTAAGTCAAGAAACCGAATAGTTTAGCCTAGGTGTTGAGATGTGACTCACAGGTATAGCAATACATTTTTAGGGAAACCAATAATTTTTCCCCCCAATGACACAATCCGCTAACGTGGTCAAAAGCTTTAGAGCAGTACACACACATGCAATCCAAGGACACTATTGCACAAGATAATGATTTTTATGCTAGTAGAGCGAGTGCTATACTATTGTGAGTAGTGGATATTCACTTTTGAACCCCGGCTTGTAGAGGTGGGATAAAGCCCTTCTTGCTAATTATGCTGTTGATTTAGGGCAAGAGAATCCTTGCAAAGGGATTTATTGGGGCAGTTGTCATTTCTAAGGACTGAATCTAAGGTAGCCCCCTTCCACTGCTGGGGGCAGGAAACCACCTTAGAATCTAGAACTGAATACCAGGTTCAACCTTAAAGCCACCCAGCATGAATTATGTTTAAGTATATTATTGGATACATCATCTAGACCAATGGCTGTAGATAATATACAGTTGTTTATCAATTGCTGTATCTGTGTACTTTATCAATTGTGATTAGATTAAGAAAAGGAGAAAGAAATTGTCATGTTCTAGAGTAACCATCTTCTAAACAAAATCGTATTGTACTGTTGTCACTGTTACTGGTTGGCGAAATCGCTGTTTGCCAGTGATTAATTTGAGCCTGTAGTTTCTGGTGCTCCGCACCAGCACTTAATTTACCGCTGCCACATGGTGGCGCTATTTGTGTAATTTAAATATGTGCAGAACCATTGTTCAGTATACATTAATAACAAGCAATACATGCCGCCCAAGCCCTTCTTTTAGCTTTGGTGTCCTCTAACAGTATGAATTGTAACACTTTTAGTAGTGTAATGGCTAGTAGTTCTGTAGGTTCTGTTTTCGGCACCGCTGGAGTGGCAAAGGGTGGTGCAGGCTGCGGTGGCCTCCTGACAGGGGCCCTGGCATTTATTTTTTTCTCAAATTAAGCCCTGCTGTTTGTACATGGCAAAAACAAATTGCAACCAGGCCCCAGTCTGTTTTGCGATCTTTGTTGATTGCAATTTGCATGGATTCTCAGCACTTGGAATATGTTTGACTTCTCTTACACTTGAGTTCTTAAGTTCCTCCTTCGATCATTTAAATCACAGACCAGTTTGCGACCGTGGATAAAAGATGCATTTTAAATCAGTGAAGTAATCTTATTCATCTGTGTTTTCGCCTAACATCAGTGTCCTACCGTTTATAACTTTGCCTTAATTTATGTGGTCTATCTTGTTGAACATATCTGTTAGCAGCCGACCTTACCCAAAAGAGCGATTATCTTTCACTAATGCCATAGAAAGTAGAAAGGGTATTACTTACAAAATCCTTTGTAGATATCTCTCCAATTAACGGAAGTAAAGGTTTACTCCTAGTGTTAGTAGGGTGTTTATTCTTCACTGCAATATGAAGGTTTCTTCTTACCTAATGAACAGCTAGAAATAGAGCCTAAAGAAAATGGTTACTCTTGCCTTTGTCATAGACTCTAAATAGGCATGTCTATGGGGGGATATCTTTTATTGTGAGCGTGTAATCAAAAGTTGATTACAATTATTGCGAGGAGTTGTTCTGGAGTATTTTAAAATGTATTTCTAATTATTCCTACCACACATCCAGGTTACTGCTGATCAGTAGTGCTTCCTCTTGCTTGATAGTCTTTTGGTTTCCATTTTTCAATTTGGTTCCTTAACCCATTTATTGCGGTGTGAATTTCGCTGCGGTAAGGGTGAAATAAAGGGTGGGCGTGGTTCGGACGCGCCCCCCCCCCCCCGCTGTCCTCCACACTCCCACCGTGACGTCGGACGGCCGGGGGAAATCTGACCCACCGAAAGGGTTAAAAGCTTCATTGGTTCACTGTGTTTAACATTACATATTTTTTAAGTTGACCGAAATAGTTCTCCTTGTTTTCACCACTATATTCATTGATCTCAAAGATCGTTAAACTGCTGCTATGTCCTCTTCCCATAACCGCGCTCCTTCAGTATTGTCCATTTCTGTTAAACCATCCACTCTTCCTGCCAGTGGTTCTCTTGCAGCTTGATCTACTACCATGGTTAATGCCAGCTCTGGTTAGGCTAATCCTCACACACCCATCCCTTCATCAATCGATGTTGTTTTGCAATCAGCTCTGACATGCTCAGAAGGTCCTGGTAACCCTCACTTTCCAATTGTTTCTCATTCACCACATTCTTGGAACTCTGATGTTCCCTGTAAGAGCTGTCCACCACACACAGGTACAAATTCCAATTAGGATTCATTCTCCTCCTGGTTATACTTCATTCCAAGTATATTAATAGGTTTTGGGGAACGACCACTTCACTGCAGACTCAGTGAAGTTCCCTGCTGACTCCCTAAAATCCCAAGATGGCAGAGTATAGCTGGAATTTAATCAGACCCGCAAAAGGTGATGGGAGGAATGCTTGCAATAAGTCAAACCACTGGCAATCGCTCAGGATATCTTTGGTTGGTTGTGTTCTGGTTCAGGGAGGACCTCGCATGTCAGTTCAGGCTGGACTGTTTCTGTTGGGACAATGTCAAGACTGATTTGCAGATGGCTGTATATAATCCTAGGTGACATGGTGGGCAAAAGAATGATGGGTTGGAATGCTACCACGAGAGATTGCCATTGGTCAGACTTATTGCAAGCATCCTCCCATCACCTTTTGTGTGCTTTTATAGGTTGAAGTTAACCTTCCCCGTTGAGACGTCTTACTTAAACCTACAAAGGGCTCAGAGTCTTCATCCTACCAAACAGGACCAGACGTTAAACTAAAATGAACTTTGACAAAAATGTTCACCCCAGTCCGCATAACAGAAAGCAGCAATTGGAATGTGACATGGGGCCACCAAGGTTGGGCTTAGGAAGCCAACAAAGCTGTGAGAGCAGATCCCTACCCTTTCATCCTGCGGAACATAACCAAAAGCACCAGAGTGGCCCTTCCAGCCCTGGCCATCCTGTGCACAGGTGCCACCAACAAAAAGCAATATTATTGTGTGTCAATCCTGTTGAAGAGCGTAGCATTGTTTTACTCTATTTCTATCCAGTGAGCAATCTTTGTCACCATAGTGACAGTTTAGGTAATGCGACTGATGTGGTGACGTGCAGCACACATCAGTTTTTTCAGAATATTTTAATGCAGCAAGATCCTGGCTCCCACAAATGGGCCTCGGAGCGCTCAACAACCAAGTCAAACCTAATAAGAGTAATAATGTAGCAGAGGTCTACACACGTGACTGAGAGGTGTAGGATCCCATACGTATCAATGTTTGACTAAGTGACTGAGTTAAAACCAGAAGAAAAATAATATAGTATGCACTTATGCGTCTACCTAGGCGATCTTCGACCATGTCTACTTTGAAAGTTCTGCATTGGGTGCATGTCAAGAAACGGATCTTGTTCAGAGACTTAGCTCTTTGTTCACAGGGCAGTGTATCTCTCCAGCCCTGGCCATTTGGCAAAGAGATTAGGTCAGGATCTCCCCTCCAGAGCGCTGCACTTCTGCTTCACATCTGTTAATCCTGCCCTTTAAGCGGGTCCACAGGGGTGGCAAACCATTTCCCCTTCTTGCTAAGGCATGAAATGAGCTCCCTCGCGAACTGTGCCTGATCTCATCTGACACCTCATTCAGAAAAAAATGTAAAACCTGGCTCTTTTCTGCAAAGCAGTAAGAACTCTGCTGGACACGTACCTAGACTTCGCTCTTTAGCGCTGGGACACGTACCTAGCGCTCTTTAGCGCTGGGACAATCTTCAGAGTAGCTGGGCAGTAGCAGCAAAATCACCCATTCATTCATTTATTCACTTTCAGAGGGACATAAAGCTGCAGAAAGGACTCTTAGGTGCTTTTGCAGTACCATGGTTGTCGGTGTGATCCTGAGCAGGACTGAAACCCTGGACGTCCTTGTTATCAGTCCGAAATCGGTTTCCTCGACCTATGGCCATTATCATCATAGAGTACAGCCTTCTTGAGAGAGTTTGGGCAAATATTGAAGGAAAGTGATAATTGTGTCATTTAAGGTCGAGAAAAACAACTTTGAGGTCTGCTCCTGGTAGATGAAAAGACTCAGGTAACAACATACGAATAGCGGTGGGTCAGAGAAAGAACCGATAGAGATGACTAGCTCTACAACTGACTAACTGAGTTTAACAGGGGTACTTCATTCAGGTTTGAAGAAAAATACCCATCAGTATTCGACCTGTACCACCCTTGTCATCATTTGGGTTTCTCCATACCACGAAGGAAGGTAGTCTACAGATGCTGTTTGTTAGGTAGACTCCGATGTAACCCAATGATGTGGGAATGGATAATTTAGGCAACAGGAGAATACTGGTAAGCAGTGCATATAAAACAAAAAAAGTGTGGTGGTGATAAACAGAAAAGAGGTGTTGTTAAAATTAGATAGACAGGTGGCAAGAAACTTTAATAAACACCTCCCTGCTTCTAATTCAATAAAAAGTAGTGCGAGTCTAGTGGTTTTAACTTATAGCCACTAGTAGATTCTTATTGGGTCGACATGTTTCAGCAGACTTTATAGATCCATCAGGTATCTACTGCATTCATCAGGACCGGCGACGCTACTGCTTGTAAAGTGAAAAGTAATAATAAAAGATTTCTTTCACCTGGGTAGATGTGGACAACTTTCTCCCAGCAATAAGTATGGGAGAGGAAAACTCCGCCTCACCTGGCTCTGGCTCAGGTAGCTGGAGCACCGCTCTGGCCGGCGGTTCTCCTGGCGTCCTTCCGAGCCAATCGGGGAGGCCTGGCCATTTGGCAAAGAGATTAGGTCAGGATCTCCCCTCCAGAGCGCTGCACTTCTGCTTCACATCTGTTAATCCTGCCCTTTAAGCGGGTCCACAGGGGTGGCAAACCATTTCCCCTTCTTGCTAAGGCATGAAATGAGCTCCCTCGCGAACTGTGCCTGATCTCATCTGACACCTCATTCAGAAAAAAATGTAAAACCTGGCTCTTTTCTGCAAAGCAGTAAGAACTCTGCTGGACACGTACCTAGACTTCGCTCTTTAGCGCTGGGACACGTACCTAGCGCTCTTTAGCGCTGGGACAATCTTCAGAGTAGCTGGGCAGTAGCAGCAAAATCACCCATTCATTCATTTATTCACTTTCAGAGGGACATAAAGCTGCAGAAAGGACTCTTAGGTGCTTTTGCAGTACCAGGGTTGTCGGTGTGATCCTGAGCAGGACTGAAACCCTGGACGTCCTTGTTATCAGTCCGAAATCGGTTTCCTCGACCTATGGCCATTATCATCATAGAGTACAGCCTTCTTGCGAGAGTTTGGGCAAATATTGAAGGAAAGTGATAATTGTGTCATTTAAGGTCGAGAAAAACAACTTTGAGGTCTGCTCCTGGTAGATGAAAAGACTCATCATAAGGCGAGAATGAATTATTAATGCAGGTACAACTAATCTCAAGTACAGAGTAGACCATTGCAGAAAATGGCTATTTTTCTGGAGATGGTTTCAAATTAAGCTTGGCATGCATTTCTGATCTCGCCCATCCCAGTACTGAGAAGTGAGAGAGGGGCACAATCGCAAGGTGGGAGTGTCTGTAAGATAGGATAATGGACTGTGTAGGTGGTGATCAGAGAAGCTGACAACGCAGGTGATTAGGGGAGGCCTGCCTTGGCTGTTCTACTCAGAAGAAGGGAAAACAACTTTGTGTGGGAAGTCTGATGAACTCACATATGTGCAGGAACCTTGGGACCACATGTAGTTCTGTAGCTCTGCGCATCATTTGTACGAGCTCCCTTACTTGTATTTATAGCCACAGCAAAATAGGTTGGTTGGGCGTGGGCGATCAGACAGAGACTGCTAGTTAAATAACTATTCTCTGTCTGAAAAAACGGTCCCCAGGAATTTGATATTACTGCTTTTTTAACCATTAATGATTATATATCCAGCCAGAGACTGCTAGTTAGATAACTATTCTCTGTCTGTAATATGTTTTTCTGAATTTTTTACTACTGTTTTTTAGATCACCAACGTCCTATATCTTAAAAAATTTTTTACAAATGAATTAATCTTTTTTTTTTTAGCCATTTAACAAGTGTTGTAATGTAAATGTTTAACTGAATGTACTTTTATAAATCCAATAGTGCTGTGTCATTGTGATTGACTGTAAAAAGTAAATCAATTTTAAATTTTTGTGTGTATTTTGCTTTTATGAGTAACTACTCGAATAAAGCACTATTTGACTTTGACTTTGAACTCACATAAGATAGCTTCCGGGATTTTGAAAGTCCCTGAGTCCTAGTCACGTGGAAGATTTCCCCTGCCAGTGAAGGAACCCTACCAAGCAGAGCCTCACTCGCAAGGGATGTTAATTTCAGCATATGGCCTGTGTGATGGTAACCTCATTCTCGACCAAATCACAAAAAATTCTCCTTGGTAATGGCAAACCTAATACCAAAATAATAATATTCAACTTTCACATTCATACCATATCACCATGCCACAAAGATGTTTTATCAATATATAGATGTGATATATATGTATGGCTTTAACCACACTCTTGATAAAACACTAACTTTTCTTTAAAACATTTCTGTAAAAAATCAGAAAGCTGTAGTGAGACACAGTCTGTATTTTTAACATACACATCTACTTTCACAATTCACTGGGTATCAATGAAACACCGTTAATAACGTATAAAGACAAGGTCAAGACAGTTTCCAGGATAAATGGGTCTACCAAAAGTATGTCGTGCAGGTTAGTGGATGGTGAGGGTCTGACTCTGACTTTCATTCTTACACATTAGCATGAGTTTCATTTTTTTGCAGAAATAAAAACACCTGTTCTATATTGGCAACATATTGTATATGAAATAAAGTACCTCCTGTCGTAACGTAAAAGTCACTGAGGAGTTATGTGATCATTTAGAGGAATTAGTTCCTCCATAAGCGCCTGCAGTTCCGAGGTGACTATCAGTATCCTTTAAAAGAGCAGCAGTGGCTATTTTTTCCTTGTAGTACCCGGTTCCACCATCACCCTTTCCACAAATCTCTTAAATCTGTGTTATCTTGCTATTTTATTTGAGAGCGTTGCATACATGAAGAATAAAAGCAGGATCTGTGGTGCGAAAGTAAACGCAGCAAAGCAAAAAAACATGTATTTTATAGTCATTTGTGATAAAAAAAAAAGTGGTATCAGTTTAATATGTCATTAAAAAATGTTGTTCTCCGAGTGTAGAAGCATGCAAAGAGATTTTCCTTGCTGTAATTCCCCATAGTATACAAAAAATGACATAGTTCCTCAAATATCTTCCTTCTTCTGATGAATAATCATTTTGGAAAAAAGCAGAAGGCTATAATTACGTTTTGCGTTTGCCTCTGTTTTGGCATCTTTAAGGACATATTTGTAGAAAGCATTTAGTAAAGTGGTCACAATTTGAGCACTGACTTTTACCGAGTGCATTTTTTTATGCGAACCAACGTATGTTCATACATACAGGTTTGTGCGCAAAATTCTGATTTGTTCAGTGGGTTGCAATTTAACCTACCTCATTAATATGCAGGACGTAAGTCGTTAATCGTGACCCACTGAGATTCATTGCCATCGTAGGATGGTGGCCTGCTTGGGTCAGCAGACCACCATGTCTGTGATTGCTGTTAATATAAAGCATGGTGGTTTTTTTTTAATACAGCCTGTTTTCCTTGAAGGAAAATGAGATTTGTTAAAAAAGAACGAGAGAGAGATTGAAGTTTCGTAAAATTATTATTTTCTTTTTTTACCAATAACAGTGGTTCCAGAGACTACACCTTACTCCTACGGGTCTTCCCTTTTACAAGTGAGTTTGCAATGATTTGCAAACTATTGATACATACCGTTGAAAATCGCAAACTGAAAGGGACACCCTAAACATGGCCCTTTCAATTTGCAATGTAGTTGCAATTTTGGTTTTGAGCATACCCAAAAGCTATTTTCTAGTCGCAAAGGCCCAGATTTGGGGAATCCAAGCCTTTGCAACCGCAAAATAACTTTAAACATTAGGTCCCAAATGCCGGGGAAAAATAAATAATGAAAGGTGTTAATCTGAACTAATGTCATAATCTTCATTTTATCAGTCCTGGAAAGATAGAAGGTTGAGTTGGCTATTTTGTGACATTTACTTATGACAAGCAGGTCACATCAGATGTTTGATGTGAGCCTTTAGTTGAGTAATCCACCTTGCCACTTGACTTTTCGCTGTAATACATCAAGGGACTAAAGAGTGCTCTATGGTTTGATATCCGCTTTACCAGTTCTCTTTTCAGAGCTGCTGCCCTGTTACCACTTGTCAACCTCTGTCTGACACACTGACAATGTTCTGTTGTTCGGAACAACTTCACCAGCTGACGCCTGCAGTAGAGGAACAGGCACAAACAGTGTAGGAAGTTGGAAGCCGGAGATAGAGGAAGGGACGCTAGAATACTAAGTAAATAGGTGCAAAGTTGACTATAAGCGAGCGAGCCATGTATAAAGAGCAGGCCGGCAGGGCAGTCTGGCGGGGCCAGGGCAGACCTGGGCTAGTGGGGATTTAGAATGAACACAAGTTAGGCTAGAGACCTTGTGCTGTTGAAGAGGAGGCCGACTCTGAAAGCATCAGGGTCGCACCACTAGGGCCGTGGCTTCAGGTTTTTTTGGGGGGCGTTACACTCCCCTAATAAATATATTTTCTGGTAAATAATTGGACACAGATACTTTCAGCAGGGTATGGTGAGGTGTCTGTCCCATTTTACCAGGACTTTTTTTTTATATTAACACAGACAAATAAATACACATGCCGTCTCTCGGTTTTGAAAGTGTTAAAAAAAACTGTTGGTTATTTTACGAAATATTGGGATTTCTCTCTTTTAGTAATTCTACCAATCCACATTCCACTCCCTTTACACTGCCCCTTAAGCCCGTCTCATGCGCCCTGCTTGTGATGTACATTAACACTATTTGGAACGTACTTATCCTGGTTCAGACCCACCATCGAACTGGCCCACTTTAAGAAAAGACTGCACTAATTGGGTCTCAGACTCCCCCGCCCTGTGCGACCCCCCCGCTCGTCTACTTTCCAGCCGCCATGTTACCCAAGGCGCGTGTCACTCTCGGCACCCGCACTCCGAGCCTTCCCCCGCAGAGCTTTACCCGCCCCCGGCCCTCTGACTTCCGGAAATCCGGCGCAGTGATGTATCCAAACATAAGTGGACGTTCCCACAAGTACAGAGGGGTCAAGCCGTCTTCCCGGTGGGGTTTCATGCATGGTCTTTCAGCCGACATGGACGTCCAGTCGGCTGCTAGGTTTCGTTGCCGGGTTTATGTTTCTGCAAAAGTTGCTGATTTGGCACGTGGGTGGAGCCCCTGACGCACCTCGTGCACGCCCCACACTGCAGCAGCCGGAGGCGCATTATTATGGGCTGGAATGCCAAATGCGTCAACCTAAATTTGCTGCCTGGCCATCCGGGAGTCTGGAAGGTCACCCTCCCGTCGCACTTCGACCCCTTCTGCTTCCTTTTCCTCTCGTCGGGGTGGAGGACACGGTCATGTCTGGGTCTCAAATGTAATTAAAACTGCGTGGGAGGGTGGGGGGGGGGGGGGGGGGGTCCTGAGACCCCCCTCGTTCCATCCCCTCTGTGTACGCGCTGGCCCTGGCTGCTTGTGTGCAGCTTGGGCCTAGAGACGACTGCTTGGAAAGCCGGTCTAAGTAAGGCAGGCCATCGTCGTAACCGGCGCAACATCATAATGTATTTTTCTTTTAAGTATTTACATTATATGTGGCATTATTACCAAATATTGGAATAACCAAACTGAACAGCATGAAAGGGTACAACTGAATATTCATGTAGCGCACCTAAGAGCTAAATTGCAATTAGATGTTTGAGCTCTCTGGGGATGAAGAGCGTTAGATTTAGGCTCTCGAAGGTAGCACCCCATCAGATGATGGTATAAAGTTCTTGCTAGACCACATGTTCACAAATTGCAAGTTTCTTGGCGCTAGGTGACGTTTATTGCTCCTTTTTAGACCGCACACAAAGACTAACCGGAGAATGTTCGGTTAACTGAATTCCCAAGGTTAATTGAAGTGCAGCTCAAGGCCTGGGGCCCCACCTTTTTGCACTCTTTGCATTGGGCCCTCAGTGACCATGGAAGGATGAAAAGTCCCTGATTGATAGTAGAGAGTTACAGCCAGCTTACAGTGCCTTGAGACCTTTATGGGTGAGTAGATGCGCTTTATAAGAATTCTGATTGATTGACGTTTTTGGGTGTCTGCCCAGTGGTCCCCAATCTTGAACCACTGGTGCATTCTTGTCTGCCTCCACTCTAACTCTCGGCTACCTCCCTTGGTCCCATTTCCACTGTCGAGCTGGGACAATAGGTTAATGGGAGACATTTGTAATGTTCTGTCTGCACCATTGCTTCATTGACTGGGAAATGTAGCCAAAACAATTGTAGGAACATTGGAACTCGGACGTTTCCAAGGACTGCCGCGATTTCAGATGTTTCTGCCACAGGATAACATTGTTCTAAAGTCCCCCGTGTTGTTCTGAGTTATACTGCCTGCCTGCACACGCCTGTAAACTGGATTGGGCACGTAGATTAGCCACAGAAATTTCTAAGGCAGTTTGCGTTTTGTGTGTATTTTTGCTACATTTTAGGACATGGTTCAGAGTTAGACTCAAGGACTACTTTAAAAGCAGACCTTTATATAAGCACATTCACATTTTTAAATGTTGGGCTCCCTTTTGTGCATTTTCAAGTACAACATGCATTCTGTTATAGTGAGAGCTGTGCTTTAAAGCAAACTTTGTGGCCTAGGTCACATCTCCTCCTAGATGAATCCACAAATGCATAAAAGGTCTGACAGAGTTCTGTAGAGGGCCACTGGAGGGGAAACCCATGCTGGCTAGACTGAGGCGAGTCTTCATACAAGACCTTACTCACGCAGCTGGCCTAGCCATCTCGTAAGTGGCACAAGCTGCTTGTCTTCGTCACTGGGCATTTGTGAGATTAAAATTTGCACTTCTGTCAGCACCTTTCACTAATCCCAGGCTTGCGAAGACCAGAATCACCAAATCTGGCCTGTAAGGGTTTAGGCATGTATCATCTTATGCTTGAGGTCACCTCCCTGGCTCACACTTCTGTGCCTCTTAAACTTGGAAATAAGGTGCTTTTTCTTTTAGTAATACGCTGCGTGTGATTCTGATGCTACTGAAATGTCTGATTAAGAGCGTTGTCAGAAGGCCATCATCTTACTCTCTGTTACCTGTTGGCAGACACAGACTTAGGTTATTTTAGGTTTGAGTATGTCAGTCGCTTCACAGACGGACTTTCACTTACCCACTTATCTTTAGGGACCCTCTTTAATGCAAGTAGGTGGGGAATTGTTCCAATTTTTTCCTGAGCATGGTATACAGGCACAGGAGCGCAGTTGTATGTTAGAGGTGAGTACAGCACTTTGTGGCTCACAATCTGTTTTCCGTGAGGAGTTTGAGCTGGGCTTCGTAAACATAGAAGGGGTTATTAGGACTGCCCATGAGTTACAAATGACTTGGGTGTTTTGATGTGTTCCCCTCAGAGTCCTAGCTCTCAGCTCAGGCTGCAAAGGAACAGCTTCTGTTAGCTTCCTTTCCAGCAGCCTTGGTGCGGCTTAATGCTGGAAAAGCAAAAACTTCCTCCGTCTGAATCCAGTAAAAATGTATGTTAACACAGAATAATTTAATCAGCAGGGATGCTTGTGCTTTAGGCACTTTTTAGGGGCATCTTATCTCGTACCTTCTGTGAAAAAAATGGATATCATGTTTGACGTAATTCATATTGCCCAGGTCTCAGAGTCTGTGTCAAACAAAAGTGCTTTCTAAATACCCATACCACCCAAGAGAGTTGGTACTGCTCCCATCCCTGACCTGCCCACAGAGGGACTATGGTCAGTGCATTCAGTCATTCGAGCATGAGCTTTGGAAACATCCTTTTTCATGGCTTATATTTTTAAAGAGGATGCGGTTTGGCCTCTAATCTTTGTTTAAATTTCACCTATACCAAATTGCATGGGCTGTAGGCAGGTAACAAAATATCCTGAAAGAGTTCTGTATAAAGGAACATACTTTCTATAATCTCCATCCTTTGTTCTTGAGGAGTTTCTAAATACATCCATACTTTTACGAAAAAAATTCTAGGTTGAGGTGCTCTGATCTTGGTTGCAGGTCCTTTAGCTGCCTACAGGTAAAACCATGGGGCTAACTTAAAACCGAGCTGCAACCCCTTACGTTCAGCAAAGATCTCAAAATCTGGCACTATATACACTTTTTAAGAACATTGTCATTCCTCCAGCTCCTCTTTACCATAGCACCATGAGACCAGTTCAAGGTGAATGGTTGCGTCCTTCAAATGGCCAAATAGACGTTTTGTCAGACCCCTTCCTTCATGGCCCTAAAATGGATGGTGTGGCTGTAAGTGGGTTATAGTTAACTGTCATCAGTGAGCTCTTTTACACCCCAACAACCAGTCCACGCCACCCAGAGGGATATGTCTGATTCCATGTGGAGACGGAGTCTCCAAGACTCACACTCCCCTTTTTGCCTCTATCTCAGATGTACACTGGGGACAATGTGTCCAACCGTCGGGCATCCAGGTACTCGTTATGTATCCGGGAGGCAGAAACACCCTTTCTCTCTCTATCTTTGCTTCTTCACCCATAAAGAAGATAGAGAGGTGGCGGTCCAGTGCTCCTGTAAGGAATTTTTTTAACATAGCTTTATGCATGTTGGATTCCTGGGAACCATGTATATGTTCAGGCTTCCAGTGGAGTGGCTCTACAGGCCTTTAGTCTATCCACCTTCATGAGTCATCACAGTACTGGGTCAGGTTACATGGGGTAGTGGCAACAAGCTGGGGGACTGGAAACGTTTTTGAGGCTTGTTGGTTTGAAGACATGATTTTAAAATACCAAGCATAAGCCAGTTACAGTAGCTTTGCCTTACTGCATGGTGAGTGTGCAGCAGGGTCACCTGCGTGAGTTGTAATGGTACTAGACTGGTGGTTTGAAGGATGGGCTGGGTCCAGGTATCAATGGATCTAAGCCATGCGATGCTGACACTTACCACTGCAATCTCACTTAAATGAGGGGGCATTGTGTCTTTTTAGTAGTGTTTATTGAAAGTCTATGATGTGGTAAGTTCATAAAATGAATAAATTGAGCAAACAACCAACTACAAAAACTAGCAATAAGCAGATTTCCTTTTAAAAACTCAGTAATGAGAATGGGAAAATCACCGGTATTGCAAGCAGCAACACTGGGTATAAAATTCTACCCCTGGCTATTGGTGGCTGGCATGGCTTGCGTGTGGTTTGGGGGGGGAGGGGGGGTTGTCGAGGGGGGATTTGAATTAAAAAAAAAAAAACTTACCTTGAGGTAGGGTCCCACGTCTCTGTTCCTTCTCTCCTGCCTCTGACAGGAAAAGGCAGCCAGGCTCCCTCCCCTAAGCCAATCACCATGCTGTAATGCAGCATTGAGATTGGTCTGGGGCTCGAGGGGTGGGTATGTTCTCCATGCAGGATGTAATGCAGCCTGAATGGAGAATGGGGAAAGTGCGAATGACTGGTTTGGGTGTCCCAAGAGGGCTCAATAAATGGTCATTGCGCACTTAGGAGTGGACAAGCCACTCCTCCCCTGCCCTGCTCAGAGAGCAGAGCAGCCCCTCCCACCCAGCCGCGCAAAGCACCAGAACACAAAGCATAAAATAATAACTCTAAGTTTTTATCATTTTATGTTTCTCACTGCTTAAAAGCAGTGGGGCAACGCTCCTCCCCCATAGTGGAGGAGCCGCTGCTGTTCATGGCTTACCCTAGCTGGCTCCTGTGATAATGGAAGATCTTTAAAGCTTTCCTCCTTCAAAGATAGAATACAACGTGTATTTATTTATTTATTTATTTTCACATTTGTAGAGCGCTCTGTTACCCGGAGGTGTCCTGGCGCTAGTGGGATAGGCTGGTGTGAAGGAGCGTGCTTACAGAGTGAAGAGCCAAGTTTTGAGTCCTCTTCTAAAGACCATCAGGTCCTGAGTTTGTCTAAGCACAAGTGGGAGTTTATTCCAGGCCTCTGCCGCTCCAAGAGAGAAGTTCGTGTACGGTTGAGAAGAATGGATTCAATGTGACTCGTACCTATTTTTTAAGTATATATAGCCTGCCCCCACCCGACCTGCCTCTTAGCTCTTAATATTATTGTCGGTGTGATTTACACCTCTCCGTTCAAAGGCGGCCGTGTTCGTAGGTAAAGTATCGCCCTGTAAGGACCAGAAAGTTCACATGCATATTTGGAGCACATGACTGGCACAGACCCAGCTGGAGGTATCATCACCTCCGCAGAATCTGTTTTCTTTGGCTGAGCGTGGCTCTTATTCTGCAGTGCTGACTGATCAACTCTTTGATGAGATGCACCCACGCACTACACACAGATTAACCCCCGTCCTGCCCCCCCCCAAAAAAGTCCAGACAGGGCTGTACAGGCCCCTGCCGGCTGCTGCAGCGCCACCTGTGCAGCCCTGGGTAAGGGGCATTGGCACTGTGGAAGGCGGGGCAGGAACCAGGTCGAAAACAAAAGGCTCATTGAAAGGAGCTGTTTGTGCTGGCATCGCCCTCGGTCTATGGTGGTTCTGTGGTGTCCTAATTTCATTCCAAGGCCTCGGGATCCTCGGATGCACCCTCTGGTTTTTGGCTGGTGCCTTCCTTCCCGCCCGCCCTCTAATGCCACTCCAGCCCTCGTGGCTTCTCAGGTGTGCTGACACACAAGGAAGCTGTTATGTCTCTGCTTTTGCACTCTTTTCTTTCCATTGCGTAGAGTTCCACCAGACCCTGACTACAGCGGCCCTTTGGCATCATGGGACACATTTGTCTGAGCCTTGTCATCGACTTTTTGCCTGACGAGACCAGTCTGTTTTATACCGGTCCAGGGAGACCTCGGCTGTTTGGTTTCAGGAAATTAGAACGAGACCCAGATATAAAACGCGAGGCCTAAACAGTGTAACAATTTGATGCACCGTTTATCTTAAGCTTGCAACTCAAGCTTTTTGTATGGAGAAATAACACAGCTGATTGATCCAGCTGACCCATGGTAATAGATTTTCTCCTTCTAGTTGCCCACACCCCCTCAACAACCAGATTTCATGTTTAGGTTGTTCTGTGGCTTCTAACCTAGAGACTAACCAGGCACTAAATCAAGTAGCAAAAGGCTGCTGCAGATGGAATAGAGGCTACACACCAATATTATTTAAGCTTTAAAGAAATAACCCCCCCAGCCACTTTCCAAGGAGGCTGCTTTTAAGTGGCCGTTGGTTCGTCTTTGAATGTGCCCCTGGGTTCTGCCATGCAGTACAATCTCTAAAGCACCCACATATGAGCGGCGGACGAGGAGAGTCTGTTCACTGTTTGGCTTGGGCATGTAATTCCCATCAGAGTCAACAAACCACCTCTTGGAACTTCAGAAGATACGTTAATAACCAAGGGGATGGTGGGTGCTAAAATTTGAGTGGATAGTGACTAAAACCAAGCCGGACCCTCTAATTGACAGTGTTTTAAGGCTGGCTGCCACAAATGAGACCTGAATGCTGGAGCGTGACTTCAACAATTTCGAAAACCTTACCATAGTTCGATGGGGCTGCCTGCGTGTCTCAAGCTGTATGCTGCTTGTCCCTGGTGGGCTGGGACTATCCCTGAAGACTATCAGAATGTGGTGCTGGTGAAGACCATCCCAAGAGGTCCTCCAAGTAAGTGTCTGAAAAGTTTCAGCGCTCCGTCCATCTCCTTGTGTTTGCTTTGTTCGCCCTAAGTAGGCAGGGTATGCCCAGACGTGGGTCCCTTGGTCACTTTCCCACTGGATTCAAGCTAGCCTGGCTGATGAGGGGTGAACCCTGAAACCGGTCCTAGGATGATTGTTTCTAGTCCAGGAAGGACTTGGCCTGGCAGTTCGGGATGGACTGTTCCCAGAGGGCGATGGGTCAAGACTGATTTGCATATGGCTGGGTCCAAACTGGAATGGCATGGTGAGCATAAAAACGATGGATTTAGGCCCAGATCTCTGCACTGGGGTGAATGTATGACGTTGTTCTACATTCTGTCCATAAATTCGTCTTTTTTGCATTTGTACAGGTAGGGCGCTATCTTAACAGTTTGTGACGATGGTTGAGTTTTTTTACATTTTTATCTGTATTTTTTTTTATTGGAATAAAAAAAATGTTTTTAAACATTGGACCCAAAATAAACTAACTTGCTAACTTGTACAGCAAGGGGACCAGCTGGCTCAGGTGAGAGAGGACAGTACAGAAGGAAAGCAACTGAACACTTCTGCCTCTGCAGCTGGATTTTGTGGCTTCGAGTCCTGGAGGAATATTTCCATTCACCTACTCTGGGAACAAAGGAGAGAAAAGAAAGGATCCGATAAACTGCCAAGCCGCAGGCCCCAGTTTCACGAGAGGCATTGCCAGAGCAGGTGGACTTGTTTTTACACGTTCTCCTCCTTTCAAAAAAAAGCTTTTTTTTCGCGTTATAGATTTTTCCATTTCACTGTAGAGTCTACTATTCATTTGTTTCCCAAAAGCCCGGAGCAAAGGTTTCTTAATCTATATTTGTTTTTAAATACCAGTTTTCCTCTCGTGTATCTGCTGTTGCTTCTTTCAGTGTTCTCTTTTATTTTTTAGGTCAAACCCCGCCAGACAGCACAGCTGTCTGGCAGTGGCGTAGCGTGGGTTGCCAGCACCCAGGGCAAGTATCCTTCCACTTTTTTTTTATTTTACGCCCCGGGTTAACCGCCCCGTGGCCCACCCACGCCACTGCTGTCTGGTTGCAAAACATATTGGGGACATGCTGAGAGCCTACCTAGCAATGCATTCTGAACCTTGCTTGTGTGTTGTCACACGTTTGCTTGCCTTCTATTCCCCAGCTTTGTTTTAGCCCATCTATCTTGTCTTTACCCCCCTCTTGGAGCATAGCCTGTTTACCACCTCCCCGATTGGCAGCTCAGGGAATCCTGTGGGCTGCCACAATAATGAGTGCAATGATAGGCTCTCCTCATAAGATGAGGTGCACTTAGGCCCCCATTAAAAGCAAAGGACCCTCAGGCACACGTGGGTGGAGGGGGTTAAGCCACTACTCTTACATAAACACGAAGGCATATATGCCTGCAGCGAGAAGTCGGAGAATGTATATTTAACACCTTGGCTGCTTCGAACGTTCCGCGTCAGTGCGGACCGTTCGAAAAATGGGTGGGGCTGCATCGGTCAACTGTCGTTCGCAGCACCAGCCAGGTAGTGCTCCTGTCGGCCGCTGGGAGCACGGAACGGGTTAAAACTAAAGAGCACAATAGTGGCAAGAAAGTTTAATGTGTACCAGGTGAGAAGGGCTCTTGGCCTTTGTTCACTGGCATGGGGGTGGCACTACTTGTATTGGTGCCTGGCCTCCAAGATCAATATAAATACAACTGTTGAGGTTGGCCCTGGATTACTGATGCCCCGGTCATGTAGGGTTTTGGATGTGTCATTGGTGGCTGGCACAAAAATCTCAGACCCTTCTTGGCTCTGCTGGTTTTAATAGCTGCAAGAACACCACAGCCCCATCTTAGCTGTGCCACTGGTAGCAGCAACCAAGACCCTCATGGTTCTATGCAAGCTTTTTACTATGTGGTTGGGAATCACTAATTTTAGTGCCCTAAAAGTGCCATCTGCCAATCCTATTTCAAAGCAGAAGCCCTATGTTTAGCTAAATGTCTGCCACCAGCAGTGTGCTGCAGAACTCCATTCTCCATGGTTTGCTAGCATTTTCATCATTCACACACCGGATCAGGCAAATTTGCCTCCAAGAGGGGAACAACTTTGCATCGTTCAGTGGAACAGAATGTGTCTGACTAAACGCTTGTTTGGCATGCCTTCCCTTTCTGTGTTACACTTGTATTTAGATGCAGAATAATAGATATGCAACCCCTGAGTAACACTGTATATCAATATAACTTTTACATAAGTTGTCGCTGTTTCAATGCAAAGAAAGAATGGGTGACAGCCACCTGCAGAAAGAAACCCTTAACCCTTCATATCTTACAACATTTTAAAGTGGACAAATTATATGTAAATGAAGCAAGCCTTAGCAAAGATATTAGATCTCACTGTTAGGACCTATTGGCTTTGCCAATGTCTTTTGCAATCCTGGTACAGCATCGGCAAAAGCTTTTTTTGCAGATGCTATGCAGTAAGGCCAAAAGTAAAAACATTAAAAAAAAAGGCACAATGACGTGGCCACTGGCGGCCATATCATTATGTACGTATGTGCGTGCAGAAAACGTATTTTCGCCTACAAAATAGCGTCAGTACTACTTATTTTTTTATTACCAATCCGAGATAGTGGTAGATTTAAAAAAAAAAAGTGAAGCAGCGGCAGAAATTTGGTAGCTCACCCTCCCCTCCCCCCAAAATATAAAAACAAATAACCAAATGTACAACAGCAGTTGTGGCAGCAAAGAAAAGCATTTCTGTAGCTCCTTCTATTCTTCCATGTGTGCTTGCTTTTCAGGAAGATCTTTTCTTTTTCGAAAAGCACTCCTTTAGAGTGCATGTTTTTTCCAGCTGTCTCCCTGGTGTTCTTCTCTGCTCAACCCCAGCGATCTATGTTGTTTTCTCTCCGGTGACCTGCTCTTAAACCCCACTTTCCCTCAGTTGCCTTTTGCATGCACCCTCCTGAGGCCCGCCATTGCGGTTTGCTTTTCCCTGGCTTAAATGCCCGTTGTGCTTTTGCTCCAATTTCCATGTTGTTTTGCCTCCTACCCCCTTCCCACCCCAACCTACTCCCCTTTTGATGTATTTACTTGTTAAAAGCATTTTTACGCACAATTTATAAAAAATGTTTTGGGCGCTACTTTTTTATTAACAATCCACCTCAGATTGGTAAACGTAAAGAAAAAAAATGCTTGCATCATTTTGTAGGCGAGGCCATGCATGGTGCTGCACATCTACAAAATGAGGCAGTGGCCACATCCAACAGCTTTTTCTGTTTTTATTTTTAGCTGTGCTGAACAGCAGCCGTAGTGCTATATAGTATGGTTAAAAGTAATTGGTAAAGGCAATAGGTCTCATAGGCAAGACCCATTGGCTTTACCAATGTTTGTTTATATTCTCGTATGCGTTTGTTCCTTACCTCTCTCTTCCTTTCACCTCCTGTGTTTTGCTTAACTGTTTTTTTGTGCTTACCATTTTTCCTCCTTTGTTTGCTTTGCCCCCTCTTTTTCTTAACCCCTTCGGTGCGCATGACTGCCCACAGCCGTCATGCGTCACAGTGGGCGTGTGCGGAGGACGGCCAGGGACCGTCCAAATCCCGCCCACTATTTAAATCGCCCGCACATTGCGAAAATGTGCACAGCGCCGAAGGGGTTAATTTCTTGCTTTTTTTTCCCATCAGCATTCACCTTCTTTTTATTACAAAGTGAGAAACGTACAGCTGGTAACACAGCATACACGTTTTGACCCTTGTACTATTTTATGCTTTTTGTCGCTCTTCAGTCTATTTTTCTCCTTCTTCTGCCTCTTTTAATTATTTTTAAGCCTTGTTGGTAGACTCCACTCCAGCTGTGATGTAGTCTGAGGTTGTTGTGCTGTCACAACCTTTATGGTAGGTCAATGATGTGCTCCCTATACAAACAAATATAAATGTTTTTAAAATATTAAGGAAGGCATTTATTTGTTCTATGCCGCGGACTGAGGAGGGACCTTTCCCGCCCTGCCATCTCTTGACTCGCACATCTTAAAATAGTGGGGGGAAAACTTTGACATCTCCTTGCAGTTGCGGCCGGCATAACTTGCGGGTGAGGGGGCGGGGGATCGTGCGGGGAGAGAGTAGCGCGGGGGTTTAATTTTAAATACATTTCTTTAAAATGTAACTTACCTTCACTGCCCGCTTCGGTCTGGTCCCACCTCCTCTCCTCCACACAAGAAGCAGCCAAGCAGGCAGCCTTCTTTCCCTCCCTGAAGCCAATCACAACGCTGCAACGGCAGCGTTGTGATTGGCTGGGACGCCAACAGCACAGGTGTCCATGGGGAGGCCAATTTCTTCATGCAGTCTGCGTGCAGCCTACATGGAGAAAACGGAGAGTGTGCATGACTGGTTTGGTCGGCCCTGGAGCTGACCAAACGGAACTGCCAGTAACTGGTGTTTCCAGTGATCTGCTTCAGGATCCCTCAGCCTGTCTTTGAAAGGGCTCAAGCCCCTATGAAGGGTCATTTGTGACAGGAGCTCCAGTGAACCTCTGTGGGATTTCGGCGTAAAAGCATACATATGCTTCTCCAGCACTTGGATCTTTCATAGATTCACATGCTTGAACTAACCCCCGTTGTCCTACTGGGAACACTTGATGTAACAATGTTGATGCAGCAGTGTACCGTATTACACTTGATAACTTGTTTATATCTTATCGCCATCATTGTAAATTAACCAAACTACAGCCAATAGGGGGTCAGCACACTCAGTTGCTGCCCTCCCAGAGGCTTTCGACTGCCAGATTTTCTACTGCTCATTCAATTTGAGAATATACATGAACGATCCACATACTACTTTCAGGAAAGGGAAGATATACAGGATTTCTCAGATCTTGTTGACAATGATAATCAAGTAGATGAGCGAAGAGCAGCTAGGCCTGCACATCTGAATATACAGTCTGTACAGGATGGAATGTTTTCAAGAGAACTGGCAACAAGGTAAAAGCAGCCGGAATAAGGAGAAAGGGCAGTATGGTTTATTCATATTTAGATGACTTGCTGAAAACTCAAGAATGCATAAAAAATTGCAAAGATTCATGTCGAACTTAGGCTTGACTATCAACTAGGGTAAATCACATCTAACCCAAGGCAGAGTATTTGTATTTCTGGAAGCAACATTTTGCACAGAAGTGGGATCAGTGTAAGTCTCTTAGGGTAGAGGTGGTAAATTGGTACATCAGGGAACATCCCTGATACCAAAAGAAGTGGCCAGAGTGAAAATGTTAAAAGCAATACTAGGAACGTCACCATGTATTCATCTCTTGCCTCATTGTCAACTGTGCAGGAAGATAATAATCAGTGGCAAAAGATTTCGGGAATTATGTTGTGGTCAAACCCCTTCAAGCCCTTCAGTGTAGATTCAAGAAATAAAACCTTTCAAATGCCAACCGCTTAACTCGGAGACCCCAGCTTTTCTTAGCAATGGATCTGTCACTTCAGGTATGGAGGAAAATGGACTATGTTCAGTAGAAGAGTGCCAATTGCACAGAACTATTCTGGAACTAAGAGTAGTCCGGCTGGTGTTAAAAGCATTCCTTCCTACAGTTCAAAACATGCATGTTCTAGTTCGTGCAGACAACAATTTTATATCTTAAAACAAAAAGGAACCCGATCCCTCCGTCGCAAGAGGCCCAGAAGCTGCTGAGATGGGTAATCCATCGCAATGTAGAGCTGTCTTAAAGCATATCCCCTGGATCCACCACAATGTGGCAGATCGTCTGAACAGATAGTACTCGCACACTCATGAACGGGAAATAGATGACAATCGGCTGCATTTGATTTTTCGGAAGAGGGGTACTCCTCGGTGGTACATGCTCACCTAAGACAAAAACTGCAAATGCCCGAACTATACCAGCAAATGGTTTTGTCCAGGCCCACAGCAGGATGCTCTCACAAGAGATTAGAGAGGGAAGTTCATTAAGTATTTCTTCCAGTACCATTAAACCACAGAGTACTATACAAGACAAGAAGGGCGCAGTGCACCGTGATCCAGATAGCACAGGCATGATTATGATAGCACTGGTATGCGAATTTGAGGAGCAGGTCTGTAGAAACACGGATCCAATTCAAGCCAGATGCAAGCCTATTTTCGAGGAGCAGTGGAAGAATACATCACTACAGTCCCCATGCTCTATGATTGACCGCATTGCTCATGAAGACTTTAGATCATTTACCAAACCCTGAAAACTGGTGTTTGCTGCCAGAACACTTTCAACAGTTAAAACGTGCAATTTGAAATGGAGACGTTTTCTGCATTGGGCAGAAAAGGAGAAATTAAATCTATTCGAGATGTTACTGCATCAAATGTTACGATATCTCTTAAGTTTGGCAAAAGCTGAGTTATCATTTCCATCCATTAGAGTGCCTCTAGCTGCAATATCAAATTTTCCAAGAGCCCACAGTAAGGTAATAAAAATTTATGGAAGGACTATTCTGTATGTTTTCCACCCTCTCCCAAGGTGACACCAGAATGGGAGTCGAAAACAATATTTGCAGCTTTATTTTACCTGCCTTTCGGACCCTTTCATAAAGCGTCAAGAATTGTTAGCGTGCTACAAGCATTGTCTTGTACAGTGCCATTCTTCTATTTTTCAAAAGATACTGAAACCCTGACAACAATCCAAAATTAATTCCAAAAGTTCCCATGTTAGTTCATATAAAGCAGAGAACTGTCTCCCCTTTCATTTTGTTAATTAAGATTTACTTCTACCATGAGATCCATATTATAAATAAAACAAAATGACATAATCAATACAACTTTAAAAGCTTTGAAAAAATGTAAGTATTTGAAATACTGTGTTCACCGAGCGAACCACAAAGGGCAAGCTAATAGCACATGGTTAAGGTCTTGGGGCGAAGACATACAAAGATCAAATAATCTATTCTCACAATTGTATCCTTTCCAAGCACATGTGACCATCTTTAATGGCAAAATGTTCTTTTCCAATAATAAGAAACAGCAGACTACAGGTTTTAAATTGTATATGGTTGTGCTTCGGTACAGGTAGATATGATAATATCCAGGGAATTGTCTCGCATTAGTCTTTCCGAATCCAAGCATAGCAACTGAAAGGTTGTTGCATTAGTTGGAATTTAACACATCTCGTTATATCCATTTGAACAATACAGGGAATTCCGAAAATCTGATATTTGTAGCTTTTGGACCAGTAAACAAGGGCAATCTAATAATAGAGCATATTCTAGCATGATCCATGAATGGACCAAAAACAAGAAAAGTCACAGTGCATTCCACAAGGGTCATGGCAACAACAAAAGGCCTTTTTGCAACACTTTCTCTGAGCGGCATTTCTAAAGCAGCAACATGGAATGTGACTCGTGCATTGGCTAAGCACTACTGCATTGATGATGCCTGCAAGGATCCTGCTCTAGGGTGGGCAATGCTCAGAAAGCTCTATTCAGAAGGTAAGCCTTATGTCCACCTCACCTACCACTTTGTTTATTACTGCTGTGATCATCTGTATTTAAGCAGATGAATCTATGTGAGATCCAGTGCCAGAGAAGGCATAAGGTTACTTAGCTGTAACTCTGGTTCTCAAGCATTGGCATATTCATAGATTCACATGCGACCAGCCGCCTCCCCTTGTTATGAGGATTCACTTTAAAAATTAAACACTTAACAAACCAGAAAATCAGGCAGTTGGAAGTCTCTTGCAGGGCAACAACTGAGGGTGCTGGTCTCTGACTGTACTTTGGATAATTGAAAATTATGTGGATAGGATGTAAATGGTTGAAGAAAAGTTAAACGTAATTTACTCTAAAAGGTATACTACTGTACTAACATTGTTATAGAGTGTTTCCAACCTGGAGACTGGGAATAATTCAAGCATGTGAATCGACAACCGATGCTCATGCTGGAGAACCGGAGTAACTGATCAGTAATTTTTGTCTATTCTGTGTCTCTCCCACAGGGCTTTTTGGCTCGGTGCATGTTTTAGAATGGCACACACAATAATGCGACCAGGGCTTACTTGTTATAATGAGTCTCATTTGTCTATTCCCTTCTGAGTGAACCGGAACTGGGGGAAAGGGTGATGAATATCCCTCCAGGCCATTTTGAGTACCCCTGTGGTTTCGGGCCTGGAATTGCTAAGCCTGAAAATGCTGAAATCCATAAATCCTGGTCCGAAGATGCCAGACCCGGTACTGGATGAGAAGTGTCTGAGTAAAAGGCCCTGATAAAAAGGGACTGTAGTCTATTGTTTATTCCAAGCTCATTATCTTGTAATAGTCCAAATGTGTGGGTTACATACCAGCCAAAGTCAGAGATACCAGCCCCCTGATATCCCCGCACCAATAAAAAAAATCTTATAGCCACCCTCTGCATGCACTTGCAGATGGTCCATGTATGTTACGGAGGAACCATGCACCATGTCAGATCCGGCGCCGGATGTAATGTCCTCCTGATGAAGATTGAGGGGTTCGGGGACCAGGAGTACCCTAAAAAGAATAGTGATGCGCATTATTCATTAAAATTGTGTGTTTTCGGAGGGGGGGGGGGCTAGGAGTGGGCCAGACAGAGTGCACAGCAGAGGATTCGATTCCCCTGTGCGTGGTTTGAGCTCTGATGTAACAAAATGTAAGTTTGCTGAGAATTTGATCCTTGGGTGATGTAAATACACGTGCGTGTGGAGAACGCATCAGCGTGTTTCTCTCTACTGTTCGAGCTTCCAGAGGATCACAGTAATGAGGGGTTATTACACATGGGATGAAGTAGCCTCAGCCAGCACGCATCCGGGATATTGCAAGTCAGCAAGGAGTTCTGTGACCTTATGCACGCCTCAGGCCTCTGCTAGTAGCAATCATTTATTTATGACGCTCTGTTCGCCCATGCAGAGCATAGCCGCGTCAGCGTCCTGGCTCCGGTGGAAAACGCATGAGGAGTCCTGCACTACCCCGTGCTATGCCTCCAGCCCCAGTACAAAGTTGTAGGGCGCTTCAGAGGTCGTTGTCCTCACTACAGATTATTACTCTTGAAATAAATGCGTTACAGGCTAGATGTACGTAGGTAATCATTTGAGATTACCAAAGGCACATTTTTGAGATTCGCTATTTGGTAACCGCAAACACCAATGTACAAATGTGACTTTGACACACTTTGCGATTCCCAGTGGGTCGCAAATAGATCTGCCTCATTAATATTCATGAGGTAGGACTTGGTTTGCGACTCATTTGAAATAGCAAAAATCACAGGCATTGTGGCCTGCTGGGGTCAGCAGATCACCAATGCTGTGATTACTTTATAATAAAGCAATTTTTTGTTTTTTAAATGCAGTCCATTTTCCCTAAAGAAAAAAAAAGGATGCGTTTCAAAAAGAAAATTTTTCATTTTATATTTTAATGGGACCACTGCCTGCTCTAAACAAATGTTTTTACAAGCATTCACAAAGGGGAAGGGGTCCTTTGGGGCCCTCCTCCCATTTGCGAATGGAATACAACATACTTGAAGCAGGTGGTAGAATGCCAATGTTTTGCAATCTCATTTCGGTCGCAAGATACTCAGACATACCACTGAGATGCGCCATTAGGAAGGGACTCCCTAAACACACACCTTCCTAATACCGAATCGCAACCCCAATTTACTATTCAGTAATAAGTTACCAAGTCGCAAATTGTGCCTTTGTACATTTAAAAATGCCTTTTTTCGTTCGCAAATGGCCCAATTCTGCAAATCGTGTTTGGGAACAAAAAAAAGCTTTGTACATCTAGTCTAGGGGTCTCCAATGAGTAGTCGATGAGCCACCAATAGCACTGCAGCTACCTGTGAGAAGCTCTCCTGTGTGCAGCCCAGCTTACTAATATAGAAGCTTTTGCTTGTTTGAATTATTCTATATATACCAAAATTCAAAAACTTGTACTCAAGATCAACATGTGTCTATTTTCAGAACTCACAGGATGATGATTGGCAAAAAAATCGCTGCATTAAAAATGTTTTTAAAGCTATTATTGAGTTGGGGGGGGGGGTTTAATGTTCATATTATCACGTCAGTGCCAGGGGGATTACAACTAAGGCTTTTAGTCTTTACCCATGCACAGTCATTTCAAATTGTCAGAGGACTATTTTTACCTTGGTGCTGGAAAGCCTACCTCAAGCACTGATGTGATCGCTGCTGACAATCTTGGATAGGTTGGTCACTATTACATCACCAATATTGGTAGCTCCAGATGATTTCCATTGAACATAACTAGCTCTTATTACAGAAAATGTTGGAGACCCTCTGACCCTATGCGCGATAGACTGCAACAAGTGATAAGGGCTTCCTAGTATCGACTCTCTTCTTTAGTTGTCTTTTGTGCTATCTCTCCTTATTCAGTGCCCTCTTAATTCATATTACATTTGATCCCATGTTTCAGAAATACAGTGCAATTGTGCAAACATTTCTAGCTGATCAAGAAAGCTCTGTGGATTAATGCACCATTTGTAATGAACTGTGTGTAACTTAAAAGGCTTGGGTTTCTTTTCTGGCAGCACCATCTGAGATTTAAATCATTCTGATGGCAATAAAATGAATACCATTTAGTTGTCAAATAGCACTCACTATGTTAGCATTATTAAACCAATGTGTTCTTTACATGGTCAGTTTTGCAATTAAATGATTGTTGTTATTGGACAGGCTTCTACTTTTTCTAGTTACGTGTGCCAGTTGCCAGTCTCGCCTGTGTTACTGCAACTTCAATGCTATTTGATAGGACCGTTTATTTTATTTATACCAAGTCCATGTTTTAAGTAAATTACTAAATTCATAAAATTTTACAGTTTGTCAGGGGCACAAACTCGGAGTGTTTCAGGGCTCAAAGTCTAATTTTATAATGTAATTTTCTGTCATTTCATGTAATTTGCCATTTTATGTAATTGTGTATAATTTTGGTAATTTGAAGCAGCCAGACCGATTCCCTTGGGCGACGAGCGCAACAAACCAGCTGCTCGCTGAATGATGTCACCTACCAGCTACAATATTTTCTGACCGCCGCATCTGTTGAAGCTAGTCGGCTTTTATGTATGAAAATCTGAAACGGGCAGAGGGTCGCCTGTTTGGATTTCTGAACATTTTTTAAGTTGAATTTCGCAGGGTCAAATGACCCTGCAACCAGGACAGGGCTTGGAGAGGAGCAAGCGCCTGGGCAGGAGGGTCTTGTCTCTCTGGCTCTGTTTGGACTCCGCTGATTGCATGGACCTTGTTCTGCCAACTTTCATGGTCTTCTAAGCCTGTTGTAGATGCTTGTATATGACTTGTTCTACTCAGTGGTTGGACAGTTACCTTCCAAAGGCTTGTTCAGATTTTGAATCCCATGTTGGCTTCCATGGCGAAGCCCGAAACAGGTTCTCCTCTATCTTAACTGGTCGCCATAAATTGGCAAAGACTATGAGGGCGTCTTTGCAAGAGTCACAATGCTGTTGGTTGCCCACAAAACTGCATCTCTGCACTTGCTACCTTGAATCTTTATATTGAGCTCTTTACTTTTCTTTAAGTATTGAATTTTCCATTCGCAGATATGTAAATGACAAATAAATCTACCTAAAATTGTAGTCTTCACCCTTCTAGCTTGCCTAGAGAAATTCCTCGTCGGGAAAGCTGGACCATTTCGTGATGCTCAATTCACATAAAATTGAACTCATCCTCGTTATTCCTAAACCATATCAATCTGAGCCATCGCCGTTTGAAGACCTCCTAGTGAAAGGATTCTCGCCATCGTTATCCCTAAGGGAAATCGGAGTTGCACATTGGATTCAATATTTTCTCTTCCCCAAATTAACCAATTTTCTAGTAACAAGGGATGAAGATGAAAAATATCGCCCAACAGCCACCAAACAAAACTAAAAGAAACTTGTTGCTCGAATGTCGAAGAGTTAAAGTACTGCACAGATAGCCAACAGACTTGCAAAGACAAGCTTCCACTGCCTAGCTAGACTTTTTTGCCACATTAATTTCTTATTTTTACTGTTAACAACAAGACCTGCATAAGGGCTCCACCAGATTACACAAATGCAGTACAAGGCTGGTGTTTTCCGGGGGAATGGCTGGAAGGGTGGGAGTCTGTTTTGGAGAAGGTGGAGCAATTTTTTTTTGTTACTGATGTCTGGTTTTGCAGCAATGCTGCAATATCGACCCCCAGTAACAATAGCAACTGTGCTGGGGGCAAGTTTAGTTAACCGGCAGTGCTTCACAATAGGATCCTCACCCACCTTCAACCAACCTCTGACTCCCACCCTCCCGCCCCTTCCCCCGGGGCCGGTCCTAAAGAATTGCCAGGGCTCCTTTGTTTTATCAGTCTGGCCCTGGTATACTATGGGACATTCATATTTCAGAAATTTGCTAATTTAAGTGCTGATAACATAATTACGAATTAGTATTGTATTATCATTATTGGACTTGGTACATGTAATATATAGTTATTACCCTGTTTATTAATTTGGCCTGGCTTAATAGTGCAGTGGTCCAATACCTGTTAAACTATGCAGTGTTTATTTTAGCTTTACCCAGAGGAGTATTTCCCTCTAACCACATGCTATTGGCTGTTTAGCTATCATTATGCCTCATGTCAAGTGTTTGCATTGTAATGGATGAGGGACTAATTTATATCTCAAAAGTATTCGGATTTATCATGCATTAAATTGTTTTTCTCAGACAAATTGCATACAGAAAGCCCTACTTTTTTTGTTTGATTTTGTTTTAACCGCAAGAGGGTTTTTAATTTTTTTTATTTTTATTCTGGACTCAATGCAAGCCAGACTTGTTGGCCTTGCCAGTGCTTTTCTATATTTATCACTAGCATTATTTACTACCGGATCCATCTATTCCCTGATGCTCACATCCGTATGTATGCCCTACACCCCTTCCTGACTCTCCACAGATGTTGCTGTACAATAAATGTGTTGTCACCATGCATGCCCTTACGGAGGTATAGGTGCTTTCCAGGGCAGTTCTATTGCTTTGCTTGTCCTCTTCCTGGTATTTTGTTCTTGAGGGCATCCCTTATATCTTAGCATGTAGCCCTTTCGGGTGTTGATTCTGCGTTTCAGCAAAAGGAATTGCATGTCCTTTTGCAAGGCTTATCTTTGATTCAAATCTTGCGTTATCAAAGTCCTCCCCTTACTGAAAGCTGCATCTCGGTTGGGGATTACCCTGTACTGCAGTCTGCACCTTTTAGCTATCCACTGTCCATCTCCATCAAGAAGCTGTTGGCGTCCTCTCCCCTAGCGATGTATTATCTTTTACTGGACACCATCCATAGCCAGTGTGAAGTGGAGACGTTGAGTACAATGGGAAGTGGATGAGTCTCATGGAGAGGGCCCAGGTCTTGTGGGTAATGGGCAGGGTCTCCAGGGGAAAAGGCAGGGGTGAATGAGCCGAGGGTGGTTCTAATGGGGAGGTTTGCATTCCTATGAAAGGATGTGGGTATATTGGAAAGGAAATGGCATTTAATGGGTTGCTTGTAGGATTGAGTGTGACGAAAGGGGTATCTTGGTTAGGAATTAATCTGCTTTACGGTGCTCACCCACATAGTTCTGTTACAAAATTCTCTACTGTTTGAATGTTCCTGCTCGGATGTTGAGGTGGCTATTTAGGGAAGCAGGGATATAGAATATTTATTATAACTATAAACTAAATCTTACTTAATGATTGATTCATTGTGTTAATTATCTTTGCCAGATATCTTCGTAAAATAATTGTGTTTTATACGGTTTCATGTAAATTGTTGCAATTTTGCTTAATTATTTTGCCAATCTGTTTTCATTTTATAGTTGGAATAATAGAATAACAATGCAATTGGTTACGGTTGAATACTTTGCATCCTTGGTGACTACTGCGTTCACAGTAGTGCAAGGTCTTGTGGGTTGGTGGGGTTCTATGTGGAAGGGACAGGGTCTAGTGAGGTGGCTGCTGCATTTGGTTGGGTGCTGGTCTCTAGGAAGGAAGAAACAGTATCTAGTGGGGAGGGGATAGACGAAGTTAGATTGTGTGGAGTGGGGAGAGTGGCATACTTGGTCAGGCTCATGGGTGCAGTTGAGAAGTGTTGAATTCTTGGGTGAAGGTAGGGTGGGACCACCCTCTAGTGGCTGATTCTGTTTTTGGGGAGTTATCAGTGTTAACTAGAAGTCCTGGGTTTAACAAAGACAGTCTTTGACCTTCTGCTCCCTGACTAATCCCTGAACCTGGCATTAAACTGGAGTAACACTGGGTATTCCTGAAGCTCCCCTCTGGATGGTGGGGGGGGGGTCAATGAGCTCCCAATGTTGTATAGCCATTCCATTTCCAACGTGGTTCCACCTGTTGAAGTAATATTACCCTTTCTTCCCTCACATAGAGAGGATGAACAAGGCAAGGGCCAAGCAGAGAGGAGCATGGCAGCCACAGCAGCAGAGCCTCCGGACACCGGCAGGATCAACGTACTGGGGTGAGGATTAAGTGCTGCGCCACTGCTGCTGCAGCGTCCATAATATACCATGGTTTCCTTAATTACTACAGTGCCGTTTTCTAGCGCAGCGTTCATTTTGTGCCTCAACATTTGTTTTGTGACCTGGTGTCCAGAAGGTATCTTCACCACTTAACGTACTATAGCCACATTTTTCACTAACTCCAAAATTGGTATTGTTTCAAATTATTTTTTTTCTCCAAATAATTACATCTCTCAAGGATGCTTGACAATCATAGGTGTATATCACTGAGCGGTGCTCTTGAGATTGATGAGGTTGACAAAGGAATAATAAAGCTCACTGTTTGACTAAACCCTGACTACCTCAATTTTGTGTGATAAACTATGAGCGAAAAATGCGACGCAGAAAAGATACACGCCCCTTCGACCTTTTCTTCTTCCCAGATGGGATCTTGAGCACCTAAATCAGGGGCCTTCACCCAAAATCTGGCCGCAGACAGAAGCCTGGGTATGAAGATACCATAGTGGATCGCCCACTTGGATATGCTCCACATCTGAATACACCTCTCCTTTATGGCAAACCTATTTGCAAAGCAAAACATTCTCAAGCAAACAGTTTCTTTTTGTGGGTGGTACACTCTCGGAATGTTGTCTTTTGTGGTTTGAGTCCGAAGCCCCTTCCATTGGGTCTTACATGTATCTTCTTTGACATCAACGGTTTGTTTTGTTCTGGCATCTTCAACACTGTTCAAGTTCGACTAATAAGCCTCTCATGGAAATACTGCCTAATCAGAGATTTAATGTTGTATCCTTGATTTGTCACATAACCTGCTGGTTTCAGCACATAAAAATGTTTCTCACCGAGCTAGATAAAAAAGTAAAAAATAAAATAAAATCCATTACATATTTAACAATGTTGGAGTGGAATGCGTGGGTTAACCTGCTTCACTTTAAGTGCTCTGGACTCATTTGAGTCAAATATTTTTGGTCACTGTACCTCTGCAATCAGGGGCCAGCTTCATGCTAATTAGCCTTGATCATGCTTTCGAAGGACTGGTCCAGCCGAACAGCCATGCCATACCTCATTCTGAGCAGGAACCAAAGCGAGCCTTTGTTGGGCTTCATTCGTGAGATGACGCTTGAGCCCTGTGGCACAGAGGACACAGTATCCATGCCTGTGCATACCAGTCGCACTTAGGCCATCCCACTGAGAAAGTTTTAAAGAAATGTTAAGTGATTGAATTGATCCACTGGTTATTAGCCTAAAATGTTACTTGTGGCCTTTCTTTATGCCACGGAAAACACTGCAGACAGTATGCACTTTTAAAATGGGAAGTCGTCACAAAAGCAAGATTCCTGGATATGTAGACTACAGACATTTGAACAAGAGCAGTCTTCAGGACAAGTGATTGTCTCACAGGTGGACAATACATTTCAATTTGTGAGTGTATAATATCCATGAGGATAAGCTTCATTTTTTTTTATCATACTGGCCAATTGTTTTAGGTGGAGAAGTATGCTAGTCCTGGCAGGTAGTGATAGAAAAAATAATTGATCTCTGAAGTCATTCTTGCCAGCTCTGTGTTTGTATAGATCTGTGGTAACATTCACAGACCTCATCGTAGCTGTTCAAGAAGGAATCCGTTTCGCTCTCAGAGTGGATGAAGAACTTTCTGCGGTGACACATAAGTTTCCCCTTTACAGATATATGATATGCTAAATTGTGAGTTCGCCTTTTGCTTTGGTGTGCTAAAATTCGGAAAAAGTATGAGAAATTACATGGGATGCAACATTTAGCTCCATGTTTAGCGTAACATTCAACTTTGCGTCCATTTTAGATACAATATATTTCTCACTAAACGTAGTGCATAAAACACAAGTGCTGCAGACAACAGCTACTCGGTTTAATTTTCTTTGTTCCCATGCTACGACAATGGAGTTTGCATGGGAACGTGGAGAAGTGTGGCTCAATGATTAGAGCGGCAGACCCTGATGCAGAGGTCTAGCCCGGGACCAGGGTTCAATTCCCCGCCTTGGGGGTCTTGGGCTCAAAAATTCCATGGACCTGATAATTCTCGCCTCGGTGCCTATTCCAATCATGGAGTCCCACTCTGCAACTCTGGGCAATAGCTTGCTTAATCTCCACAACGGCCCCCACAAGGATGCCTGGCCTCCACCTTGGGGGTGCCCAGGAGTGGACGCCTCACAGGGAAAGCCAGGATGGGTTCCACAGCGGTGTTCGTACAAGCGCCTTAAGACCCTTGCGGGTGAGTAGTGCGCTATACAAGTATCAATACACATATCAATACACACATAAAGGGACCTCAAATTATGAACGTGGCATAGTGATGTAATTTTTGGAATTTTACATAACCGGTGTAACACAAAATGCTGTAAATTATGCACAAATTTTGCCTGGGTCTATTACAAATAACATCAAGCAGTTCATTTGGCTACACAACCCTGAGTTCTGGCACGGGGCAAGTGGCAGATCAGTTTTGTGGACAAAGGGTATCTTTGACAAGCACTTATAATCTTGATGGGCTCCTGTATGAGATGGATCCCAACTGGAAAGAATAGAGCTGCTTTTTTGTCAAGTTAGCTTTGACCAAGCTGTCTCAGGGGTGGAGGAGTGCTGTTCCAATGATAACCGATGGGAGAGATGGTCCTTCCAATAGTGAAAAGACTAAATTGGCTGTACTTCACGATCAAAACATGTAAAACACCACAGTACATGTCCTACCTTTTAAATACGCTGCACCCTGCCCATGGGGCTACCTTGGGCCTACCTTAGGGTGACTGAAATGTAGTAAAAGGAAATGTTGGGGCCTGGCAAGTGGTTGCGCTTGCCAGGTCGGCATGGCAGTTCGAAACTGTACACACAGACACTGCAGCGGCAGGCCTGAGGCAGGTGTCAGGACTACTTGTGGGTGGCACAATCAGTGCTGCAGACCAACTAGTAGCATTTGAATTACAGGCCCTAGGCACACCAGTGCACTTTACTAGGGACTTACTAGTAAATCAAATATGCCAATCATGGATAAACCAGTCTCCAAAGCAGTTTACACAGGGAGCACTTGAACTTTAACTACGGACAGCATTGGTGAAGTGCGCAGTGCTAAAACAAGCAAAAACTAAATGCAGCACAAAGTCAAAAACACCAGGGTCAGAAGCAAAAAAATCGGGGGAAAACACGTCAAAGATGCCAGGTGAAACAGTAGTGCTTTACAGAGCTCCGAAATCAATAACTTTAGACCTTGCACAGTCATGTGACAGCCCAGATGCTCCTAGAGAAGGACACTGCATTCCGCCCATGGGAAAGATGGTGGGCTTGAGCGGTGTCATTTTATGTTGCATGCAAACTAGATCATCGCAAAATTAAAATTACACTGAAAAAGATCGTAACCCTCCTGAATTGCGTACTATATGAAACTTTTGAAGTTTTTTGACATTTTTCATTTTGCAATTGAGGATACATTTTAGCTCGCTGCAGAAAGTCTTGCGAAGAGAGATGTTTTCTGCTCGAATGGTATCCTGTGTAAGTTTTTTACTTGAGGTGCCTTTCTTTTTTTTATTTGAGATATTACTTTGCGTGAAAAAACGTCTCAAAAGATAGCAGCAAACATTGTGCTCTAAAGGTGTATCTGCGAGATTACCATAAAATGTAATAGAAAAAAAGAACACTCCGTTTCGCTCACCTCTATAAATGCAAACCAGACTGTGTGCAGAGGCTGGTGAATACCGAGCATCTTACTGGAAGAGAGAAACAACACGTCTTGTAGTTGGTTTTGGAAGTCCGGGGAGCGCAAGGACAGCAGGCCGTGTTTCTTTTGGACGGAGCGTCCTGTGGTGACTGCCAAGACGGTGGGGAAGGCAGTGTGTGAACATGCACGGGACGGACGCTGCTGTCGACGGACCTGGCTGTTGACTGTCCTGTACCGACGCCAGCCACAGTAGGGGGCCAAGTAATTGTAGAGGAGGATGTCGGGAGTTTGGAAGTACTGCGTGCTGGAAAGAAGGCCATCGAATAGGGTAGGGTCAGAAACGGGTGACAGCTAATTCCTTATAAAAGGGTAATTTGGTAGGTTAATTATCCACTGCTGACAGCCAGCAGGTTTTTGAATCTTAGTGTCTACTTTTAATATCGGTTTGTTTAGAGCAGTGATACTCCAAGTACGGCCCGAGGCCCACGTGCTGCTTCCGTGGTGAAGGGCAGCACAAGCTGCTAAGCACTAATATTCAGAAAAAATGTTAAATAAAACAGGCAAGCATTTATTAACCTGCAAATAAAAGCTTGCCCCTTTAATTAACATTTCTTTAGACCTCTTGAAACCATCCCGACCCACCCAGACCCCTACCGCCTCCCTGCTGTCATCAGTGCGGCCCTCGGTGACACCACAGACTGTACTTTGTAGCCCCTGGGCAAATGTTTGCGAGTATCCAAAGTTTAGGGAAGCCTCGTTGTTAATCCCATCGAGACTCTTGCATCTCCAGGATATTCAACCATGAGGAGTGACCGGGAGCCGTAGCAGTTAGACATGTTGCTTTTATGTAATCCACCTGATTTCTAAACAATAAGTAACTGACTCCCCTTTCCTTTACCAGCTTAATAGCTGCACTGTTGCATCCTGGGGTGGTAGGATTAGCTTTTCGTTACATCATGCCTCCGTTTCCCTTTGAAACATGGCGTCCAAGAGAAAAAATGAACGGGAAGAAAGGGGGAGTGGATCCAGATGTAGGTGCTGTTTACTAAGTCTGGCCTTCTGTCAGTGACAGTCCCATCCAGTACCCCGAGCATAAGAACCAGAAACTTCCCAAGGCCCAAACCTGCACTGCTACTCGGAAAAATCCAAAATGGCTGCCCTGTTTGGTGCTCTCCCAGTGCAGCCTGGAACCTACATTTACAGGGATGACAACAGAATCTACCTGCAGTCAGGGCCGCCCATTTTAACTCACCTTAGTCTCTAGCTTTATCCCGGCTAACCCAGCCTCTCCTGTTGTCTGGCGAGTCTAAGTTTTATCGTGTTTTCTGCCCTTGTTCCTTGCGAGCTCTACATGTCCACACTCAGTACATTGACTGGGAAGTGTCTGGTTGCTTACAAGAATGCAGAAGTAACTCCTCCTAGTGAACAATAAAAAACAAACGTGCACACACACTTTAAGCACTGCAACTTTGAGTCAGAGCGGAGACCGGAATCTTTTTAATATAATATAATTAATGAATTATCCTGCCTTCTTTACAGGCCCTTTATAGTGAGCCTCAGTTCTGCTCTCCGAAGATAAAACGGCAGATACTTAGTGATGCCATTGAAATGGGTGTGGAATGTTTGTAAAGACACGCTCTTCAAAAGGAAGGACAAAGAGGGGCAAATAAGAGATTGCCCAAGTGGAAGGCGTGAAGTAGGCGGGAAAACAAAATGTCTCTTAATCAGGCAAAGTCAAAATGTGTGGCCATGCTTTTGAAATCAAACCGTTTTGTTAATAGGTTTTCATGACTCACAAGGGTCATGTTCAAACATCGCAAAGTCCAGTCCCCTTCTGCCCACTTGGAACACCTCCATTAAGATTACTCACACCCTCCAAGTCACACATCCACTCCAAATGTAGCCCAGGAATACAGCCAGGTAATTGGTGAATTATGCTCTGGGCAAATATAACTTAATATGCAATTGTTTGCGATTAGTTTATATGATGTTATGATAGCCTTCCATATTTCCAGACTCATACACACGCACGCACACACACAGGCAGCCATCTTTGAATACTTTTTAATACTTTATGGCAAAAACAAAATAATTCAAATCTGGCTTCCTGCATGCAGGAGGGTGGCCATCTTGGAATTCTTTTTTGCGTAATTTAATATTGATTTACCACTCCAAGATGGCAGAAATATATTTTGGAACTGTAAAATAATAAAAACATGTGGGGATGCCATGCACATCAAGAGAAGCAAGAGGCCTGGTAGCAATGTGCGGGGAGCTGCCAGTCATTGCATATAAATTAGTAAATTTAAAGTGTAAAAAAAAAGGGGCGGTGCCCAACGACTCCTGGCACTGAACTGCACTATTTAACTGTATGGAGGATTACATTGTGCACAAACAAAATGCCATCACTCCCGCAGAGGGGAGCCAGTGGCTTGAGTAGGTGGACACATTAGCAGATGCTGTATGTGGTGGCCAGAAGCAAAATGTAATATACAATTTAACAGACCTGTGAATGAAGACCATTGACCAAAAGCCCTTACACGTAAGTATATTGTGCATGATTTTTTTTTTCCCAAGACTGTTCAAGCTTTGTCAAAGGCAAGACTTTAAAAAGCGGGGTTGAAAAGTCTTATCTTTTCATGTTCAAGTCTAGTTTATTGGCAGATCTGAAGTATGTTGTGTGTATGATCAAGTTTGCAATTTCACCCCAGTTGCATATGTGCCTAAGAGTGCAGTGCTCACTGCAAAAGCAGATTAGTGGGGAAACCTGTGCACTGACTCTGCTCAGCACTTGTGCCAGTGGTCTGTCCGAAATTGAATGTGATACTGACTCTAACCCAACCTGAATGGACTTTCAAAGGCTCCGGCCTATGAAGGAAGTTCCGGACTGACTGTGAGCCCCACCGGACAGACTTTTCAGAAGGTACTGGCCTGCGAACAGTTGCCTATTTGGGTCTGAAGGCCTGCAACTTTTTCCAGGACCATGCGTGATGAGTTGCTACAATAGTTTTTATTTCGACTTTTGGGGCTTGAAGTGTTTATTCGATTATAAAACCAGGAATATAAGTCTCAGAATCCTAAGAAAAAAACACCTGGACTGCACTGGAGCAGCTCATCTTTTATGGACCTACGTTACTTGGCAACTATGGATCGGCTGTACCCTAGCACTTAAGCCCATCAGTGGCTCAGCCAGAGGCCTATGGTCTTCTCAGATACACTGTCCTGTCTTTGGCTCTCCCTTCTGACGTCCTTTATCCAAGGTCTACTCACCTTGCTCGGATTTCCTCCCCAGGGTAAATCCGCCTCTGCCCGGGTTTCTGCATAAGCCATTTAAAGCTATCCAAGGGTTATGCGGTATTAGAAGGCCTTAGGTGGACAGGAGTGCATTACGAGTCTCAGGTTGCTCAGGATATTCTTAGCCGGTCTCTTGTACACCTTTGAGTGTCACGTCAAATAAAATCCTGCCTCCGGTCCGAGACCCATGCCCCTAAGTGTTCCCTCTGCAAGCAGCAGGGCTATGTTTTAGGATGGCCACGTTTGAGTTGGTGAGCCATACTGCTGAGATAGATAGATAGATAGATAGATAGATAGATAGATAGATAGATAATTATATTTAATTTTTGGCACCACAACCAGCATAACACGTTTCTACTCCAAACGAGTCTGTCATATGCTTCTACATGGGTGGTGACTTGTTGAATATTTAACAGCCATTGATAGTGCAAGGTCATAGTTTTACATCGAGAATAGCAAAGCATTATGGATAATGCGTAGGGATTGACTCTCCATATAGATATAGATGTATGTAATCCCAAATGCAAATACTTCAAAGAAGCGGGCACGGGCTCCAGAAAATAAAGTGCATACATTTATTGATCTTGCGCAGTCATGTCTGACGCGTTTCAGCCACAACAGATGGCCTTCATCACATACAATGCGCTGCGGCGTTCTCAGCAATTTATAAAAGGAACCCACGTGATTAGCAAAATAGATAGCAGTAAAGACAGACTAAAGACAGATTCAATGTTATCTGTTGAAAGACAGACTGATCACATCTCACATTTACATGTATCAAAAACATACTTGAACTCTTATAGTAACAAACAAATCTTGTATGAAGACGTACATAATTATTAAAAACATAAATGCTTAGGCTTCAAATTGAAGTGCACATTATTAGTGCTATCACCTATACAAATATTTGTTTTTATATATGAGATGTTATGTTGATATGCATGTGTCTGTCTGTCTGTCTCCCCCCCCCCTCCCAGAATAAACACCTGGTGCTGCCTAGGACCACAAGGTTCCAGCTGCAGCCCGACTGGATTAGTCATGAGGTTGATCTGTCCCTCACTGATCTGTGTGCGTCCTGTTGGTTTTGCTTGGTGCTCATGGGGCGATAGCTCAGTGGGCATGGCTAAAGGTTTGAGGTAACTATAGTATGCGGTCATTGGGGTCCGCCAGTGCTCTGACCATTTTAACATTGTAAAGTGCCCTTATGAAATCTTATTAATTGTTGGCACTAAAGAGGTTGCTGTGCCTTCTATTTTGTGGGTCGCCTTGGGTACATTCGTTCGAGCCCCATCCTCACAGACACACAGAGGTGATATTAAGGGGTTAGTTTACAGCCACATTTGGTACTTAAAATGCATTTGAGCTGTAAAAGTAATACAGCCCCCTATTTAAATTCAAAGTTTTGTCGTTATTAATTCCGATATTGGGATGGTCGATGAAATTAAATATTGCAGGTCATCCCTGGTCATGCCAGACACTCCTCTATAGCGCTTTGCTAGAAGTGTTGGCACTTGGATCGAACCATTCTGCTCTTTTGTTCCTAGCTGTTGAGGCATAAGGTCTCTCGTTGTGAAACTGTGCCTGCGTGCACCTCTTTAACAAGCCCTTTAGTTAGCGGGGTAGAGGTGGAGACTGAAGCGTTGCTGCGGAGGCAGTCCGTGAATGTTAAAATGTATGTTCTTAAATGCACACATACCGTGGATTTTTCCGTCCTTTTTTTTTTTTTTTTTTTTACTCGTAATAATACTCCTTTCTTAGCAGCAACCTCAATTTGGAGGATGATAAATCTGGAAATTGAAACCTGTTTCTGGCAGCGGGTCTCCTCCTCCTGAGAGACAAAGAATGACTGTAAGCCATAACAAACTCCTAACAAACGAGTACTGTTCGCTTTTAATAAGAATGTGGCATAGGAAATCATGTTCCAGCTGGCTGATACCTTGAAAGCACACAGGCGTACTCCTTTTCTCTTCTCCGTGCTTGTTCCCTCTTGTGCCCACTGCTGGGCATCGCCAGCTCCCATGCCGGGGTGCTTTGCTATGCACCCACAGTTGGTCATGTTCATTTTTAGTCCCGCTGCTAATTATTTTCTCCCCCTCGAGCAGCTGTTGACTACCATGGTCTTGTTGGTGAGGAGACATCTTACCAAGATGAGCGAGAATGTTATGGAAGAATGGGCTAAACGTGATGTCAACATCGCCCATCGGTGCTTTAAGGAAATGATCTATTGGTAAAATTAAGATGAATCAAGTTTGCCGTTTTTTTTATTAGTTTTATTTTTTGTCATCTTGTCTCAAGGCCTAATGAAAAGATCCACATTTTGGAAATAAACGGCCTTCACAAGAAATGACTTATTATCAAATATATGTCTGATTTCTTAGAAAAGATCTGGTGCATAAATTGATGACTGGAACCAGTAGCCTTAGGCTTTAATCCAGACTCTCATTGGACTACATTGTGTAATCTTGGGCATTTCCGATAATCTTAATTAAAGTGAATCCTATCTGAATAGTCTGAAAAAGATGCGGAATAAGGCGAATCGCTCCAATCGCCTGGGGACCTTGGGAATTCTTAGATGAAGCAGCTGGAAGAGCCTCCAGCCCCAGAGATCTCAAGTGACACTGGATATTAATGTGTTTTCTGGAGGAAGGGCATTTTAAATGTCTGCCACTGGGCCTAACCACCCCCCCCCTTCCTTTCTATCAGATGGACAGGTATGTGAGTGCACACGACATACCTCTTTCCTCATTCTAGTCGGCGGCCCGGTGTCTGACCCTCTTACCTGGTCTGTAGCTAAGTTCTAAACCTGGAGAGGATTCCTGCCGCTTTCCTAGCTTGAAGTCCAGACCCACATGACTGGCACTGGGGGCTCACCAGGCAGATCCCGGTCTCTTTGGCCCTAGTGCTCCAGCAGCCCAATGCGCCCCTAGTCCAGCAGCCCCTGCGCCAGAGCCCAGCAGCAGACTTGCCGCCGGAGTCCACTCCAAAGAGAAATAGATGGACTTTTGATGGAAAATGTCCATATGTTTATGCACGCCTATAGGGGATTGGTTAAGGAAAAGAATTGTCGTTAGTAAATATACACAAACTGAATCCTCATCACCACTTTGTAGGTACAATAACCTCTGAGCACACTCAAACAGTCTCTCTATATACCACAAACAAGTATCTGGCAAGTGTCTCTTTTCTCGAGGCGTGAGATTGGGATTTCAATCTCACAGGTCAATTCCAATAATCAAAAAGTTCCATAGTGTTTTCGGTTAGTGTTGTTTATTTCTTTGTTTATCTTCGTGTCTCCCCAGATGTCCAAAATAAATTACAACAGCCAACACGTGTTTCGTCGTGTACAGTGTAATACCTCGACTTCTTCAGGGCTTTATATTATCCAGTCATTTCAGGCATCAAAAGAATACTCCAAAAGTAAATAAAATTGCCAGTCTGTACTCTGCCAGAACAGCGAGACGCGGAAGGGGACAGGACGCTTGAGATTAAGGGCTTACTACGGGTGGTCGAGATACGGATTACGATAAGAAGTTAGCTAATTACATACTTCTTTGAGATAATATCGACCCCGAGCCGAGACTTATAATTCGAGAATGTTGAACGTATACTTATGACAGTAAACAGAGAAGAGACTTGAGATGATACTATAATCTACGTATTGTGCGAGGAACTGATAAGAGAAGCTCTGGATGATTAACTTATATTAACCCGGGCAAAAAAGACTGGATTGAGGATGTGAAAACGGAACAGGAACTGCTGTTGTTGACTTTAGATTTGGAAAAGAGTACAGACTGGCAATTTTATTTACTTTTGGAGTATTCTTTTGATGCCTGAAATGACTGGATAATATAAAGCCCTGAAGAAGTCGAGGTATTACACTGTACACGATGAAACACGTGTTGGCTGTTGTAATTTATTTTGGACATCTGGGGAGACACGAAGATAAACAAAGAAATAAACAACACTAACCGAAAACACTATGGAACTTTTTGATTATTGGAATTGACCTGTGAGATTGAAATCCCAATCTCACGCCTCGAGAAAAGAGAGACACTTGCCAGATACTTGTTTGTGGTATATAGAGAGACTGTTTGAGTGTGCTCAGAGGTTATTGTACATATTGTCGCTCCTGCATGGGAGTTGGTGATGTAGGATACGCATCATTTCTCTAGAAGCACCACTGCAATATAATTTTGGGGATACTGGACCCTGACACTAGGGTTGTGCGCCCGTTCTTTTGTTGGTATCCAAACGTTTGAACCACTTTGTAGGGGTTATGTGGCAGAAGGTAATGGAGACGTGCATTAGTATTGCACCATACAGCGAATCATGTCAACTCTTTCTGATGTAGATATTTTGGTTTCCTTTGGTAGCTGAATACCTAGTTTCTTGTTTTCTTGCATTCAGTTTCACATGGAATTAGTGGAGGCACGTGATTATTTGTATTCTTGAGGGACAGGAAAGGTTCTTATTTCAAATGTTTTTAACATATGATGGTAGTTAGTTGGGAGTTGGTGGCTGAGGTTGGCAGCCTCCCAAGATTAACGTTAACACATTGTGCAATTAGAAAACGGATGGCACGCCGTGAATGGTGCTTAATGTTCTACTTTCGGTCTGTGGCGCTGTACTCCAGTCTGTTTCAATGGGCACCTTTCTGTCGGGAAAGAGTCAACGGAAATGATGTTCCAAATGTTTGCTTTCACTTACAGACTCGGTCGGTAACCAGTTTTCATATGCCCGGGGGGTTATTGAAGTGTGATGTAGAGATAGCTAGAGGCAAACAAGGGGAGTTGCGTTAGGTGAATCCAGAGCATTGGCACAGCGGGAGAGCGAGTGTGTGGACTTTGTCTGCTGCCTACTGAAAGTAGTGTTTCAGGCCATGTACTCTCCGTAAAGTAGTATTGTAGCTGAATGGCAGACCAGGTGTGTATTTGCATTTTTTTTATATATTGCGCTAACCAAACCGAACGTACTGAAGCTCTTTCCATGAGCACCAGTAAGATTACACAAGGACACCTTCATGTTCTTTAGGCACGGCTAGATTACGTAACTGGTTGGAACCCCAAGACTCATTCCTTGTTCCCCGGTTCTACAGTCGGCCGCTCTTGCTCTTAGGACACATCCTTTCCTTGATAGGGAAGACATGGCCGTGTAAGAACAACGATGAAGACCAGTTCTTTTCGCAGGACATAATATGGCCCATGCGAGGGTGTGTTTAAACTAGTGCTTAATTTGAGCAGGTGGTTTCAGGTGCTCGGCACCAGCACTTAATTATCAGCACTGGTACCTATGACAGTCTGTCATATGGTGACGCTGTTTTTTTTTTTATTCAGAGAGAGCACAACAGCTGTTGTTAATTAATTCAATAAACTTTAAGAATGACTAATACCTGCTGTCAAAGACATTCTTTTAACTTTGGGGTCCTGAAATTGTCAGAATTGCCACACGTGTAGAAGTGTGACTGATTGGTTATAATGCAACTGTGATTGGCGGCGGCAATGAGCGGTGCCAGCGGAAGGGGCCTGCTGACTAGAACCCTGGAACTTATTTTTTTTTACAAATTAAGCGCTGGTTTAAACCTCCCAGTGAAGCATTGAAAATAATTCTTATTGTTTTCTCGAACGCCAGCTTACGTTTTCTGAAAAGTTTGCGCACTCTTTCGGTCAAGGGGTGCCTCGAGGCGATACATTTCCCCGTGTTGTGCTATACTAGTATCCTATTCTATTCATCAGTTCGTCTCAGTCACTCAGTCTGGGTTGTTCCTTGAGGAGTGGGAGGCTTTCTTCCCGTGCCCCCAGCTCCTCCTCCCCGCTCAGGGGTGAATTCCTAGAATCGCTAAATTCCGCCCAGGCAGGGGCAGAGCCTGTCTAGGCGCATTGGGCCACGCGCCATTGGAATGCACCCCTGCCCCCGAGGCGGCCAGGATGCCTGCTACATCAGGGCGAAACTCCCCCAGCAGAGGAAGGCGGATTGAGACAGTCCATATGCATGCAATACACGCGTTCCCCATCATCTGCGCACTGCACAGCGCCCCCTGCTGGACCTGACCGGGCATTTCACCCCAAGGCACGAGCACAGACCTTGGAGTAGCACGTGCCTTCTGAGGTACGCAGGGCTTGTGGTTACAGCGACCACATAAAGCTCTGAATAAATAAATGAACCCTTAACCAGAAGCTCGGAAACACCCGAATAAAAGCAAACTGAACAGATTTTTTTGAGTCTTAAAAGGTGTTCTTGGACATCGCGTAGTGGGTCGGAAAAATCAAAATAAAGTCCCTACCAGTTGAAAGAGGCGGCAGCATGTTTTTTTTTTTTTTAGATTTGACTCCCTTGTTTGTGAAACATGCATACAAATGTAAGCATCAATTAGGCCCTCACTACCACTAGTGGTATTTCAGTGGGAGGTGTATCTCGGAGTTCAGTTCCTTAAATCACAATTAAAGGCTCTCTGGGCCCGGAATTATCCTTCTGTAAACTGGGACTAGTATTTCCGGGCCTGTCTTTACTGCTGCAGCAGCGGCTGGCCTCTGTGAGCCCTCAGGCGAGGCCTGCAGCAGCAGAGTGTGAGTGAATAATGCCCCTGAGGGCAGGCAGAAGCCAGGAGTGGTCAATAGTCTTTTTTCGCCTGAAACGGGTATCTCTAGGTCCCAGTACTTATTCCCATTCCGAGAAAAACTACTCGGAGTAGCTAATTTGAATTTTTAAATTCCGGCCCTGTTTCTCTGCACCAAATGTATGCCAACTCCTAGTGCAGGGGCCCGGGGGAGTCTCAACAATATATATCATTGTGTGAAGAAGAGGTGGAGCCTGTGCCCAGACCTACCTAAAAGGCACTACTCCCCACCAGCAAAAGGGTCCCAGAGGCCAGTCCCGATGTCCTGGAGGATGGACATCGACTGCTTACAGCCTCCAAAGACAAGCTGGAAAGGCACTCTGCGTGCTGGGGTTTCCAGCTGGTCTTCCCTGCCAGCGAATTATATTTGCCCCTCACCACGCGACCGGTTGAAGGGGCCTATTTATTTATTTAGTTACCGGCTTATATAGCGAAGACCAGACCCGAGGGTTGTCGGAGCCCTTTACAGAGCTTAACAGTCCAGTACATTAACAAATGTACAATGGAGTATTAGCTAATAGACGTAATGAAGTCTGAATTGATTGGCATGCATTCATTATCAGTAAGCAGGTTCAATTAGTGAGGGAGGTATCATTGTAGAGTAGGGCTTTTTAGTTTATTTTTGAAGAGGATATGCAAGGGAATTGTGCTGGTGGTAGGTGGGATGGCATTTCAAATTTTGGGGGCATTATCAGAGAGAGATTGTTTTGGAGTTCTTCGTTTTTTGAAAATTGGGGAAGTCAGATCCATTCAGTTGGAACTTCAGAGGGAACAGAAGCCACCTGAAATGGTTAGCTTATTTTTGAGATAGTTCGATATTCCTTCATGTAAGGTCTTGTGGACAATGCAGGCCAATTTGATTGTAGTCCTTGCTTTAATAGGAAGCCAGTTGAGTGTGGTGAGGATAGTGGTGATGTGGTGCAAATGTCTTGTGCCCGAGTCCAGGCGGGCAGCAGAGTTTGGGGCTGCCTTCTTGAGGGTGAGATGAATTTTAGGATTAAGTATAGAGTTGCTGTAGTCCAGTTTGGAGCAGACTCTTAATTGAACTACCATTTTGAAGTCATCAGCCGGGAATAGTGGTTTGATACCCTTGAGAAGCTTGAGTTGGAAATCAGCGCTCTTAGTATTAATATGAGCGCGTAAATTGACTGTTGTCAAGTGTAAAGCCTAGAGATTTAGCCTTGCATGTTAGAGGGGTGGAGCCAAGAAGATTTGAGGAGGTTATGCAGGACTTAGTTGGTAGGTTGCAGTGTTCGATGAGAGAACAGGTGGAATTCTGTCTTTATGGGGTTGAGTTTCAGATGGTCGGGCGACATCCAGGATTGGAGAGCCCTGAGAATTTTTGATTGGTACCAAAGATCATGTGAGACACAGTGGCAGCATATGAGTTGGCAGGTCTGTGAGCGTCTGTTTCAATAAAAAAGACCCAAGGAAAAACAAATAAACTGAAAATAGCTCATTGTGGAAAGCCTCATGCCTAAATGCTGCATCTAATAGAGACTTCTATCCACAGATTCCTTACCAAATTATCCCCAGGCGTCTGACTGGATCTGGAAATTTTTCGTGGGCAGTACCCTGGCACCCAGTAGGTGGCGTCGACCGGCTCCGAATGGCATTGTCTGCACTGTTTGGACGTGGGCGGTGCCTATATAGGCACTACCTAGGCACGCTGATGTCAGTTCTTTTCTTTCCGCGCCAGTCACGCATATTCAGAGAGAACTACACCTTATGCATTTTTTGGTTAAACCTTATTTACTTTTGTCAAGCGTTTTTGAGAATCTTCTCCTGGTGGGGCTGCAATGTCATCATTCCAGAAAGACTGCTTCAAGCCCTGTGGCGCCGGTCACTCACCGATGTTGGTGACGGACCCATGCCTATGATGCCTCAAGCGCAACCGCGATCTGAAGGCCTTCTGCATTTTTCCATGGCATGAACTTGAAGGCCTTGATGAAGCGATCACTTAAGCTCGTGACAGAGTGACTTGCAGTGTCACAGCAATCCTGATCCAGAGGAAGGTCCCAGGAGCTGTTGGGGAGCCCAACATCTGCGTCCCACTCAAAGTTGCCGGGCCACTCGGGTAAGTATTATTGGAAGAAGAAAAGCAAGAAGATTTCGATGTCAGCTTATCCGTCGGCTGACGAGACAAGGGTGTGTCAAGTGTGTGTTCGAGGCATGACTCTGCAGCTGAGCCAGCATCTGGGTTGGCTCCGCACTGTCCCGAGCCAGTGCGACCCCCGTCAGCTTCACATATTTTATGAAGTGGGTCGCTCCTCCCAGCACCCCTTTGGGCCCAGCGGGTTTCGTAAGGGGCCCCTGCTGGATTTACACAGTCTGTTTCGGCCTAGGAACCAGTGGGGTCCCTTGGGTCTATGGATGGGTCCAGACCGGTGCCGGTCATGCCATCTTGACCTTCCCTGGTGGCACCATCCCCATTCTTAACCATGAAATATGGAGCCGCATGGACATAGCCCAACCACTACTCCGGCACCGATCGGAGCCATGTCTTGAAGGCCAGAGCCTAAACCGTATTGTTGTGGGCTCTGACTCTGGGAGGAGTGGGAGGGGTTTCTGTACCCTGAAGAATACCAGCCCTTTGACCCTAATGTGGACTGGCGTGATGATTTGGTGGTTGCCAGCAGACTGGACACTTCTCGGTATACTGGCATGCTTTCTCCCACTACCATGGCTACAGAGGAGGGAGCGTCCTTTGCGGTGGTGGTGAGGAGGGCGGCCAAGGTCCTAGACCTTAACCTGCCCCTGTGGCGGTTAAGACTAACATCCTGATGGAGGTGCTAAAGCCGAGCGAGTCCCCCCCTCAGAAACGCTTCTCCCCTTTAATGAACTCTCGCCTGACGTCCTGTTTGGGACCTGGTCTAAGCCCAGCACAGGGGCTCCTGTGAACAGGATGATTGCCCACCGCCACCACCCCCACCATGGTGTCCCAACATCCTCACGCTACATCCTATCTTGGAGAACTTGGTGATCCAAGCCTCTACCCCCCAAGGCACTTTTCCTTCTGCAACCCGGGATAGGGAATCCAAGAGGCTGGGAGCCTTAGGGAAGAAGATGTTTTCTTCCACCAGCCTAGCACTGCAGTCGGTGAACACCTTGTGCCTTTTGGGCCGCTACTCCCTCGCTCTGTGAGATACAGTTATGCAGGTACTGCAGACGCTCCCAGAGGAGGCCAGGGCTGTCCTCTCCCAGGCTGTTTCTGATGGAAGAGATGCAGCCAAGTTCTCCATACATTGTGGGCTGGACAACACTGACTCACTGGGTAGAACAGTTTCATTGACTATGGCCTTATGGCGACAAGCCTGGTTGAGGAAGATTGTCTTTTCTGGGGATGTCCAAGCTTCCCTGGAGAGCTTTAACCCCTTTGCCGCGGCCGCAATTTCGTGGCAGTGCGGCACTTCCGTGAAACAGCACCAGCGAGGTAGTGCTCGCAACGGCAGCAGGGAAGGGGTAAAGGACAGCAGGGTTACATCCAGGTCCTTGGGCCTTTCTATGGCCCCTTGTCACCCCAATCCGCCTTTTAAAGCCATGGGAGGGGCTTTCAGACGCATCTATAATGGTCCAACCGTGCAGCGCTCAAGCTTCACAACATCCCCATGAACGAGGTACCCACAGAACTTGTGTGTCAGGCAGCCAGCAGTCGAACTCCCCCCAGCAGCTTCAGCCTCCAGGTCCTCCTAGTCTCCCCCCCCCCCCCCCCTTAAAATGGACATCCAGTGGGCTGCATGATCCACCATCACCTGCACCACTGGCGGTCTATCCCATCGACCAATGGGTTTTGCAGATTGTCCGGAAAGGCTACTGCCTCCCCTTTAAAACTACACCCCAACCCATTCCACCTGCTTGTAAGAGGCTGACCGAGGATCATCTTTCTTTGCTCTGTCAGGAAATTAATGCTCTCTTGGCCAAGGGAGCGATAGTGGGCCAAAGCCAGAAGTAGGTCATAGTTGCTATTCCCACTCATTTCTGTTACCCAAGAAGGACAGAGGCCTTTGTCCTATCCTAGACCTTCAGTTTGCTATGCTCCCTTTTGGCCTCACCAGCACCCCTCTGGTGGTATCAGAGTGCTGTTCACGGACAACACCACAGCCTGTGGTACTACAACAAGCAGGACTGGGTGGGGTCGTAGACCTTTTGTCAGGAGGCCCTGTGGCTCTGGACATGGCTAGAACAGCTGGACATTTCCCTGGTGGTTCAACACATGGCGTGCTCTGTGAACGCCAGGGCGGTCGAACTCCGCCACAGATGCATAGTAGGTCACGAATGTCATTCCATCTGGAGTTGTGCATGGTCTCTTTCAGCAGTGGGGAGAGCCTTGTGTGATCCATTCCCCACCGCCAAGAACGGGCAATGTCTGCAGTTCTATGTGCTGCCATTTCCAAGGCGGATCTCACTCTGAGGCGTTTTTCGTCTCTAAAGAAGCTCAGTCCTCCTGTACGCCTTTCCGCACATGCCACTCCTACCAAGAATTCTCATGAAGATCAGGAGTGACGAGGCCCAAGTCATTCTTGTGGCTCTGGATTGGACTCAGAGTTTTGTATCCCAAGCTCTTGAGAATGGAATCGGTCCTCCGATAAGACTGCCCCTTCCTAAGGTTCTTCTGTCACTGCAGCAGGGGAGTGTCCTCCACCAGAAAATGCCAACACTCCACTCTCTTGCACGGAGATAGAGCAGCTACAGTTGACAGCCTTCGACCTTCCGTCCAAAGACTGCAACGTTATTCTGGCAGGCAGGCGTCCATCCACCAACATGGTCTATGCTTGTCGCTGGGGCAGGTCTGTGGCATGATGTACAGAAAAGCAGGTTAACCCTCTTCCTGCTCTTCCTTCTCAGGTTATTCTCTTTATTATATCCCCTGTTCAGCAGGCTCTGCTTTAGGTACCTTAAAGGGTTTTCTTACTGCTATTTCAGCCTTTCTGCGGTTGCCTGACCACCTATCCCTCTTCAAATCCCCTATTGTACATAGGTTCTTGAAAGGTTTACAACATATGTTATCACCTTTTCCTTTTATCATGCCTCAGTCGGACCTTAACCTCGTCCTGACGTTCCTGATGTGCGCTCCCTTTGAGCCCTTGCACAACTGTCCCCTCAGACTCCTCACTATCAAGACTGCCTAACTGGTGGCAGTAACTTCTGCCGGGAGGGTCAGTGAGCTTTAGGCTTTGTCATCCAAGCCTCCATAACGGAACATATACCTGTACAAGATGGTTCTATGAACTAGAGTTTCCTTCCTGCCAAAAGTCATAACTCTCCTTCATGAAGGCCAGTCGATCACTTTGCCTACTCTTTACGCTTTACCACATCCCTCTAAGGAAGAGGAGGGACTTCACAGACTGGGCCCAAAACAAGCATTTTTTTTCTACCTTGACCACACAAGAGTTCTGGTGGATGACCAACTCTTCATGAGATATGTCCGAGCAAAGAAGAGAGAGGCTGTGCTCTGCATAAAAATCTGCTAGGCACTGGCCAAGAAGCAACCCCCTTAGGGTTCGCGTGCTCATTCCACTAGAGTCAAGGCTGCAACCACTGCGTTAGCACATGGGGTCCTGGATATCTACTAGGCAGGAAAGAGGGCTTCCTTTCACACGTTCACAAAGCACTACTGCCTGGACAGTCTAGTCCGTCGGGGTGGGCACTTTGCCCATTTGGTCTTACAGGACTTTTTAGTATAAAATTGTTTTGCAGTCCCACATTCGGGGAGCTAGAAGACTGTCAAGTGGACAAGTTAATTACCATTGGTAACGCCTTATCTGGTAGAGAGACGATCTAGCTGCAGATTTCTTACCTCCCTGCTCTGCGAACGCTGGGGTTTTCCCTGTTGGTGCCCTAGTTTTCCACACCAGGGGTTGGTGTTTTTCGAGGCTCCGCACTACTAGCGTGGAAAGGTGTGAAAATAAATTGACATCAGCGCCCCTTGTTGGGCCTATATAGGCACCGCCCGCATCACATCTGGTGCTGCAAAAACTATGCCATGTGGAGCTGATCGATACCACCTACAGCCGCACAGAGATACTGCTCACAAAAAAATCCGGATCCAGTCTGATGCCTGGGGATAATTCTAAGGTAAGGAATCTGCGGCTAGATAGTCTCTACCAGATAAGGCGTTACTGAAGGTAACTTGTATGTCAGTTTGGATAAAGATTGCACCTATTAAAGAAACCTCAGTGTTCCCCAAAATTACTCTTGGGATGACCGTTTTCCTCACTAAATCAGAACTTAAACTAACATTGACCCCCTAAAACGCATTGCATGGAACGGCCTCTGCCCCTTAAAGCTATATCTGTTCAGTGCCTGCCCTCAAACTGTGTATGCTATCGGATGTTGATAGCATACATGTGCATATATCCTACAAAGAGCACAGCAGCAGAATCTCTAAGGTTACAATATTTGGAAGTAAATAAACACCGGGTGGATGGCGTGCTCCGTTAATATTTTGTCAGTATGTGGTTTGTCCTTCCTGGGCCACATCAGAGCGCCTGGACCTTCAGACCTGGTGCAGCGCCTCTCACATAGGAGCGGATGCCAATGCAGAGTCATTATTTTCAGGCAGAGCATGTATTATTTTTCTTCTGTCTGCAGAGCACCGGAGCACTCAGCAGAATGTACAGAGCTGGGCGTTCTGTTTGTTACTAATTCTCATCCGCTTGGTCTTTTATTAGGTTTTGCTAAGGGAGGCTGTGCTGTTTAAATGTCCTTTTGTCGCTATACTAATGTAAGAAGAGGACAAAGAACTATGCCAGCTGCATTTCCTACCATCTTATACCTCAGTCTTCCAATGTGTCCTGCACGTTTGCCTGCAAAAAGGCAGTGTTTAGTGGGCACTCTTTCCAGTATAAACTAGAGATGCAGCCAGCACCCTGCTATGAAAGACACAGTAAGAATGCCATGCATGCGGAATTACTTGTGGGGACTAATAAACTGAGCACAGAGTCCACGGTGGCTCCTTGTGCCTGGAATAATTTCTTTAATTCTGGAGAAGTATTTACGCAGCGCAGATTCACAGGGAAGTGTACACGGAAGTGGCAGCATGTATCACAGTAGTGCCTTTATAGCGATGCACACCACCCATCTCCCGTTTCTAAGCGCTGTGAATAACGGGTCTTACTATTACCAAGTGTAATGTTACTCAGCAAGTACTATCTAATAAGCAGACATTGCTGACCGGTGGGGACAACCACACCCATCTTGTCTGGCCATTCCCTGAACTGGGGTGGAGAAGTGAGCTAAGAACGATGGTGGGTTCAACCCGGATCTGTGACTGGGGTGAGTGTCTGAAAAGTTTCAGTGATCCGTCCATCATCCCCTTGTGTTTGTTTGTTCGCCCTAAGTTGGCAGAGTGTGCCCCGACGTGGGTCCCTTGCTCACTTTGGACCTGGATTCAAGCTACCCTGGCTGAATAGGGGCATTAGGGTAATACAATCAAAAATTAAATTACATAGTGGAGATCCTAAGGTTCTGGTATGAATCTGGCCCTCATGACCGACTTTGGGCTCTGTGACACCCACAGCTTCTTGAACAATACTATTCTGTTTATGCTTCGCAATCCCATTCTCAAACCAGCATTGGCAAGGCCAACAGGTGTGCCATTGGCTGCCAGCACTCAGGCTTTGTTAGAGCTTGCTTTGTTTCTTCATTGCTTTTGTAAAACTACTGTTTAGGGAGCTGAAGGACCCTCGCAAGTATAGGGAAAACATGTCTAAAAGTAATTTAATGGGTTGTCTAAAAAAATCACACTGGCACTGTTCGCTTTTGCATAAAGTGAATTACTTTGCTCCACGCGCAAACACGTTTGGCTATGAACCGAAAGCCAGACATATGAGGTATTTGGCAATGGTATTTTTCCTGGCTCGAAATAATCTAGGTTGGATGCCGAGCAATAAATTGCGCCCGTTTGTGTCGAACAGCGTGAATTATCAACGACGCCAGAGCGCCATCTGGTGGCCTTGTCACAAAGTGATAAAGGAATCTGAGGAATGTTTCATGCCTTGCTTCAGTCCTTTTCCTTTGTATTTGTGGCATGCTAAGAATGACCATAACATACAGCTTTTATGGCAAGCAAGAAAATAAAAACACCAATAATAAATTGCAGAATCCCTCTTGTGGAATTAAAAACACTGATAGTTATAAAAAAAGAATATTTCTAGGTATAGGTTAGTAGTTAAAATTGCTCTTTTCAGCTTTTTAAAATGAGTAAACTAGGGCAGTATAATCAGTGGATACTATTCACAACGAGAATAATTCGGTTTTTGCTGTTGGCAATTACATTGCGCACAAATAGCTGGACAGGAATAAAGCGCAGCATTGGGTGGGAGGTGGGCGGCAGTTCCCAGCTGCATGCACAGTGTGGGAGGGCGGGTTATGCATAACTCTATGGGATAAGAGGGGCAGTCCGAATCCTTTTCGATGGAGGGCGAGATATCTTTAGAGGGTCGGGTTGCCATCTCCATGTTCATCACCACCCCCTTTTCTGAATCATTTTGTCCACCATAAGCGTGGAAGGGGTATACTCAGATGTGAGTCCCTTGCTCATTTCACCATCAGGATTCAAGCAAGCCGGGCCGACGACGGCTGAAATGCCAGAAACCGGTCCCCGGTAGCTTGTTTCCTTCCCAGTATAAGAATTGGCTTGGTAGTTTGGTTTGCCCTGTTCCCATCATGCACTGGGACAGGAACAGACTAATTTGCATGTAGCCAGGTTCTGAGCTGGGATGGTGCAGTGAGCTAAAAAACGGTGATGGATCAAGCCCTGATCTTTGGACTGGGTAAGAGTGGTCTGCTTAATTCAGACACTCTGTTCATCACCACCCCCTTTTCTGAATCATCTCCATGCGGATGAGCAGCGGACGCGGGGCGCGTCTAACCCGTGGCCAGGTGTTTTATTCAGGGCACAAGTCTTAAGAAGTGGGGGGACGCTGCCACCAGAAGTGACGTCACAACAGGAAGTGACGTCACGACAGGTGTCTTGCACCATCGGGCTCATTGCCTCCTGTTACCCACACATCAGCGTCAAACATGCCTTTTATTTACTGAACATGGAATGTGCTGGTTGTATTTCCTCTACATTGAAAAAGCCTTGCACCCTTCCTGCACCTATGTTTCTAGGCAATTACCTGTATTCTGAGGTCTCGGAGGATCCTTTTTGCCACCTCGGCATAATTACATGCTTGCTGCGGTCTTGGGCGCACCCTTGTCTGGTGTTTCAGGCATGTACCAGGCGCCTCTCATTATGGGATTTATGTCAGTTCCTATCTCGACCCAAAGAGGCCAAACAGTGAGGTCCAGCTGTTTTGCAGGGGGCATGGCGTCCCCCTGGTAAAATAATTGGGGGGACGCCGTCCACCTGCGTGGTACCCCGACTCGAGCCCTGGTTTTATTCCAGACGCTGGGTGCTGAGCTTGAAATGTCGTGGCTTCTTTTTTCCGCTACGTTACTTTTCATTTAATATCCTTCCTGTTTGTATCACGGCGGCCGGCACGTTTTCATCATGGATTGCTGGGGTTACCGCTTTATCAAATACACAGCATTTCTCAGCGGGGAAAATATTGTTGTTCTGCTAGAGCTGGGCGGTGTGGTCTCACTCTGTAGAACCATCGCAGGTGGGGAGCAGCGCGTGGGGCCTCGGTCTGTGGAGACAGGCATGAACTGAGGGTGCTGGCAGGCTGGGGTTTTCCACGTCCACATGGAGGAACAATGCCTTGTAAGGATTGAGGTTCCTTTTGAAACAAAAGACTTGATTTCGCTAATGAATAGGAATAGCTGGTACTGGTGCTGGACTACAGTCTGATGGGTCCAAACATGGGCGTCCGCAGAAATGTTTCGGGGGGGGGGGCACATTTTTAATTTAATCACCATCCCCCTTGCACCCTTCTCGCCCTCCCCTTGCACCCTTCTCGCCCTCCCCTTGCACCCTTCTCGCCCTCCCCCTTGCACCCTTCTACCCCTTCTTGCACCCTTCTCCCCCTTCTTGCACCCTTCTCCCCCTTCTTGCACCCTTCTCCCCCTTCTTGCACCCTTCTCCCCTCTGCCTTGCACCCTTCTCCCCTCTGCCTTGCACCCTTCTCCTCCTCCCCCTTGCACCCTTCTCCCCCTCCCCCTTGCACCCTTCTCCCCCTCCCCCCTCCCCCTTGCACCCTTCTCCCCCTCCCCCTTGCACCCTTCTCCCCCTCCCCCCTCCCCCCTTGCACCCTTCTCCCCCTCCCCCCTTGCACCCTTCTCCCCCTCCCCCCTTGCACCCTTCTCCCCCTTCTTGCACCCTTCTCCCCCTTCTTGCACCCTTCTCCCCCTTCTTGCACCCTTCTCCCCCTTCTTGCACCCTTCTCCCCTCTGCCTTGCACCCTTCTCCCCTCTGCCTTGCACCCTTCTCCTCCTCCCCCTTGCACCCTTCTCCCCCTCCCCCTTGCACCCTTCTCCCCCTCCCCCCTCCCCCCTTGCACCCTTCTCCCCCTCCCCCCTTGCACCCTTCTCCCCCTCCCCCCTTGCACCCTTCTCTCCCTCCCCTTCGAACCCTTCTCCACCTCCACCTTGCACCCTTTTCTACCTTGCACCCTTCTCCCCTCTGCCTTGCACCCTTCTCCCCTCTGCCTTGCACCCTTCTCCCCTCTGCCTTGCACCCTTCTCCCCCTCCGCCTTGCACCCTTCTCCCCCTCCGCCTTGCACCCTTCTCCCCCTCCGCCTTGCACCCTTCTCCCCCTCCGTCTTGCACCCTTCTCCCCCTCCGTCTTGCACCCTTCTCCCCCTCCGTCCGCCTTGCACCCTTCTCCCCCTCCGCCGTGCACCCTTCTCCCCCTCCGCCTTGCACCCTTCTCCCCCTCCGCCTTGCACCCTTCTCCCCCTCCGCCTTGCACCCTTCTCCCCCTCCGCCTTGCACCCTTCTCCCCCTCCGCCTTGCACCCTTCTCCCCCTCCGCCTTGCACCCTTCTCCCCCTCCCCCTTGCACCCTTCTCCCCCTCCCCCCTCCCCCCTTGCACCCTTCTCCCCCTCCCCCCTTGCACCCTTCTCCCCCTCCCCCCTTGCACCCTTCTCTCCCTCCCCTTCGAACCCTTCTCCACCTCCACCTTGCACCCTTTTCTACCTTGCACCCTTCTCCCCTCTGCCTTGCACCCTTCTCCCCTCTGCCTTGCACCCTTCTCCCCTCTGCCTTGCACCCTTCTCCCCCTCCGCCTTGCACCCTTCTCCCCCTCCGCCTTGCACCCTTCTCCCCCTCCGTCTTGCACCCTTCTCCCCCTCCGTCTTGCACCCTTCTCCCCCTCCGTCTTGCACCCTTCTCCCCCTCCGTCCGCCTTGCACCCTTCTCCCCCTCCGCCTTGCACCCTTCTCCCCCTCCGCCTTGCACCCTTCTCCCCCTCCGCCTTGCACCCTTCTCCCCCTCCGCCTTGCACCCTTCTCCCCCTCCGCCTTGCACCCTTCTCGGCCTCTGCCTTGCACCCTTCTCGGCCTCTGCCGGGGGGGGGGGGGGGGGGGGGGGGGGGAGAAGAGAGTACCCTTCTTCCAATATAACAAAAAGGGGGGCGCAGACGTCATCACAGCTTTGCATTAGGGTTGTGGCGCGCCCCATCCAAAAGAGTCGCATTTCCTGGAACAGACGATACTTTGAGGGAAAAGCAGGACTATTTTGAGGCGAAAAGAAGAGTTCACCCCAGCATTTTGAGAGGTGAGAGCAGAACGATGATTTCATTGGTGGACTGTCACCGGCGTAGAGAGCGCCTCAGTGACTTTCCAGGTGAAAAGTACTAAATCTGTGTCACTGACCTCCTCTAGAATCTGCTTTTACAGATTGCCATCTGCTGCAGCCTTGCATCCGCTTTACACACAGCAGCACAGTGCCGTGCATACATAGATGGGTCCCTAAAACCACCCAGGCCCTGTTTGTTTGCGGACCACTATCAACCCTTTTTGTCTGTACTTCGCTCATGCCATAATGTGCTCCGAAGTCATTGCTGTGCACATCTCCCCTTCACAACAAACCTGGCCGAGCTCTTCCAATATTCATTTGTTTGTCAAAATAGCATGTCCTGCTCTGTGATTAATGCCTGTTGTTTATTCTACGTATCCTTCGTAGAGCCTTTCTAAATGATACATTAAACGTGTTTACGCAGTCAGCGGACCCTTTGGACCTCCACTGCTTGCAGCACCAGGTCCTAGTCCACCATTCCCAGTTGCTGCCGCAGTTTGAAGCCTTCTTTTCATTCATTTTTAGATCTCACCTCTTATCAGTCTGTTGTCGGAGACCTTTTTTTGTTCAATACCAAGACTTGATGGACTTTGGGTTGCTCCATCGCTTATCGTTGGTTGGCTTTTTTGTCACTCTGGTTTGCTTGCTCCTTATTGGACAATTGTCCTCCTTGTGCTTACCCGGAGCATGTGTGTTTCATGCTGGCTCCCAGTCGTGCTGCTTCTCCCTCACTTTACACCCCCTCCACACGCTCTGTTCCACCTCCATCTCGCCGGCTCTCCCCATCCCAGAATACAACAAAAAACCCAGCTCTGGGTACTTGCCGCCCTCTGCAGCACCACTGCTGGGTCCAGATGGGACTTCATTCCCGCCCATTATTCTTATGCATTTATCGCCCCCCCCCCCCCCCCCCCCCCCCCTCAGTAACCCTTCGAGTATCTGCTCTTGTCAGACTCTGGTGTATACAGAAGAAAAAGTTAAATTGCGTTATTGACTCCCTTCTTTCATTTTGAGTTCACTTGTTTGCCTTTCTTTAGCCACATAGCATGCCAACACTTGGGTGGGTCTATTTTTTGTCTTTTTCCCCAGGCATATTTTATAACCTCCTTCGTCGTTTCAGTATTCCTCACCCAAACACACACTAACATTGGTCACTGAATTGTATGTCAACCAGCAGCGGCTAGCCTGGGGTGGGCTCCATTTTCATAATCTTTGGCTATGACTTCTTCCCATAATGAAAAGCAATTGAGTTCTTTCTCTGATTGCCCAATTGTCCCCTCGGCTCTTTATGCTGCAGAAGAAGGCATTCTGTCCCCTGTCCAGTGGACTCAGAAAGGCCTCATTCTGGAGCATGACGTCTTCAGGTCCAGTCCCTCCAGCACTAGGAGAGTGCTTCAAATCGCATTGAATGGCTGCTTGGACAGAGCTAACTATTTTGGTGCCCGCTGTACGAAATACTCTGAACAGTAACAGGTCGGCGATGTATGAAACTCAAAAAAACATTTAATACAAACAGTGTGCTGGTATCGCATGAAGCTTTTCATTGTTATTTCTGACTGACTTTTCTCATGCTGCGGCTTAATTGGTAAAAACAAAGCAAAAAAGCACAGGAGTTCAAAGTTTTTTTTGAGGACCCTGCCACTCCCAATTGGTGAGGTGGGTGAATACCAAGGCTGCACCGTCTGGATTCCACCTCATCTGTTTTTCCACAATCCTACACTTCCTGTCTTTTTAGCTTACTCTTGCAGATTCTTTATCCCCACTTTTTCCTTTTTTTGGGTTTCCCCTGCACAGTGCTTACGCTGTGCTTGTGAAATCTTTTGTTTTAATTATATCTTAAAAGGGACTTATATTCTGCCCCCTTGCTTTCATTACTTTTCATTGGTTCCTGTCCTTGTCACTTACTTTTTCTCCTTTTCTATTGGCTGTAGCACACTGTTTCCTGTTTCTCTGTGTTACACTCCTGTGCTTCTCTTATCAGTTTCCTACAGCCAAAGTACTTTTTCCATCCGCTTTGGGACACTATTTTTTTTATATTTTCCCTGCACATTGCTTGCACTGTGCTTGCTTACCTAATCTCCCTTGCACAGCGCATCTACATAATAATTCTCCCCCTGGCTGTACGCATTTTAAGAGTGCATATCGGCTCAGGGCATTACAAGGCTTGTAGTGCATCGTGCTCCAAGCCTTGGTTTCAGCCTTGATCCCTGCCCTCGACAAAGTCTCCAAGTTTAGTTTTCATTTTGCACGTTCAGGAGCACAGACTATGGCTTTCGTGTTCCCAGCAGGTATGATGGCACTCCATCCCCCCCTAAATATTTAAATTAAGCTAACTAACAAACTAACTTGGAAGATGTTGATGAGACAGTCCTCTGCGTTCGCCCTCATCTGAGCCGCAAAGTTAATTCATTTTGCGTGTTCAGTGGCACAGACCATGACTGTCACGTTCGCTACAGGTATGCTGCCTTTTCCAGTTTAGCACTACTTTTTTCTACTGCTTGTATTACAATTGTGCTTAACGTTGGAACCAGCTCCCCTTTTAAACCGCTGTTTGTGTGAATGGATGAACAGACTGGGCATGGAATAGAGCATGGGTCAGGAAACTTTGTACGTGTACAGCTGTGTACCCATGCATTGTGTTGGGGATCATGAACATATCAATTATTTAAATAGGCTGCAGTGTTTCATCTTTCCGTGTGGAGGTACAGGTGTGAAATGGAGGCACAATAGCGGGTTTTATTGCAGAGCCTTCTCGGTTACGTGTTAGTCATGTAGGGTAATGAATCCTGTCCCATAATTATCCTCTGCTTGCTATTGTATGCGACATATGAGAGTTGAGAACCCTTAGCTCCAGGCTTTTGTTAGGCAGACCACTTGAAGGTCTTTTATTCATTTGTTCCCTTTGTTATTTTATGGGTCGAGTTTACATGAATTAACCTTTTGTTAAGCAGGCTGCCTAGTCGCATTGGCCAGGAATATTCGGTGAACAGAAAGTATGTTTGGTAGAAATGTCTGCATGTTCCTCAGATCCCAAAACACTTCCTGCTTGTTTGCAATGAACACACAATCGGCCTGTCCTTGTAGAGGCATAAAAGTTATAGTTTTAAATACAGGACAGATGGTTGAAGCCTGTTAAATTGTGAACTCTCCACAAGCATCCAACATGTTTCCATATTCATCCTAATGACTAGGATTGCACAGTATGTGTGGGCATTATGTGCCAGCTAGACTTTGTTATTCAGATAGTCTTTTTTTAGGTCTAACTCTAGAGAAAGAGAGGTGGCCCTCGGAGCCCCCTTATCTACAAGCAGGCCCTCACTGCTCATGAAAGCATATTAGGCTTTTCATGAGTTAATTGCATCCTTGCCTTCTGAATAGATCACCGTTTTGTTGCAGTGTAAAGCGATCACCGCTTGTGTGTTCTTGCTATTATCCATTGTGTAGCGCTTTATAATAATCACAAGCAAAACCGATGCATTACCAATACTTGTTTACAGATTTCCTATCTTTCCTTCCTCCAATTTCAGCCTTTCTCTCTTTTGCTCTCGGTCAAACTCATGACAAAAAAAAGTCCTGATTCCCATAAATGAATGCCAGTGCCTCACACCTGCAAACACTGGCACAAATGAAGCACTGCTTCTACTGGATACTAGGCGAGCTCTCAATGTTTTTCCTGACCATATGATTGTCTGAGTGAGGAAATACGGCTTGGTTGAACCCCAAAAAATGATTTAACCTCCCACTTTACATATTGTGTGAATGTTGACGTGGGTAGGTGTAAAAGTAGCTTAATGCAGCACTTGCTTGTTGTGCTTTGTGTGTGCAAGTGTAGCTTGCCCTGCTGAATGAAATCTGTCTCTTTGGCGATAGAATCACATCTGCCAGCTGGAGCTGTACCTTTATGCTTGAGGGAAGCCTGCATTGTGGTCCATACTGTCTTCTGCACGCTGTGCTCTAACGCTTATTCGTGTGAGGGGAAACTTGCATTGCACTCCATTCTTTCTCTCTTTTTAGATTGCATTGCACTGTTTTGTGTTTGTGTGGGTGAAGCTTGTATTCTTGCAGGTTAGGTTTCTCAACATGAACCTTTTCTCAGTTCACATGCTATGCACTATTCCTCCACACAGTGGTATGGTTTTGAGGAAAAAAGCTTGTGAATCTAGAGAAGTTTAGCCTCAAAACAATTGTTACAGGTAAGTAACTGCTTTCTTGTTTCTGTTACATGCGAAGCTTGCACTTCAGCTTTCTGCAATGCGCCTCATGTGTGTGTGACAGCAACTGTCTATGCAGTACCTTCTGGGTTTGCCAGTGAAAGTCTTGCGCGGAGTTTGACGGCTGCTTCACCTTTGTCGACGCTTCCCTATTTATTTACTAGAACTTCAGCAAGTACCGGGACAGTGACGAGCGCTGTACCTCCAGGCGGCATTAAAGTGATGCCTATGCAATGCAGGCATGTATTGAATGATCCTGTAGGCCTCAATTGAGCAAATTGTTAGAATTGATGTAAAGGTCTGTTTATGTCAACTTTAAAAATGCCCCTATGCACCATTCTGCATACTAATATGGATGGCAGGTAGCTAGTCCATTTCTGGGGCAGCAGTGCTGCACAACCGGGGATATGGTTTGCAGAGTGAGGTACACGCTCTATTCCAGAGCCAGGAATCTTGGCCAGGACAACTTGAATCTGGCATTTTGTACTGAAACATTTTCATCCTCACTTATACATGCAGCAGTTCACCAATTGAAGAAAGTTCAAACTGGGCATGAACGTAGAAGGAAAAGAGAGACAAGCAAACCTGCAGAGATTGAGTCATAGGCAAACAAAATTATTTAATAGAGAGTATGGCCTCTATACATTAAGATCCAACAGCAATTACCAACAGCAATTATTTTAGCAATGTTCCACCTCGAGTCTCCTGCTGACTCTTTCTGGCCTCTGCTGCTCTTTCCGCCAGCCCTGAACGAGGAAGGCTGTCCTCCCGGATACAGAGCATACAGGCCCGCATGCAAGCTGGGCTCCTTACACAGCACCCACAGACCGCCATAGAGGCTAGGCTCATACAACGAATCACCTATGGTTACATGGACGGAGACCTGATTCATGTCCCCATCATTCGTTACTACAGTCAAGACAAGAATCAAAGTGGGCTCAACACTCTTTCAGCCTCCCGGAAAGTGGTGTGACTAGATGTGTCGGTCAGACTTCCTCTATTGTTGTCCTCTGTAACTTGCACTCGCTCTTAACTCCTCATACTTGTAACTTGCCTTGCATGGAATCGTTATTACTGGCACACAACTTAAGGGCCCTATTGCTGCCACTAGCAGCAAATCCGAAGGTGGAGGCAAAGGTGAAGGGGTATGGCGTGGCAAGAAAATTGCCTGGAAATGCTTATTTGCTATATCAGTGTATTGTGGGGACTTTGACTGCTAGATAAGCTCTTTAACTTATCTCTCATTTGTATTTTGTGTAAAATATGTGACTGGTTACTGGCACCATACATGAGGGGTTTGGGCTACTGACAGAGAACGCTTGAGAGAAAAAAATTGAGTGCATCAAGTTTTACCAATGTTCTGGTGGTCCTTCTTTACTGTTGATATCCCAATATCTCTGTTCATTATATTGTCCTCCCACATACCAGAGGTGTCTTGTATCTATGAGCCTGTTTTGATGTATTTTGACTTTTATTAACTCAGCCCTCTCTTTTACCGCAGGAAATTTTACTACATAACACTGCTGAGGGACCCAGTGTCACGGTATCTGAGCGAATGGCGGCACGTGCAGCGCGGCGCCACTTGGAAGACATCCCTGCACATGTGTGATGGCCGAACGCCCACTCCAGACGAGCTGCCGCCCTGCTATGAGGGCACAGACTGGTCAGGCTGCACCCTGACGGAGTTCATGGAGTGCCCGTACAACCTGGCCAACAACCGCCAGGTGCGCATGCTGGCCGACCTTAGCCTAGTGGGCTGCTACAATATGTCGTTCATTCCCGAAAACAAGCGGGCCCAGGTTTTGCTGGAGAGCGCCAAAAAGAACCTCAAGGATATGGCCTTTTTTGGTCTGACTGAGTTCCAGCGGAAGACCCAGTACTTGTTTGAGAGGACTTTCAACTTGAAGTTCATTCGGCCCTTCATGCAGTACAATAATACCCGGGCTGGCGGGGTGGACCTGGACAATGACACTATCCAGCGCATTGAGGAGCTTAACGACTTGGACATGCAGCTCTACGACTATGCAAAGGACCTTTTCCAGCAACGCTACCAGTTCAAGCGGCAACTGGAGCGCAGAGAGCAGCGAATCAAGCACCGGGAAGAGCGGCTTCTCCATCGCTCCAATGAGGCACTGCCGAAGGAGGAGGCGGAGGAGCAAGGGCGCTGGCCCACCGAGGACTACATGAGCCATATCATAGAGAAATGGTAGTTCAGGGGTGAACTTTTATACTGAGGGGCATTGTGGGGGCTTACTTTTCATCTCCAGGTTGAATAATCATGAAACCTAAAATTAGTAAGGGTGACACTTAAAACATTTTTACCAGAAAAGTAATCTGCTTCTTTGGAGAGAAGAGCAAAGCGTTTTTTACTATTTCTACAAGTTACAAAGACTTCAATGCTCTTTAGAAAGTCTGTTAAGGTCTGACTTAGCACACAGCTACTCAGGCTTTAGCTAGGCCAGAGTCTGACCGCTGACCCCAGGGTATTGATTATTGTGCTCACACGGTAAAAGGTTTGGCCCAGGCTGGGTAAGGGAAATGTAACTAGTCCATGAAAGTCGAATGTGCTGCTAATCACGCACTGGGCATGGTTGGGCTTGAGTAAGGACCCTTCAGTATCTGCACACTAAATGCGTTTTAGGACCCCCTACCTGTTACACTGCCACACAATTTCATATTTGTTTATGGTTTATTTGGTCTGGCTGTAACGGGGCAGGTCGAAAGGGGAGACTTGATGTCAGTTCATGCCTGTGCACTGGAGGCAAACGCAATGATGGCCATGAAAGAGGAGCCATTGGCCACCGCCAGTCTGAGAAATATTAGTATTGCAGCCTAGGCTGTCCTTATCTACCAGCTAGGTTGGCGGAGGTAAGGTATTCACACATGCTGCCCAAGGGTAAACCAACACAATCCAAACACACGATGCAAGACCATTTTTTCCACCATAGGTCCTTACACAGATTCACTAGCTCACCTTTAAAATCCTGAAACACAGTTCCAAAACTGCCTCACTTTTATGGGCAGCAGGAGTCACCTAAAAAGGCCTAAACATTTGTGGTTAAAAACGATATATTTTGGGGTTTTTTAATATATAAAGTTAATGTAAAATAACACCATGTGTTCCAGGTTATTTTGTATGTGGGTATAAACTGCATGTCTCATTGGGGACTGGTTAAGTGCATGCCAACTCCCCCCCCCCCCCTCTCGCCCTCCTCCCAAACAAATGCAAATAAACGTTATGGCAAAAGTAAGCATGGTGGGAGACTGTTCGGCCAAAATCCATCTTATTTGGCAGCAAGAATCCTAGCAAAATTCAGTTTGAGTATACACGTGCACACACGCACATACATATCCACCTATCTCACCCCCCCCCCCCCCCCCCAGAAAGATTAGGATGGCCAGTATGCCAAGCTCTTGTTTGAACAGATTTGTTAACACCTCTTGCTAGCCCCTCTGCTCCTTCGCCTTCAATAACTAGCGTCCAGAGGAGTCCGCATGTCACTTTGAGCAGATAGAATGTCCACTGATCTCTTAGTTGTGTATTTGTATGCTGAGCGGTAGCACAATGAGAGAAATTACTGGTTGTAACTTTAGCACAAAGGAATCCCTATGTTGTCAATAGGGTCTAGAAAGCCAAAATGAGTCCGTTTTTGCCCTGATGGTGAAACCGTGATCTTTCTTTTGAAACATAGCCATGAAGGAACCCAGATGGCACTTGGGCACAGCTTGTATGTTTGCACAAACCTCCCATTCCAGAGCTGGGCTATGCTTTGGCTCCCAACCTGCTCCAGCTCACAGCTTCCCACATGTCTTTGGCTTGCATTGAATCCTAAATTAATGGGTTTCTTTACAAAAAGAAGTATCCTTCAAAGTTGTGTTCACAATTCATTATTGCAATAAATATTTTCTGGGTCTCGCTGCAGTCATTGGCCACTGGTCAGCATCTGGGGTGGAAACTGTCCTCAACTTGATGTCCCACGGACTCAAGTACTGATTCATTCCAACTGGGAAACCAAGAATACCCCCTCCCCGCTCTTGAGTTGAATGGTCTATCCTTGCTCCAAGTTTAGGGATGATAGAGCGTTTGGAACGCGTATACTGTATGCCACATGCATTTTTACTCTATAAACTCAACGTCCATTCAGAGGTTAAATCTTTGTTAACGGGTAGGAGGGTAGAACTGTTAAAATGATAGACAACAGCAAAGCCAGATGGTCATAGTACTGTCTGAGTGTGAAGTACAATCCTAACAAAGATGGAGCACTTATATTTTAAGGCGCTACAAATCAGAGTATATGTGTTCTCAGCAGGTTTTTTTAAACTCTCCCATTGACTATGGGTTCTGTTTATTGGAGCCTGACAGAATGTGTTGATAAATATAGTTGGCTAAGACACAGGTGCCCTGATTTTTATTGAGTGGCCGTGTGTGCAAGGTTGGATAATTCACGGAGTTTCAGTAGTTCGAAATTCAGTATAGTAATAATTTTAAAAATCCAAGCCGTCCAAGCACTCACTTGGGAAAAAATGCAGGACTGAAATACTTTGGCCCAAAGTGACACATTAGAATGCCAGTAGGTCAGTCTCTTACGTCCAGTTAAAGGGTTACTTCAAATAAGTCATCTGTATACACAGCTGTTGAAGTCCAAACTGATGTCAGACTCAAGGGTGCACTGGTATTGGATTTGGCCTAGATCCAAAGTTTGTCTCCCTGGGCAGCAGAACCTAAAGGTTCATATTTTGACACTGGTCTGGTGTAGTCAAAATTTCTAACAGCAGCACCACCAAACAGCTGCAGGCACCCACGAGATTTGCGGGCTTGCCATTTTTTATAGGGTAACTGGGATGAAGGCTTCTCCCACACTTTCTATTGGTGCCATGCCTTGCTCTATAAGGATGAGTGAAATATCCTGAATCATTGCATCATCAAGGCACGTGGCTGCAGCCAACAGGTCTACCTGAAGGCCAAGGTTGAAGAGGAAGAATCTCAACCAATCTGAGGTAAAAAAAAGGGCAGATGCAGACTTACAAAAAGTCAGGAAAGGTTCCAATTGGGTCTAGATGATTGAGGTTCACCCTACTCGGACCTGAATACGTTTTTTGTGGATACTATATTTATGATCACAGAGATGTTTGTAGATCCTTCCAAGTTAGTCTGAAAGACCTTAATGGCTCATGACCAACTTCCACCATCAAGCAACCTCAGAGGCCTCAGTTGATTTGGCCTCCTGGTCTTGAGCCTACTCCCACTTCTCAGACGGAGCTGCACAGCTTTCCCATTTCAAGGCAGATTGCAGCAGCAGAATTTCTCCAGAGAGTCTAAGACCTGTGTCTAGCGAGTAAAGAACCATCAACGGGGGATATCGGTTTTTGATGGGTCCTTCTAGGCTAATGCCTTTAGTCCCTTTCTGAAATCCAGAGTGTGTATAACTGTTTGCTGGATGTCCTTATCCTGCGTTTAAGGCACCGGCGGTAAGTCTGGGCTATCCAAAGCCCAAGACCTTATTTAATTTCTCACATTACCCCCCTGAGTATGGAGTGTGTCTTAGCGGACCCCTCCAGCTTCTAAGGCTGTAGGGAAAACCGAGAAAGGGTAGGTTGAAATGGTGATGCAGATAGTTCACTCTCAGCCAAAGCATTCTGGATGCCGGGCAGTGCCAGCACAACACCTAGCATGGGCAAGGAGCTTCCCTTCTGCTGCTCCAATTAAAACTAGTTAAAGAAAAAACTTTCTTGGACACCGCTGATAGACTTGAGGGAAGGAATAAGGTTTGAAAGAGGAAGGTTTTGGAGGCAGTGTCCTTGTATAGACGCATGACCATGCCTCCTTTTGGACATTCTTCTACTCCATTACACATTTCTTGACCTTTTTTCTAGGCTGGAAATTGAACGTTTCGATAACTCCCTCTGCTTGGTGTTTGGCAGCCGTAAGAATCCTTCAATCCGTGGAATTGTAGAGTGCTTCTTGTCACCCGTGAGGGTGAGATTAAACCCTTCATCGATTACACCCACAAAAACATTTGAATAGATCTCCAAGTTATTCATAGGATTCCTAAACACCGAGACAGACACCTTACCCTTCTTACTGAGGGATCTTGAAGCCTGTCATCTGCGATTACTATCTTTAACCCTCCCAGGGATTTGGGGAAGCCTAATCGGGAAGTAGTTCTTCATGCCTACGATTCATATCTGAATGTGTAAACCCCATGCAGCCAATACTACTCATACATAAATTGTCACAGATAGCCCTGCTTTTTTTGTTACCTGGCAAGAAGGAACTGTTTTGCCTCCCTTTAACGTCTGCAGTCTCCGGCCATGCCTGCTCAAAAGAACTGTTTTACGCTGAAAACAAGAAGGACCTTTCTGCACTCTTGAACTGTCTGTACAGTACCTTGAAGGCGGTCCACTTCCTTTCACTTTTAGCCTTCCGCTGCTTCAGCCAGGGACACCTGGCAGAGTAAGAATGGTGCATCTCCTGAAAGCAAAATGTCAAGCTGCCCAAGGTGTAACAGTACAGAAAATAGACGGTCCCAGTGGGACTATTTGAAAGAACACAAATATTCATGTAACATCCATTAAATTTACTTGAAATATGAAATTCTGCTCAATATTATTTATTCATATTGAACATCAATCTAAATGCTCAAAACCCAGTAAAACATCTGGAATATAGGTATACAAAAGTGCCCCGAACCTGTAGAAGGGGAGGACTCTTGTGCAAAGTGAGAGTGGAAAGGGGAGTGACAATATATACTTTAACAATATGTTTCTCAAAAGAAATGGTTTGTCCTACATGACAATTATATACAAACAAATCAATTAGCAGCCATTATGTCGCTGAATAGGCACAATTAAAAAAGCACTGTTGCCCGCACTGTCATATAAGCCCACGGTGTAACGGCCTCTGGGGCAGAGACCGAGGTAGTCCAGGTCTATAAATCTATAGAAAGACTTAGAAGGACTCGGCTGCGCCTTACCATGGCTATTGTGACATAAAGACAGGATTAAGCCATAGTTCTGATTAGACTGGGATGGAGGGCAGGCAGATATATTTAAGAAACATTGAATATAGATTTTTCATATGAGTAGTGCTAGAAGGAGCCTTGCATAGCCTTCAGAGGCCCGTAAAAGGAGATGAATCGGTAGGCTAAAGCATGTCCCTCGAGTCCCTGTGTCTGCGAACTGGAAGGAACTGAATAACAGTGCATGTAACCGAGAAAGGATATTGTGGTCAAAATGGTTGACATGCCAGGAGCAAGCAAACATCTATACTTCGCAGTAACTGAGGCTCAAATACAAGGCGTTGCACCAAAAGTGTTTCCATACAAGACAGCAGGCTCTGTAAATATTGACTTAAAGATGCGAAAACGGGCCTGCAAGTCCATAGCTCCGCAGTGTATTTTAAGAGGTCACAACCAGCATCCAATAGGGATGCATAATGGCTCACTGAAAAAAACGATCTTAGGAGACTTAAAATACCCATTGGGTCCCACTGCAATCAAACGTCAATGGCCGAAGAATAGTTAGCTTGGTTGCCCTTGGTGGTCTAGTCGGGGAACTGGCATTTCTTTTCTAAAAATGTAAACCTAAAATGATGAATTAGAACAAGTTAGTTATATGATCTCACAAATCTGATATACTTGTCTAGTAATCTTCTATACATAGATTGTCGATACTTTTCGTAGGCCCCTTCCAGCAGCTCAGCTTGCGAAGATTTCTACTAGCGCCCTGGCCCTCTCTAGCATCACTGAGCATTACCTTGCTCTGGAGATACCTCACTGCCATGCTGACTGTACAAGTCAAACAGAACCAGCAGGCTTTTGTGATCATTAATACTCTTACTTGGAACCTATGTTATGTCAGTTCCTCCTTTTCCAGCCTGCAGAAAAGAACAGTAATTCATATTATGAGTGAATGCATACACTGACCTAGTGTGCCTCACCGCTAGCCTCTTCTCCATAGGTTCTGAGGAGGATTGTCTGTGAAGACAACTGAGGCACAGCCCAGGATTATATTTATTTCAGGGTGTCTCCTAGAATGCACACCCATTCTGCAGTTCAAGCAGATGTTCCAACTTGAGGGTGAATGATAGATAAGGGGCAAGACCTCCCCAATAAAGATTCATTGAGATCATCAAACCAGTAAGGCTCTTAGTTTTCCGTTTTTATTGATTTTTACAGGTAAATATAGACAGGAAAACAATGTTATCCTGACTGGGTTAATTTTTTCAACTCAGAAAAATGCAGAAAATTAATTTTCTTTTTCATGAGTCACGATGCTGTCATTCAAGATTTCTCTGTCAATACCTGTGCAAATTGTCAGCATGGAGAGTTAAAGTGATGGAATGTTGTTAAATAACTGTATATGTGCACTTGTTTCTCTAATAATGCAAATATTTCCGCAGGGGTGTATTGTTATACTTGGCTGCTTAGAGTGTTAAAACTCGACAGGCATCAAAGAATGTGCACTCATTTATGTGTTAAGTAAATGTGAATATATATACAAGGTCCAACCCCGTTAGTTCATGAAGCACAAAATAAATATGGGTACACATTTCTAAGTAAAAAATCAATACTTATAAATGCAGACCTAAATGTTCAAAATTAATTACTGTAAAAACAGGAGCCCGATTTTATGTAGTGTGCCGATCTGGCTTTTCCTAAACACTCATTCAAAAAGTCTAAAATAAAGAGGTAAATGCAGAATCCCCAATGGAAAAACGAGCCATCTCCCAAATTGGCAGATCACCAACCCTAATGACAAAGCATCGGGGATTTTTTGTTTGTCTGGATTCCTGTAATTTTTCTCAGGTAATCAAGGATTTGCTAATTTCTCTTGAAAGGTTTAGACAGTGAAGAGTGCAAGAAAGAGAGCAGTAGGCTGAATAAACCTGTTAATTTTTCATCAGGCCTTTTGCCGTGGAGTGGAGGTCATTGAGGAGTGGTCTAGGCCACTCTGGAGGGGATATGTGAATGAGGTTAGGGGCATCATTGGGCCTAGGGCTTTTCAGAGTAATCTTGAATTGTAGTTTCCTGTTCTAGAACTCCCCGCTGAAAGATCAGAGCTGCTTATGTTCAGCACTCTCAAGCCCTTGCCTTCGAAGAGTCTGCAGTTCATAAGATGTCATTGTGTTTGGATGTCTGATATACATTCTTATATTTGACTTTTGTTGTGCATAAGTGGATTCAATGCCTGTTATCCCTTGGGATAATGTCCTAACCTTGAATTTGTTTCTCACAGTTCGTGGGAACACATCATTCCTCCTCATTACTCATGTATCCCACTTGAAAGCCTCAAGAAGTATATAAAATATGTAATGGATAACATGCATTGTAGCCCCATAATGCTGTTGTGTAAATTTAGTGAGATTTAAATACTTCCCAGTTGTCATGTTCCAGAACTACTACCCATCTTTATAGGGCCACAATACCCGGTCAGTCGTATTATTCTTATTAACTACCATGTACCATTCTAACCAAGACAATTGCCTTTGTTCAAAGAAAGCCTAGCTGACCTCCTTACTAGGTTAAGGTGTTTAATTTCAAGCTGTTGAAACATAATCTTTCTTGGATAGACTGAGCGACATGTATATTTAACATGTGTGCAAAGTAAATGGCACATTTCGGCTGTGGTGTATGGTACACGTGATGCAACACACATGAAAACGCACAGGCAGAGTTTTAGCCTGTTTAACTCTGTTGTGCTGGTAGAAGCCAGGTGAAGAGACTCTTTAAGGTCACAAATGCTTGCACATACAGTTTTTGGTTATGGTCGACTGATTAAAGTATGTAGTGTGTGTTCGCTGTTTTTCTTCAGTTAAACACTATTTTAGATATGATAGGCACAATCGTGGCATGGTTCAAAAGATGTTTTTAAAAAAATGACTAAGCTAGAATTGTAAATTCAATTTACACAGAGAGCTAGTGTATCTCAGATCCATTTTCTGAGTACTGCCCTTCTGTAGTTTTACAAAATGTGTGCAGAACCAAACCTGCTGCCAACATACATTTTCTTCTTTTGTCTTTTTTGTTGTTGTTTTTTTGTATACCAGACGGTGGGTCCCCTAATGCATGCGCACCTAAAGATCTGTCCCAAGTTGAAGTGGGCTGCCTATTGACCTGTGACCCCTCATCGTTGGCCCAGATGGATCAGAAGAACAAGCCTTTGAACTCCATGCAGAACACTCTAAGTAGCCAAGAGCACATTCCGCCATTATGATTTTAACGTTTCAGCGACAGGATTGGCTCCAGCAAAAGCCCTGCCTTGCCCAGGACTGCCATCATGTGAGCTTACGCCCAGGGACTGTCGACCGACCGCTTCATATGCTCATTGTTCTTTGATGTTCTACCTTTGTCTTCCAGTCCACTATTCCAGCATTAATTTGCCTCTCAGTGACTTATGAACTTGCTCTCATAGCTCCGCCATGTGTGCGCTGCCTGTTTTACCCTGTCCTGTACTCACTCACCCAAATGTTGCTCGCACCCAGGTAGCCTCTTTGCTGAGTGGATTTGGAGAGCTCTACTGTAAAGAATAATTTTGTATTAAAGTTCTAAAAAGAAGTGGATGTTTGGAAGTTGTTTTTCTTCGAAGAAGTCTTTCACAGTCATGAGGTAAGGTGACCCCTCCTTTCAGTAATATTGCTCATGGGCATCAACTCCATTGTTAGATTGTTTTACCGCAAGAGGGTGAGAATGGAGTAATGGATGGTCATGTTTCTGTGTATCTCCTGCATCATGAGTCCTGTTTCTTTATCAGTTTAACCCCCTCAGAGATCATGTCTGTCAAAAAGTAAATAAATCTTCATATTGTATGAATCTCCAGAATGTATGACTAACATAAACCTATTCCTGATTGGACTCTCTTGGAGTCTGCATACATATTCTTGATAAGGACCATCTCTCTAAAATTGGAGAGAAGACTAGGTGCCCATGCCGATGGACATCACATGCAGCATTTTAATGTCTTGAAGCCGTTCCAGCGAGTCACTCCCATTTTTAGTGTGGTGGCATCGGACCTTGGAAGATGGCAGAAGTCCAGGATGGAAAGAGGCTGTTAGTTGGTGACATTAACATATTCTAAGGTTGAACTCTTAAGTCTGCCTACTTTATTTAGGAACGGTTAAATGGGTAGGTGGACAAATACATGCTGGTGCAAGCATCTCCTTGTCTTGGGTTGCCAGATATGCAGAGTTTTGCTATGGAATTGGATCTTCTCAAGTGCTATAGCAGGACGAGAAAATGTCAGTGGGTTCGAAGAAACTCGTGCAGAGTGAGATGTGGTTAATGTTTCAATTCGGGAACTAGGAGACCCAAATTATCTTCAACCAACTTAACCAATTTCTGTTTTCAAGATGCCTTCCACTTTCTACCAAAGTGACGGTATATTATTTTGGTACTCCATGTAAATGCATGGACACAAATGCTCCATATAAAGTAGCACAGGCCGCTGTTCCACTTGCAGTGTATCAGAGAATAACAAGGAAGTGAAATATGGCAGCTGCCAAGTGTGGACTTCTATATGTTAGTTTTTTTTTTAAATGGGGAAGAAGTAACATTGAAAAATATAAAATGACTAGCTCATTTTGGGATGTTGTGTGGCAAAAAAAGATTGAGGAACTAGCATGATTCCACCAGTATTTTGGTGAATGAACAAGTATTATAGGAATGTAACCATAAGGGAATATTAAGTATCGTATTTTAAACCAGGTGAGATGCCCGTCTCCTTTGGTAGGACAGAAATGCAGTCCTTATTTATTTAAGCTTGAATGTTACAGGATTTTCCATAAACTGGGTTTGGAAGTCTAAATATTTTGATTCAAGACATGGCAGCAGCTAGGCAGCGTAATGTTGCCGCACAATAGAAACACCCATCTTTTTCCCATTCGAAAGGCAGTTGCACCTCCAAAAAGTCTCCCTGCTCAGAATAGTTGTGTACAGTCACTATGGAAACCACCATTGGCAAAGCGAATAGACCTGGCGGATGTTTGGCTTTGTCAATTCTTGTTTTGGCATGTTAGAGGGGCGGGGGAGGGGGGGGGGTTGGGGGACCTACTAGGCTCTAGTAAATCTATTTTAAAAAATAGTAGCTAAAAACCAATATATGGTCTTAAAAAGGACACATTGCCATAGAGGTCCCCTGCACTGAATGGAACATTTGTGTGAGTGCATGGGCTCCTTGTGAAAGGACAGCATGCCGTCGCACACAGTTAAGTTAGCTAATGGCTGAAGTGGGCTGACCTATTGTCCTATGCTGTATACTATAGTGGGCGGAAGAAAATATGAATGACACAATAACAGACCAATGGATGAAGAGAGCCGTCTGAAATTCCCTATACGTATATTATACGCATACCGAAGGTAACATTAAAATTTATTGGGTAATGCCAGGCCTAAAAACAGTGGTAAACTTCCCGCTTGCCAATTCTGATATCTTTATCTTTTATCGAAGTTGTAAGAGTAATGACATGTTTCATCAATAACTGGGAACATTTGGAGAAATGGGAAGTAATGTAACAGACCTATCGAAACGGTAGTAAACAGTAACCCTGAATGTTGCAGGTAATACAAGAGCTCCATTCATAGGCACTATGTATTGATAAAAGCATAAACTGAACCATTATACATCCTGTGTAAACTTGCGAATGGGAGTGGTGGTATTTTAACTTCTACATGATCGTTAGTGATCTGCCGGACGTTTCTAAGAAAGATGTTGCATATAAGCATAGAAATGAAAACAGTAAACCAGAGTTGGTGATTGAGCAGTCATGCAGAGAAGCGATGTTTAAAGGATAGCCCAGGAAAAGAGGACAACGTGGAGACAAGTTACATTGTAGTTTTAACAACACACATGTATGATTTGAAAGGGGGCCGGGCTTGGATTCTAATTTGTCTTTTACATTCTCACTGCAAAGGTTAGCATTTCATGGTACTTTTGAACTGGCAGATTTGAATCTCGGGAGGACGTGAGTTCCAGGATAAATTATGCATTCTAATCCCCACCCTCGGCTTCCCCCCGACTAAAGAGTGCATAGAAAGATACCAATAAAGATTTATATTTAGAAAAACACATCGGCAGAACACGTAAGTCTTTATTGGACTACTAAAAACAAAGGTGTTGGAGTCTGGTTTTGCAGAGCTTTGGCAAGAGTTCATATACGTCTGTAAAAAGGGGAAGCACTTGGCCTACAAATCAGATTTTATATTATTAAGTACATGGATAATTTTCCACTTTGTATAAATACGCCATGGTTTAAGGACACCATATTTTCTCAGTGAGTATGTGTAGAGATTGCAGTCGGGCTGGTATTTACATTGCTGACAGCATCCAGCAGACCAATATCGGTGGTTCTAAGCTGGTGGTGTGGATGTAGGCGCAAAGCCCACTTTTCAAAGGAGGCATCACATTCTGTTATCTTTGCTCTAACTCCGTACCACACCCCAATAAGACTGAATGATTCCAGAGCACCAACACATGTAAGTATGCTTACCACATTCCCTCCAGCGGTGGCTTAAAGAGCTCTTAATATTGTTATGGATATGTCCACGAACCCTTCCTGGAGACTGTTGGGATGCCTTCGCTTGAGAACATACTTTGCACTTGACAGGGGAGCCCAACACGGATGTGGCGTAGGCTCTGGCGCATAAGGCCGCCTTGCTCACAGGTCTTTGTTATTGCTTTGCTGATTAGCAAATCATGGTCTCCATTCTCCACCCGCCCCCTGGGTTCATCCAGCCTACATTTATGATTGTTAACAATGCCATTTTTGCCAGTTCCATTTTTAGAAAATTTCTTCCAAGGTCTTAGTAGTGCCTGGTCTTGAACAGCCTTGCTTAACGTCACTTTCCAATGTGTTCTTCTTTTGATCACTTTTCACTGGCCCACTATCCTTTGATTCTTGCCATATATATTTCACTGATGAGCAGAGCATTTGTGTGTCGTGGATTTACATGTTCCATTTCTCTCTTGTTTGTCTAGTGTTTGGTCCGGAATAATACAACATCTTTTCCTTTTTTTAAAAGCTTTTTGACCTGGTATGATTATTGACTGTCACAATGAATTCTACAATGCACTGGGACACAGAATTAATCTTAGATTATGATTTCCGGCCATGTGGGCTAAAAGTGCAAAATATTTATTGGCATCCAAAACTAAGTTCTAATGTAATTAGTGGTCAATACAGAATACCATCTAGCACAACGCAAATGAGACAATGAGAATTTGTCAAGGACTGCTCAGTAAAGGCAGGAGAGAACCTGAAAATTATTCTAAATACATAGTGATAAACTGGTATGGAGTCTGCTCCCTAAGAGGTCTACAGGAAGTGCTGCCTGGTTCCCCAAATAGTGGTTCTACATACATTTTCAGACTAAGAAACCAATAACTGTGGTGTGATAAATTATATATCACAATCCATAAGTAAATAGAAAACCGATCACGTGGCATAATAACATTTGTCATAAATCTAATTAATATGCTCTACTATGCCATACACAGAAATAAATACCACATTTAAAATATGAGTAGCACTTCTATGTGACTGAATGAAGTGTCCTTCGATTGTATACAACGGTAAATGCATCCTCTCTGGTAACCTAAGGAACTGAAAACATTACATTTCATAAATTTTACATGTCGAAGAAGACACTAGAACTAACTGAATTTTGAACTATTAAATAAACAATGAAGGTCACATATGAGCTTTGAGGGCACAGGCAAGAAGGGGGAAAAGTATTTAGTGTCGAGCACCGGAACCACATGCATTAAAATTGTGCATATCAAAACTCACACTTTTGTCTGCTCTTGTGTACTGATTGTGCTCAATTTGCTGTTGTGCACCCGGTTCTTCATTTTTCCTATACAGTCTGGGTCTGTTAGACGGACCGGGAGGGTCGGCCGAGGACAAGGGGAGAGGCCTCCAGGGAGAGCCGCCTCCAGCGATCGTACAGACGAGTAACTTCCCCCCCACAGACGTACACCACACAAAGATAAGGTTTAACGTTCTTTATAAGTAATCTTTAAGTACGGTGGAATGGTACAAGGAAGTCTGGACTCAGGGGTCCCCTCGATTCTAGTCTCTTGGAAGGGAAGGGGGTAGCGGGACAGTCTTATTACCAATCTGGTAGATGAGGTGATATGATGAATAGCTCACAATCCTCGAGCTCGGCGTTCTAGATGGACGGGCCGCGGCCGCGCCGGCAGGTCCCGAGATGATCGTAGGTAGCGACGGTCCGCGGCGGCGCGAGCAGGTCCCGGTGAAGGTGGTAGTTACAAAGGTCCGCGGCAGTGCCAGCAGGTCCCGACGAGGATGAAGGATGCAGAAGGTTGCGGCAGCGCCAGCAGGCAGGACGATGGTTCGCAAGGCAGGGCTACGGCAGCGCCAGTAGTCCGTCCAGGGTGAGTTCTTCACGGTGTCTCTCGACTCCAGGATACAACTCCCTTCCTGCTCTGGAGCTGCCCCAGTTATAGGTCTGGCGCCCTTTGATGTCCGGACCCTCGCACTTGGAGGTCGGGAGGTCCGGGATGAGGGAGTCCAGACACCCAGCAGGGGGGTGGAGCCAGCGCCTGGGGGAGCTGGGGGGCGATCGGCACCTGGCGGGGGAGAACCATCGACACTTCTTTCTCCCATTGACCTGCCAAGTGGTCCGTTCACCTCCTGGGTGGATGGTGGTGCCGGGATGTCGGGGTCTGGCCTGGCCCAGGGTTAGGGTCGATCTGAGGCCACGCGGCCTCGTGGTGCAGTTTCCAAGATGGTGGCCGGGCCGGGCCGGGCAAGGGCCGGTAGTGGTTCGACCCATGATACAGAGATGTCCGGGGGCAGGAGTCCCGTATGAGACTGTTTGCGGGGTGCTTCTGTGGGTAACACCTGGAGGGCCGGGCTCGGGCCCTGTCATGCGGGGGGGGGAGCAAGCCCTTCCTGTGGCCTGTCCAACATGCGTCCCCCCCAGCTGAAGGCGGGGAGAGTCACCCATCCTCTTGGGGACTCTCCTCGTCGAGGCGGAAAAAGCGGGACAGGCCGTCGGCGTTAGCGTGGTCTTGGCCAGGTCGATGTTCCACAGTGAAGTCCATCCCCTGCAGGGAGATGGACCAACGCAATAGTTTGGGGTTTTCCCCCCGCATCTGCATTAGCCACTGCAGGGGCCGATGATCGGTCTGCACCCGGAAGTGGGTACCGAAGAGATAGGGCCGGAGCTTTTTGAGGGCCCACACCACTGCGAATGCCTCCCTCTCGATGGTGCTCCAGCGCTGTTCTCGGGCCAGGAGACGTCTGCTGATGAAGGCCACCGGTTGGTCAAGTCCTTCGGTGTTCAACTGGGAGAGGACCGCCCCAATGCCTTGGTCGGAGGCATCTGTTTGCACGATGAATCCCCGACTGTAGTCGGGGGCCTGGAGCTCAGGGGCAGTGCACATGGCGGCCTTCAGCTTCTCGAAGGCCGCTTGACAGTTTGGGGTCCAGTTGACCTTCTTCGGGTGATTTTTGGATGTGAGTTCTGTGAGGGGCCCCACAATGCTACCATAGTCCTTCACGAACCGCCGGTAGTAGCCGGTGAGCCCCAAGAAGGCTCGGACCTCGGTCTGCGTGACGGGAGGCTGCCAGGACTGGATGGCAGCGATCTTGAGTTGAAGGGGGGCCACCCGACCGCTTCCCACCTGGTGTCCGAGATAGGTCACGGTCCCCTGGCCAATTTGGCACTTGCTGGCCTTGATTGTGAGGCCGGCCCGTTGGAGGGCCTGCAGGACCTCTCGGAGGTGGTGGAGGTGGTCGGGCCAGTGGCGGCTGTACACCGCGATATCGTCCAGGTAGGCGGCGCTGAACTCCTCGAGCCCCGCCAAGACCTGGTTCACCAGTCGCTGAAAAGTAGCTGGAGCATTCTTCATGCCGAACAGCATGACCTTGAAGTGGTAGTGGCCATCGGGAGTGGAGAAGGCGGATCGTTCTTGAGCCCGGGGTGTGAGACCGATCTGCCAGTATCCCGCCGTCAGGTCGAAGATGCTGAGGTAGCGGGCAGCCCCCATGCGGTCGATCAGTTCATCTGCTCGGGGGATGGGATGAGCGTCGGTTCTGGTGACAGTGTTCAAGCCCCGATAGTCGACGCAGAATCGGAGCTCAGGGGTGGTGCCGGGGGCAGCAGCTTTGGGGACCAGCACGACCGGGCTGGCCCAGGGGCTGTCCGAAGGCTCGATGACCCCGATCGTGAGCATCTTTGACACCTCCTCTGGATGCAGGCCCGTACCCGATCTGGTACGCAGTACGCCCGATGTCTGATAGGGGGACTGTCCCCAGTGTCCACGTCATGCAAGCACCAGGGGGTGACCCCTGGAGTGAGGGAAAACAGGGTCGCAAACTGCAGCAGGAGGTCCCGGCAGCCTTGGCGCTGAAGTAATTAGTGTTCCCAAGGCCTACATGTTCCGAAGATAACCCACTTACAATCAAGAACTGTTGGCACGGAAACTGTAAAAGTCAAAGAACAAGTTTATTAAGACTCCATGGGGTGGTGGTACACTCATACAGCACCCTTCGGTAATGCAAGAGGTATCACACCGAACATCGGTGTGACCCTTCTTTTATATGATTCTACAGGTAATAAAACGTACACGCGGCACAAAGTCACAGAACATTATGTACATATAAGGGCATATTTTGGAATACTGCCAGCTCATTGGAGGGTTTCAAACCCACTGGTCAGTTTGCGGCACATTCCTGAGGAACGACTGGTCAGTGTGAACTGCGCATGTGTGGCTTGACCAGTACTAAAAATAGCCTGTTGCTGGGCAGACTGAAGTGGTCAGTGGAACGGACAACGGACTAAAGGGCACGCCGGCCACGAGGCCGTTCATGATCTAAGATGGCCGCCAACACATACAAAATGGCGTTTCTATGTATAGCTAATTTAAGCGGGAATCGTGTAGCAAAGCTAAGCGCTAACCCAGCCATCGTCAAAATACGACAGACGACCCTTTTAGCGTTTAGCTGAAGCTACCTCATAGTGGACATAGTCAGGGTGTTCATCTTCTATGTCAATTAGCATTATTTGTGTTACTTCTTTATGAAGCATCATTTTATCATGGGCAAGAGCTCGTCTCGAGGGTACAAAAACTGACAGGCACATAGAACAAAAAACTGGGCCACACTGGATACATAAACAAATAGAAAACAGAATTCCCACAATAATACATAGAATCGTCAACAGTTTCCATCCCCAGGTGGTGAGTATTGACCAGAACCATCCTGACAGAGTCCAAGTACCATTATCTGGATGTATTTCAGCCGCTATCTTATGTAGTTTAGTGATGGCATCATATACAGAAGGTGAATTATCAGGTATGTAAACGCGACAGCTACTTCCGATGATTCTACATGCCCCCCCCACGATCAGCTAACACTACATCCAAGACCATTCGATTCTGAAGCGCAACAATTCTAGAAATCTGTACTTCTTCAGTGATGTTTCCAAGTGCAATTGCGGTATCATCACAGCCTCAACAACACGAGTTAGTCGTCGGATCTTTCGACTGTTCAAAGCTGCCCCGACGAAAGAGAACAAACCCAAATTGAAGTCCACATATTGTTGCAAGGTAGTGTCCGTTTGGTCAACGTCGTCCAAGACAAGGGAGCGTTTATCACGATTCAAGACAAAGTCGTGATAGAGGACATAGTTGTTGTGATACATGGGTGGGGCAATGAATACAGGCGGCAATACAAAAGACACGTAGCAAGTGCCTGACCATCCCAAAGGAAGCTGATGATAGCCTTTCGTTCCACAGATAAAGTAAGTATTTCGGGAAGTGACAAACGATATACCAGTAGGACTATCAAACGTAAGTGTAGTGTTACATTCACTTCTCCCAACAGAAATTACACCTTTATTACGTATACATAGGTCTGCTTTGGTAGCAATAACGTTGATAACATGTGCATTCGATACATTGACATTTCGCTGGTTGCTATACATTCGTGAAGCAGACACGTTGTCAGGGCGGTACTCCTCATATTCAAATCGAGTACCCTCAGCTTGTGGATACCCATCCCGATCATGATGACACAATTTATTCAAACGAAAAAGCACTCCCCCCTTTTGTGGGCCATCTCAAAGTAAAGAGGAGAGTATAAAATGCATTACAAGACCCATTATGCGAAAACGGTAGAGGGATGAGTGGAGTACCCCCTTTCTTCTGATGCCCAGGCAACATTCCACACACCCAGCAATTTGAAGTGTTTGTCATATTGTGTGTGTGATGTAGGATCTGAATAAAACTATTGTTCAGATAAGTCTGTTGGTGCCGTTCTTCATGATAGGGCAGGGTGAAATGGAAATGTTCAGATGGAGCTGGGGTAGTTGGCCGCAAATGTTCACGTGCAGGTACCACAAGTTCGACTACCCAGGCTATTGCCGCAATCACTACGATAGTCAGAACTAAGAGAACGGCACCCACGAGTCTCTTATCTCGCACTGCTGATAATGCCATAGTTCTGAAAACCTTCGCTGAGTTTCAATAATTCGATTTAGTCACAAAGTGTCTCATACACATACGTGTATACCTAAAAAAAGAAAAATGTGGTGCTGAACTCCGAGGTAGCCGTTGTTTTCTTCTCCGGGCCAAGACGGGTGTCGCTACACTGGCAGAACTGATCCCCCCCCCTTGGAATTCCCGGTTTCCGTTTCACAAACCTGGAGTGGTAACCAACCAGTCATTAAAATACAAAAATCTTCTTATCGAGGACGCAAGTACTAGCGTTCTCGTCCGGTAACAGTGTGGTCCGGGAAGGCTCCCTCAACTTCGGCCGACGTCACAGCTGGGCTCTTTTCTTTCTCCAGGATCTCTTTGTAATCGGTCAGCACAGCAGGAGTCACCAGGTCCGGAGAGACACGGCGACAATGTGTCGAATGCACCCACCGCTTCCTGTTGGTCACTCGTACAGCGGTGCGGGTTGCAAGGAGGACCTGTTCGGGGCCCTTCCACCTGGGCTCCAGACTGCTTGCTCTCTCAAACGACCGAATCATCACATGGTCACCAGGACGGAGATCATGGCCCTCTCCAGTAGAGTTGTCAGGGAGCGCTTCTCGAACCTGTTGGTGAATAGAGAGCAAATCATTTGTTAATCGTGCCAAATAATCATTCATCATAACACAAGGCACATCATGTATTAATCGCGGCTTGGGCACCCCCCAGATATTCATAGGGCGCCCAAACACCACCTCATAAGGCGTAAGGCCAGTTCGTGAGTGGGGTACTGATCTAAGAGAGAGAAGTGCTAGCGGCAGAGCATCTGGCCACTTCAACGATGTAGACGCCACAATTTTGGCCAGCTTAAGCTTCAACGTTGCATTGAACCGCTCGACCAGACCTGCTGACTGAGGGTGGAATACAGCGTAGAACTTCTGCTGAATCCCTAACCCCTTCAGTACATATTCCACAATCTTTCCAACAAAATGAGGCCCATTATCGCTCCACAGAAATTTACAAACTCCAAAGCGAGGAAAGAATTCCTTAAGCAACACCTTAGCTGTTGTCAAAGCCGTGTTGTCTTTCGTGGGGTAGGCCTCAACCCATTTTCTAAAAGCACATACCACCACTAGGACGTACTTTAGGTTATTGCAGCGCTCAAGTTGGATGTAATCCATTTGGAGTACCTCAAATGGTGCAGAAGGTGGAACGAACCCTCCTTTCGGAGTATGGGTCCCCTTTCCAGGATTGTGTTGCAAACATACCAGGCAGGTCTGCACTACTCTCTTTGCAGTATTAGCAATCTCGGGATGTTCCCAAACTCGTGTTAAGAGCCGAGTGATTGCAAGAGCTCCGACATGCGCCAGTCCATGTGTCATCTGGACCATCGCCTGCAAGTAAGCTGCAGGCAATTTCCACTTTTCCATGTCTTTGCTTCTCCAACAATCCTCGTCATCTAGTACCCCATCTGCTGCCCATGCCGCAAGTTCAGATTCAGTAGCTGATTTTTGAATGTCTAATATTTCTGCTCTAGCATCACTCCATCGCTCAGCCTGCGATTGTACCACATACATGGGGGAGCTAGTTCGGGACATAGCCATTTGTCTAGCTATGCTGTCTGCAAAGGCATTTCCTTGACCCACTTTATCCGTAATCTTTTTGTGGGCACTGCATTTTACTATCGCTACTTTCTTTGGGCCTAGCAGCGCATTTAGGAGATCACGCACTAGTTCTCCGTGCATAATGTGTTCTCCGTGCGATGTCAAAAACCCACGTTCTCTCCAAAGTAGCCCAAAGTCATGTGCCACTCCAAAGGCGTACCGGCTGTCCGTGTATATGTTCACACATAAACCAGCGCTCAGTTCGCAGGCTCTTGTTAAGGCTATCAGCTCTGCTGCCTGAGCCGACTTTTGTGGTATCCTAGCTGTTTCTACCACTGTCTTAAGTGTCATGATAGCATAGGCTGCGGAAGTCGTGCCATCTGGCAGCCTTAAACACGATCCATCGACCCACAGTTCCCCATCCACATCTGGAAGTGGGACATCCTGTAAGTCAACACGACCCTTTGTCTGTTCCTCGGTCAGGAAAACACAATCATGATGTTTTTCTTCCTGACCCTCCTCAGCCGGATAGGGCAATAAAGTGTCAGGGTTCAAAGTAGCGCATCTTTTCAGTGTAATGTGTGGCGCCAAAAGTGTCAGCTCATATCCTGTTAGCCGTGCACTCGTGAGGTATTGGGTCTTTGTTTGGTTTAACAGAGCATCTACTGCGTGAGGAACTAACACCAACAATTTATGTGATAACACTATTCCCTCACTCTGTCGTATGGCCACTGCTGTTGCTGCTACTGCTCGAAAACACCCAGGCAACCCTCGTGCTACAGGATCCAGAACGGCAGAGAAGTATGCACATGGTCTCTGCTTATCCCCGTGTAATTGCACTAATACTGACAACGCGCACCCATCATTCTCGTGCACGTACAATGTGAAAAGTTTCGTATAATCTGGTGTGCCTAACACGGGTGCGGAACAAAGGGCCTGCCTCAGCTGTTCAAAAGCCTTCTGACATTCATCTGTCCACTCAAGGGGCATTGGTGTAGCTTTGGACAGTAATGCTAGCAAAGGTTTTATAATATGTGAAAAACCCATGATCCATTGTCTACAGAAGGACGTCAACCCTATGAAGGCACGTACATCTCTCTGCGTGCGTGGGACTGGTGTGTCTAAAATTGCTTGAATTCGATCAGATGTTAATGCACGCCCCTCCTTAGACAACAGATGACCGAGGTAGGTCACCTGAGGTCTACAGTATTGAAGCTTCTTCTTCGAAACCTTATGATTATTCTGTGCCAAAAAGGAAAGCAACGCAAGTGTAGTCTGTTCACATTGTGCATAAGAGTCAGCAGCCAGCAGAAGGTAATCCACGTACTGGATAAGAGCGACGCCAGACTGCAATTTAAAGGAATCCAACTGCCTTTTCAAAGCCTGACTATAGATGCTAGGACTTTCAGTATATCCCTGGGGAACACGACAAAATCTATACGATTTATTATTTAGCGTAAAACCAAACAGGTATCTGCTATCAGGATGAACAGGAATAGAAAAGAACGCATTCTTTAAATCAATTACACTAAACGTGGTGGCCGTTGGTGGAACCAAAGTAAGCAGGGTCGTAATATCAGACACCACCGGGTATTGAGGAATGACAATTTTGTTGATCTCTCGCAAGTCAATAATAAAGCGATAGATTTTGCCGTCAGTATCTCTCTTAAGTATCGGAAGAATAGGACTGTTGCAAACATTATAAGGGACCTCCTCCACAACCCCTGCAGAAATCAAATCCTGAACAATATGTGTCAATGCAATTTCACCTTCTCTCGAAATCTTATACTGTGGCACTCGTGGTAGAGGGGCCCCCTCCTTGACAGTAATATGTATCGGTGGAATACGCATCTCTCCCACATCCGTATCTGAGGTCGCCCATAACGTGTGCGGGAGAGAGGCCAAAGCTGAAATGTCTGAGATTGCGTAAAACCTGTCGGGGTCAGGATAATTATCATTCAGGATAACCCGTACTCCCTCCGGAGCACAACGTATTGTCGCTCGAAAATATTTAAGCAAGTCAATACCCAGGATATTGTCTGGGGTATGGGGTGATAACAAAAATTGGCCAAAACTAAAGTATTTGTCAAGACATAGTGCAAGGGGCTTGGACAATGGGCTGGGGGAGGGTGTGCCATCAAACCCTACACATGTAATCATTTCGCCAGACAGGGGAGCCCTCGGAACCAAGTTTTTCGACAAAGCGCTACGTGTAGCTCCTGTGTCGACTAGAAATTGATCAGTAGAACCCAGAATACCCGCTGTTACATATGGACCCTGCTGATCTACCGGCACTTCAACTGATTCCTTACCCCATCCTACGCAGTCCTATGCATGCACATAGTCCTGGTGTTCCACATTCTCTCCCTCCAAAATCTGATATTGATTCCGCCTATCAAACGTATTTCGTTCATCCTGGCCACGTCCCCTCTCCTCAGTCTTTCCACGATCCCCTCCGCCACCTCTAGTTCCCGTATAACCTCCTCTTGACCTTCCGCCTCCTCGACCACGCTGACTACGTTGCTCACGAAGTACCGGACAATCTTTGGCCCAATGCCCAAACTCCTTATAATAAGCACACTGATCCTCCGCTATATCCGTACGACCATACGGCGTATTTCCTCCACCCCGTCTACCTCTATCATTCCCTCTACCCTGTGTTCCCCGAACCTGCGCCAACATCACCTTCGTTTTCAATTCCTTCGCCTTTTTCTCTACACTTTCTTTAGCCTCCAATTCCTGCCGCTCATAGTACTGAGCCATAGTTAACAAGGACGCAGGGGTCGCCGTGGCCCAGGAACTTTCACTCGACTTCAATCGTTTCGCAATCTCCGGTAGGAGATTAGCCACATACTTATCTACAAACAAATGCCGACCCGTATCGTCTGTCAAAGATTGACCACTGTAATCATGAAATGCCTCCTCAAAACGTGAAAAGAAATCTGAGACCGTTTCATCGGGTTTCTGCTTACACAACGTCAACATAGTCCAATCAATCTTTTTAGAGGGAACAAGCATCTTTAATTTAGTCAGAATAGCTGCCGGGAGATCTAGAATTAACTGACAAGGCTTACATGCTGGTTCCCTGTCTAAATCTGCAGCATTAATTTCTTTCCATGTGCCCCCCAATATCGTTTCATCATTATTTTTACGAATTTGCCGCCACATATCAGGTGGCAGAATTAACCCAAAGAACAAATCTATGTCCACAAGAGTCATCACACAAGACGAAATAGCCCCTTCCACCCCTTCATAAAATGCCGCCGGGTTTTTCCGGAGATCAGGTAAAGAATTTTTCAACGCCATAACGTCTGCTCTATTCCACGGCGTATATACCCAATTATACACAAAATACCCTTTCGCATCCTTTGACAATTTATCATCATCTGTACCTTCCCCTTTTGGTGGAACATACAGAGGCGCAGCTTCACGCATAGGCATAACATGCATTGCAGAATTCTTATCTGAACCCCGGAGAGAACACTCCTTAGTCAACTCGCTATTCTTCGACTCAGACTCCTTTTGCCTCCTTTTTCGCTCCTCCCGCAAGTTGACTGTTTCATCCCGCAGCTGGATCAATTGCTTGAAAAGGTCGTCGACATCTGAAAGAGCAAATAAACCTTTATCCAAATTCTCACGATGTACTGAGACAGCTTTAGGTTCTAACACGTCTGAAAAGTCACGATACGCGACAACAACTTCATCCGCCAAAGAAGACAAAAAATACATTAACTCAAGATCCGACCACTTACTCCTCTCCGCAATCACCTCCTCCTGAGAAACACATTTCTTATTCACTTTACGAGCCCAACTACGTAAATGTGCGGACCTCTCCGTAGAAAACCTGAGAGCAGATACACCCTTCTTTTCCAACTTATCCTGCCCCTCATCACCTGAATCTTCAGCTGGGGCCGTCGGTGAAACATACGGAGGCGGCGACCGATCTAGTAATGAAAAATCATCAATTTCATTATTAAGGACAGGATGAAGCGGTCGGCGGATAGGAAATTGACCAGTCGTCTGCAATTTACGTTCCCGTTCCTCCCTTTCTTTCTTCTCCTGAGCCTCTTTTTCCTCAAGCTGTAAAGCCTTATCCCGAGCAGCCTTGCGCTGCTCTTTGTCCGCCAAGGCAACTTCACGTTTCATTCGCTCACGCACCGCTTTCTCCCACATTCGTACACAATCAAACATGTTTTGTCTAGACCTGCGTTGAAACAAACATTGCTCTACAAACTGTACTTTACGTAAATCGAACGACCCATGTAGAGGCCATTGCAATTCAGGATCGGCCCTTGTATACTTATGCCATAATTTGCTGTACATAATAGGGGGAAGGCCATGCTTAATGTACATTTCACGATTTGGTGTTCCCTCTGGGGGAGCCGGCTGTGCTTCCGCTAACCTAATTGAGGTACCCTCTCCAAGACAGCACATCCCTCGGAGTGTGCTGAAAACAGGCATGTTCAAAAAGTATCACGAAAGCGTGACACCGTATAAAAAGGCACTTACAGTACTTCACACAAATGTGCCGCTCAAAGGGAAAAAAAACAAAGTTAGAGAAACATCTCTACATGCCTGCCTATGTGAAGTGCACTACACATATAAGTTCAAAGATCACAAATTCACAATGTTAGCTAACTCAAATCAAAACGTAGGACTTCGGCAAGCGTCCGAGGACTACCTTACCGATCACAAATCACAGAATTTCAGTAAGCGTCCGAAGACTACCTTACCGAACACAAAGCTTACCCAAATTCTCAAATGTCCAGATTCCAACTGCCAAGGTCTTGTAAGCCAAATCAGCCAAACGGCACTTTCTCAGCGATGCAGACACTCAAACTCAGTCGGAGACCGGCGCCACCTGGAAGGTCAGATCGGAAGGAAAGGAAAAAACACAGTGGCAGCCAAGACTCGGGTCACTCGTGGCAGCGCGCGTCCATGGCGAGTTTCCAAGCCTTCGTCACGACCTCTCCTTCGGGCATCCGAGTCGCCGATGAGTCCCTTCGTGGTCGCCAATTTGAAGTAATTAGGGTTCCCAAGGCCTACATGTTCCGAAGATAACCCACTTACAATCAAGAACTGTTGGCACGGAAACTGTAAAAGTCAAAGAACAAGTTTATTAAGATCCCATGGGGTGGTGGTACACTCATACAGCACCCTTCGGTAATGCAAGAGGTATCACACCGAACATCGGTGTGACCCTTCTTTTATATGATTCTACAGGTAATAAAACGTACACGCGGCACAAAGTTACAGAACATTATGTACATATAAGGGCATATTTTGGAATACTGCCAGCTCATTGGAGGGTTCAAACCCACTGGTCAGTTTGCGGCACATTCCTGAGGAACGACTGGTCAGTGTGAACTGCGCATGTGTGGCTTGACCAGTACTAAAAATAGCCTGTTGCTGGGCAGACTGAAGTGGTCAGTGGAACGGACAACGGACTAAAGGGCACGCCGGCCACGAGGCCGTTCATGATCTAAGATGGCCGCCAACACATACAAAATGGCGTTTCTATGTATAGCTAATTTAAGCGGGAATCGTGTAGCAAAGCTAAGCGCTAACCCAGCCATCGTCAAAATACGACCGCGCTGTTCCGGGGTGAGGGCATCTGAGAGTCGGACCCCGTCCACGGAACCATCTTTTTCCCGGGTCTTTAGGAGATCAGGGAGAGGCTCGGAGTCTTCTTCCGCTCCGCTGTCTGTGGCCATCAGGAGGCTGAGCTCCGAGCGCACAAAGTAGGGTTTGAGTCTATTGGCGTGGAGGACCCGGAGGGGGTTCCGTGGAGATTCCATATCGATGAGATAGGTGACGGGGCTCTTGCGCTCGACCACTTTGAAGGGCCCCGTCCACTTGTCCTGCAAGGCACATGGTTCGGTGGGGGACATCACCCACACTTGTTGGCCAGGTTCGAATTCGATGGAGGAGGCATTTTGATCGTACCAATTTTTCATGTCCTCCTGACTGGCCTCCAGGTTCGCTTTCGCCATTTCTCTGAATCGCCTGGTCTGATTGCGTAGGGTCAGGAGGTACCTGAAGACATCTGGAGGGGTCTTTAGGGGGGGCCATCTCCCAACCTTCTTTGACTAGGCTGAGGGGCCCTCGCACAGGGTGTCCGTACAAGAGTTCGAACGGGCTGAAGCCGAGGGACTTCTGGGGGACTTCTCGATATGCGAAGAGGAGGCACGGCAGTAGCACATCCCACTGGCGACGGAGGGGCTCTTCCAACCCCCCGATCATCCCTTTGAGCGTGCGGTTGAACCGCTCGTCAAGTCCGTTTCCTTGAGGGTGATAGGGGGTCGTGAATCGGTAGGTGACCCCGCACTGTTGCCAGAGGGACTTCATATATTTTGAAATAAAGTTTGTGCCTCTGTCGCTGACGACTTCTCGGGGAAAGCCCACCCGGGAGAAGATCCCCATTAAGGCCCGGCCGACCACCGGAGCTGTTACAGTTTGCAGGGGAACAGCCTCGGGGTAGCGGGTGGCGTGGTCCACCAGTACCAGGATGAACCGATGTCCTTGTGCTGTACGGGGGTCCAGGGGCCCCACAATGTCTATGCCCACCCTCTCGAACGGGGTGGTGACAACTGGGAATGGTTGCAGAGGTGCTTTAAGTTTGCGGCCGCTCTTCCCGCTGGCCTGGCACGTGGGGCAGGACCGGCAGTGGTTGAGGACGTTGTTTCTCATCTTGGGCCAGAAAAAGTGGGTCACCAGGCGACTGTAGGTTTTGTCTTGACCCAGGTGTCCAGCCAGGGGGACATCGTGGGCCAAATTTAACAAGAAGTCTCTAAAACGGAGGGGCACCACCAGCACTCGACTGGCCCCTAACTCCGCGATTCTCTGTTCACTGTACAACAGGTCGTTGTCCCAATAGATCCAATGGGCTCCAGTGGTGTCCCCTGCGCTCTGGGCGAGGGCTTGCTGGCGGAGTCCCTCGAGGGAGGGACAGGTCTTCTGTTCTTGACGGAACTGTTCCTGGGTGGGCCCCCCTCTTGACGCCACTGAGCCAGGCCGGGAAGGTCCTGGGGCTGCGCGAGCCCTTCGGGAGTTTGTTCTCGGGGGTCGGTGTCCTCTACTGGAGCGATCGGGGGAGGAGGTGCTGGCCATTCGGGTTCTTCTGGTCGGGGGGGATGGTACGGGCGGCCATGGACCGGGTGGTTACACACGCCCAGTCCGGGAGGCCCAACATCCCCAGGTGCTCTCTTCTCTCTACGGCGGCCCACGGGGAACTCTCAAGATCATTTCCCAGGAGACAGTCCACGGGGGCGTCATCTCGGACCGTCACCTTCAACATGCCGGAGACTCCTCCCCATTCGAAGGGGACGCAGGCCATCCGACATAGACTCTCCGAATTGTCGGCTGAACGGACGGGGCAGAGAATGTTCAGCAGGATCTGCTCTGGGGTCACCAGGTGACAGCGGACGGCCGTCACACTGGCCCCTGTGTCACGTAGGGCTTCGGCCCTGCGCCCATTAATGTTCACCCACCGACTATATTTTCTGGTGTTGGCGGGTAGGGGAGCCCGCAGGACCATGTCTCTTCCCCCTAGGCACGCTAGAACCATGGCGGCCGGTTCCCACTCTTGTTGTTCTTGTTCGCATTCCTCCTGTTCTTCGGAGATTTGTTCTCCCCCCAGGGCGGCGGCAGCTACCTGGCGGGGTCTCGGAGTCTGGTTCTGTGGACAGTTCGGATCATTGGCGTAGTGGCCGACTCGCTGGCATCGGTGACCTGTGACATTGGCTCGGAACCTTGGGCGTACCGGGGGGTTGCCCCGGTTGGCCGGGGGCGGAGTGCTTGCAGCGGGAGCGGCCGGGACGGTGTCTCTTCCTCGTCCCTGGCCTCCTCCTCCTCCTCGGGGACGGTGCTGACCTTGGTTGTTCCGGTTCTGTTCGTGTGGCCCACTCCGGCCTACTCGAGTAATCTCCCACCGGTCAGCCTCGGCGGCGAGCTGCCGTGGGTCAGTCAATTTACTGTCGAGGAGGTGCTGCCTGAGCTCGACGAAGCAGTTGTTAGAGAGGTGCTCCCACACCATGAGATTAAAAAGTTGCTCGTAGGTTGTTACATGGCTTCCCTTGATCCAACCCTCGAAGGCTCGGCTGAAATAGTTTACATATTCCACCCAAGTTGTACCCGGGATCCGGGAGCAGTCTCGGAACCTCTGGCGGTACATTTCTGGTGTGAGCCCATATCGGGTGAGGAGGGCCGCCTTCATGTGGTCATAGGAGGTCATCAGATGGTCTGGGAGCTGTAACAGGGCATCTCGGCCTTCATTAACGAACCTCCCCCATAGACCGGCTCCCCAGTCACTTCGATCGATCCGGTGGGAGGTCACGGCGATCTCGTAGGCCTTGAACCATTGTTGTATGTCGTCATCTCGGAGATATTCTCGAACGACATCCTTGGGGATGTGCACTTTCTTTTCTGTCGCTCCTGGGGTGCGCGGTTGCTCGGGCAACCCCAGTTCTTTGTTCTGCTTCCGTAGGTTTATTTCTGCTAGATTGTGCTCGTGTTCGTACGCTAATCTCTTTTCTTCGAGCTCTCTCTGCCTCTGTTTTTCTTCTCGTTCCTTTCGGAGCCGCAAATGTTCTAGGTTCAGTTTCTGTTCGGCTAATTTGAGTTCACCGTCCATTTTGAGCCGGGCCATTTCCAGCTCGTGCAGTCTGCTTTTTTCTCTCTTGGATCTCTTCCTGCGAGAGACCCGTTCTTCGCTCCTCGGGGGCCGTGGTGTTCCTCTCTGATGCTGCAACGTTTTGGTCCGGGGGTCTGACGGCCCCGGTTTCTGCCCATGACTCAATGGCGTGCTTGAAATCGTCTTTAGTACTCAGACCGGTGGTAGCAATGCCTAGTTCGATGCAGAATTGTTTCAATTCACGATGGCTGTACTCTTCCAATTTCTCCATCTGGAATTTCTCGTTGGATCCGCTCTTTGGTTGTCATTGTGTTTTCGTCGTGGGGTGAGCTACTCTCTGTACGATTACGCGTTGATTCGGATCGCGCCGCTGGCCACCAATGTTAGACGGACCGGGAGGGTCGGCCGAGGACAAGGGGAGAGGCCTCCAGGGAGAGCCGCCTCCAGCGATCGTACAGACGAGTAACTTCCCCCCCCCACAGACGTACACCACACAAAGATAAGGTTTAACGTTCTTTATAAGTAATCTTTAAGTACGGTGGAATGGTACAAGGAGGTCTGGACTCAGGGGTCCCCTCGATTCTAGTCTCTTGGAAGGGAAGGGGGTAGCGGGACAGTCTTATTACCAATCTGGTAGATGAGGTGATATGATGAATAGCTCACAATCCTCGAGCTCGGCGTTCTAGATGGACGGGCCGTGGCCGCGCCGGCAGGTCCCGAGATGATCGTAGGTAGCGACGGTCCGCGGCGGCGCCAGCAGGTCTCGGTGAAGGTGGTAGTTACAACGGTCCGCGGCAATGCCAGCAGGTCCCGACGAGGATGAAGGATGCAGAAGGTTGCGGCAGCGCCAGCAGGCAGGACGATGGTTCGCAAGGCAGGGCTACGGCAGCGCCAGTAGTCCGTCCAGGGTGAGTCCTTCACGGTGTCTCTCGACTCCAGGATACAACTCCCTTCCTGCTCTGGAGCTGCCCCAGTTATAGGTCTGGCGCCCTTTGATGTCCGGACCCTCGCACTTGGAGGTCGGGAGGACCGGGATGAGGGAGTCCAGACACCCAGCAGGGGGGTGGAGCCAGCGCCCAGGGGAGCTGGGGGGCGATCGGCACCTGGCGGGGGAGAACCATCAACACTTCTTTCTCCCATTGACCTGCCAAGTGGTCCGTTCACCTCCTGGGTGGATGGTGGTGCCGGGATGTCGGGGCCTGGCCAGGCCCAGGGTTAGGGTCGATCTGAGGCCACGCGGCCTCGTGGCGCAGTTTCCGGGCAAGGGCCGGTAGTGGTTCGGCCCCATGATACAGAGATGTCCGGGGGCAGGAGTCCCGTATGAGACTGTTTGCGGGGTGCTTCTGTGGGTAACACCTGGAGGGCCGGGCTCGGGCCCTGTCATGCGGGGGGGAGCAAGCCCTTCCTGTGGCCTGTCCAACAGGGTCCATGTAGTGAACTTGAGTGCAACACTGAATCAGTGGTCGGTGTCACCTTCTCATAATCTACTGTTTTCACTCGTTGTGCGAGAGGCATGGATACACTGGGGCAAGCTTGCATACTCCGCTGCAGTAGATTTGATGAAGCCAATCCTGTGTAAAGGGGTCATTTGATTGGCCAACATGACTAAGTCACTTCAGTCTTTTTGCCTACATTTAACTGTTAATATGTCAAACTGACAAAGATCTTCAGCTACAGCTCTGAAATGAGGATTGAACCAGCTCTTTCTAAAAATGCACTGCAAAGCATCACATACATGTCTAGGACCATGACAACAGCAAATTATGTGACTCAAAATGCCATCCAGCAGAACATGGTATCAGGTAATTTTTAAATGCTACTTTCATCCATAGCACAATCTACTGAAATCCATATTTTCCTGTCCTCGCCAGGTACATTGTTTTGTAAAATTCTTAGCTCTTTCAAAGTTTCAACTGTTTTTACAAGAAACTATTTATACTTTTGTTATATTCTTTTTGTGGTACTTGACATTGAGTGCAGTATTTTGCAAATTCATCTACATCAGTTGCCGAGAGTAAACATGTAATCTCCACACTTATGTGCTGCACGTTTTTCAACGACATCCTCTTGGGCAACTGAAGAGCATTTAATAAATCCAAAATCCTGGGTCTTTTTCTAATTGGACTACTAAAAGGTGTCATAAAGCTCCTTTGTAACCAAAGCTGTCCAAGGTCGTGGACAACACCGACCCCCTATATTGGCTATCTGTGTAAATTGGAATACTAAATCCATTGGCTACGCAGCATGCTGTCGTAAGTGCAATCAATTCAGCAACATGTGGTGAGATTGCATTACACAAATACAATGCTTTAATAATGTATGCAATTGTGCAAACTGCATGTGCTGCTCTCAGGACTCATAATTAAATCAGCCAATTCATGTAGTACTGTAGTGTAGTTCCTATTTTCCCAATAGGCCCTGCGCATTGGAATAACATAAACAGTAGTATGGACGTGGAAGTGCGGATCTTCCAGGTCTCCACTGACTATGCTAAACTTAATTGGGTTTGTTACCAACTAGCTCAGAGGTCACTGGAAACTTTCTTGACTGAATAGGAAGGGATCAGCTTCCCTGGTACAGACAAGAAGGGATTCAGTTTTCTAACAACCGCATAAACATGACAACTTTGCTCCTTAGAATAAGAGTCAATCTCTAGAGTCGTGTGAAACAATAGACAGTTATTTTACTCAGTCAGTTTTGTGCAGATTACTTTCACTAAAGTGCAGAGAATAGAGAGATGGGCGTTTTCAATAAAAAGGTATTATTTATTGAACAGTCTTTCTTCTCATGCAAGAGAAATGAATTGCCACAATTGCAAGACTAGTTATTATAAAAAGTGTGTACAGTAAAATGAGTATTGCGAAATAATACTGTAAAAGCATTGATATGGTTTCTTAGCCATACAATGGTTTAAAATGAATAAAATATATACATTCATATATACATTTAGCTAACGTACTCAACTGGTGCTTCTAACTACGCCTACCCCAGTGTACCTGACCTAAGCCTAATACTTGGGAGGGAGTAAGTAAGTAGCAGTTTTAGTTAAGTTGATTTTGCCAAGGTTTGCTTCAAGAATTCTCTCTAAGGGTTTAGTCAACACCATACCTCTGAATAGAATGTTGGAGGTCTGGTATCTCCTTCCAGGACTCGATATGCCAGTTACTCGCAAGAGTAGGCTGGAAACGCCGGAGCTGGATTTCTCGGCAGGAGAAAAGACAGCGTCTCTCTCAGCGCGTCGAGGAAGAGGAGGGGCAGCGTCCTTGGGCAGCTTGCATCTGCTGGGCTCTGAAGGGGACAGCTGTTCTGCTCCTATGTGCACCACACCATCGCTATCACTGATGTTGTTGAGACAGCGTAGCGGCAGTAGTAACATCAGCGTTTGCTTAAGGCAACGTTGGTAATATTTATACCTGAAAGGTGCCTGGTTTGACGTATGTTTTTTGACATAAGACGTCAATAAAGATGTCATTAGGAAGTGATAGTCTCTCAGTGCTCATTAGAGTTCTATTACTAATCAAAACATAGCAAGCGGGGTTTTCCCAGGTTGCTGAGTTTTATCTTGTTGAAGAACTCGGAGTGTAATCTAGGAATCTTAGATAGTGGCTTTCTGCTGTGTCATTTGCTCTAATGAGCTGCAGAGGAAGTGATTCTGAAATGTGGCTCTGTTCGTGTTAGGCCAGAGACGAGTTTCTGAAATATTACTCTTGATCGTTTATGCCATTATAGGGGAATAAATGGATTATAGCCGTATAGGGGCATAAGGTCACAGTATTGATCGGGGTCCTAGATTAGAACGCGACAGTACATCTTGAACATCAGGTCTTGTTCTGGTGCACAACTCTGTTGTATTAATACAGTCAAGGTCCTAGTGATTATCTTCCTCATCCGAATCCTCCCAAGGCTTTGGCCAGGATTTGTAAGGATTTAGGGTATTGCAGTATTTGACTGATATTCTCATCTGCTTTAATCACTTGGTCAATCAGCTGTTCCTCAAGTGCTGAGTTGGAGTCTGAGTCAACAAACTCTCAACTGAATGAGGGCTTAAAAGTTTATAAAACACCAAATTCCCTTCTGTGTTGTATGGCAGGACACGTTTATAAATCACCACACACCCCTCTGTGTTCTTTGGCAAGACAAACAGCAGTGATGGTCCTTATGCAACCCAGGAGTGCAGATGCTACAGAATCTAATGTAGCTGAAAAGTAGGCCACAGGCTGCTTTGCTCCTCCACGTTGAGTACTGAAAGTGAGCACGCTTCTTTCTCATGGCATAATAAATACGTCTTTTTCATAATCGGGCATTCCAAGAGTGGGAGCTGTACAGAGACTGTGTCTGAGCTCTAGGAAGGCATTTATAGATTCATCATCCCAGGGCACTGGGTCACTGCCACAATGAGTAAACTTTTGTAAAGGCTTTCCATTCAAGGGAAAGTTTGGAATTCAATGATAACAGTAGCTAACCATTCCCAAAAACATTCTCTCATCTTTTTGGGTCGTTGTTGGATCCTTTTCAGAATTGCAAAGATATGTTCTGCAGACACTTCTTCTTCACTCCTTTCTCAATTTTATGACCTAACTAAGCAACTTCTATCTGACACTTGCAGTTTTATCAGGTACACTTTATGACCATGCCTACGAAAAAATAGAAAGTGCACCAGAAAGAAGTCCAATTCCAATATAAGTTTCAAAGTATCTCTTTTATTATTTTTCTTCAAAATAGAAAACTTTAAAATCCAGCCAATACTTATCGTTCCATATACACCAAGAACTTCATCAGGGCTTTAAGCCTTCTGTAATAATGTATTTTTAATAACTATCAGCTAGATTCATCATTGTCCTGTTTTGCGAGTCCTTAATAGCGATTATTAAGGAATCGCTATTAAGAACTTGCAAAACGGGATTCATGTAGGAATCGCTAAATAAATTGCGATTCCTACACATTCCTTATTTGCGATTAGCAAATTGCTAATCGCAAATAAGGATGCGATTTCAAGGGTGCCAGGGGTGTCCAAAGGACACCATGTAGCACCCCTGAAATGTAATCCACATTGGTGTTGCGCACACACATGTCCAAAGGACATGTGTGTGTGCAACATGCAACTTAGAAAAATGCATTTTCGCTATTTACCACAAAGTTTGACCTCGCGGTAAATAGCGGCCCGAAATTGCGATTTCGCAATTTAAAAATGGTTAATGAATTACATTTAAGGAATCTCAAATAGAGATTCCTTGAATGCAATTCCTCGTAATTTAGCGAATTCGCAATTACCGATTTTTGCATTTGGGGTGATGAATCCCAAATGCAAAAATTTGCGCTCGCAAAGGGCCAGATTCTCAGAATCTGGCCCTTTGCCAGCCCATTTTTCAATGATGAATCTATATGTATGTGGCTTGCTATTCCATCAATACGATGTTACATATAAGTTTCTCTGTATTAACTCATCAAATTGTATAGTGACATACGGTTATTTGCCGGACAAGTCCATCAACTCCCATGTTTGTTACCTTAATAAGTATCCATGTTTTGATTGATCTGCGGTCTGGTTTTCAGGAAAACCACACTGCAGATCGTTTGAAACCTGGAACAATTGCTACATACGGCTTAAAGCCCTAATGTAGTTCTAGATGTATATGGAATGAAACGCGTTAGCTGGATTTGAATGTTTTCTATCTTAGAGAAAAAGAATAAAGGAGATACTTTGAAGCTTATATTGGAATTGGACTTCTTTCTGGTGCACCTTCTATTTTTTCCTAAGTTTGAATCTGCTGGACAGTGGCAGCAAACATCGGCAGGTGCTGGAACAATTGTGCACAGGACCTTATACCCATTAGGACTGGTAATTGAGGTGCAGTCTATACAGTCCGCAGCTGGTTCTATCAGTTTGAGTTACACTTTATGTGACCATGCTTTGTTAGATAGTTCAACAGTGCTATTGTGTCAAGCCTGACCGTGCTATTGTGTCAAGCCTGCAATGTTCTGTTGTTTTAAACCACCAGGTCTTCAATATATTGCACAAGTACTGAGTTACCAGGAAGGTGCAATCTCTGTAGATCTTTCTTCAGGATTTGGGGAAAAATCGATGTACTCTCCATATAACCCTGTGGTGTTCATTATAGGCAAGTACTCTGTCTTCATTAATAGTACAGTTTATCATTTCTCCAATTAAGTTTTAAGTCTGGCAGAGCTCTCTTCTCCAGCTCCTCTCTCCTGTACCTGTAGATCTTGAGCATCATTTTACGAAGGTAGTCTCAAATTCATTCTCTTTATGATATATTTCATTTTTCTTCCATTATTTATTTTTGGTTTGTCTATCTCTTTACACAGAGACAATTAGAAACACCCACATTTATCAACATATGAGCAGATACACTTCAGGAGGCACTTTATCTCCCTCACAAACAGCAGTTGTGGACATTTTCAAAGCAGCACCCATGTATAATCGTGTTAGACTGAGCAGCACAACCACCTAACTAATCCCAATACCAAAATGAGGCTTGAAACTCAAAATTTGCAAATTCAAAACAAAGAAACTTTGTTTGCCTGCTGGAATACGGCCAGGGAATCGAACTTACTGCCAACTAGGGACAAATACTAAAGTGTCAATCACACTAAGATATTTCTCGAACCAGCAGCAAATCTAGCTCTAAATCTATGTATGTTTCACATACGCAAAGAAATGAACAACACAACCTTAATTAGTTCAAACTCAACAAGACCATTAAAACCTTCTAGGACATAAAAACCTATAAACTCTTGATGTGATGCTGTACGCCTTCAGCAGACAACAACTTAAATATTTCTATCCCAATATCTTGGATTACTTCAAATCCGATACTAAAAACCTTGTTAAAAGATAACATTTCAATACATGCAATTAAAAAAATGTCAGTATTTCCTGTGAAACATTTACAATGCAATGCATGTCTCAACTTGAATGCAAATGATACGCAGGCACTTAATAGAACTATTAACAAGGGAGAAGTCTCCTCGTCGCAAAACAATTACTCACTAAAAATAACACAACTCATGCCCAGTAATAATCCACATAACGCTCCCACGAAAATAAAGGGCTTGTCTTATTTATACTTGTGTAACGCGACCGCAAATGCTTCAGCAAAACTAGAACATCCAAATGATTCAGGGACTAGGGAAAGTTCAAACTCGATCTAACAAATTAAGAAAGTGCAGGTTTCAATCAAGATTTGCTTAAGTTTGCACCAGCTTTCCAAACCATCCTCTGCTACCAAAATCTGTTGCAGCTTCTTATATCGCAAGGGCTGATTGATGGATCAGGGCTATGTGTAAGTCTGTTCCAGACAAAAGCCCTACATTTATCATAGATATTTACCCAGAGACAAAGGTAATCCACTCTGGAATATCCACACAAGTCTGGATTCAAATTGCAAACCATGAAGGTAGATTTAAAAATTAAGATTCAATACAGAAGGCAAAAAGGCATTGGTTAGTCGATCAATTCAAAATGGTAAATATTCATTGGCAGCGGAAACTAAGCCATAATCTAATTAATAGCCAGTACTAAATATAGTCTAGGACCAAGCAATTGAGAGACTGGTAGCATTTGAACTGATTAGTACATACAGGAGAGAAATTATACCAAGCACAGAGTGATAAAAAAACTAGCATGGAGTCTGCTGTCTGAAAAGGCCAGAGAAAGTTCTGGCTTGTTGCCCTAATAGAGGGTCTTTTAACATTTTCAGACTAAGAAGTTATGCTTTCATTGTGGTGTGAAAAGAAAGTTACATATCACAATCCATAGGTAAATAGAAAACACATTTAATTGTATAATAACATTTTCCCTAAATCTAACAAATACACAGTAGTATGCCTTATACAAAATAATACCACATTCAAAATATAAATAGCATGTTCAGCTAAATGAATTAGCCTTTGATTGTATACAACATGAGGAACAGAAAACATTACATTTTCTAAATGTTCCAGAGCGAGCAAGATCATAGAATTAAACTGTACTTCGTCCTGTTAAATAAACAATTAAGGTCACATCTGAGCTCTGCAGTGCACTGAATGGAAGTACGAAGATGGGATAGTATCAAGCACTGGAAACTACTCACAATAAAAATAGGCAATTCTGAAAACACAAGGAGGCCAAGTTCTAGTAATGTCAAGCTAACCAAATGTAATGATATTAAACATAGTAGAACAATTCATTTGTCTATTATTAATTAAATTGTAGAATTCATAATTGTGGAATCTGCTTCGACATATGCAATTTGTGTTTGTTCTGTGGTTATGGAATTTCACAAGCGTATGGCGCCTTCGGCACTTAGGTGTCAAAATTCTCAGGGTTAGAAGGGTGGGCCATTAAGCTTACTGCGCTATGTTGGTGAGAGGGCTTTAGGCTGCTCAGAGTACTGAATCTGCAATGGTGATGATCGTTGACAAGCCATGTGGATACTTGCCGAAGGTGGAAGAGTAGCATTAATATTATTAGTATCCTCCAACTCCTTAAAATTCTGCTAATCCCTTTCCATAAAACTGGCATACATGATTTAGCTTGAAATGGTTCACCTCATACAGGACCGATGTCAAGATGTGAAAACTGCATCTTATTTTTGCATTGCCATAGAAACAGGGCTTGACACAGGACTCTTCTCTAAACACACTTTGTTTAACATCTACATGGATTCAGTAGCCCGCTGGATAAGATCCTTTGACTTAACTTTTCTGACCTATGCAGATGACGCACAATTAAACATGCGCTTGGATAATCCTGGGGGTCTTGTGAAAGGACACTCTATGACTTGGTAAACCACAATATGTCTTGCAACAGTCAACACATGTACTGTCTAGGAAGCTCGACTTGAAGACTATCTTTCCTTAGTGTCCATATGGATGAGAGAATAATGCTTTCGTGTTGAAGACATATAAGACTAGGATCTTTGTTTAAGATGGCTCCCTAGAGGCTAGTCCAAGTGCTGATGACCTTCTGAACATGGTTTAACTGCAGTAACCACAGTAAGAAATTTAGGAGCCATTCTTGATCTTTACTTGTCTGTCAGTCCCTTATCAGTAGCATAACATTTTCTTGCTTCTTTTATTGGAAGAAGCTTAGAATAGCATGAGTTTTCTGCCTCTATATTATCCATAAAGTAGTTAAGCCGTTTTATGGGCACTAATTCTCTACGGGCTAGATTATTGCAATTCACTTGATTTAGGCTCCCTGAAGAATTCTGCTAGCTAGGCTAAAGTTGGTTTGAGACTTAACAGAATGTGTGCTTCTAGACACTCCCCAACATCTCACAATTTCTAACTGAGATATATTAGCTACCAGGTGAGAAAAGAATTGTGTTTAAAGGCCTGTGTTTCACCCACTGTAATTATCCTGACTAGAACTGTCCTATATTCAATCTAAATTTCTACCTTCTATAACAAAGATTGCTTCGATCTAAGTTGTCAGCAAGACTTTATGTAGTGATGAGGTCCATAGACAATATGTAGTTTCATGTAGATTTATTAAGTGCAGTTACAGGTGAATGAGTTGTAGAGATGCAGCCCGCCTGCTGCCCAGCCCATACTCCAACGGACACACTCAAGCATCCAGGCACCCAAACATTCCATTCAAGACTCTCACATCAACATTCCATGCATCACATTCACTCTAGAGAAAGTAACCAGATAAATACAATACATGTTACAACACTTTAGGGCCCTTATTACATGAGGGGGTGCTCTGGTGGTTGTTCCTTTTCAGTTCATGCTGCCAAGGAATAGAAATGCACTTCCTCCTCATCTGGTATTCAGGAAATTGCATACAAATGTTCTTTTTACTCAAATGCAGTCCTGCTATATCGGACATAGTGTTTTCTTTTGCATACAGTCCTCTCCCAGCCCCAGGACGCTCTTTGGGTAACATGCATGCCTTATAAAAGAAATACAAGTGGAGCACTCTACTGAGTTACAACCAGAAGCTGGGTGGTAGCTAAGCCAATATTGTTGGGGAGTGTGAGTCTGAAATTTCCCAACAAGCTCAGTGGCATACCCAAATGAGGGAGACAGGGGTTGTGCATGTGACAGGAAGCAGTGCTGGAGCAGAGTCAGAGCAGTTCTGATTGCAGCAGCTATTTGTGACCTGACTTTGGGGCTGCCCCAGCAAATCATTCTATTGATGTATCGATCAGTTGAGAGTACTGACACAAGAGCACATGCAGCAGCACCCACACTTTCAATGACAAGACTGCAAATGCCAGCTTCACAGACGATCACAATTCCCTTTGTTCAATATGTTCTGGACTGCCAGCAGGTTTTAGAGGTCAAACTGAGATCCTACCTGGAACTTCACAACTCCTCCAGACAGTGCAGCCCACTGGTGGAACAAAGACACACAGTGTCGTAACACATTGCCAAGAGGCAAATGGATCTGAAAGGTGTTTTTTTAAATATCGCACAACCGTTGAATTTCTGACTGCTGTACATAAGAGTTGTCATTATAAACCTGTCTATGGCCTAACAGTTACACCATTACACCTGATATTAGAGGATAGTAAACCAGGTTGGACTTCAGAAGAATTGAGGGTCTATGAAATTTTGATTTTGCAGATCACTGAGTTTCTTGAGCAAGCATTCAGGTGGCTGAACCAAGAAGGTAGCTTTCAAATTGTAATAAGTGTTATTGCTGCCCAAGATAACGAATTTTAACAACCTTTGAATTACAAAACATTGTTACCTTAGATGTTATATGCAACTGTTTGCAAAAAGCATAAAACATCCTGAGCTGCTTTGCCATTATTTTAACTTATCTCCTGCAGGTTGCAGAGGACTTTCTGCAACAATGTTGTTACTCCATTGACTTATCATGCCTAGCAGCAGGTCTGTCCTTAATACTATGGTGTGATCAGTTTCCCCTTCCCACTACCTGAGCATAGAAGTCGGGTGTAGTTCACTGAGGCACCACATGCAAATAGTAGAGGCAGGCAATTGAATGGCCATGAGCCAGTCAATAGATACATGCTTATGTGTTTTTTTTTAAACTAACATTAACATTTTGGGGGGTGCTAGAGAGCCCATGACCAAGTTCGCCGCACCCTAGTGCAGCTCTGCCAGCCAGGAGCTTGTATCCATCAATTATCCTGCCTGCTGACTTCCATTTACCCTGAATCTGGTGGCCATGATGTGTAGATGGGTGCTGGGAGTCTGTGTACCCCCTGTGTTGTGCCTGAGATCTGGCCCGTGAGAGCGCACTACATGTGCGGCCTGCTGAGGTAAAAATGGCAGCCGCGTAATTAGCTGTGGCGCGAGGCTGTTCAGCTGTGAGATCCTATTTTCCCTGAGGCAGGCCCGTGGCTGTCACACACCACTGAGGGAGAAGTACGTACTGTGGTGTTTGCCGTTGGCTGGATGAGGATGCGGCAACCTGCTGTGTTGGGGTGCTGAGGTAGAGTTGGGGCACAGAGCAGGTCACTGGGGAGGTGAGCAGCTGCAGTGAGCAACCGCAGGCAACCAAATGTGAGTCTGCGATTTGAGCCCTGGCACTGTCCTGCACCTTGAAGTTTATTGCTGTTCTTTAGTCTGAGGATATGCATTGCTCCAAGGGGTAATAGTGCCTACTATTAAGGAGAGCCATAGTTAATACTGGGTGTCAAGCCCCCCCACCCCGCTGAACCTTTGTTTATCTGCGGATAGACAAGAGATACCTTTACTGAGCAGGCAGTGTGGCCCTACACACTCTACTCTACTGTAATATGTGGGCTGGTAAAAGGTGTTGAAATCAGACAGGCACCAAACCTGCCTGACATTTGAATCTAAATGAGCCACTAAATCCCAGCAAGATGCCCTCTCAGACCACGAACAGGACTCGCAGACCCAGGGTGCCTCGATGATAAAGGCCACACTTACAGCCAAGCAACAGAGCCTACAATCTATAGATGGTGATATCGACACACTGAATTTGCACATAGACCATATGGCGGCTAAATTGGATAAACAGCACGACTCACGGTGGCGGAGAAGCGTATCTCGACAGCAGAAGACTACTTGCAGTCTGTGAATATGAAGTATCTGAACATGGAAAAGGTTCTGGCGGTAATACAGGCTAAGAATGAAGATCTAGAGGCACACTCCAGTCATAACAATTTGCACATTACTGGTATCCCAGAGTCAACCATCACTTTCAAGATGGAATAATTTGTAAAAACTGTTGAGGAAGATATTTGGTTTTGACAACCTGTCAAACCTGCTGATATAGAGCGGGTATATAGGTCTATCTTGGTTCGGACACCTTCGCACCCAATTATAGCCAACGTACTCAATTTTCGTGACAGAGATGTGGTGCTCCGTCTGTCCCAGGAGAAGAAGACAACCATACAATTCCAGGGCAACAACATTGCCTTCTTTCCTGACTTTACGGTGGCAGTACATGCCACCCGCAAGGAATTTCTCCCTGTTAAAAAGAGATTACAGAAGGCAGAAATACTGTATGCCATGCTTTACTTAGCTAGATTATGCACAGACCACCACGGGGTGCAAAAAAGTTTTGCCACGCCCAAAGCAACAATGGTCTATCAAGAAACTTACTCAAAAATGCAGTTAGCAACCAAAGTCAGATCTGGAAGATAATGCAACTGACTCACCACACATCTTAAAACGTCATAAAATTATTGGTGGTGGTATGATGCACCCCATAGGACGTGGACACATTGCAGGGCATCTGCAATGCATAGATAGGTGCCTCCCCTTGTTGCCAGGAGACCACCCTTTACAAATTGACCATAATTGATGTTGCCTTTCCTGTGACCCTGTAGCTTGATTGATGCACTGTTCTGAGGGGTATACACAGTCTGGGAGGTCTGCACGGATCGTTACGGCTATTTTTGGTGAAGCCGGTCCTCTACCCATGTATGACATACCATTATCTAGCTGATATACTGCTGTTACTCCTTGCCACCCCCTAACCACTTGAAGGGGATTTTGGCCTCTAGCTGCCACTATGAGCGTACACTCTACATGTTTTACAGTGTTGTAGAACTTGATGTTTTATTTATACATCTGTCTCTTTTTCTTTTAGGTTGCGGGATGTCTTTGGCATGTTTGGGATGTTGAAGTGGGAGGGGCGAGGGATCATTTTAAGCTGGTTTTTGCAACTAATGCTCTACTATTTGGTATTCCCATGGGAAATGCCCTTATTGACTGTGAAGATGTATGGCTCGGTAAATGACCAAGTGATGTTGCAGTGTCCCTGGCCCCAGGTCACATATCTTTCCTAACATGCAATGTCTGGGGCTTAACAACCCCAAGAAAACACAGCAGGTACTTGCATATTTAGATAGGCATCATGTACAAACTGCACTCCTACAAGAGATACATCTCACACACCACACAAAGAGCGTTATCCGTGCCCTTGGGCGGGTGTTCAGGTGACCTAGCCCTTCTCATTCTTGATGACCCTGAATTCTACATACAGCTTTGGTGCTGCCTGCACACGATATAGCTGCCTGCAATCATATGGGGAGGTGGGGGGGGGTCTCAACACATAGTTAGATGCAGTGCTCAACCGTTCAGTCACAGCAGCCTGGCTGGGCAAACACTCTGCCCAAGCTCTACGTGAGAGAATGGAAGATTGTGGTCTTGTTGACTTGTAGAAATTGTGGAACCCAGCAGGACGAGAGCGCACTTTAACTTCTTTGGTGCACTGTTTGTGGTCCCGCTTGGATTACTGGTTAGTGACCTGGGAGGTAAGCACTTGGGTGGTGGATATACAACATATGCCTAGAACACTGTTTGATCATGTGCTAGTGCAGCTGTTGGGTTCACTCCCTACCTTCACCTCCACGCAATTTACAGGGAAATTTCAAGTCATAACCCTGCTAGACCTTCTGTTCCAGGAGCGATTGCGCAAGGCAATACTTGAATACTTTGAGAAAAATATGGATGCCATGGCTGAGACTGAAACCCTTTGGGAGGCATTCGAAGTTACCATCAGAAGAATGTGTATAGGCACACAGGCAGGCATCTTGAGTGGCATATGTACAAAGCTGCAGACTTTAGAACACACCTTACTCAACCTAGAGTGCGATCATGAGACTGCGCCTAGCCCCAGCACGCTTGCCGCCATTAGGAACGTATCACAAATTATACTGGCACAATGGCGCAGGAAGTGCGCTACCTCTCCTGGTGCTCCATTGCGAGGGCATATAAAGAGGGAGGTCACCCGCATTGCAGTTTGGCTACCAAGTTAAATGTTCCCTGAGCACGTACACATATTGTAAGCATAACTACCCCTGACGGTGTGACCTGTTATGACACACCTGCCATTCTGTACACATTTACAGACTTTTATATCCATCTGTACGAAGCCTGAGGCCCAGCTTCAGAGATGGAGATAGCTGACTATTTGGACAAACTGGCCCTAGCATGGCTTTCATTGGGCCAGCAGGAATATTTAGTGCAGCTCATCACATTGGACGAGATTAATAGATTCCATATGCTTGCCTCTTAATGGCAAAGTCCCAGGCATGGATGGCCTAGTGGGTGACTTTTACAAGGAATTCACTGAAACTGGCTCTGTACCTCCAGGCAATGTATAAGGGGGCATGTGTTAAGAAGGTATTGCCCGTCCCTCATCGAGGCCCTCGTCATAGCATTGCTAAAGCCTGACCAGCAGCCCCAACTTTGCAAAGCTTATAGACCGTTATCATTGATCAATACGGATGCAAATATTCTGGCTAAGATGCTGGCCACCGGGCTCCAACCACTGCTCACTAAACTGGTGCTGTCGGTCCAGTCAGGCTTCATCCATATTTGCTCAACCATTCACAATTTACGCACTTTCTTTGCATTGGGGCACTAGCTTGATCTCTCCATGCAGGCGACAGTGGTCCTTCTGGACGCTGCCATAGCCTTTGACTTCATCGAGTAGACCTACATGTTCACGGTCCTACATCGCATGGGGATCCCCCAGGCCTTTCAACGGTGGATACGCCTGCTGTACCCAGATCCGCTGGCATGGGTGTAGATAAATAGAATCACATCTGAGACACTACATATATACAGAGGGTCACAACAGGGGTGCCCTCTGTCACCAATAGTATTCCTGCTGGCTCTGGAAATGCTGCGTGTTTGATTTGTCAGTGATATGCTGCCTCACGATTTCATCTGCACCCACTAGCCATTTCTTTATATGTGCACGAAATGGTGTTGTATGTCTGTGACTTGGCCACACACCTGCCACCAGTGATTCAGGAGTACATTTAATATGAACGTTATTCTGGATTAGGCATAAACTGGTCAAAGTCAGTTGTCTTTCCTTTGACTCTGGATACTGCACCGCATTCGCTGATACTTTTCTTTGGAGTGGAGCACAAACCCTGTCACATACTTAGGGATTTTGGTACTTGGGGATCCAGAGCTGGCTATGTTATATAATTATGGTAGAGGCAATATGAAACTTGAAGACCAAGTGACCTAGTGGTCTCAGCTACCCCCGTCACTGGCAGACAGGGTGGTGATCATGAAAATGATAGTGCTGCCTAAATTTCTCTACCTCATTATTAATATAACAATTAGTCTGACACAAACCTTTTTTTAACCTGTTTACCACGGTCAAAAATCTTTGAACAGTGGGTGGGGCAGCGTCGGCCAACAGACGTGTGCAGCGCTACGGAGGTAGTGCTCGCGACGGCAGATGGCCGACAGAAGCAGCGAACGGGTTAAACACTAAAATGTCTCATGGTCACTTTAGATTGGGCAGGAAAACAGCCTAGAATTAGCTGGGACATCCACACACTCTCTTAAAACTAGAGGGGCTTTGGGGCCCTGGACTTAAACCTTTATTATCTGTGCGCACAGGCACAGTATGCCCACTACCGGTGCTATCCTCAGGCTTACAAACCACATCTGGCGATAGAAAATGTTGACACATACCCCATTTGCCACACTCTCAACCGGACGTGGCGCATGATGAGATCAACACCATCAATTGCACTACATGGGCACTGCAAGCCCTTGGTATGTGAGCGCCAAGACCCCATTATATGCACCGGCACTTCCACTGCTGTATCACCCGGCCATTTCAGTGACACAAGAGGCTGGAGCAATCGCCATGCTCATGGGGTCGGGCTGAAAGCAATGGAGGATACTTATCCCAGGGGAAACTTTGTTGCCCTGGCTGATGTTCTGCAAACAAAGCTCCGGAACCCGTTCCTGACCTTGACATATTGCCTTCAGGCTGCCCTGCCGGTGCTATATCCCAAGTTCCCTGCTGAATCGTCTGCTCTTGGGGCGCTCCAAACCTTGCTCACTAGCTCCACACGTACGAATCTTATTACTAAGTTGTAGAATGCATCACAGAGAGACAGGATGGCAGTCCTGAACCCAACATCGCGCAAGAAATCACTGTCCACAACTTCTTTTAAGAGCAAGAAAGGCCACTTTATTTTAAGACAGGTGTGTAAATACATATCTGTTGAACACATTCATTATTTAATAAAATTCCAATCTTTTCAGGCAAAAGCACTCACTGATTTCTGAATAGTGAGTGTAAAACCATTAAGGTAACCATGTTGTTCCTGCTTACATTTCCCATGGTTTGCTAAATTTTGCATTCCCTATAAGTGTTTGCTTTTTCCAGGATGTTGTTACTTTTTTGTTTGTAGGCCGCATACTGCTCTTGTCTAGTGCGTAATTTAAATTGAGCCGCATCCAGGTGTTTGTAGCAGGAAACAATTGGGTTGTAGTTGAAGACAGTGGGGTTTTTTCTCAGTGGGGCAGTACGGTGTTCATTGAGGGAGAGGATGTGGCACTATGGCCAGAGCTGCTGAATTTGGAACTGGGAACCAGGTTCAGCCTTAATAACCAGTCCACCAGACCACTCTCCTGCGAGAGCACAATCACATGCTAGACCGTAGAAGGCTTCGCAACCCCTTAGAAGTCCTGGTGTCTTCGCACGAGCAGGTGGACCCTAGCATGACAAGTGTAGGTTAACCTTCAAGGCTTGTCCACCACTATCCATTCTGAAGTTCACCTCCAGTCTTGCGGGCAGGCCCATGAAGCAGCACACCCTAGAACAACAGTCAATGAGGTCACAGGACCCTTGAGAAGGGCCAGCTCTAGGGCGGTGCAACCAGTGTGACCGCACCGGGTGCTGACTTTAGGTGGAGGCATCATGTTTGCAAGTATATTATGATTTTAAAAACGCTTGCTGCCTCCTTCCTGGTCTCCAGCACTTTTCGGCAACAATAAAAATGTCATGATGACTCTGGTGATTAATGTTCTTCCTAGAGAGAGATCAGAATGTTGTCTAGTGGAAGTTTTGACTCATGGAAAGGTAGCTAGGGGGGTTAATGTACCAGCTGCAACGAACATGAGCCATGCAGATCACAAAGTGCACATAATGTAAATAGGTCAGTGGGTTACTGCTTTTGTCAGAGAGATCCTTTTGTTACTTGCAGTTTATAAGGTAAAATCCTAACTTATATCAATGAGCTATAAACTGTCATCTAAGAGCTGCATACAAACTGCAAGGTATAAATTAGAGCATTATGTCCCCCCCTCAGTCTTTGATTATCCTAATGTCCCAAAAAGTGTTCTTTTGGACAGAAATCAATTCTGATTATTAAGGAGAACCCCCAACCATGGTATTACGTTTTAAATTCCGGGTATTGTGTTTCTCCAGACCAATCACTATAAAACTATACCGGCTACTAGTATGGTTGTCATGTGACTCCTACACCTTGTAGTCTTTAGTCTTATGTAACATTTTCTATACAGTGATTTACACACATATTGATTGTCTCTGTGTAATGTGTGTGATGTAAAGTGCTCTGACACCCTACAATGGTATGAGTGGCGCTGTAAATCAAATTAAATGCATCTGCGAGAGAGTGGTTATGGAGACTTGGGGGGCACAGTTAAAGGGTGGTAGTGAGGGAATCAATGGCAGAGGTGGCCATTGGGGGGGACTAACACACATTAATGCACAGGACACCACCAGTGCTATGGCTGGCCCTGCCCTTAAGGCCAGTCTGCCTCACCGATAGGTACCTCCATTGGCCTTGTTTCAGCAGTAGTAGCGGCAACTCACCAGGGATTGGCAATGCCGGATTTGCACGCACACCAAACTAAGTTCGCAAACTACACAGTCTCCCTGCTTCATAACATGTGCAGCCTGCTGTGGGGCCACTGGAATTAATTATGCAGCATAGGATAACAACATTATGCCGTAGTGTTGACTAAATTATGCATTAAAAAAAAGGCTGCAGCGTAATGCAGTATATTTTCAGATATTTTATTATTTTGACGTGTGTACACATGCTAACCGTCTCTGGAAAGATTTTGCCTTATTAGTACCAGTGTAACATACAAACACAGCAGTGAGAAAGGCGACCAGTCAACCTTTACAATAGGCTATCCACTCCGCAGCAACACACGTCACATTTTATATTAACTTTTGATATGTTTGAGCTACAAACAATGTATTAGTTTAAATGGTCAGATCATGCAGCAGATCTTGCATTATGAGGCAAATATGGCAGAGCCATAATTTTAGAGAAAACATTTGCAAACTAGGATATTTTGCCTTTCATGTTTGAACTGCTGTTGTGGGAAAAGGGAGAAGTGCTGATGACAGAAACTCCATGGCTCGGAGACAAATGGCTTGTGTTTCCACATTTTATCGTATTTGGTACATTCTGTGATTAGAAGCATATCCCACTTTGTGAATATATTTTAATGTCAATAACTCATTATAACCTTAAATAATAATGTTTATCCATTGGTTGATTAAACTGGGCAGTGAAATGCCAAACAAATACTAAAAATTGGGATGTCTGCGCATTCTGGCCACACCTCTGGCTCCACCCACAGATCCAATCCTTGGGTTATTCTCACCCTCTGATTCTCCGCCCACTGTTCCCCTACTTTTTTCCCCACTTCGACCACTGTGTAAGACTCAGCATCCCTGGACCTGTGATGTGCCGCCCCTGTGGGCACCGCATGTGCCACACATTTACGGTGCCGGGCTTCTGCATAAGGGAGCTGGCCATTATTGTATCCCTAAACATGCGCACATTGTCAGTTTGACATTGACTACACGTAGAGGGACTCGAAGTTTCTTTTAAAAAATATAGCCAACATTTGAACCTATACATTTTATTTTGTATAAATTCATTGAATGTGTGTAAAATTTAGCAATGCCCAGGGAATTCTAGTAAAGGGAGCACACATTGGCGAATCACTAGCGTGTGTGATTGCTGCATTATTTATTACTAACTTTGACGTTGTGCTTTAACTTTGGATAAAAGTTATCATGAATTCTAGCACCAAGAAGCCAATATTGGTGAATATGTGTGCTACAAATAATCCCTAACATACACTGTGCATACAGTATATTTAATCTGGTGCTTTAATCATAGGCTGTTTTAAAGTATTCTGATAAAAATCGAATCGTGCTGAAGACAGCCTTGATTAGTGTTGGATCGAGGACCCGGAAGTCTGCACACCTAGCAGACAGAGATAAAGCACCTTGTCATAAAGTTTAGCATTTTCCCTACAGGTGGTGCTGTTGGCCTGTGGCTGGGTCAGTCACATGTCCTGGATTCCTGGGCCCTTATTTATGAGGCCTTGCGTCAGTTTTGCGCCGCCGGTGCGTCACTTTTTGTGACGCACCAGCGGCGTACAAAATGCGCCTTGTTGCCCAATATTTAAAAAGTGACGCATCTAGGTAGATGCGTCACTTTTTAAACCCCTGCGCCACATTATACCTGTGTCAGGTATAATGTATGCAGAGGGGGCGTTCCCCCGCAAAAAGCCTCGTAATAGTGACGCAGTGAAATCTATGAGATTTCACTGCATCACTTTTAGGATGCTGTTGCGTCAAAATCTTGTGCCTGCCTCACAGCAGGCGTAAGACTGACGCAAGCCCTTTCACATGGGGCTTTCCCCATGTGAAAGGGCGCATTGCTGGAGTTGCGTCACTTTTGTGACACACTCCAGCAATGCGTCACTTTTGCGCTTACAGATGCGTCAGAAATACTGACGTATCTGTAAGCCCTTGCGACATGATGCGTCATACATTAAATATGATGCATCATTGGTGTCGCAAGGAGTGCGCAGTGAAAAGTGACGCATCGCTGTTTTCACGCAGCGATGCGTCACTTTTCATAAATGAGGCCCCTGGCATTTAATTGAGTCTATTCTAGTTCTGCACCGCAGTGTTTCTTGTGCCCCACCTGGCACACATCATGTCGGATGATGGTGATGACAACATTTTGCCCCCCCCCTGGAAAAATTTCTGCGGACGCCCATGCCCATTGGGGCCTCAATAAACCAAACTCTGAAAAATGATTAGGGAGGTGTACCACCCTGTACTGTCCCCTGAAGATACGCCCCTGCCCAGAAATCTGTGGCATAAGGCAAAATGATGGCGCCCAACTGCAGAATTTTGCAAGAGGTTTCCGCACCTCCCATATTTCACAGATATCAATGGGTTTCAAACTGAGTTCAGGGTGTCTTGAAGGGGGAGCTCCCATGCATTGAATGGGCCCGTGTCACACCCCTGCAAGAGGCCTTCAAGGAAGAATTTGAAAAAAGACAAGAAAGCAGATGAAGATCTTATGTGGAGCCAACCATGAAATCAGTGGATGAAAGGGGGCCACGCACAGCCAGTCTCCGCAGATCTTTCAGAGGCCTTGCTGGCCACTTAAAACCAAAACGTGGCCACAAGATTTCTTCTGGAGATCAGAGAACACTCAAAACACAAGCCATCTCAACATATTGGCCTTGAAGCTATAATATTCCTTGACACCATCTTAGCCGAAAACTACACATACACCATGTGCCCAATGATGTCGGCTGTCAGGCTCCCACTTTGAAATTAGTAAAAATTAGAATTTGCCTTGAAAGTGGATTTGCCTTGAAAAGTAAATAGGCCTCTTAATGGAAGTCAGCCTCCGAAAAATTAGCCACCCTGGCTCTGAAATCATAGACAAGGAATTGTAGATGGGTTACCTTTCAAATCGATTTCATCCTCACTTGTGCAAAAATAACCAGAAAACGCCAGAAGAACGACTTTCTGACTTTCGCACCATTCACATTCTTAATAAGAGGGTGGTGCAAGAGGAATGTTTCAACAACGAGAGCAGATTTACCCCAGTCCCCTGACTCACTGCTGACACTTTATTCTGAGCCAAGTTTCAAGCACTGGAGGTGGTTGGAAGGAGAATTACACACTCTTGAAAAGCTCTTGTAGACGCGCGGAGAGAGATTGGCGGAAAACTTATGACATCAGTAAAAAAGCCATGTATCTGGCTACCGTCAAATCTTATTATCGCGCTGTCTGCAGAGCCCGGGCGGCATTCTACGCTCTCGAATTCCGCAATAGCACGAACCCATCAAAAACCATTTTTAAAGCCCTCAAGGATCTTGTGGCTAAAAAGACCTCATTGGGTCCAACGCACATTGCGAAACTCTGGCGGCTTTTTTTCTGGAAAAGGTCCATACCATCTATAGAGCCTTTCCCACGGCCACGTCTTCTGGTGAAGGGTTCCAAAGCCCTCCAAGGCAGGTTGTTTTAGATTCTCTTCCCTGCCTTACACCGGAAAGTTTTAAGATACTGGCCCATCAAGTTAAGTCGGCGTCTCCGGCAGATCCGTTAAAGCCTGCGGTGTTTAGAGACCTAGCACCCTCCAATCTTCTGCCAGTCTGCTCTTTGATTAACATCTCGCTCACATTTGGTCTGGTACCTCTTAAGTGGAAACAGGCGGTGGTAATGCCCATTCTGAAGAAGCCTTCTCTCGATACCAGCAAACCGGAGAATTATCGGCCGATATCGCTCCTTCCTTGGCCGGCTAAAGTCGCGGAGGCGCATGTTAATATCGCCCTCACAGACCATCTTTCGCGTACTAACATTCTGGATGACACGCAGAATGGATTCCGAGCCGGCCACAGACGGAGACTGCCCTCCTATTCATGGTGGAGCATCTTCGCGCTGTGCTTGATGCGGGTCAAACGGCGGCGCTTGTTTTATTAGATCTGAGCGCCGCCTTTGACACCGTCTCGCACGGGATTCTTCTGCAGCGCCTGGAGGAAGCGGGCGTGGTTGGCTCCGCTCTTCAGTGGTTCCGCTCTTTCCTTGCTGACCGTTCTTTCTGCGTGGCCGTTCCGCCCCATCAGTCAAAATGACATCCCCTGGCCCTTGGGGTCCCGCAAGGATCCTCGCTGAGTCCCACGTTGTTCAATCTTTACGTGAGGCCGCTGCCTGAGGTCGTCAAGCAGTGGGGTATGACCATGGTGTCATACGCTGACGACACTCAGCTAGCGGTCACGATCAGCGGGGATTCAGGGATGGAGGCCCCAAGATTCCAGGATGGAATTCGGGCGGTTGCCAGTTGGATGACTTCCAACTGTCTCCAACTAAACGCAAAAAAAACGGAAATTATGGTCTTCGGCAAACAAGCGGAACTCTGGGGCGATGCATGGTGGCCCTCAGAGCTAGGTCCCACCCCTACTCCGGTCTCGGAGATAAAAAACTTAGGGGTGTGGTTAGATCCTACCCTTAGCTATGTCTGTCACACTAAACGCACTGCGGCCTGCTGCTTTGACATCCTGCGCAGCATGAGACCCGTACTCAAATTCTTTGACGCCTCGACTAGACAGCTCGTCGTACAGGCGACAGTGATGTCTCGGCTCGATTATGCCAGCTCCCTCTTGATAGGGATAAATCAGGCCGAACTCACTCGTCTCCAACGCGTACAAAATGCAGCCGCCAGAGCAGTCGTAGGATTACCCAGGTTCTGCTCTGTCTCTAACACCTTGCGCTCTCTTCATTGGCTGCCGATTAGGCAGAGGATCCAGTTCAAAGTTCTTTGCATGTCCCACAAGATCCTTAAAGGTTCCCCAGCTCAGATACTTCAGAACCTTTTGTCTCCCGACGTTCCATGTCGCTCGCTACGTTCATCGGACCTTGAACTAGCAGTAGTTCCACGGTTTAAGCGTAGTCGGGCTGGGGGACGCTCTTTTCGTGTACGTGCTGCTGCCCTGTGGAATGCCCTACCATTTGCAATACGTACCCTAGCTGATTTGTTATCATTTTGCAGGGCTGTCAAGACTTTTCTGTTCCCCTAGTTTTCTCTCTTTTATCAGCCCACTCTTTTAAGTTGTGTTGTGTTGCTTCCTTGTCAGGCGCCGGGACGCTCCTTTGCTGGAGCAGCTGTGCGCGTAATAAATGCTCGTAACATAACATAACATAACACTTAGAACAACCATCAGCTTATTACGACAGTGTGCTACCCGTTGAATGTGTCACGCGGGGGAGAGACCACCTGCCACAATTCTTTTTTGAACCCTGTAGAAGAACTGTGCGAAAAAAAATCCAATAAAATGTCTTTACAAAAAAACAGAACAGTTATAAACTTGACTCTTCACATAAGGGGTGTTTAAACCCTGATTCTCAAGACCTTTCCTTCCAGATGAGACCTCAGCTTCCATGCAGGAATTCAGGGGCATAATATCAAGCACGGCGTTAACATTATCGGCGCCTTAGCGGAAGGAAACTGCTGCTTAAGCGGCGATAATGGGCTTGATAATACGCCGTAGAGAATGCCCATAGAAGCCCACATTCACACCAGAACATGGGCTTCCAAGGGAATTTACAAGTTTTCTGCTGCTAAAGCGGCGATAATGTTAACGCTGTTTCTTGATAATATGCCCCTCAGTGTGCAGCCTTCCACCAAATCATCGCTATACAGCAAGAGGAATTCGTAATTGAAATGCTAAAAAGAATAGAGACAACCAAACGGTACCTTCCCATGCTAAATACAGTACTCAGGTTGGCTCAGCACAATTTTCAACCCATTGTAGGTGTGTATCTTCCCCTTGTTTTAGCCATCCCCCCTGTGTTGCCATGGCTTCAGCACTTGTACCTTACACTTTCTAGTACTTGCAGTCTGAGGCGCCCCTCCATTGCTTCATGGACACTAGGGACCAGCGTTATTAACATTTAATGAGGGTTCCCAGTTTGTGGTATTTGTTTTTTAACATCTCCGTCTATATTTATCCATATTTGGTTTTTGGCCATCTTATTGGTATTTATCCATATTTCTCTTTTGTTTTGGGAAAAATGGAGTCGTAAATGATGTATTTCCACAATTTTTTTAACTGATGAGCATGCATTCATACTTTGATGCCTGTTGCATTTTAGCAAAATTAAGCACCCAAATATAACAAAAGACTATATCTACAGGTAAAAATTACCATTATACTTCATATATATTAAAATATGCCTGTATTTAAGAAAATCTTATCCTGTTTTTTAATTCCTCATGCTGTCTAAATGCGGAGCTATTGGCATGTGATTCATAAAAGATTGCATGGAGAGTCACTCAAAAGAAGCATCATTTTCAGTTTTTTTCTGCTTTTAAAAATAAGTACAGGCAAGAAATACATTGTTTTCAGTCTGTATTTATCTGTAAAAAAGGAAAACTAGAAGCCTTATATTTAATGCAACGCAGCAAGACAACTTGCTACGCTGCATCAAATGGAGAGAGCTGGGGTGCACCTTATTTGCTAAGATGTGATGCATTGCTGCTATCTCTTTGCTCTGTCACACTGAGTGCTGCCTACCACCAATGCAGATACTCTTGCACCATGGTGCAAGGGTGCCTGTGTTACAGGCCGGATTGTTTTTGTGCAGGAAGGGACACTTTCCTGCATAAAAACAGTCCTCACATGCATATTTCTCTTTCTACATGTGCTGTAGAATGCAGCACACAAAGAAAGAGGAAATAACGAGGAGAAATAAACATAGTTCTCCTCATTACATCTCTGTTGGGATGGTGTAGCATATTGATGCAGTCCCAGGTTTACTACCCTTAGCAGATTTGGGATTGTGACAAACTCCATGGGTGGATGCATGAGAATGCCCACACGGCACCCATGGAACGCCTGCCTAAAGCAGAGTAATTCAAGGCAGCGATTTGCGCTGCCTTGCGTTACTCTGGATTCACACAAGGTGGATTTGTGTGGCTTAGTAAATATCATTTAACCCTTTGCGTTGCCTTGAGTGATGCAATAGCAAAGCAAAGGCTTAGTAAACGTGGCCCTAAATGTTTTGGCTCTAAGAGCAAGCTTTACATCTGCGTTAGCTCTATTTGTCACTTGTTTCCTGTCTATAGGTACTCAGGGCCATGTTCGATCATGTAACCTAAGCTCATACTTTACAATATTTTAAGCAGGATACAGATACCAGGGGCGGCTACTCCTCAAGAGCAGGGGAGCGTCGCACCCCCTGCTGCCAGTGCAGCAGGCAAACACAAATAAATATGTACAGCGTGAGGGTGGGGGCGGGGCTGAATGCTGCAATTGCAGGAAGACAGCACTGGTCTCCAGTGCGCATGCCGGATTGGCCGGCCATCTTGCGATGGCTAGCCTGACATGCGCAGTGTAGAGCCAGCAATTCAACGGCTGTGAGTTAGCTGGCACATGCCCATGCCTAAAAATGACTGCAGGGTCAGCCTGTTTTAACCAATCCTGGAGCTACTCTCATGCTGATGAGAGTAGCTCCAGGATTGGTTAGATCGAGTTCCACTGAGCAGGAAGTAAAGCTCTTCCCTTTCCTGCTCGTGGACAACCAGGATCTGATTCCTGGCAGAGAAGTTCCGCATCGGTCGTGCTCCCGCCCCTTATGGTGAGTTGTGCACCATTGCGCCCCACTATAATTTTTTTGTGCTAGCCGCCATTGACAGATACACTTTCCATGCTGTTTAGTACCTATGTTTCCCGGTCCACACCTGATATTGTTATTAGGTAGAAGCAATTGAATTCATATAAGATCTAAATTAACCACTATTAAATACATCCTCTGTTGCATCTATGGACAATTACATACACTCCATAGCTGCCTAAATCTTTACAGTTCCTCTTCCTGTCTTATCATTGGTTGCTTTATTAACCTTCACTCTCTGGTCTACTGATACCCAGCCTTTCAAGCTCCGCACCACTGCAACTCTCTATTGTAACCTGGTCATTGGAAAGCCTTCTTCGTAATGTTACTTCATGACGTATGGAAGGGGTTACTAGACCATTCATGAGAAGCTTGCTTTGTATTGGTACATGAAGTATCACAGTGCATGAAGAAGCACACCAGGCATCCAGTAAGTGCTTAACGTAAGTATTTATTATAATATAGAAGGCCCACAGTCAGCTGGGAACAGAGTGACTGGGTCAAACAGCTGGCAACCAAGAATCGTGACGCTCGTCAAATAGTGTGTCAAGGTTCCAAATGACGTAAGGGTTATCTAACCAATTACAAGCAACATGCTAAGAGCTGCTAACACGCTAACATCAAGATATACAACATCTCCCTTTGTTATTTGAAAGGACATTAATAAAAAATGTAGTCTCTATATAAGTTTGGAAAACGTGATAACCTTCCCGACATGAACCCCCACGAAGGAATGAAGGCTGTCGCAGACTGGATGAGGAACAACCGTCTGAAACTGAACTCGGACCAAACAGAGGTCCTACTCCTCGGGTCCACCCCCTCAGCCTGGGACGACTCCTGGTGGCCAACGGCACTTGGAGCACACCCTACACCCACCGACCACGCGCGTAACCTGGGTGTCATCCTTGACTCCACACTCTCCTTTTCAAAGCAGGCAACGCCGTCTCCTCCTCCTGCTTCAACACCTTCCGCATGCTTTGCAGGATCTTCAAGTGGATCCCACCACAACTAGAAGGACGGTCACCCAGGCACTCGTCAGCAGTAGACTGGACTACGGCAACGCACTCTACGCAGGAGCCCCCGCCAAACTCCTGAAACGGCTCAGTTGCATCCAGAACGCCTCTGCACGCCTGATCCTTGATATCCTGCGCTGCAGCCACATCACATCCCACCTAAGAGACCTGCACTGGCTCCCCATCCACAAGAGGATAACCTTCAAGCTCCTCACCCACGCACACAAGGCACACCACGACACTGGACCAACGTACCTCAACAGCCGACTCAGCCTCTACACCCCATCCCGCCAGCTCTGCTCAGCAGACCGCACCCTCGCCACCGTCCCCCGCATCCGAAGAGTGACTGCTGGCGGCAGATCATTTTCCCACCTCACCACCAAGACGTGGAACGCCCTCCCCATCCACCTACGGCAGACAGAAGACCTCCTAACCTTCAGGAGACTCCTCAAGACCTGGCTCTTCGAACAGTAGCAGCGTTCTCTCCCCCAGCGCCTTGAGACCCTCACGGGTATGTAGCGCGCTTTACAAATGCTATGATTGATTGATTGAGACTCTAAGACAAACAAGCTGCACTACTGTGGGATTACCACTAGATGGCAGATGAGTAATAGCATGCTCGTCTGCAGCAGAACCAGTTACAAAGCAAAGTTGCAGGCAAGTAACATTTGCCTTTTTATCCTTTTTAGCTTAGTATAAAAGACAGAAGGAACATCGGATGAGTACCCCATTATTTCCCAAGTACCTGCCTGGATGACTAATTATTTTGAAACATTCCGTTTTTAAATTTGTGGTTGGGCTCATATAAAAGAATCATTACCGGATACGCTTCCTTCAATAGGTCAGCTCTAAGGACTGCCTTGAGCCAACACCAAGGCCCACTCACGTGCCATTGAGGCTCGCACTGACGTACCAACTGAGATTTTCTCTGTGAGATCGAAAGGGCCAAGTACTAAAACTGTTCCAAGTACAAATTCTGGGACAAAAAAACAAAGCTCAAGCGACACAGCAAACATGCCTCATAAACATGATACCTCTGTGCTGACTTGGCTCTATTGCCGTGTGAATTACAGCATTTTTCTGATTTGATTTCTTTCCTTCTTCTCTTTTGATTTCCACCATCTATGTATAACTATCTAGGATATATGAGGTTTTTCAGAGGGGGTAATCAATACAAAGGTAATCTGTTAGATTTCATGTAACAAAATAAGGCACAATAACGAGGCTTATTGGCTTTAACATATGTGTTTTATAATATATAAATACAACCTATATCCTTTGAAGTAACTTTTATAAAAACAGATCAGAATTGGTACACCTGGCTTAAATTTTCTGAACCAATAGACCTAATTTATTGAGCATAAGCTTTTTTCACAAGGCAGCCAAAACACACACAGTAATAAAATTACAAATATATACTAAAGAACAGTTGTCAAAACCATATAAAATCCCTCCTAAATGGGCCTAAGAAGGTTTATCACATTGTGGAGTTCGAGTAGGTTATCAATACCAAAAACCTTTGCCTATTATGGTAATATGTGAGATTGCATTTAACAAAATGCCTGCCTACGTGCTTTGACCATTGTGTAATAACAATTTACCTTTACAGTTACTATCCAGACTATTCCCTCCAACCAACTTAGAGAACCAAGTCACATCTACAGAACCTCAAACGAGCACAACAAGTTCCCATAACTCATTGTGAAGCTTTTGAAACCAAATCTCGTCTTGCGAGCTGCCTGCTTTAGACATTCCTGTTAATATTTTTATACCCGTCTTTGCAAGCAAAGCCAATAGGTTATGCCCCTCCATAACACATAGCTAAAAGACGGTAACATTGACAACGCCAATAGCTCTTGGATTTCCGTGATCTATTGGCTTTGCCAATGCTGTTTTTGTTTCTTATTTAGTGTAGAAGGCTTTTTTATTCAGAACTAAAAATGCAAGTTAGACCTATTGGCTTTGCCAGTGCTTGTTTTAAACCAGCTGCTGTTTGCAAGAACATTGCAGGGACATTTTGAGCTTTAGGCAAAACATACATATTCAGCTTGAGTGCTCTAAAGTCCTTAATATAAAGCGAGGGGCTGATTCACAGAACTAACTTAAGACAAAATCCTAAACTTACTGCTTTTAGTATTCACAGAAGTTAGGATTTTGTCTTAAATTTGTCTTAAGACAAACTTAAGACAGACTTAAGACAAAATCCTAACTTAAGTCTGTCTTAAGTCTGTCTTAGGTTTGTCTTAAGACAAAATCCTAACTTCTGTGAATACCAAAAGTAGTAAGTTTAGGATTTTGTCTTAAGTTAGTTCTGTGAATCGGGCCTGAAGTATTTAGTCTTTTCTTTGTAATTTGGTACTCCTTGGTAGTAGAATCCTACGGTCACTGCTCTACCATGCCCTTGGATGCACTGGCTCCAACTTAGAGCAGACCTCAAAATGAATTAGAAGTGCTCATTTTAGTTCTACTCTGCAAACCATATATATTTCAGTCAAACTTTGTACAAAGGCTGGGGTAAAACAAGCATTGATTGTTATATTAGGTGTGTCTTGTTGTGTACTTAAAGCACAGAGAGGCACACATACACATGGAAAACAACACGCCAACATACATTCATGCTTATACAGATTAATACAGATGCAGGCATGCAAAGCAGCATAGAAACAAACACCCCAGACCACACCCATCCACATAGCAACGTGCACAGATGCACACATGCATACACAAACACCAATACACAGAAACACAAAGAAGAAGGCATGAGTGTTTAGCTGATTACACGGACATAGTGATAGATACATGAATACAAATATATACATGTTATTTATGATATTGTTCATTTTACTTTCTAAGCTGCGTTCAACATATTTAGTATGTGTTTTAAAAACAGACTTTATGAAGTTTTTCTTAAACACAGTGCAATTGGCGATTGACAAGAAAGTCCAAGAAATCGTTTCTAGACGCAGTGCTTAAGTTGTAAAACAATAAGTGACAGTATCCTGGCAAAGTTGCTCTCAGAAGCTTGCCACGGCGCTGTCTGAGTTGATGAATATTACGGGTGCTTAGTCTTGAATTCACCTTACAGTGGCAGCTGGTAATTGTTGCCGTTGGGGGCGGATGGGACACGTATACACACTCACTCACACACAGGCATGCACGCACCAAACATTAACAAAAATCACACTTACCTGCACAACTCTGCCTCGGAGAGATCCCAGGAGGGTTGGGACTGCTGCCTTCTCTCATTGGCAGACCTTAAATAAGCCAATGAGAGGAGGTAGCAGTCCCTACCTCGGCACAGAGTGGGATGGGGTTAGTGAGAGTTGCTGACCACACTCTGTGACGAGGTGTCAGTGACTGACACTCGGCCCCTGTCATTTCAGGGCTTAAAACTGAAGTGCCCAGGTCTGAGTCAATTAGTGAGGCTTCCCATCGTCACAAGAATGATGGCCTCAAGGGGCTCCACCAGGCTATAGAGGTCACATCCACAGGATCTGTGGCATCTTCAGCCCAGCAAAGGACAGCTCAGGCAGCCAGGCACTTGTGCATTGAGTGCATGTCTAGCTTTTGGCTGCCTGACCTGAACAAGTAGTGTCTGTCAGACTGACCTTTGCTCAGCTTGACAGGCACTCTTCCTGTTGTGCAAATGGTGAGGGGGTGTGCCCCCTCCACCCGTTAGAACAGGTTACAGCTGCCACCTTTTCCCTGTTTTATCCACCATCCTACACTTCCTGCCATTTGCCTCACTTTTGCAGTTTCATTTTCATCCCTACTATCTCCCTGCGTCACGTTTTTCACGTCTTTCACTTCCCTCTTCTTTCCCCCTTTTGTACCGTCTCACCCCTCTTCTGAGTCAATGACCGATGATGAAACAGAAGACCCGGTGCACAAGAATGAGTACTGATATCCTCCACCTGCAACCATGCATTCAAATTAAGCACTGACCATCTCACAAAAACACAAAGAGAGTTAATCAAAACACTTATTACAGACAGTGCTGCCTGATGGTGTTTGGGCGGGAGAGCAGAGAGATGAAGTGTCAGGTATACCTGTGTGCTCTGCTTTTCTGTCAAATATTATCTCCTGGTTGCCCGTGTTCATTGCACTTAAACCAAAGGGTCACCCTAAGTACCTAATCTGTAAACATATAAGTGCCATGGTCACTTTAGCACCAGTTTTCCACTCCAACATTGCACTAAGCTGCAGAAAGGTGACCAGTCAACCTTTGCAAATGGCATTCCACTGCGCAGCAACACATGTTGCTGAGTTTTTAGTCACTTTTGAACCGTTTGAAATAGAAACCAAATATTGTTTTGTTACAATCTGCAGATTATGCAATTGATGAGAGATTATGTGGCAAATGCTGCAAATGTATAATTATGCAAAAATCGCCACGGCCGCACAATGGCATAATTCCTAACTATACCTCCATGTTCTGCAAAGCCATTTCCCTGCAATGTGAGTGATTAGGATCAACACATCAAATCCACACTTCCTCACTAGTCCCCTCATCAGCACCTGCACTCAAATCCACACAGGAGCATACAGGGAAAGCACACACAATTTTTCATTTCCATAGGACACCAGCTGTATCAAGGCTACACTGTGCAGGGACAGGAGCCACAGACACAGAGACTGGAACAAAAAACTCTGTAACATTAGGACAAGAAGACTCCTACGTGGGAACAGATAGATTTATGACAAATGTGTAGCAGGAACATGCTGAAATAGGTGAAAAAAGCCCTCCGGAACAGAATATATATATATATATATATATATATATATATATACGCCTACTGAGAGACATTTACGCTTGATAGGAAATCCTAAAATCTGCTGAACAGAATGGTGACCTTTCTTAGGTACACCTCCTTGAAGGAGGGGGAGACTTGGAAACGTTCTCAGTAACTAACAACACGAGACCCAACACTCACACAGGTCTGTGGAAAGTTCCATGGCATTCCCCTCTTTTCCTCTTCCACCAACAGGAAGTCACACAAACCGCAGACAGGAAGTCTGCAAATCAAGGAAAAGATTACTTGAAGAGTGTGACACTGGCACACACTGAGAAAACACTAAGAGATAACAATCACGAGGTAAGTGTTCTACTCTTTCCATGCACTGTAGCAACCAAAATTACTGTGCTCTGTTGCAGGTGAGGGAGAGAAGAGAACACAATATGATGCAGATCCTGTCTACCCTAGCATGGGCACCCAATCTGGCTGCCTTGTGCCACGTACTCACCTTTGTACCACAGTCCATAGTGTAATGGTGTCTGTGTGAGTCTAGCGTAGCCTTCGTCCAGAAAGAGTGTCCTTCCAGGTCAAAATATTACACATCAACGTATTATTCTCCTACTTGGATGTGTGCTGCACGATACAGCCCGCATGCAACGTTTGCAAAAGTTTGCAGAAAAGAAAACCTTTCTCCTGCTTTGTGCCTACCCAATGAGGTATATTTTGTTTTGGTGCAAAACCCTGTCTACAGATGTTAGCAATTGAGGGTTTTCATAAAAAATCATAGGTGGTTGCATGGGCATACCCACGCACTACACCTGTAGGCACAATCCAGTTTTTCGTTGGAAAAAAAATCCAAATCAACACTTTGCACAAGTTTGTATCACATTTGATGACTTTGCACCAGAGCAAAGTGCTGCTAATTCTGGCCTACAAGGTCTGGTGTAAGACACAGTTCCTATATGGAGCCCACCATGGACGCACTCACAATCAGCACAGAACCATCTGCATATGGAGGACAGTAAGACACATACAAACACACCATAACCAAAATCCAGTACAAACCAAAAACCCTAAGACGGGCTAGCATGAGGCTGGAATATTAAAACTTCACTTCAACGATTATTTAGAGGCTCAACGACTGCAAAAATCATAAGATAGTAGTTGGCACACAAATAAGAGAGAGATACCATCAAGTACCTTGTAAAGGAATCATAAAGTCCACAGAACAACCTCACAAAGGTTAGTGAAACATCATAAGACTGACTGATGTGAAAACCTGCAACTAAACAACAGCAGTCTGCATACACAAAATCACCAAGAGGCCAAGGACCTGGCAAAAGTTGTATCTCAAAAAAGTTTCTCTTACAAAAAAAGTATGCCCATTGGTTCTGCCAATGCCTGTTTTAAAATTCTTTTATTCGGCTTATTCTGTGAGGAGGGCATGCCTGGCAGAGTAATATTGCATTTTTAAACATTGATAAGAAGATGAATGCCCTCACTGCTTTGCTTCTTTCTTCACAGAGGGGTGACCGCGACAATGGTCAGCTGCTCGCTGCCCCCGTCGCCATATGTCATTTGAGTGGGTAAAGAAAGACAGACCATGCGGGAGACAGATGCTTGAGCCCATACCCTATAGGCATTAGCACACTGTTAGGTCCCATAACCACAGGGAACAGGGAGGTTCATTATGACATGTGCAGGGGTATCTTAGTTATATTGGGTTTCTAGGTTATGGTTATAGCTCCCTACTTTCCATTTTTACTGATTTTTACAGATAAAAACAGACAGAAAACATTTATTTTCGTGTCTATATTTACATTTAAATGTGGATAAAAACGGAAATTGGGTTGCTTTTTGAGTAATTCTGAATACTGTCTGCCATGACTGCTAAGCCAATAGCTCTGTGGATTGTAGGTAAGGGGGTTAAAAAAGAAAGGGAAAGAGGCTTTAACAGCGGTAGATAAATATACACAAGGTTGATACTGAAGTTTGCATATTTTCATTTAAGTGCAGTGATTTATTTTCAATGGGTGTTCGCAGCATTGAGACCTGGCAGGCATGCAAGCGTGAGTGCATATTTATCGATGAAATAAATATGGAACTATACTAATTTCATCTTAATTTTTTCACAAAATCCAAAATAAATCTGGATAAATCAGATACAATTAGCAAAAAATAAATATGGATAAATACAGCTGGAAATGTAAAAGCAAAATACCATAAAACCGGGATCCTTAGTTATGGCTATCCTGACCTTCTTATATCACCAGGTTGTCTGCTGCAATTCACAGATGTCTACACATAATGAGTGGCAGAGGTAGGCATCATATATTCAGTATCTTGCCATCCATTGCGGGCAGATGATTTCATGCTGCTAGGTTGGGTGGTTTGGTCATTGTATAGGACAGGTGAGATGGAATGAAGCAGCACACTCATTACCCCCTGCCTTTTGTCATGGAGTATGGGGCATCATGCTGCCAGGATCACTGACCAACCCCTATGAAAGGCTAAGAGCTTGTAAGTGCGATTGGGGCTGCGCTGCGGTTTTTGCTCCCTGGTACCTGAGCCAGGTCGGGGGTATGGACATTGGTAAACCCCTCCATGGTCCATCGACAGGCTGTGGTGGACAATGAAGACATCTCTTTTTAGGATGAAGCTGTAGGAGAGTAGGATCTGCTTCTTATAGTTACCCCCCTTTTTGCTGATGTTTCGCTGTTTGTCGACTTTAGTCTGGCTGGTACCCTGCTATTCAGGACCCCAGCCTAGCTGCTTCCCCTCTAAAATGATTCCATGTACTTTAGGTACACTTCAGATTGGATACTGGGGTACCCTTATGACTCCCTAGTATATGGTACACTAGATACCCAGGAAATAGGTACCCCTAGAGGCCTACCAGGGGCTGGAGCATGTATTAAGCCACCCCTGGGCAGCCTTATAAAATGAAATCACAGGTCTGCTACAGCAGCCTGTGTAAGGTGGTGTATGCACCCCTTACTTAGATATAGGTTCCCTATATCTACCTTAAATCACTACACATATAAACCTATCAGTCACCCCTATGGCAGGCCTTATCAATCCTGAACGCAGGGTGCTGGGTTTGTGTGAGAGGGTGCCTATGCCTGAGCAAGACCCCTCTGCAGCCTTCAGAATCTATTATCCAGGGTTGTTCTGTGATGCAGTCAGACCGTATACTCTTAAGTGCACTATAACCTCCCGGTAAATGCTAACTTTGGAATGGCTGTAAGGAAACATGTCATTTTTGGTGTCAAACACCTTGGAATCATACCTCGTTGCCAATACTGGCGGCAAGGGATGATTCCACCATTCTAGAGGGAGAAACATGGCCACACCGGTACACCCGGTACCAGCTTAACAGAACCCTGGCATCACAAAGTAGATGCTGCAGCAACAGACGCGAGTCTGGCCTCCTGCTGCTGTACGAAACTCCGGCAGGGGAGGCCTGGACAATAGGTTTCTTGTCACAGGGAGGTGTACCCAATCCCAGACAGGTTTTAGTGTATTGGGGCTGGGTGGGTGCACTCCAAGAGAGCTTTGAAGTCAGCACTGGGGGCACATTTGGTGTCCCTGTGCATAACCCAGTTCAAACCGGTTGCAGGGGCTACCAGCCCCTGCTCTGGCGCAAAACTGGACAAAGGAAATGGGTGTAGCCACCCCTCTTTCCAAACCTTCCCGTAGGTGGGTCCCCCAGAGTTTGTCCCACCCCTTCCTTGGGTCTAAAGTAGGAACCCCTGACTACAGGACTTTAGATTTACCTGGACAAAACTCTGACACTGAATCCTGGAACTTCAACGATCTACAAGGCACTATATGACTGAAGGATCTCCCTTGGAGTAAAGGAGTTACTCCCCTGCATGACAGGCACCAAAGATGCATCTGACCGGTTTGCATCTCCGAAGCTCCCGCCGGACTCAGAAGAATTTGCAACACAGGAGGTGGGTTCCCAGACTTCCCAGAGGCTGACCCGAGCTCCCAGCAAAGCTGAGACCCGTAGTCCTAGTGGGGATCATGGAACCGGAATCCCTGGACACCGTGCATATTTGCAAGTGCATATTCTTCGTGACAATCCTTGAGGCTGTGCATTGGGTTACTTATAGCCCAGACCCCTAGCAGCAATTCCACTGAAGATTGCCGGCCTACACTCCACAAGTGTTCCGTGAGCCGGCCCTTTGTGTTTTCTCTCGAGGTACCTTTGTGATCCCTGGTCCATCGACCTGTGTGACCCTGAGAAGGCAATTTTAACATTCCTTGGGCTTCCATGGTTGCTGTAGATGTGCCCTGACTCTCCATTGCTTGGGGAGTCCCTCGGACCTTGTTGGTCCACACTGAAGCATCTTTTTTCTTCCTGCATGGGTTGCTGTTGCCAAGGGTTGTTGTGTTCAATCCGAGCACCGACGCTGCAGCACTCGACATCCTTCGTGGGTCAGCTTGAATCCAGCTCCTGGTCATCGTCGACGCCTCCTGGTCCACGTGGCTACAGAGTCAAGCTTCACCTCTTCGCACCTAAAGCACCCGATATCAGTGGGCATTCGCCTATCGTGCCCCTGGTCACTGGCAAGTGACCCAGACTCTGCTGCCTCTGCTTTCAGGTTCTTCACATCTTTGATCCAGGCTTGGATCACACCAGACACTTTTCTTCTTCACGGCAGCAACACTTTGCAGCAGGTCGCCATTGAAAACGACAACGATTCCCGACACCATTTGATACCTATGCACCCGGCTTCCCTGGGTGAGGTTAAAGTTAATGTTAATATTCATGTTATCTGGATTTATAGAGCGCTCATTTACCCGGAGGTGTCTTGGCGCTATGGACAGTGGGGAAGTGTACTTGCCTCTAGTTCTGAAATAACCAGGTTTTCAGGCCCTTCCTGAAGGAAGTGAGGTTTGGAGCGCTCCTAAGTTCAACGGGAAGGGTAACTCGAGTACTCCGGTGCTCCCATGGGTGTTGGCTCTAGAACCCCTTAAGTCTAAAGGGGTTGCTCAAAGTCCTCTCCTGAGTGTCCTTTAACTTTAAATTTCCATCTGCGACTTTCCCCATAGAAGCTAACGGAGCTTGCAGCTGTGTTCTCACACTGCACACTGCTGGTCTTCCCCTGGGGCACATAGTATATTGTGCTATTTACAGAAGTTCTATTGTGTTGATATTGTGTATCCTGTTCTCTAATCTCATAAAGAGGTTAGTAGAGAATGTTTAGTAATAAATACATATATTTTGTATATACCTTGTGTAGTTCTCCTTTCATTTGGTCATTCAAGAGGTTACAATCTGGTAAACCAAGCTGCTTTACACCCCTTCAAGACTTAGCCTGAATGCTGCTCTCCATAGCTACCACTAGGTTAGCTTTCAATAAAGGTTGTCTTTAAACCTATCATCAATAAGGGTTGTTTGGACTGGTGCAAGGTGCCCACTATAACTAGTGGACAGCATATGCCAGGCCAACTTCTCACAGAAGCCTATCAGACAGCACAGCTGTCGTGTTGGAAAAACATACTGGGACATGCCAGAACCTGCCTACAAATGCATTCCACTTATTGCTTATCATTGGCTTTATCCTTTGTCATTCACATTTGCATGCTTTCTGTTCACTGGCTTTATTTGTTTTAGGCTGTCCACCATGTGTCAGTCCCTCGTGTGGAGCGTAGCCTGTTTATCACCCCCCTGTGTGTCTTCTTGTATTCTTCCACAGCTCCTCACTTTTTGGGAAATATTTTTTTCCTTTTTGTGAAGTATTTCATGAGAATTCATTGTTTAAAGTTGTCTATCCTCGCATGCATCTCTTCCCCACCACTGTCTGTATGGTGTCTGTATGGTTTCTGTAAGGCGCTTTGAGGATTCTGCAGTCACACTTAGCAGAAGCTGTTTTGGTTTTTGCTTCAGGTTTTTAGGCACTTTTTTATGCATGAAAGTGTATGTTCTGTTTAAAGGTCATTTTTCATAAGACATGCTTCACTAGCTGCCACAGCATGCCTTCTACTGTGATGCCAGAAGTTGTTATTTTGTTTTTACATCTACTAAGGTATGTAGGTCAATTAGCCGGTGAAGAGAACACGGTGTTGTCTTTAAGCTAGCAAAAAAACATCCCTGGCCCATTTGCTGCTTGACCAGGAATCTGAACCGACAGTGTTTTTCCTTTCCACTGCTGTCTGCTTTCCAAGTTCTTGACACTGGTAATGAAATATGTTCCTTTGACACAAAAGAAAGTACCTTAGCATGCATGATTCTTTTTCTTTGCAAAATCTACTGATACTTTGCAGTAGTTTTCAGTTCTATTTAGCTTTCCATTGGGATCCCTTTCTGTGGTATGCTTATGTACGGTGAACATGCATTCCTTTGATTTCTTGGAATGTGCTTTTCACTACCTACAACACTTTAGCAAACTATGGATAACTCAGTTACTTTCATTTATTGTTTGGCAATTGAATATTCTGAGTGTTGCACTTCTGCATTTAATACAATAATCATATAAATTGATATGTTGATGTTGTTTTCATAATGATAGCTTTTTCTCAACACACACAATGTTGAACATGTACTTTTTTTGTAAGAAAAATGTAATAATAATGTATCTTTCTTAGTTGGCTTTGGACCCATCATATAAGCAAAACCATGTACTGTTTTTTCAAATGCCCATTTTCTTCTTAATAAACTCTCCATGAATTTAATTATTAGGAACCCTATCTAAATTAGTGCATGTTGTAGGCTGCTGGCAATGGCGCCTGCAGTAAACAGCAGCTCAAGGGCCACATCTTTGTCTTGTCTCTATGCCTGTTTATTAGCTTGTATGACTTAACCACAGATGCTTTACCACACAGATGTCTTTACCGTGCAAACTAAGAAATTTAAAGAAAGTATATACTACATAGAAATATATAAATTCACTGAAAAAACCACAGGTTTCAGGGACGTTATAATTAGTTGGACATTTCACTCGTATAAAACCAGAGAAATTCGGCCGTTATAGCTAGTTGAGCTAACTATAACTCGCACCCCGTAATGCACTGCTTATGATGTCACATATTACATCACTCATGACATGGTCAGTGACATCACTGATGACATCACTGATGACATTTTAACTGACATCACTGATGACATCATCCAGTGACTGAGTGTTTCTAATAATTTCAAGAACTTTATATATATATATATATATATATATATATATATATATATATATATGCTAAGGTTAATGAAGAATGAGTGGGTGTATGAGTGTCTGAATGGATGATTTAGTGGGTGCGTGACTGACTGTATTAGTGAGTGATTAAACATGTCTTAGTGAATGCATGGGTGAATGATTAATCTGTGTGAATGTCTGTATCAGTCTGTCACTTGGTGTGTAAGTGCATGGGTTGGTGAGTAGCTACATCAGTGTCTATATGGGTTAATGATTGGTTGTCTGAGTACCTGTTTGGGTGCCTGAGTGCCTGTGTGGGTGGGAGGGGTGTGACTCCCTGCATGGATGTGTGAGTGGGTGATTCACTGGGTGTATGGGTTTATGAGTGCGTGTGTTAGGGACTGTATTGGTGAGTGAGTGTACGTATAGCTGTGATGGTGAGTGAATAGATGTCTTAGTGGTATATGTGTAAGTAACTACATATGTGAAAGGCAGTATATGTGAGTATTGGCATATATAAGTGAGTATATGTGACAGTGAGTGATTGTGACAGTGGCTGCATGGATAAGTGTGTGCTTATGTCAGTAATTGTTGAAGAAAGTACGTATATGGTACTATCTGTATTAATATGTGAGGTGGTGTTTGTGTATAGGTGAGTAAATGGCAGTGTAACTAATTCTTTGGGTGACTGACTAGGTATTTGAGTAACTCTTTGGGTGAGTGGCAGTCTGTGAGTATCTATATGGGTGTATGAGAGGATATATCAGTGACTGTATTGATGAATAACTTTGTGTATGAGTGACTGTATGGGTTAGTGAGTGGATGTGTGAGTAGATGTATAAATCACTGAGCTGGTATGTACTAACTGCTATTGGTCTGTCTATGGTTTTGATATTGGAAGTCTTTATTTTAGAGTGGGCATATCAAAGGTTATATTTAGGTGTGAGGAGGTGCATCAGATGATCACATGGATGATTTCATCAGTGATGTCATTTGAGATGTCATCAGTGATGTCATCAGTGATGTCACTGACCCTGTCATGAGCAATGTAATGTGGGATGTCATCAGCAGTGCATTGCGGGGGCGCGAGGTATAGTTAGCTCTACTAACTATAAAGACTGAATTTCTCTGGTTTTATATGAGTGAATTGTCCAACTAACTATAATGTCCCTGAAACCTGTGGTTTTTTAGGGAATTTCTATGGTTTTTTAAATGCGAATCCCTGACTATAACGTCCCTGAAACCTGTGATTTTTTCAGTGAATTTCTAAGGTTTTTTAAAGCGCTTAATTTCTAACTATGCCTACATAGGTAGGACATGTGCAGAAAGAAGCAAGAGAAGTGCAGAAAGAGGCAAGAGAGGTGCGGAAAGAGGAAGAAAGGTGCAGAAAGAAGCAAGAGAAATGCAGAAAGAGGCAACAGAAGTCCAGAAAGAGGAAGAAAGGTACAGAAAGAAGCAAGAGATGTGCAGAAAGAACCAACAGAGGTGCAGAAACAGGCATACTTTGACTGCACCTTATAATAGACTCATGCAAAGTACCCTAATCACTAATCCTCTCCGAGGATGTCTTAAACCTCACTTTTCTCTTCAAGGTTCACTATTAATCAACTGCTTAGAATGTTAGGCCTACCAAACATAAAACAGCAATCAAGCATATTATTATTGTAAGTCTGACCAAGTTTGTGAAGGTATGCATGCATGTCAAGAGAGGTGAAGAAAGAGGGAAGAGGTGTGCAGAAAGAGGCAAAAGGGGTGCAGAAATTTGCAAGAGAGGTGCAGAAAGAAGCAAGAGGAGTGCAGAAAGAACCAACTGAGTTGCAGAAGGAGGCAAGAGGGGTGCAGAAAGAGGCAAGAGAAGTACAGAAAGAAGCAACAGAGGTGCAGAAGGAGACAAGAGAACTGCAGAAAGAGGCAATAGAGTTGCACAAATAGGGAAGAGGGGTGCAGAAAGAGGCAAGAGGGGTGCAAAAAGAAGCAAGTGAGATGCAGAAAGAGGCAAGAGAGGTACAAAAAGAGGCCAGTAGAGTGCAGAACGAAGCAAAGTGGTGCAGAAAGAGGCAAGAGAACTGCATGAAAAAGGCAAGATGCAAATGAGGCAGGAGAGGTGCACACAAATGCAAGAGGGGTACAAAACGAGGCAATAGGGGTGCAGAAAGAAGCAAGAGAAGTGTAGAAAGAAGCAACAAAGGTACAGAAAGAGGCAAGAGGGGTGCAGAATGAGGAAAGGGAAGTGCAAAGAGAAGCAACAGAGATGCAGAAAGAAGTAAGAGAGCTGGACAAAGTGGCAAGAGGCATACAGAAATTAACAAGAGATATGCAGAAATTTGCAAAAGAGGTGCAGAAAGAACCAAGAGCAATGCAGAAAGAACCAACAGAGGTGCAAAAAGAGGCAAGTAGGGTGCAGAAAGGGGTAGAAGGGATACAGAAATGTGCAAGAGAGGTGCAGAAAGAAGCAAGAGCAGAGCAGAAAGAATCAAAAGAAGTACAGAAAGAAGTAAAGCAGGTGGACAAAGAGGAAAAGGGGTGCAGCAATAGGCCAGATGGATGTAGAATTTTGTAAAAGAGGTGCAGAAAGAACCAACAGAGGTGCAAAAAGAGGCAAGAGGGGTGCAGAAAGGGGTAGGAGAGGTATACAAAGAGGTAAGAGGGGTACAGAAAGAGGCAGGAGGGGTGCAGAAAGCAGCAACAGAGGTGCTGAAAAAGACATGAAGGGTGCAGAAAGAGGGAAGAGATGTGTAGAAAGTGGCAAGAGAGTTGCACAAAGAGGGAAGAGGGATGCAGAAAGGGGTAGGAGAGGTACACAAAGAGGCAAGCGCGGTACAGAAAGAGGCAAGAGAAGTGCAGAAAGAAGCAACAGAGGTACAGAAAGAGGCAAGAGGGGTGCAGAAAGAAGCAAGTGAGGTGCAGAAAGAGCAAGAGAGGTACAGAAAGAGGCACAAGAGGGGCAGAAACAGGCAAGAGAAGTGTAGAAAGAGGCAAGAGAGATGCAGAAAGAGGCAAGAGAACTGCAGAAAGAGGCAAGAGAGTTGCAGAAAGAGCCAAGTGAAGTGCAGAAGGAGGCAAGAGAACTGCAGAAAGAGGCAAAAGAGTTTCAGAAACAGACAAAAGGGGTGCAGAAAGAGGAAACAGGTGTGCAGACTGAGGCAAGAGAGGTACAGAAAGAGGGAAGAGGAGTGTAGAAAGAGGCAAGAAGGGTGCAGAAAAAAGCAACAGAGGTGCAGATAGAGGCAAGGGAATTGTAGAAAGAGGTAACAGAGGTGCAGAAACAGGTAGTAGAGGTGCAGACAGAAGCAACAGAGGTGCAGAAAGACGCAAGAGGGGTGAAGAAAGAGGCAAGACAAGTGCAGAAAGAAGCAACAGAGGTGCAGAAAGAAGCAAGCGAAGTATAGAAAGAGGCAAGAGTGGTGCAGAAACAGGCAGGAAATGTGCAGAAAGAGGAACGAAGGGTGCAGAAAGAGGCAAGAGGCGTACAGGAAGAAGCAAGTGAGGTACAGAAAGAGGCAACAGAGGTACAAAAAGAGACAAGAGAAGTGCAGAAAGTAGAAGAGATGAGCAGAAAGAGGCAAAAGAAGTGCAGAAAAAAGAAAGATAACAAAAGAAGCAACAGAAATGTAGAAAGAGGCAAAAGAGGCGCAGAAAGAAGCAGGAGTGGTTTGCACACCAATAGTGCCAATTTAATACCCACATTTAGCAATAAGTAATAGGTGACCATTCTAGGTTTGCAAAGGGCCTTCCACCATGCTGTAACACTTGTTGCTGCATTTTTGGTAGTGTTTGACTAATTTTTTATTGTCATCAAATGGGACAAAAGATACATAGTATGCATTAGAGAGATAAATGTAAGCAAGTAATAAATATTGGCTTTACAATTGGGTTAAACAAAGAATAAAGATCTGAAAGGAGACGAGAGCAAAAATAAAAAAAAGGGGGGGAGGAAACATATAATTATGAACCAGACATTTCAGAACAATAACATAGCATACAAATATATATCATTAATAGCTAAATAGCCACTTTGTTTGAATTTTATGGTGCCGCCATATCCATAGGCCCCCAACTTTAGCCAATGCAGTTTCCAAACCTAATGTTTCCATAATAATGGTCCAACATTCACCAATAGATGGCGGTGTTGATGAAACCCATGCCCGGGCAATAGCTAATCTAGCGGCAGCCATCAAGATTGAAAAAAGACATGCTAAGGCTGGTTTATCTGCCTTATAGCCTAGCATGATTTCTAAAACAGTTAACATGGAACCCAATCCTAATTTAAGGTAAAGCACTTGGCCTATCTTCTGCCAATAAGTCCTTAGTTCCAGACACTCCATAAACATATGAATAAGATTGGCCGGGTATTTCCCACAGTTGGGGCCTTTTGTCTTTTCCCCAGAGTCATTCCCTTCAGCCCATTTAGCTATTCTTTCAGGTGTATAGTAGAGCATACAAATTGTACGAAATTGCTGCTATTGTAAGCTCACCGAGTGGACTGAATTCCCTAAGCTGTCCAGGGCCTGTTTAATCGTGCCAGGTAATACATCTATATTCAATAATTGACTCCAGCATGTTGCTAACTTTTCACATCCGTCCATTTTAAAATTCGACAGATGTCTATACATGTTACCGATTAAAGACGTGGGGGCATAAGGGCATTATCGCTGCTTTAGCGGGAATTTTTCCCGCTAAAGCGGCGATAATTGTATCGCCCTATTACCTAGCTGTCGCTAACACCAGTTAGCGACAGCTAGTAGGAGATAGCGGGCATTTAGGTGCCCACTTTACATGTCAGCGATAATTATCGCTAATGACATGCAAAGTGGGCGTGCCAAGATGTTAGCGACTGGAAACAGTCGCTAACATCTCTATCTCTTATTACCAACTTTTGGAAATAATCGCACTAAGCGCGATTATCTCCAAAAGCTAATGCCTGCCCAGAGCTGTTCTTAGCCATGTTATCCAATGGTAGGTGGATAACATGGCTAAGAGCATTTGCCCGGTAATGCATGAATATCGCTGACTTTACAGCGATATTCATGCATTTCGGCAGATTTTTATTGCTTAGGAGATAAACCTTGATAATAGCAAGGCTCCTAAGCGATAAAAATCGGCGTAGCTTGGCGATGTTAATATTGCCGCTAAATCAACATAGCGATAATCATCGCTAGTTGTTGGTAATATGCCCCCTGGTAGTTTCCCCGTATAAGCAGTCCCAGATCATGGAGTGAGTTATCAGATTCAAACCCAAGTTTTTTCCCAGGTAATCCTTGATCTGAATATATTTTAAAAAGTAGCGAGTGGGTAGTTTGTAACAAAGTCGTAAAACTTCAAATGACTTAATACCATTCATACCATACAGATCTTCTAAGCATATAACTCCACACTTAGACCAGGATTTACCCGCTGAGTCGTGAAACACACCGGGGAACATAGGGTTGCCCCACAGTAGGAGCTTATTATGTATTAGTGATAATTTGTTTCTGGCAGCCATAGCCCTCCATATATAAATACTGTCCCTAACTGTCTTGAATCTAACACGCTTGAAATAGTTTGGGTCATTAGTACGATATAAAAATATTTTTACTGATCAATACCAAGGAGGCTGCGAAAGTTTTCGTCAAAAGTAGCCCAGAAATACATTCTAAAGTCTGGTAGCCCAAGGCCACCTTGGTTGTAAAGAGATCTAAGCAGGTCGATCGCCCATCTGGGCTTCCTAAAGCCCCATATGAAGCTACTGAGTACTCCATCTAGTTTTTTTGAAAATTGTATTAGGGACACATAAAGGAATGGACCAAAACAGGTATAAAAACGTAGGTAGAATTTTCATTTTAATTAAATTACATCTCCCTAGAAGCCCTATAGGAAGCTTATGCCAGTACTTCAATAGCTTGACTGTTTCATTCTGCAGCACACATAGAAAGAGGAAACAACAAGGAGAAATAAAGATATTTCTCCTTGTTACAACTTACGTGGGGATGCACAGCAATTGGATACATTCCCAGGTCTTTCGGTGTTTGTTAATCTGGGAATTCACCAAAATCCAAGGGTGGATGAGTGGTAACACAAATACTCCACCCATGGAACACCTCCCTGGGGCAGAGTAACACAATGCAATGATATGCAATGTTCCATTACTCTTGATTTAACAAGCCATACAGGGCCACGCAAGAATAAGGTGAGGGCATTGTGCCCCTGTTGCCCCCTATAACACTGCTGAATCTATCTTGCCACACCACACATATTCAATGCCAAATTCAGCGCAAACACAGGCTCTTTTCTTTAAAGCAAACCTTTGGGAGAAGAGTGTTGCTGAGAATCAACACTGTAGGCACTGTTGTTAAACACGATGTAAACTCCTAACATGCACTGCTGGTAAAAATGGTACACTCATTGCCTGCACTGTGTCTGCTGCTGATAAACATAGCACATGCTGTTGCTAAGCACAGTGTATAATCCTGGCCCGGGACATGTGTGTTGCAGCTACTACAAGGGTTGGGAGGGGAAGAAGGAATAGGGACAGAATGGGAGGGTAAGAAGCAACAAACACACTTAAGGCAAACAACTAGACAGGAGGCAGACAGGGAGCAACCAGAAGCAACACGAGAACATAGTAGAGTAAAAAAAATAGTACTTGGACCACAGGACGAGCAGCAGATGGGCAGCACAATGCACAAATCAAACAAAATCAATCAGTACTTGTTCCATGCTCTAAACAAAAGAACTGGAAGTGACATTGGCAAGAGCTGGCTATTTAGAAGGCAATATATAAGACTGACTATGAAGCCAACAAATGGTAAGCAATTGGTGGGCTCAAAGTCCCTTATTGTAAAAAATACCCCTCTCTGCGACAGCACTGTTGGTTGGCTGGCGAATACACCTTTGTGGAAGGGTAGGCCGGATAAACAGATGCAGAGGCTGGATATATTTCTTAATTGTGATGCTTTTATTGGGTCTCTCGAGTTCACAGTCCGGTTATAGGTGGGTCTCCTTGATGTAATTCGGGACTTCCTCCTTCTTCCAGTGGTCTTGCGTCCTCTGTCCGTTTTTTCCTGGTTAGGTGTCATCCCCGGAGGCTCGGAAATGTGGAAGAAAGAGGAGCAGTCAGTAACTCGGTTTTGTAAGGGCAAGAGAGACGTGCACCCTTCACCTCACCCGTTCGGTATAGCAGGGAAAGGAATGTGGGTTTTTTAAAGAAAGTAATAAGGAAAAGAATAATCATGCAATGCATCTTCCTTGGGTTGTGTTCTATGTAGGGTATAACTCCCCCTTTCTATAATATGGAGAACACCACTTGTTTTAGACAGGCTAACAGCATTCACTTCTTGTGTCCTGTCCTTATCTTCCCACTACGTGCCTTTTCTCAGGGTTGTGTGGGGTCTCTCGGCCGTCCCTAGTGAGGGTAATAAACAAGAAATGCCAGGTGCTGGTTCATTCCTGCTCCCCCCTCCATTTCCATTCCTCCCCGAAGTGCTAGTTCTCACACAGCTACCTACCCGTCCCGTCAGCTCTTATCCGCTCTGCCGCAACTCTCCTGAGCTACGACCGTTCTTCCGCATCCTCCAGTGGACACCACTCCTCCTCGCTCCACCACTTGACTTCTTCCTCTGCTTCGGCCTCATCTCGCGGTCCTTCTTTGAGCTTTCTCTGAAGATCAGCTTCGGTCACGTTGTCTTCGCCTCCTCTACTAGCTTCCGGCTCTCTCCCTGTTGCTCCGTCTCATCCTTTATCTCTCTCTCCCAAAACGTCTTTCCGGGGCCAGCTCTACCTCCTGGTGCAGGGTTCAACCAAGGCCTCTCCTCCGGCAATGACACATGATACGGAGGAGGGGTTCCTTGTTTTGGTTACGGGTCACGTCTTGCCTCTGGTAGTCAGACCGCGGACATTTATCCAGGAGTGCGGGTACGTTTTGGGGACGAGTTGGGTTACCTCATAACCCTACTCTTGAATGTTATAATTACAGCTTCTTAGTGGCCTCCTAGGGCCTAGTGTAGGTAGACCATTCTCCCAATATTTAAAGCCACAATAAAGTTTACACAATTCTACAAATAGGTTGTATAGTATCTGGTAGCTCATGCACCCAATAAGAAAATGGTTGCGGCTGCTACTCATTGCTCGTTCAGTTTGCTTAACTGTCAGACATTTTTCAAAATGCATATTTATTTCATAGGATTAAGGTGAGTGATCACTTTCTAAACTCTGTAGCATTTTAAAGTCATCAAAATAAGTAAATGTAGACTCAAATGGCACATCTCGCCCGAGTGGTGTGCACACTGACTACGTTGCTCTAAGACTGATCTGCCAGTCAGCAATATTATTTTCCATTAAGACCACATCATTGAATAGAAAGAAACAGTCTTTGAATCCCTCTAGGTCAATCTGTTTGACATGATTATCCTTTACCCATAATGTGACTTTCATGCCATTGTATGGTAATGTGGGTTTCTTCTTTTCTTTTAATTTCTTCAGGATGGTTGAGATGCGCTTTGGTGAGAGGGCAGAGCCGGCTTCTCTACTAAGGTGGAGAAGTGTTACCCCACTGCTTTTAAGCAGTGTAAATAAAGGAAACATAAAATGAGAATAACAAGATTATTATCATTTTATGTTTCCGTGCTGCTTTACGGGCAGTAAGGGCTGCTCTGCTCTCAGGGGAGGAGTGGTGTGCACACTCCAAGTGTGCAATGACTGTTTGGCCGGCCCTCTGGGTCTGGCCAAAATAGTCATGCACACTTTGCATGTTCTCCATACAGGCTGCATTACAGCCTGTATGGAGAACATGCCCAGGCCCCCATTCCCTGGCTGAGCGCCGATCCAGGGCACTCAGACCAATCACAACACTGCATTGCAGCGTTGTTTTGGTCAGGGGAGCCTGGGTGCTTCCTGGTTCCTGTTCGGCGCCAGTGGAGTCCTGACAAAGAGGAGAGATGCAGTGGTAATAAGGTAAGTTGGTATTTAGTTTTTTACATCCCTCCGCCCCGCCACTCCCAATCGGTGCCAGGCGAGCATTATCTGAAAAATAATATAACTGTTGGACTTGACCTTCTCTGCAGGGTCATCCCAAAACCTTTTGCCTCCACCCTACTTTTTTCTGAACCCGTTTTTGTTGACTTTTAGAACTGTGCACACTTTACCACTGCTAACCATTACAGCCCGTGTGTTCAGTTTTAAACTGCCATTTTGAACTGGCAAAATAAACCTTTTGCCTGGCCTAAAAGTTCCTTTTTAATACATATAAGTCAACCCTAAGTCAGGCTACAAACAGCTCATAGGGCAGGGTGCAGTGTATTTAATAAAAGATGGACATTTACTTTTTAAGTTTTACATGTCCTAGTAGTGAAAAAATCCCAAAATCATTTTCCTCTACTACAAGGCCTACTTCTCTCATAGGATAACATTGGGTTACCTTACTACATGTAATAAGTGACAAATTTCAATTGGGAACGGGTAGGAATATCAAGTTTCATGTCTAAAGAAATATAATTAAAAACCCTTTTTTAATGGTAAAGTCGGATTTAAGTCACAATTCTGAAAATGACACTTTAGAAAGTTGGCATTTTCTTGTTCTAACCATTTGGTGCCTGCAACGTTTATCCTGGGTCACATGACTAGGTGTAGCTGGCAGTGGGTTGTTGTGTATTGGTCCCAGGCAATGAGACAAATGGAGAATAGGTGTTAGCAGGATGGGCCATCTCTGACTTCATAGGGGCGGAGTTGTCACCTACTACACTTGCACATCGAAAAGACTCTGCTGCAGCTCACTCACAAAGGGTTTCACAATAGACTTTTGTGCCCCCATGCAAGCTGGGGTCAGGGCAAGGAGGCAGGAAATTCTAGACACCTCTATAGGGCAGTGGTTCCCAAACTGTGTGCCAAGGCTCCCTGGGGAGCCGTCAAACCTAGCCAGGGGAGCCACGCACCAATCACTTTACTGCATTTATTGTTGAAGGGTCTGTTGGCTTTAGTTAAACCAATTAGACTTAAACGCATGATGGAGATGATTTGTAAGTAATATGCATAAAGCTGTAAACGTAGTGCTTAATTGATGGCATGTCAAGGAAGATGACCTATATATTTCACTGGATCCCCACATTCCAACACTCCCAAAGTAAGTGGAAGATACCTGATTTATTTTGTTAGACTTGTTAATAGTTTTGTTTTTTTCCAAATGCATTTTACACCAATGCAAATATCCGGAAAGTAGAGTTGGCCTTTCTATTAAACACACTAAGAAATATTAAGTATTGACATTTGTACTTGAATCATAGGTACTTCCAGTACACATTTCTTTCAGTACACACATATTTCCAGACCAGCCTGCTCTCTCCTTGAGCACACAGAAGTAAAACACCATATGCGGCATAATGCCAACATTTGGAAGCGAGAAAGAGGTACGTTTAAAAAAAAAAAAAAAAATCTGAGGAATTTACTTTATTTGCATTGACTTGGAGGCAATTTTAGGGAGGAGACAGCAAAAATAAAGCTGTAGGTGGTTTACAACATCATGAGTCATCCTGCTGAGATGGCACATATGACGTGGGAAGAAATGGAAATGCGTGCAAATATTCTTCAAGCGCAGAAACACTTTGGCAATGGGGCCTCCATGCATAGGGGTGCTTTCTAGCACTGTAAGTGGGATAAAAATGTTTGAGTGGGTACTCGAAAAAAGGCATGGGCAAAGAAGTGTTACTAGGAATATTTTATTAGAGGCACCGCCTTAGTAATACAAAACACCCTGTGTATGTGATTATAATACCTTCATCAGAATTATTTTCAGGCAGAAAAATACAAGTACTCCAGAGGCCAGGCTTACATCTCCCCACCCTCACAAAAAAATAACAGTGGGGAGCCACGGGCAATGGCAAATGGGTCAAGGAAGCAGTGGGTTGATTAGGTTTGGGATCCACTGCTATAGGGGTAGGACTCTAGATGCTTTTCCTACTTCAAAGTGGGCACCAGGTGTAATGAATGGACCCTCAGACCGAACTCTTCAGATCACTTCTGAACCTGGGGACTATCAGGAAGAAGGATGTCCCATCTGTGAAGTCTGCCCTTCTAATGTGCTTGCTTACCAAGGACTACTTTGCTGCCAAGGCCTGCTGTTGCTGCCTCAGGAATCTTCTGTTCCGTGAGCTGCCCTGCTAAACCCAGCCTGCCTGTGTGGACCCAGAACTTCTGTAAATCTCCAAGACTTCTTCAACGTTGATGCATCTCCATGCATCTCTATGCAGTGTGACGTAGCAGCCATCAACTTCGGCTCAGGGCAACACAGCTCATCCTCGATGCCGAGGCTTCTCATTGCAAGTCCTCACAAGTACCTGCAGCCTCTTTGACGCAGACGCAGCCTGACCCCGACACCGGCCCAGAACGAATCATCTTGTCCGTGCCAATGAATTTTGGCGCAAGGTTCTGCAAGCCACACCAGCTTCCTGAACAGCGAGGCAAGATGGTCCCTGTTGATTGTCACTGACTCCTCCACTGCATGATGCTTCTCGACACCATATCTCTCATTGCAGCTTCTCGTCAATGGTCCCTCGACACCAGCAGGTGCATCTCGACACAAGGACTTTGCATCTCGCTGCCCAGGCCCACAAGCGACTGAACGCACTTCTGTATCTGTCCCATACTCCATTGCGATCTGCCTGAACTTGTGACTTGGAACCGGTCTTCAGTGGCCAGACAACCACAGTTGGCACTTTTTGCTTCTTAGCAACTGATTTCCATAAAACCTTTAAAATTTCATCTCTCCAATTCTACAATTGAATTTTTGTCATTTTAGTCTCAAATAATTCATTAGCTTTCACTCTATGTTTGTAAATTGATGTGAGGGTTTTATTCTGTAGTCCTTTCACTTCATTACTGTTTGGAGTGCTGCATAAATTCTTAACACATTGCCTCAAAGTTAAGCATGGCTGCTTTTGTACAAAGCTGCAAGAGTTCTAAGTACTTGTTAATTTGGGGTTTTCTTGTGTTTCTCCCTGACAAGCATTGTGGTTAATGCTTGAGCAGGGTTTCACCCACCTTAACCAGTAACCCAATTTCTACAGTAATTTAGGTGAAAACACCCAACTAGATGGCATTAAGCCATATGGGGTGATTGATAGTGTTAGGAGTTGTGTCTACTGTGAACAATTGTTGGAATGTTAGTTGTGTTATATTGACTGTAAAATTGTGGTTGGCACTTAGCTAATGATACGGCTTGGGGCACAGTTGTACATATGATGGTGCAACGCCTTTTGCCTAGTGGATGATTTTGGTGTGAAGTGAGATATGAGTATAATTTGATGTATATGTACTTTTAGGGTGGCAAATGCACAGCCAGCTACATGGTTGGTAGTTGTGTTGTGTGCATAGTGGCTCCAGGAGTTCAATATAGCATGTTGCAACGCATTCTATTACATTGGGTGCTTTTACAACGTGGTCATTACAATGACAGCATTGTTAGTACGCAATACCGTAACATCGCAAGTAATTACAACGACTTGCTGTAGGGGGTGCGCTGGACTTAGGAATAATATTATTTACTATTCCTATCCCAGTTTCCGCAACAGCAGGGAAGGTGTTGGATTTCATATTCAATACCTTGGCGCGCCCTACAGCAAGTCATTCTAATGACTTGCGATGTGAAGATATTGCGTTCTAACAACGCGGTTGTTGTAACAACCGTGTTGTTGTCGTGCACGCACCTTGTTGTCTCAGGAGTGTTGTGGAAGCTCGAAGTCAAGTACCCAATTTCACCCCTATCACCGCTGGGAGCTAGGATATAACACTAACACTCATGTGGTGACCGGGGGGAAACACAACAAGGGTAGAAGGGGAAAAACACCACTCAGCAATCTTCACAAAGGTCAGCTTCTTGTCAATCTGCCATGACCTGGAACTATGTAGAAATAAAGCAAAATATTAATACAATCCCCTTCTTATCTCTTCTCTAATAGTGTTTCTCTATACTAAAGGGGATACTATTATACCTTGAAAACACAGGGTGTATGATGTGTGCGTTTTCTCAAGGTACAGTGTGAACCAGGTGTAGCAGAATATAGGGACTTCTGAACCTTAAAGGTAAGAGATAATCATTAGCAAAGATAAGAACAGGTAGTAATCATACTACATATTTCTACATCTAGGCTCACCTTACAAGATCAGGTTAAAGGTCAAATATGAATCAGGAAACAAGTAATCTCTGCGAAACTGTTAACCTTGTTAATATCTCACAAGGTAGAACAATACAGGAATAAAATACTAAGAGCTCGCTAATACGACTCCAAACACGATTCTAACCAAAAAAAGGACACCAAGTGCAGGACGTGGAAACTCCACTAAATCACCAAAAGAAGACCGACTCTATCGGTGTGCACACGAGGGACACGAGATAAACAACTCGCCAAGAATACAAGAAAAGCACAGAGAAAAACAAAGGAAGAATCGTGAGGCAAGCAAAACCTGTACTCACGAAACGCGAAACACGCAGAGATCCGGATGCCCAACCACTAACTCCTCGGACGGACACCACACCGTGACCCGGAACGAAGTACTCTACAACTGGCTAAACGCGAAGTGTTTCCGGAAGAGTGGGGCGGGCCTAAATACACTGGTAGGTTTCTTGCACATGCGCTGATACATGCGCATGCACCTTAGTTGCATTTTCTTGTCTCTTGACAACCATCAACTTGCCAACCCGGTAATCAGGATCGGCTTGCAAGCAGGCACGACAGAACACCCTTCCCACAACACCCCCCACCCGTTTGGGTTTGTGAGGGTATCTCCTGTGGAATGCCCTAAGTAGGCGAGTTGCATGTACCTGGCCAGCTGGCTCCCATGAGGGTTCTTCAATACCATATCCTTTCCAATGTATTAGATATTGGAGACGTCGTCGTACCCTTCTCGAATCTATAATAGCCCCAACTTCGTATTCCTCATTGGCATCTATCAGTGTGGGAACAGGTATGGTCGGAAGACGAGTGCCAGGTATGACAGGTTTCAAAAGAGACACATGAAACACGGGATGTACTTTCATGGGTGGCGGTAGGCTCAACTTCATGGCAACGGGATTGATTACTTGAGAAATAGCAAAGGGACCTACAGATTTGGGCTTGAACTTGCAGGAGCCTTTCAATGCCAAATGTTTGGTGGAAAGCCATACTTTGTCACCCATTTGATAGACAGGTTCGGTTTTTCTATGAGAGTCTGCTTTTCTCTTATAGTCAGATTTTGCTTTATCAAGATTGTTGTGTATGTTTGAATGAACTATCTGGAGATGGCTAACCAAGTCTTGTACAGCAGGAGTGTTGAAGGGCCTTAACGGAGAGAAGGGTAGAACTCTGGGATGGAAACCATGTGAACCATAAAAAGGGGTGTACAATGTGGAAAAATGATGGCCATTGTTGTAGGACAGTTCGGCCAGCCAGACTAACTCGTCCCACTAAGTATGATCCTGTAGGAACTGGCACCTAAGGAATTGTTTGAAACTCTGGTTCACCCTTTCGGTTTGCCCATCCGTTTGAGGGTGGTGACTGGATGAGAGACGTACCTCAATGTGTAGTGTACTACATAATTGTCTCCAAAATTTAGATATGAATTGTGTTCCCCTGTCAGTAATCAATACTGATGGCAGTCCATGTAACTTAACAATGTTATGCAAAAAGACCTTAGCCAGAATGTTAGGTGTAGGCAGGCTCTTTAAGGGAATGAAATGGGCGGTCTTAGTAAACATATCCACTACAACAAGAAGCGTGGTATTCCAACCCTTAGTACATGGCAATTCCACTATAAAGTCCATGGACACTGTGTGCCAGGGTCCAGGAGGAGTGGGGATAGGATGTAACAATCCCACCAATCCATCATGAGAAGCCTTTTCTTGAGCACACACATGGCAGGTATGTACATACTGCTGAACATCACTAGCCAAATGAGGCCACCAACAATACCTTTTTACCAATTTCAATGTTCTTTTATACCCAGGATGTCCTGCAATGCCATGGGCATGGCACCACTTTAATACTTGTTTTTGAAGGGGCAAAGTAGGGATAACCAGCCCGCCTTGCACATAATGCAGACCAGCTCTGACAAGGGATGTCTGTTGTCCTAACAATGTCTGCATTGAAGGGTCTTGCTGAGCTTCTTTTATCTGTTGAAGAAAGTGTTCCTCTGCAGTAAGCACCCCTATGATTTTCTGGGGACTAATAATACTGGAAGGTTTTTCCTCCAGGGGACAAGGCTCAAAGCCCATGCGTGATAAGGCATCTGCTTTTCCGTTCTTTCTGCCTGCACGGAAATGAATAACAAAATACTCACTAAAGAACTGGGTCCATCTCAACTGTCTCATGGACAATGCTCTGGCTGTTTTTAAATACTGTATGTTACGATGGTCTGTCAGTACTGTTACAGTATGGTGTGTGTCTAACAGATATTGCCGCCATTCTTCCAATACTTTCTTAATAGCAAGAAGCTCTCTCTCCCCCACTGCATAATTGACTTCAGCAGGTGTGAGTTTGTGTGAGTAGTAAGCAACAGGGTTTAATTCTCCTGTGTCCGCTTGGGATAGCACCCCCCCTACTGCCACTTGGGAAGCGTCTACCTCTACTACAAAAGGGCTTCTTGGATCAGGATGTTTCAAAATGGGGGCCTGAGTGAATGCAGTCTTTAAGATGTTGAAAGCATCGTCTGCCTCTTTGGACCAAAGAAAGGGTGTACCCTTGCGCAACAAACGAGTGATGGGAGTGACACGTCTGAAAAGTGATGGATGAAACGCCTATAACAATTAGCAAATCCTATGAACTGTTGGACTTCTTTAACACTCTTAGGAGGTGGCCATTGTAATACAGCAGTGACCTTTTGTGGGTCCATTCTCAGACATTGAGCTGATACTATGTACCCCAGGAAGGCCACTTGATGTCGGTGGAAAAAACATTTGTCCAATTTACAGAACAGTAGGTTCTTCTGTAACTTGTGTAACACGGCTTGTACATGTACTATGTGTTCTTCTAGGGTCTTGGAATAAATAAGTAGGTCATCAATGTAAGCGATAACGCTTTTGTCAAGGTATTCTTTTAACACCTCATTGATGAAGTATTGAAATGCTGAAGGAGCATTACAAAGCCCGAAGGGCATCACTAAACATTCGAATAAACCGAACTTAGTACAAAAGGCCGTTTTCCACTCATCTCCTTCTTTGACTCTAACAAGGTGGTAGGCTCCTCGTAAGTCCAATTTCGTTAACCATTCGGCTTCCTTAATTTGATCTAATAGAGAGGAGATGAGTGGCAAAGGATATTTGTTTTTGATCGTAATGGAATTGAGGGATCTATAATCTATGCAACAGCGAATCCCCCCTCCCGTTTGGGTATAAAGAAAAGAGCTGAGGAAGCAGGAGACCTACACGCCCTGATGAACCCTAAGTCCAGCATAGTATCGAGATATTCTCTTAAATATTGATTTTCTTTTTCAGTTAAAGAGTATACTCTACTTGTATGTATACGTGCTCCTGGTTGCAAATCTATTTGACAATCGTATACCCGATTTGGAGGCAAGGTGGTGGCTTGTTCTTTATCAAACACGAAACGGAACGAGTGATACTCTGAGAATAATTTAGTGTCAGGTTGTTCCACTGTGAATTTCTCTTCTTTTGGAGGAGGAACTAGGTTAACTGCGTCAATAGTGAACACCTCCTCAGTGACCATCTTTTGTATTTCTGGAATAGAATGGGCGTTAGCCCATTGTTTGTCCATAAAATTTCCTGATGCCCCGGAATCTATCATGATAGGCAGGTCTATAGTAGTGTCATGCCAACCTAACTGTGCGGGGATAAAAAAAATGACCTTTATCAGTCAATAATGATGCGACCATATGACTTAAAGGACCCGAGGGCGCAGTCTCTTTTAACCTGGGGGCTTCTAGTTTTCCTACTTGCGGGATTGTTTTGGTTTTACAGAACATTCTTTTAGGAAATGCCCAGCTTTCCCATAATATAGACATAGCCAGTTGTCACGCCTCCTTTGTTTCTCCGCTTCGCTTAGGGGTCCTTTTATACTACCAATCTGCATAGGCTCAGGGTCATCAGATTTAGCCTCGGTTTCTGGCTTCCTTTCTCGAATTCCTATCTTAGGATAATCAAACCTAACCTTATCTTTTCGTCTTTCCCCCAACCGATGGTCTAATTTCACAACAAGGTCTATTAGTTCAGAACAAGTGTTAGGGGGATCCACCACATGTGCTAAGGCATCTTTTAACTCGTCACGTATTCCTTTATAAAAAAGGGCACTACGTTTTTCTGCAGGCCAATCAGCATCCACCACTAATGAATGTGGAAATATATGCAATAAGGTATTTGGACCCTTGTTTGAGATTCAACAGTTCAGTGTCTGCAGCATGAGTGAACGTATGTTTGTCAAACATTTTGCGTAATTCTCTTCGGAAGGCGTCATAATTTAATAGAATGGGATCATCTTTTTAAATTAGAGGGATGGTCCAATTTGCGGCGGAACCTCCCAAATAGGAAAGAACGAATGCCACTTTAGCTTGGTCGTTTGGGAAACATGGGGCTTTACATAAGAAATGTAATTGACATTGGGTGAGGAAAGCGGCACATTTAGTAGGGTCTCCATAAAAGCGCTCAGGTGGGGCCAAAGGAATGTCTTGAGGGGTCACTACCTGTACTACTGGTGCAGCGTTACTAGATCCTGCTCCCTCTTCTCTACTTATTCGTAAGCCTCTACCTTGTCGGAGAGAGCTTGGGTTTCTCTCTGGAGATTCCCTACCATACTAGCCACATCCGCGAGAGTGAGATCCATGGCACCCAGGAGACAAATATGTAAAGGCTTTGCGTTCTATCGTGCACGCACCTTGTTGTCTCAGGAGTGTGGTGGAAGCTCAAAGTCAAGTACCCAATTTCACCCCAATCATCGCTGGGAGCTAGGATATAACACTAACACTCATGTGGTGACTAGGAGGAAAAGGGGGAAACACAACAAGGGTAGAAGAGGGGAAAAAACAGCACTCAGCAATCTTCACAAGGGTCAGCTTCTTGTCAATCTGCCATGACCTGGAACTATGTAGAAATAAAGCAAAATATTAATACAATCCCCTTCTTATCTCTTCTCTAATAGTGTTTCTCTATACTAAAGGGGATACTATTATACCTTGAAAACACAGGGTGTATGATGTGTGCGTTTTCTCAAGGTACAGTGTGAACCAGGTGTAGCAGAATAGAAGGACTTCTGAACCCTAAAGGTAAGAGATTCGAATGGGTCAGATTACTATACACAGTCCCCACGGCAAGGGTACGCACCTCCAACCAAATCTCGGGCCCCATGGCCATTGCCAGAGGCACCAGGCAGGGCTGCCCACTTTCCCCTCTCCTCTTCGTTCTTGCCCTCGAGCCATTGCTCTGCAGACTTAGGCTGCTAGCCCCCCGTTACGGTATACGGCGGCATGGTACGGACCACATTGTCTCTGCGTACGCGGATGATATCATATTATATCTCCGAGATTTGAGGGGCGAGCTGGGCCCAGTTTCCCAGGTTTTTGAGGATTTTCGTGAAATATCTGGCCTCACCATCAGCGAGTCTAAGTCCTACGGATTCGCCTTTGTAGCTGCGGGTGAGTCGACCCCCCTGTCTTTTGCCCCACACGAATTCCAGATGGCGGACACCACCTTCCGATACCTGGGAATACAGATATATAGAGAGGCGAGCATGATGATAGACGGCAACCTGGGGAGGGCCATTAGAACGCTGAAGTCACAAATTCAATTTTGGCTTACATTGCCGCTCTCCATACCCGGTAGAGTGGCAATTTCCAAGATGGTGATGTTGCCCCGTCTTATCTACTACTTCACCAACCTGCCGTTCCAGATCCCAGCGGTAACATTCAAGACCCTCGACTCCCTGCTCACCGAACTTGTGTGGGGACATGGCCGCAGGCGCATAGGGCTGGCTAAGTTACAGCTTCCCTCCAACTCCGGAGGCATGGGCTTACCGGACTTTAGGGCTTATCATTATGCATGTCAGCTACAATGGTTGGCTTACTGGGTGGCGGGCCACAATCTTCATGAGATTAATCTAACACAAGATGACCATGCTAAGGGGAAAATACACATCTTGCTCCTACCTGGATCGGATCTACCTAGAAACACTACGCCACTCCTCAAATTGGCGATCACACATTGGCGAAGGGCTTTGAAATATACGTCCACCGGGACACCTTATGCCCCCACAATACCACTCTTGGGCATACCACTGGGCCCGGGCACACTTACAACGACTCTACTGGAGCCCTGGCATGACGCTGGTGTGACACATGTGGGTGACCTGTTTGCGGAGGGGCACTTATTGTCCTTCGAAGACTTCAGAACCACGCAGGGCATACCCGGCGGCTCCTTTCTCCTGCATGCCGGTCTCCGACACTATATCTTGCGCAATTGGTCACCCGACGGACGGGAGCCTATTGCAAATCCTCTAGTCACAATGCTTTACCTCATGGGAACGGGCGGCCATCTAACTAAGTGGCTCACTGTTAGCATTAAATCGGGGAGGGCGCTTACACTGGCACCACTACGGGCGACATGGGAGGCGGATATTGGGAGGCCATTGAGAGATAAGGAGTGGGAGCGCGTACTGCAATTCCCCAGAAAGGTAGCTAGAAACCCCAAGTACAAATTCATCCAACTGATGTTGCTACATAGAGCCTACCTAACACCGCACCGCCTACATATGATGTTCCCTGCATCCAAGAGCAACTGCCCCCGATGTGATGCAGACGACGCATCTCTGGTACATATGATGTGGCAATGCCCCAAACTGGGGTATTTCTGGACCACTGTCCATGAATCACTTGAGAAGGCTGGTACAATGGCCCGATCACCTACACTGGAACACACGCTCCTAGGGCTAGGTCCATCGACCCGCACCAGGACCGTGGCGGCGCGCTTCTCGGATCTGGCCCTGTTGTTGGCGAAGCGTGCCATCACGATACGGTGGAAATCATCGAAACCGCCCAACCCTGACCTGTGGAGGGCGGAAGTTGTACGCTGGGGTAAGGCTGAGGGCGAGGCACTACAAAGGGAAGAGAGTAGGGGCCTCCGCAAGACACCTATCTCACTGGAATGGTTTGACACTTTGGGGGTATTCGAGGCTGGCAATGACAATGATGAAGAGGATATTAGTGAATAGCCAATTGGGGTGCGGTTACGCCCATGCTCATTCTCCTATACACTGCCCCGAACAATACCTGCGGTGCACTATGAGGTAACACGGGTGGCTCGAACCCGTCTGTCGCATTACGTTACCTAACCAGTCTGTGTATTAACCTCAACTATGTGTAAATGACTAGAGTGTGACCCAAATAGCGATATTTAAATTATGTGCCTATTTAGAGAGTGAAAGGTGGGAACTCGCAGGGGTGGAGGGTGGGAGCGGGAATGAACGGGGTTTGTTAGTTGTTATGATTCATCAACAAAATGAAAAATCGAATTTACCAAGTTTGTATATTTGCTATGAGCGACCGTATACATGTACCACGGAGTTTAACGCTAGTATTGTATACGCACACCTGTATTCTGTTGTTGCTCTCCAACTTTGCTAATAAAAAGATTTAAAAAAAAAAAAAAAAAAAAAAAAAAAGGTAAGAGATAATCATTAGCAAAGATAAGAACAGGTAGTAATCATACTACATATTTCTACATCTAGGCTCACCTTACAAGATCAGGTTAAAGGCCAAAAATGAATCAGGAAACAAGTAATCCCTGCAAAACTGTTAACCTTGTTAATATCTCACAAGGTAGACCAATACAGGAATAAAATACTAAGAGCTCGATAATACGACTCCAAACACGATCCTAACACTAAGTCCAGGATGTGGAAACTCCACTAAATCACCAAAAGAAGACCGACTCTATCAGTGTGCACACGAGGGACGCGAGATAAACAACTCGCCAGGAATACAAGAAAAGCACAGAGAAAAACAAAGGAAGAATCATGAGGCAAGCAAAACCTGTACTCACGAAACGCGAAACACGCCGAGATCCGGACGACCAACTATTAACTCCTCGGACGGACACCACACCGTGACCCGGAACGAAGTACTCTGCAACTGGCTAAATGCGAAGCATTTCCGGAAGAGTGGGGCGGGTCTAAATACACTGGTAGGTTTCTTGCGCATGCGCTGATGCATGCGCCTTAGGTGCATTTTCTTGTCTCTTGCCAACCATCAGCTTGCCAGCCCTGTAATCAGGAACGGCTTGCAAGCAGGCACAACAGTTGTAAAAGCACTGCGATGTTATGATAGCATTGAAAATGCTGTTTCCCCAGGAATTGTCTCATGTGGAGTGTTATTGTAGAAGGATTTGTGAGTAAAGCTTCATCTGGATGTGTAGCTGAGGTGGTCAGAGAGCGCAATTTGAGTAAAATGTAGAAGTGCACCATATTTACAAGCACGTTGCACGGGTTTAGTTAAATGAACACATAAGAGTGTCAAATATATAGAGTGCATTTACATACGAGTGTTTAATTAATATAGAATGTATATCTTGGTGTGAAAACTAATGTAGTATTGTTTAGAGATGTTAGAATGTTATTAATTTCCATGTTATGTGGATGTTGCAGAAGAGAATGTAATGCTGCCAAACGTAGAAATGTGCAGGCCTCATGGCATTTCACTGAGAAAGAAGACGTGCCTTTACATTTTCACATAAGATGGATTAATGCTATTATAATTCAAAGTATTATCGATCATAGACTGAATATATATGTTTTATAGAAGTGTTTCCTATAATCAGAGTGTAATAAGTTAGGATACTGTTTTAGGCCGAGAAATAATGGTTCATAGAATGCACAGGCCTGTTTCATGTAATCCTAGTAGGCCTGGAGAGATAAAGTCGTTTCTTTTGATCTGCATGTGCTAGTTAAATTCAGGTCGTGTTAAGCATAAATTGTGGACCATGTTCGAAGTTTTACGACTTGAGAGATAAGCTGGAGGTCGGAATTTGGGGCCCAATTCATGGGTGTCTGTTTTCAGGTGTGAGGGGGTTCCAATCAGGAGAGTGATGAATAGAGCTCTGTTCTGGGAGACAGGCACAGGCCTGGAGGAGGCTTCAGGAATTTCCTGGGGGGGTACCGTCGTGCCGAGAAGAGCCTGAGAAGCAAGGTCAACGCTAACAAGAAGCCCAGAGGAGTATCAGTATGGAAAAAGCCAGAACCGACACCACGTGAGAGGTGTACGTGAGGGGCGTCTCTTAGGGGCATTCCAACTGTAATTCTGATTTTGTATTAGGGACAGCACCCCTGGGTGGAGTTAGAGCAGATGGCCTGAGGAACCTTAGAGAGCGGATGGGTAGGCAGAGAGGACAACTGCGATGCACAGATTCACAACAGAGACTAAGGGAAAGTGAGTGAACTTCTTTGGAAGTCACCACGGCTGACACCTTTTTAGGTTAAGATCCTGCTAAGTAGGGATGTCACTTAGTCTAGTGTAGGGATAGTCTAATCTGAATTTTCCTTCCTTTTTGTAAATGACGCTCAAGTTACAACTTGTGTCTATTCTTGCAAACTTGCTGATCTTTGAATTAGTCTTGGTGATATTCTTCTGTCGCCTAAGAGCATTTAGAGAATTCATGTTTGTATTGATGCCAGTATATCTTTTGAATCTTATCTTGAGATGTTTGTATCTCCAGTTATCTTTGGCTTTATAATAAAACTTTAAAACTTATTCGTGGTGGGGGGCGTGGCCAAGCAGCATGGCCGACAGGACGTGAGCTCTACCAGCTCCCGCCTGACGGACCCGCAAAATCCTTATTTACATCCTGCCCGGGCTCTGGAGTCCTGCAACTGGTGTGCCGAGTCTTTGTGGTGGACAGGGGACCCTCTGGTACGAAAATCGTCCGACGGCCTCGGCGGCTCCGCGGGTGTGCAGTCCCGGAGTCCGGAGGTCGGCTACTGCATCAGGCGAGCCCGCGGTCTGGGCCTAGGTGCGGAAGAAAGGAACACTCCTGGGGAGGCCCTGAGCGCCGCCGGGAAGAAGCAGCGGTGAGGTGGAGGCCCCATACAGTTGGCGGATTGTACCCCGGAGCGGGGCTGTGGGCTTAAGATCCTGGGGACAACGCCAGACGCCCGGAGCTGCGGCGTGGGGCGCCGCGGATCGGAGCTTCGATTGGACTCCAGTGAGAGGGGAGAGGGCCTGCACGTCCGTGTGAGCGCTCCGAGGCTAGACTCCTTTGGGCCCCAGCCCAGACACATTGCCCCTGGAGTGGATGCGGGATCGCCCATGTCCGGTGACAGAGCGGCGGGGGTGCCCGGTCTCTGGGTGCGCCCCTCCCCCACTGGGCTGCCATCTTAAGGCCTGTGTTCCGGCGTGTGAGGTCCGGGCCTGCGGGACGGCGTGGAGGGGCCCTGGAGCTGCGGTAGCGGGGGCCTGACAGCACACACGCCGAGAGTCTGCAGTGGTGGCCCTGGAGGGCTCTGACGGTGATTACTTGGTCATCGGGCCCTGGGCTGTGGATGCGGGGCCGGCCCTTGTGAGACGCGAGCCTTCCCGCGGCCTGAAGCACAGGGGGTTGGACTGGTTCGCCTGTGGGCCCTGGACCTGTGGCCGTGGAGTGGAGTGGGACGCGGCGCCCTTGTGGATCCTTTTTGCCTTAAGAGACAGGTGGGGGCCCCCTGCGGTCACACCACAGCTGAGGTTGGTGGACAATCCGGATTAATACCGTACCGGGAAGGGCCGAGTACCTTCTTGAGGCAGTTGACCCGGGGCGGAGGGGCCTCGTAGTTGCCCGGAGGGGGACTGAAGGAGCGGCTGAAGACCTTGGGGACCTGGGGGTGATCTGAGGCACGACTGATAGAGTGGAGGGTGACGGCCTACTTCATTGGTCCACGACGCTTCCTTGTGCCAGATACCAGGTGGCTACCCGGCAGATGAGTTGACGGAACGGGGGGACCGCACGCCCACAGGTGGGGGACGGAGTGCGGGTGCTGCACGAAGCTGCCGGCGCCCGGTTGGGGTCTACCTGCCGCTGCACCATTGACGGGCTGTCGAACTGCTGGGGACACGCCGGAGATGCGTAAGGACAGGATGTCCCGTTCGACCCAGCCCAACACGATCACGCAATATACCACGCAAAGGCTACCGTCCCAGAGGATTACCCGCCAAACGGGCCAAGACGGGGAGCCGGAAGACACGGGTGAACCCTCGCGCGCGGAGTTACTGAAGGCAATCCAGGGATCCCACTCAGCACTGGAAAGACAAATAGAGACTGTCTCCATTGACGTTAACCTCCTGCGGACGGACCTCCGAAAGGTGGCGGACAAGGTCACAGATGGGAGGGGAATATTGAACAGCTACAGGGGGAGGTGGCCTCCCTCAAGAAGACGGTCACACACCTTACGGCTACGACAAGTGCTCTGGAACGGAGGGCGGAGGATGCAGAAGGGCGGGCGCGTCGCAGTAACATCAGGGTCCTGGGGGTTCCGGAGCGGATGGAGGCTGGCAATCCTGAACGCTTCCTAGAACTGTGGATCAAAACGGAGCTGTGCCCACGGGATCTCTCTGAGGTCTTTGTCATCGAACGCGTGCACCGAGCCCTGGTTCCTCCGCCGCCCCCGGGGGCCCCCCCACGAGCGCTGATCGCCGAAATTTTGAATTATAGGGACCGAGATTGCATCCTTCGGGCGGCTAGGGAAACACCGAATCTAGCCATTGAGAACAATCGGATATCTATATACCCAGACTATACGCATCAAGTTCAGGAGCAGAGGAAGTCCTTTCTGGGGGTGAAGCAGAAACTCCGCGCGATGCAACTGCAATACATGCTGCTGTATCCTGCCAAACTCAAGGTGCTCGCACAGGGTAAGGCGCACTTCTTCGAATCTCCCGAGGAGGTGTGGGAATGGCTGGAGGTCCGAGGAGATGGCGTCCCGCCGGGAGAACGTGGAGGGCCCAAGGAGACGTGGGGGACCCGGTCCCGGAGGAGGCACCGGAGTAGGCGGAGACGCAGATCTGAGAAGGAAAGTACAGAGGAACCTAGGGTCACTGTGGGGGCGGATGGCACCATGCTCCTGGAACCTTTGCTGTTGGGGGCTGGGTCGGGCGCCCAGAGCCCTCTGGGACCGGGGGAAATCCTGGTCCCGGACACGATCCAGCCGGTGGAGCACGACGCGACGCCATCCACCCTAGTGGTGCCGGAGACGGGCGGAGCAATTGCCCTGGTGGAGTAGGTCTCATCCTGAGGTGATATGGAAACTGTTTTCTTTCTATGCATGCTATCATCTCTGTCCAGCCGGAGAGGCCCTTGGGCGGGAACTGGTGCCTAGATGTACTTTGAAAGGCTTCGTGACCCGAGGTACCTGTCTGCCCATTGCTGGATGGGGAGGGGAGTTGCTCGCCCTGGGAGATCTAGAGCTTGGGATGGGGCGTGTGGGATCGACATTGGACTGGTCTTGTTGTTGGGACTTTTCATGCAGAGCCGGGTGTATTTTACATTCGCATTGGGTCACACGGGGAGCTGGGGGGGGGGGGTGGTTTGTGTGTTGTGGTTTTTGAGGGGGTGCGATGTGTTGTGTGAGTTGTGTGGGGTGGCTGTGCACGTCCTGGCACCAGCGGGGGAAGGGCGGGGTGACATGTTGGGTTGTTGTCGGTATCCTGCTCGTGGGAGGGGGTGGGGGGATGGGTTCCTTGAAGGTTATGGAACAAAGTTTTGTTATGGGCATTAGGTGTACAGGTGTTCGGGCCCTTAGGAGGCAGTATATTGGCAGTGGACTTTTTGGCCCGGGAGGGCGACCGCAGGGAACATGGGATACCAATTCCTGACATGGAACGTGCGTAGGCTGGGCACCTGCACCAAGAGGCACAGGGTATTGTCCTTCCTCCGGAGACATGGCGTTTCTATTGCATGTTTACAAGAGACGCACCTGAACGAGGAGGGGGCGCAAAAGCTGGCTAAAAAATGGCGGGGTCAGATGTTTCATTCTTCTTTTTCTACGTATGCTTGGGGGGTTTTGATCTGGGTGGCTCCTGGTGTCCCCCTAGCGGTGCAGTATGTTGAGGCTGACATTGAGGGCAGGTATCTGTTGTTGAGGGTGAAGCTGGATGGAAGAGACCTTACGCTATTTAATTCATATGCACCCAATGTTGATGATGCGGCCTTTTATTCCCAAATTCAGGAGGTCCTAGTGTTGGATATAGATGGCCCTCTCCTCTGGTTTGGGGATTTTAATTGTGTGTTAGACCCCGTCCTGGACAGGCATCCCCCCCGGGTGGGTACAAAGCCTCGCATGATGGCGAAGCTGTGCGAGGTAATGTCAAATTTAGGGGCTACAGATGTTTGGCGAAGGGGCCACCCCTCACAGAAACTGTATACCTGCTACACTCCAACGCACAACACCTATAGCAGACTAGATAGAATCCTAGCGGCGAACATTGACGCATCATTTTCATTGACAATCATGCACCTGGCCCGTTTCTTGTCCGACCACTCCCCTGTGATGTGTGCTGCACAGTGGGCTGACCAGCCCTGCCGTCCCCGCACTTGGCGGATGCCAACGGACCTTTTGCAGGACCAGGTGGGGCGGGATCACGTGCAGACGGCCCTAACGGACTATATTGAGTTGAACTGGGAAAGGGATGACGCGCCCCTCTCTATGAGGTGGGATGCATTGAAAGCCGTGTTGCGGGGTGTATGCATGGGCCTCTCTTACGGGGTCCGGCGGCAGTTAACCCATGAATTGCGGGAAGCGGAGGACACCCTGCTGCTTCGTCAGGCCACTCCGGATCCTGGGGAACTAGAACTGGCGTCAGAGCGGGAGGCCCGGCAGCGCGTGCATGACATACTTACGAGGCTGGATAGGTATACCTTAGGTCAATTTAGGCAGCGCCTCTGATGGAGCAAGGATTCGCACGTAAAGCGGCTTGCTCTGATTCAAGAACCTCGCCTAACTTGTAATCATACTAATTCAACCTGTCCGTCGTTTATTTAGCATTTTCCCCAACACGCGGGTGTCCCCAGGAGGCTTGCCTGTGTGTCTTTTCATCCTAACAATGCTTGCACTACGGAAATGGCTGCTTCGCAGAAAACCAGTCTGCGCATGCGTCGGTCATACCCATGTGATGTGACGCACTCGCATTTTTGGAGGGATTTTGTGCACATGCGCATTATTGCAAACATGGCCGCTTGTCTCTCACCATGCTCTCTGCTTGCCACCGCTGCTTCTGCTTATCTGTCTTTTTGCACTAAACTTTAATGCAATAGATATTATAAAGTAAGGGGTGCAGTGAAGTCTATAACGGTATACAGTGTAATCAATTTTTCGTATGGTTCTAATTTGTTTTCACTTGCTTTTCATGTACCTCGTATCTGTGGGTCTGGGGATGGGGAGCCGCGCCATACTGGAAGTTCCTCTGAACCCTGTCATGTGACATGGGAGAAACCCCACCGCGCAGAAGCTAAAACCAGCCAGCTGGCTCCTGAAGCCCGATGCGCCTGAGAACCTACATAAAGATGCTGCAGTTTTCCCTTGACTGTGCAACAATGTATCTGTATATGGCTTTCTCTCATTGTCTTCTATATTCCTATGCCTGGGAACGTGAACTCAAGGGGCGGGTATGCAAAATTGAATAATAATGATGGAAACACTGAATTATAGGTGGTAACAATGACCTAACCACCTCTCCTGACCAATCGTAACATGGGAACTTGTCACTTGCAACATTTGTGGGTGGTCTAGGGGTCCCAAAACAGTATAATTGGGCTAGTTTAGCTTAGAGAAATTGTCCGACTTGTCCGAGTAGCAGACCTGTCACTGACCCTACGAACTCTATAGGTGATTAATCTAGAGTGCTGCGGAGCACTCTGTCCATACTTTCCACAAGCTCCTAGGGGTGGAAATAGTCCTAAGTGCTGGCGAAGCACTTTGCTGGGGAAATTCGAAAACCCAATCGGGGTTACTGGTGGATTACTTGCAGAGAGGGGTAACGCTGGCGTTGGATCCGAAGCTGTAGGTGTTGGTCGTACCTTGGTGAAGCCCAGTCCTGACTCAAATCCTGAGGGGTATCCTGTCCTGACTGTCCATGAGCTGTACCTGCTCGCATTCTGGTATTCCAATTCTGAGGGTCCTTGTCCCCGTCTTTCCAAACTGACCCGTGGCCAGGGTTAGTCCTCATTCCTATCTAGGTAATTATTAAACTGTGGGTTTACGTCTTCCTATCTCTCTTTTCCCCTTCTTAATAAAGCACTCTTGCCTGTGATATTGCTCTATCCCCCTTTGAAAGCAACGTATATGCAATTGGTTATTAGAAATGTTCCACTTCTCTTCCTACCTGTAGGATATTGTTGAATTGTCATTTTATATTAGTGTGTTCCATTTTCCCCTTCCCTTAGCATGGTTGCAGTGAACTTAGTAAGAATAGCATAAGTAGCCTAGTGGGAATATACATTTAGGCCCTGCTCATATCCCCTGCCCTAGTTTAAGCTTGTGATGAATAGCTTGTTCCTTGTTTCCCTTACCCTATAGTGTTCTCAATTACTCTAATGGTACTTGCCCTAATCCATAGTTACATTATAGCATTAATCCTGATAATTGACGTGTTGATCTGTGTTTTGGCATACTCATTCTGAAATTTCTTTATAAATCTTTAAACCCCATCAGGTGTCTGTGGTCATTTTACAGTATAAAGTGTGGATAAATGTACAAAAGTGTATTTGAGTTCTGCTCCTTTTAGGAATCTTGTCACCTATCCACTGCTAGCTCCTGAATCCATCAGGAGTAATGTGCCTGTGGTAAGTCAGGTACATGAATAGTAAGTGGTGTGAGAGTCACCCCCCGAATTACTCATAGTAGCGTGCGAAGGATTTCACCCGGTTCATGCAAACACTGTCGTCATATTCACGTCAGGGCCCAGTGCGTGGAAATTTGGTAAACTCAGTGACCCGGGTGACCTGCGCGCTCTATCAGTAATTTTCTGGTAGCAGAGGATGGTTAGGACTAGTTAAGATAGGTAGATAGGATAGTTGATAAATAAACCGTGAAAATAAAATGTGCTGCTGATATTTCTATGCTGTTCTACTGATTGTATTGATTCAAATATTGCGCAATCGGTTAAAGGATTTATATGTATATGTAAATGATTTTTGCATTGCTGCTATAAGTGTTATATGTGATATTAATCAAAATTGTTTGTAAGAGTTCAGTGTAGTCCGAATCCCCGGGGAAGTATATAGCTAACGGTGAGCAGAATCCGGTTGGCTGTCAAGGTCACTTGTTATGAGTTATTAGTGCAGGGTTAGGAATACCTGGAAGCACTAATTAGGATCTTTTTTGCATCTGAATAAATGATAGCTACGAGTCCTTTTGTATAAAACTTCCATTGCGATATCACCTAGTAAGGGTCACATACGGAAGGAGTAGTAGGGTCTCCGAGGCTTGAATGGTAAGTAAAATAGTCCACTGGTGAAAGCCTGACTTAGTATATATCCCAGAAAGAAGTGGATGAGTCAGGGGAATAACAGGTTCTATATTACTCGTGTGAGAGGTTAGGCAGAGAAGTCTATCCGGAGTGAATGAAAAGTAGACAGAAGTGGTTTACTTGTAGTGAAAGAAAATTTTTCTATCTATTTAGAACACTCAGACACAGTGGCAAACGTTGTGTGTTGGTAACTAAAATTTGCACTCGCACTTTAGGAAAAGTTAAAAGTTTCCGTTACCTTGTGAAGGAGGGAGTCGGTCGAAAGACTGCTCTGACGTCACTCCGTGCCGCGCTGGTATTGGTCGAGACAGCGGGTGTGTAGTGAAGCTGAAATTGTAAGGGAGGGGTGAGTGCCGGAGCGTGAGACCTCGTCTCGCGAAAAGGCCGCGCACCCATTGGACAAGGGCTTTTTGTAATCACTGTGTTGATTGGCTGCCGCGAAATAAAAGTCGCGCTAGCATTGGAAGCACAAAGGTAAACAAAATTAATCAAGCCGAGTTAGAAGCTAGTCTGGAAAGGTGTATGTGGTATCCAGAGTTTATACCTAATCCACAGTACTTAGGATTTCATAAGGATCAAATTCTACGAGTAAAAAGAAAATTGTCCTTTTCCGATAAAATAAAAAAAAAATTAAAACGGACAAGCCCATTAGAACAAGGGAGGGTGTGCTCATTCCTCCACCAAATACTCCTGCCTCCTTCATGATGTTTGAAAAAGGGTATCATACCTGTGTATGGCTAGAGAACTGGGCAAAGTATACTGCAGATGACGGAGTCCTAGCATTCCCTATTGATGGTACATTTAATGGCAGGATCCTGTTTAACTTGAGGACCCGCATGAACGAATTGCATCCCAGACCCAGATTGACCCAGTGCGAAGCCCTAGAAGAATGGGAAATTGAGGCTCTAGAAAGAGATAGACCCCGGATGGACAAGGGAGTAAGCAAATGGCATCCGAGGGTCCATAGAGAAACCAAAGAGCAGAAAATGAAACAGTGGAGGCAGAATATGATGGTTGAAGGGTTATTCCCCATGATGGGAGTACTTGAACAAAAGAAGGGAAAATGTACAGAGAAAACCCGCCACTTAATGGCTATGGGAGACTCGGAAGATGAACATCTAGAAGACTTGTTGATGAAAAACCCACCTCCCTATGTAGCAGAGTCAGAGCCTTTGAGTTCCCCAAACCCGTTTTCTAAATATCCTAAATGTAGAAGGGATAGTGAGACAGATGGAACGGGTACAGATAGTAAGACCAGTGACGGGGATGGATTTTGCAGACCTCATTCTACAGTCCCGAATTACCGTCCTTTCGGAGAAGACCCCCCTCGGTTGGTTACTCCGACAGCCCCGAATATTTACCCTACTTTGGTACCCCAAGTATTGCATGACAATTCTGCAGACAAGGCTTTGAGAGAGCGAGAGAAGGAAGCCCTGGCGAGACAGCGAGATGATTTAATTCGGACCATAGCTCAGATACATCCTCACCCAGATTCCCTGACTATCCCAGTAACTATCGGTCCGGCTATTCCTCTTTATGGGGATAGATTGGCCAGTCCTCAAACTCCTGCTATAACCCCGATGGTCCCAAATGCTAGTGTCCCAACCCCGAGAAGAGAGCCACTCATAGATGATGATCAAGAAAGTGAATGTGAGTCGGTGGTTTTGATGGATCTGCCTGTAGGGGGACCTGGACCCAGTGTATCAAGGGCAAGAAGTCAGAGTAGGGCAAAAGAGGTTCTGATTGAAAGCACATCTGGGGTCAGAAGTGCCAAGGTAGTAACTCCAGAAGAATTGGACAGATGGACAAAGGAATTAGAGAAAGAGACCACCCCCCAACCAAAACCCTTAGAAATTTATAGGCTAAGGATCGAAATTGAAGAACTATTGGCCGGAAATGTAGGATTAGACAGGTTAAACTCCTTTAATGAAGAAGAGTTACTGTTTATCAGCAAGAACCTTACCCGAAACACTAGATTACTACATGAAAGATTAATGGACACCGCTGCTGACATGGGAATCGATGCTAGTAAATCCAAAATCCTTCAGAAACCCTACAGAGCAGATTTTTCAGACAAAGACTTAGAGAGCTTGAATGTAGTAGGGAAACAAATCCAAATAAAAGAATTACTGAAACTCCTACAGAAATGGGGGGATGTAGAAAAATGGAAAACCAGATGGGCAAAGAAAAAGGAAGACAGTAGGGCAAAATCCCAAACTTCAGAATTCGTGCTCAAAGAAGTAGGTCCCGCAGAGAAATTGTGTCCCATGAGAGACGTCCCTGGGGGAAAATACGTCCATGTCCCTTGGTCCCGACAAGACATTGTGTCATTTACAAATGACTTTCCGAAATTGCGAGAGAAGCCAGTTGACTGGTACAGACAAGTCGAACGCTTCATAAAGGTTCAGAAATGTCTCCTGAAAGACCTGGATGGGTTTTTCGACATTGTAGTACCTGTAGATTTATGGACTGAATGCAAAATTGAAATTGATTGGCCCAATGATGAATATCCGAGGGATGCCAGAACCGGAGCTCCCTCACCCGAAGTAATGAGGAAGTATGATCAAGTCATACAATACCTCAAGAAAAAGGTGCCCGCAAAAGAAACCGATTGGACCCGGATAGATAGAACTACCCAAGAGCGCGATGAAACTGTCCACTCCTTTTATGAAAGGTTGCTGCAAGTGTTCAAAACTTACAGTGGAATCGATAATGTGGACATGAAGGACATGACCCATTTCAGTTACAGATTTGTGCTGGGATTAAGGCCTGAAATATCCCAATGGATTCGAGACAATAAAATCAGTTGGCAGGGAAAGCCTATAGATGACGTCCTTAAATACGCAAAGTACTGCGAGGATGAGATAGAAAACAAGAAGAAAGCCCTCAAGGAGAAAGTTATGTGGGCACAAGTGAAGTTGGCCGAACAGCAAGAAAAGCAGTTAAGTAAACTGAATTCTAATAATAATGCCCAGAATTCCAACGCTGGGGGAGGAGGGAAGCCCCGAGTAAAAATGAGTCGAGAGGAGGCTATGAAGAAGTTCCCCTGCCACGGGTGCGGTCAGATAGGGCATTGGAGAGACGAGTGTCCACACTTACAGGCCGGTAATGCCCCTGTAAATGGTTTAAATCCACAGGTGCAGAAAGAGGGGACGAAAAAGAACCAGCAACAGGTAAAGCTACCTCCAGTACCTCGCGCTCCTAGACAAAATTATAAGAATCAGGGTCAGCAGAATGAAAGGGCGGAAATATGGGAAGGAGAGAATGAGAGAAATGCAGCAATTCCACAGTACTTGTTGAATGATTCCTTCCTCTGTGATGATCAAGATTGACGGGGCCTGAGGGGGGAGGACAAGGAGTGCGTACTTGGCGCCTCCTTACCGGTAGACCAGACTGGACCATACATTGAAGGAAAGGTTGAGGGAAAAGACGTCACCTTTCTATTGGACACTGGTGCTACCCGTTCCACTGTGAGAACAGTGGATGTTCCAAACCTACCCCTCTCGGGAGAAGCAATCCAAGTAGTGGGTGTCTCCAATCAGATAATAAGTACTCCAGTAACTGAACCAATGGAAATTTCTATAGGAAATTTCAAGGAAATGCACAGATTTGTGGTCTGTGATTCCAGCCCCGTGAACCTGTTAGGACGCGATTTGTTGTGCAAAATGAACTGCACCATCTTTTGCACACCAAAGGGTGTCGAAATTCAGACCCCAGATGAGGATGGCCTGTACAAATTGATGTTGGTAAGACCTGACACCGACATTAAAACCTTGTCCATTGAAGACTTACCTGAAGAGCTGCAATTAAGAGTGGTACCCGAAGTATGAGATTTCACAGGAAAGGATGTAGGCTTAATGGCAAATGTGGATCCAGTTAAAATAGCAATAAAAACAAATGCTGTATACCCCAGAACAAGACAGTACAAGATGAGTGCAGAAGTAAAAGCAGGAGTCGCAATTGAAATTAACAGGTTGCTTGAAGCAGACATCATACAGGAAGTGATGAGCAGTCCCTGTAATTCGCCCATAATTGGCATTAAAAAGCCTAGTGGAAAGTACCGGGTAGTGCAGGACCTGCGCAAGGTAAACCAGATTGTTGTACCTTGCTGCCCCATTGTGCCTAACCCTGCAGTGATACTATATCAGATTCCTTGGAATGCAGAATGGTTCACTGTCATTGACTTGTGCCATGCATTCTTTTCCATCCCATTGCATCCAGAAAGCAAGTTCCTTTTTAGTTTTGAATTTGACAGCCACGTCTATGTCTGGAATCGTGTCCCTCAAGGGTACACTGAAAGTCCATCGATCTTCAACCAGATCCGAAAGAAATGCCTTGAATCTCTAGTACTGCCAAGAGAGTCCGTATTGGTACAATACATAGACGACCTTTTAGTGGCTTCAAAAACTCAAACTGACTGTGTCACGGACACCATTGCCTTACTGAATCACCTAGGAAAGGGAGGACACAAAGTATCACCAGACAAACTACAGTTCTGTAAAAACTCAGTGAAATATCTGGGGCACCAGATAGAGAAAGGGATCCGGAAAGTCACTACAGAAAGGATCAAGATTATTAAAACAATGGACCTACCCCGAACTCAGAAAGAGGTAAGAATGTTCCTAGGAGTTGTGGGGTACTGCAGGCAATGGATTGTAGGATTCGCAGCTCTAGCAAAACCTTTGATAAAAATGACCAAGAAAGGAGTGGAAGACCCAGTCAGTTGGGACAGTGAAAGCATGTCCGCTTGGGTAAAATTGCGAAATTGTCTATGTACCGCTCCTGCATTAGGTATGCCGGACTATTCCAAGAACTTCGAACTGTTCTGTGACACCAGAGACAATTGTGCTCTCTCAGTCCTGACTCAGGAGCATGGACTGGTCAGGCGTCCTGTGGCCTACTTTTCGGCCACATTGGATCCAGTGGCTGCTGGATTACCCGGATGTCTGAAGGCAGTAGCTGCTACTTGCGTCAGCCTAGAACAGAGTGAGAATATTGTCATGGGACATCCTGTCACTGTATATGTTCCACATTCTGTTGTAATTTTACTGACGAGAACCAAGACCCAGTACCTCACACCTAGTCGGCTGACTAAGTATGAGAGAATTTTAATTGGAGCCGAAAATGTAATTATTTCCCGGTGCAATGTCTTAAACCCTGCAACACTGTTACCCATTCCTCTGGAGGTAGAAGCAGAGGATGAAATGGAGCATAACTGCATCGACTTAACAGAGTTTAGCACCAAGCCCCGTCCTGACATCAGAGAAATAGCTTTGCTTGATGGGGATCTTACAATCTTTGTGGATGGCTCGTGTTTAAGACATGAGAATGGAGGGTTGTGTGCTGCCTATGCCGTAGTCACATTGACGAACACCCTAGAAGCATCTTACCTATGCGAAGTGAAATCTGCACAAGTAGCAGAACTCATCGCGTTAACAAGAGCATGTAAGAGGGGTAAAAACAAAAGGATAACTGTATATACCGACAGCCAGTACTGTTATGGGGTTGTTCATGACTTCGGCCAACTATGGTTGCAAAGAGAATTCATGACTTCCTCAGGTACCCCTATCAGAAATGGAAAGGTGGTACAAGACTTACTGGAAACTATTCAATTGCCCAAAGAATTGGCTGTGGTCAAGTGTGCGGCTCACAAATCCGGAAATGATGATGTGACAGCCGGAAACAGATACGCTGACCAAATCGCCCAGTTTTGTGCCCGACACCAAATGTCCCTCCAAATTGGGTTATGGGGTGGAGGAAACAGCTGCCAACTGATGTTGTTTGAAAATGTGTCCACATGGGAAGAATTGAGAGACTTACAACAGGCAACAGACAGGGAAGAAAAAGGCAGATGGAGGGCGAATGAATGCAGAATAAGGAATGATGGTGTGGTGGTGAACTCAACTGGGGTGCCTGTACTGCCCAACAGCCTAGTAGATCCCATGGTCAGAATGATACATGAACCAACACGTATGGGAAGGGACGCAATGTGTCGTGTGTTTGACAAAGTGTTCTATAATTCAAAATTCAGGAACCAGGTGGAAAGGCTTTGTCAGAGGTGCCTAGTGTGTCAGCAATTCAATGCAGGAAAGAGGACTGTAGTAGAACAGAGTACCATTGGAAAGGCAGTGGGTCCCTTTGTCAGGATGCAGGCGGACTTTATAACAATGCCCAGGTGCAAGAGATACAGGTATGTCCTGGTCATAGTTTGCCTGTTTTCCAGGTGGGTGGAGGCCTACCCAGCAAAGAAAAATGATGCCTTAACTGTAGCTAAACTATTGCTCAGGGAGTTGATACCTAGGTATGGAATTCCTGAGACGATTGAAACAGACCAAGGTGGGCATTTTGCCAACGATGTCTTAGACGAACTCTGTACGGCATTTAAGATGGAGCAAAGGCTGCACTGTGCATACCGTCCAGAGGCTTCTGGAATAGTTGAGCAGATAAATGGTACGATCAAGTCCAGACTGGCGAAGATGTGCGATTCCACCAAAATGAACTGGATAGAAGCTTTGCCCCTTGTGCTGATGAGCTTGAGAAGTATTCTGAATCGAAAAACAGGCTTGAGCCCCCATGAAGTGCTAATGGGGAGAGTGATGCGACAGGCATGGGTGCCTGGACACAAACTGCTAAGTATTTCTGATGATTTGGTGCTAGAATACTGCAAGCAGCTGGGTGACCAAGTGCGTTCTATCTCTCACCAGATTGGAGAGACAGCTGACGACTGGCCCAAGACTCCAGCACATAAACTGCAACCAGGTGATTGGGTGGTGTTAAAGAAACACACCCGGAAGAGTTGCCTTGGACCAAAGTGGGGAAAGCCAAGACAAGTGATCCTTGTCACTACGACTGCTGTAAAGTGTGCTGGTGTACCGAAGTGGATCCATGCCAGCCACACGAAGCGGGTAACTGGAGAAAACGCGACTGAGGCTGAAGGCAGCCCAGCTGAGGAGACTCCCGAAGAGGGTCCGGATCTCGCTGACATCGAACTGCCGAGCACAAGTCGAGACGTTGATTGGTTACCTGCCGACGACCAGGTTCTTGATCCAATACGAACCCGAAAATATTCCTACCTAGACAGTGAGTGGGATAGTCCAGGTGAGACAGAACTAGAGGACGAAGGTCAGGTCATCGAGACTCACATCATACCTGATCAGGAAATAGGCCAAGTAGGGACAGATCAAGTCGCTGACACTCCTCCTGAAACTCCAGAATCTGGAAAGGGACAGATAGTGATAAAGGCTGAAGTTCATGCGGAAGAAAATCAAGGGATCGAAGTGCATTAACCGAAACAGATAGAAATAGAAGAACGTGTTCAGGAAGTAGAAACCAAATCACCTAAAAATAACGAACAGATACACATTCAACCTGAACAAGGCCAGTTTAGGGACCAGGCAGAAGAAATAGATAAAAGACCTGGGACTAGTCAGACAGGAAGGGAAATAGACACTGGCAAGACCAAAGTGCCACAACGAAGTGAAGGCAAAAGAGTGCACGAGGAAGGCCAAGTTTCCTCGACCACCGAAGGTCACAGAAGCAGGGGTGCACCCCGAGATGTTAAAGGACTGAGACTCCGAATAAAAACAGTTGAAGAAAAACTAAAAGACAGAAAAAGGGCTGAAAGTGAAAGGAAAGCAGCCCGAGGAAAGTCTCTCAGAAAAAGCGACAGAGTAAAGAAACAAAACAGGCTGTATAGAAGCCCTGAATGGACATACTTGGTGTTGGAAGAAATTGATGAACCCAACCACAGTGGCAAAAGTGACGAAGAATCCATTGCTGATCAGAGTTCTGACAAAGACCCTCCTTGAAACAAACCCGAGTGAGCCTTTGGTGTAAAAAAAAAAAAAAAAAAGACAAAGAGGGGTTGCAAAAGCCACCTTTAAGCTAAAAATGTCTGATTCAAGTGTCAATGGAAGATCCAGATTTAGTTGTTGCAAAACCTGCTGTAAAATATGCTTATGTAGTATAGCTATGTTGATAGTGATATGGATAGGACTAACAGTCTTTATTCCTTTTATGATAAGTAAAGATCCTAACTTGTCCCCTACTGAACCTGAGACGCTAGACACTAACGTTGTACAGACTGAAGAAACACCACGAAGTTTAGAAAAACGTGACGATGCAGTTAGTCTGAGACACACACGACCTAAATTAGAAGCATCAGATGAGGGTGGACTACATTTTCACAAAATGAGAAACAAGACACATTTGAATGTTTTTGCTAACCTTTTAGTGCATTATGTAGAAGCTATGGAAATAGAAGATTGTTATGTCTGCATGAAGCTACCCACTTCAGTGGCTGAAGGCGTGACATACCACCATTTACCCCTAACCTATGGAATTTCCTGTAGTATATTAGCAAGCTTATTCTATAGAAGCACTTTACAGTACTATTATTCAAATGCTGACGTAATCTTTTCTGAACTTCCTATTAGAGGACACCTGAACCTTGTACATGTCAGAAGCGAGGTAACCCGGTATATGGGAGAATATTTCTTGACTATAGGTGACATAGACCTAAATGAAGCAAGACAAGCTAATCTGACCTGTTCCTTGCAAGAGCAGGAAAAGATGTTTATAAAAATGGCAGACAGAAGGAGGGAAAAGTTTCAGAAAAAGGCAAATGACGAAAAAGATAGAGTCCCTAAGTGGGCAGAACATATGGATAACACCTCGCAAGGCGAAGCTAATCCTGCTCTGTTGCTGGATTTTGAACGGAAAGGAAAACTTTGTCTTCATAAAGAAAGGACAGAATATTATAACAATGTATTCATCGGTTCCAGCGAACATAATTACAAGGTAATTGGAGGTTGGGGTTTCAAAAATGGGTCAGAACCTGTGTTTCCTGGAATTTATTATATATGTGGGAACAAGGCTTATTTCAAATTGCCGGATCACTGGTATGGAAGCTGCTACTTTGGCATTGTTTTCCCGAAAATATACCATGTGAATAATGCTGCTGGAAGCAATGAAGAAAATAATGGCTTAGCGCGTAGAAAACGTGAGAGCGTAGGCGAAATTATAGGTGATATCTTTAGTGCACTGATACCTGGAATGGGGGTAGTTCTGAATACTCACAGAATCTGCAAACTGTCTACAGTAGTGGATCGGTTATCCACTGACACTGCTGCTGGATTCCTGCTGGTCAATACTGAAATGGTTGCGATCAGATCTATGGTTTTACAAAATCGTCTTGCGCTTGATACCTTATTGGCAAAAGAGGGTGGAGTCTGTAGAATGCTGAAGGCGCAACATTGTTGCACCTACATACCTGACAAAAGTATCGAACTTAAGAGATATGTAAGAAACATAACTAATTTGGAAAAAGAACTCAAACCATTGGAGGTTGACAGTGCCTGGACGAGGCTGACTGGAGGTCTCTCCTCTATAGGTAGTTGGTTTTCTAACCTAGGTAAAAATCTTCTATGGAAAATACTGATGCCAATAGCTGGAATAGGTGTGGTTGCACTGATTATATTCATTTGCTGTAAATGTCAAAAATGCAAAAAGTACACTGTGAATAAGAGAGGAGTGAAGAGAAATATTGATGAGTTAGAATTAGAAGAATTAAGGAATAAAATCTATAAAAAGGCTAAAAATCACCACTCTCATAGAGAAGCTGAAAGAAAGCTCAACAATAAATTCATTGAGATAGAGATGAATGTTATGGAAGAATGAAGTTGGCATCTGTTTCCTTTATAGTGATGATAGTAAATATCATCAAAGAGGGGATTGATGGAGCAAGGATTCGCACGTAAAGCGGCTTGCTCTGATTCAAGAACCTCGCCTAACTTGTAATCATACTAATTCAACCTGTCCGTCATTTATTTAGCATTTTCCCCAACACGCGGGTGTCCCCAGGAGGCTTGCCTGTGTGTCTTTTCATCCTAACAATGCTTGCACTACGGAAATGGCTGCTTCGCAGAAAACCAGTCTGCGCATGCGTCGGTCATACCCATGTGATGTGACGCACTCGCATTTTTGGAGGGATTTTGTGCACATGCGCATTATTGCAAACATGGCCGCTTGTCTCTCACCATGCTCTCTGATTGCCACCGCTGCTTCTGCTTATCTGTCTTTTTTGCACTAAACTTTAATGCTATAGATATTATAAAGTAAGGGGTGCAGTGAAGTCTATAACGGTATACAGTGTAATCAATTTTTCGTATGGTTCTAATTTGTTTTCACTTGCTTTTCATGTACCTCGTATCTGTGGGTCCGGGGATGGGGAGCCGCGCCATACTGGAAGTTCCTCTGAACCCTGTCATGTGACATGGGAGAAACCCCACCGCGCAGAAGCTAAAACCAGCCAGCTGGCTCCTGAAGCCCGATGCGCCTGAGAACCTACATAAAGATGCTGCAGTTTTCCCTTGACTGTGCAACAATGTATCTGTATATGGCTTTCTCTCATTGTCTTCTATATTCCTATGCCTGGGAACGTGAACTCAAGGGGCGGGTATGCAAAATTGAATAATAATGATGGGAACACTGAATTATAGGTGGTAACAATGACCTAACCACCTCTCCTGACCAATCGTAACATGGGAACTTGTCACTTGCAACATTTGTGGGTGGTCTAGGGGTCCCAAAACAGTATAATTGGGCTAGTTTAGCTTAGAGAAATTGTCCGACTTGTCCGAGTAGCAGACCTGTCACTGACCCTACGAACTCTATAGGTGATTAATCTAGAGTGCTGCGGAGCACTCTGTCCATACTTTCCACAAGCTCCTAGGGGTGGAAATAGTCCTAAGTGCTGGCGAAGCACTTTGCTGGGGAAATTCGAAAACCCAATCGGGGTTACTGGTGGATTACTTGCAGAGAGGGGTAACGCTGGCGTTGCATCCGAAGCTGTAGGTGTTGGTCGTACCTTGGTGAAGCCCAGTCCTGAGGGGTATCCTGTCCAGACTGTCCATGAGCTGTACCTGCTCGCATTCTGGTATTCCAATTCTGAGGGTCCTTGTCCCCGTCTTTCCAAACTGACCCATGGCCAGGGTTAGTCCTCATTCCTATCTAGGTAATTATTAAACTGTGGGTTTACGTCTTCCTATCTCTCTTTTCCCCTTCTTAATAAAGCACTCTTGCCTGTGATATTGCTCTATCACCCTTTGAAAGCAACGTATATGCAATTGGTTATTAGAAATGTTCCACTTCTCTTCCTACCTGTAGGATATTGTTGAATTGTCATTTTATATTAGTGTGTTCCATTTTCCCCTTCCCTTAGCATGGTTGCAGTGAACTTAGTAAGAATAGCATAAGTAGCCTAGTGGGAATATACATTTAGGCCCTGCTCATATCCCCTGCCCTAGTTTAAGCTTGTGATGAATAGCTTGTTCCTTGTTTCCCTTACCCTATAGTGTTCTCAATTACTCTAATGGTACTTGCCCTAATTCATAGTTACATTATAGCATTAATCCTGATAATTGACGTGTTGATCTGTGTTTGCCTCATTATTTTGGCATACTCATTCTGAAATTTCTTTATAAATCTTTAAACCCCATCAGGTGTCTGTGGTCATTTTACAGTATAAAGTGTGGATAAATGTACAAAAGTGTATTTGAGTTCTGCTCCTTTTAGGAATCTTGTCACCTATCCACTGCTAGCTCCTGAATCCATCAGGAGTAATGTGCCTGTGGTAAGTCAGGTACATGAATAGTAAGTGGTGTGAGAGTCACCCCCCGAATTACTCATAGTAGCGTGCGAAGGATTTCACCCGGTTCATTCAGTTTTCGAGCGGGCACGAGATACTAACCATCTCCCGCCCTTGGACCCTCGAAAACTAATTTACTGGCAAACGCGGACACGAGATACCAACCATCTCCCGCCCTTGGACCCTCGAAAACTGAATTACTGAAAATTCCAAAATCCCGGAATAGAGTACCCTACTGTTCCCATCGCCTGCGCGCTCTTATATGAGCCTGCACACTGCTGTTCTGGCTAAAGAGGCTAGTAACTAAAAAGGCAACCATTGCTTTGTCCTGATGATGGACCCCATCATTTAGCAAAGGGGTCCGAAACGTCGTCGACCCACTGTGTACCATATACCTGTGAAATTTACAATACAAAACTATGTAATGGTACCCATAAGTAATTCTCTGTCCAAAATTGGAACCCTACAGAGACTGTTGATTTTGCCTTGCAAGCCCTTTGTGTATGTTTCTGTCTGTGCACGGTCGTGGTTGGGTACAGGCTTGTGCCCCACGCACGTGATTTGTTGAAGGTGTTATTTTGTTCTGTATATTTTGATTTAAATATAAACTTTGAAGACCTCTGCCCGGCTGGGTATGTCTTCAGTAATATAGAACTGACTGAGTCTATATTCATTTTCAATCATCATTCTTCTCCCTGCCAGGGACCACTGTTGTGTTTATAGGGTTAAACTAGGGGCCGCACTTTCGGCCGATTGGGCATTGGGGAGGGGCACCCGCCAGGGGTGTCCCCTCTCGCCACTCCTGTTTGCCTTGGCAATTGAACCACTGGCGGTTGCTATCCGTACCACAATGTCTCATTGGGGATCAAAGTGGGGGACACCGTGCACACGGTCTCCCTGTACGCCGATGATGCGTTGTTTTATTTGACTTCCCCGCGGGACTCGCTGCCGGTGTTGCTACAGCTGCTGGACAGCTTTGGCTCGGCCTCAGGCCTACGCATTAACGCAGAGAAGTCCCTGATCTTCCCATTGGCGGGATTTGAAGTGGACATGCATGGGGATCCACCACACCTGCGACTGCGTTGGGAACTGGAGGCTTTCCGCTATTTGGGGATCCAAGTGGCGCCATCTGATGCGCAATTACTGGCCCGTAATGCAGACCAGGTGGTTAACGCCATACGACAGTCCGTGTCTTTTTGGAACACATTGCCTCTCTCCTTGATGGGACGCCTAGCGGTGGCTAAAATGGTGATGCTACCGAGGATGCTCTACGTCCTGCAAAATTCCCTGTGTCCGCTCCCACCGCGGATCTTTCGCACCCTTAATATGCTCCTTACGTCCTTATTGTGGGCAGGCAGGCGTAGTAGAGTTGCCCTACATACGGTTGTCCGGAGCTGGGAGGAAGGGGGGCTGGAGGCGCCGAGGTTTGACCTATATTACTACGCTGCCCAATTGCTGCCAGCGGCCAGGTGGTTTGCCGACTCGGACAACTGGGAGATGCAACTCCTTGCGGGTAGAGCCGATGAAAGAACGGTACAATTGGCCCTGATGCATGGGAGGGGTGCAGATGAGGCACTGCCGTATATAGTGCGCCACACCGCGGCCATATGGCAGCGTTTTGTGGAAAGAGTCTTGCGGAGGGCCCCCTTCCATAGGGAGCTGCCTCTCTGGATTCTGGCCCCAGTGGTGGCCATGGAGGAACACATGTCATTCCGTGAATGGAGAGCGGGTGGCTGTGAGTTGTTGGCGGACCTCTACCCGGATGACGTGTTTGTGTCTGTGGAACGGGCTACGGAGACATTCGGGCTCAGTGGAGGCCAGTATTTACAGTATGGGGGCCTTCAAGTAATGGCGCGAGACACCTGGCCACAATTTCCAGAGGCACCACCGACGTCCCGCACACTCAATGTCATCCTCTTCTGCGGGAGGGGTAAGACACTGATAACGTTGTTGTATTCAGCCATGCGGCAGGACTCCACTCCACCGGTCCCACCGGCCTGGGCGGCATGGGAGGCTGACCTGGGGATGGCGTTAGAACCGGAGAAGCGCAAACGAGTGGGCACCCTTACCCGGCAAGTGTCGTGCAATACAATATTTAAATTAACTAATTTCAACTTTATGCATCGTACGTATGTGACCCCAGTTTCTCTGAGGCGTATTTCCCCGGAAAAGAGGGACGACTGTCCCCAGTGTGGTGCGGGAGGTGCGGCCTTCCTCCATCTGGCCTGGGACTGCCCTTTAGTTCAGGCCTTCTGGCGTGCAGTGGTGGAGCACATTTGCACAATTACCGAGATCCGGATGGAGCTGACTCCCCTTCACTGTTTGTTGGCCTTGGTCCCCAAACCCAGGAAGTGTAAGCTCCCATATAAAATGTTGCAGCTGTTGTTGGTGTTGGCGCGGAGAAGGGTTGCAATCACGTGGATGGGGCAGAGGGCCCCGGAGGTTACACAATGGCTCCGGGATGTGGGTGAATGGTCCCTGGCAGAGGAAACTTTCATGCAGCATGTGCGTAGGGATGAGAAACTGCAGGACGACCTCCTTGCGTGGAGAATGATGAGAGTGCTGGGGACGTCTGCTGCGGACTCAGATGGCACGAGTGCGGAGCTGTTCACCCCTGAGGACTCGGGGTCTGACAGTGAGGGAGGGGGGAGGGGGCCCCGATCTGGTGTAGGGCCTAGCCTGCAACGCACTTGAAAGTTCCACCATGATGGTCATTGCGATATGTTACCTGAAAGTTTTTCTCTTGTCTAGTATTGTGGCGTATTACTGTCGTATCTGTCCCTGAGAGGCCCATAATGAGGTGAACGAACTGTGTACCCGTGTTCTTTATTACATGATGCCAAGTTGGGGGGGGTGGGCTATTGGGGAGTTGGGGGGAAATAATTGGGGGAGAAACGTCAAAAAAGCAGATCAGGACATCCTGCTGTACAGAGGCCCGGAGATATCCTTCCTCAGATTGGATACGATGCCACCTTATGCCGCCCGGCCTTCGGGATGTGGGCTGATGGGCTATGTAACAAATGTTTATGAATCTATTGAATGTAAGGGTCAGTAATGATAATGTCGGCACAAATGTGAGTTTCCTATATGAATCTGCGACAAAAATAAAGTTTCAAAAAAAAAAAACGTATTTGTGGTAAGTGGTTTTTCAGAGTCGTGTAAAGTCTTGAGCTGCTTAACCTAGTAGTGGATTGCTTTTTACTTTATGACAGGTAACAAAGGTTCAGTCGACCTGAGTTGGGCTCTAGATCTATAGTGATCAGATAAGAGATCAAAAATCACGCCGTAACAGTGGCAAGCACTTAGCCAGCTTGATAGCTTCAAGCCTCGTTGCGTGTGCGATCATGCTTTGAAATCTGTCTAGTGTGTGCTATTATTACAACGTAATGTGTGATAATAATTTGAGGGAAGACATAAACAACAAGGGTATATTGAGAAAACTGCAGAAAAATGGTTGGAGAGGATTCATCCATCTGAACCGTTCAATTTGTGTAGCCTATACAAGGTGCATGCACCTGACGTGCATTTGAGGTGACTGAGAGAATCAAAATCCCAACTACATATTTAATGTCTCTATAAAGTGAGGTGGGCATTCGATAAAGACAAAATTCTAATTAGTGAGTGGATCTTAATAAACCGAGAGAAGGATAGTGAAATTGACTTTTACTGGAGCATAGGATGGTGGCCACTGGTTTATGGACAACCAGTCCATTGGTATTGTACTGGGGCTTTTACTCACTGAATTCTTGCACACTCACTCATCATACTGTAAGCTCCTACCCCACATTAGAAGACTCTTGACAAAACTTCAAATGAGAGGGATTGGAGGAATATCAAATTAAGGATTGTGGTGACCAGCAGAGCTCTAGGTAGGTTGAATCTACCTCACAATTCAAGGATAGTCAAATAATATAAATGTTTAGAAAAGTAATCTGAATGTAATCCACACAGTCAGTCACAAAGCTTATAATCTGTATTAAATCATACCCACATGTCCTCTCCCAGGATGTATGCTTGGACACTACTGTATTAGATTTATTTTCAATCCTCTCTCCCGCTCATGTGATTCCAAATGTTGATTGGCTTGTACGCGTTCCCTGAAAGCCTTACCATGAGTTGTGTTAGCAGCATGAGTGGCAATGGGGCTCATTTCATCCTCAGCTCATATATTAATACCAAGGTCACATGAAGTATGCGATATTGTGCCCATGCTGTTTACCACATTATTGTGGATTTCCTGCACACGCCACATATTTCCTCATCTGCTACATAAGCTGCAGATTTCAATTAAAAAAAATTGTTCCTACCGGAAACGGATCAAAAGTTACAAAAAATGCAACAACATATGTTACCGCACAGTGTAAGGCCCTTCGCAAAGGTTGACTGATCAATCTGTTGCTTATTACTTGGGTAAAAATGGGGTGAAACCTTTGTCCAGACTTTGCAAAAATGACTAAATAATTGATTATACTATCCCAAAATGTGGCCCATTGAGCTGCATAAATAAATAGCCAAAAACAATAAAAGTGGTTGAACAAAAAAGGAAGCAGTGTGGCCCTATTACTTTACAATCATTTTTTATGTGACTATCGGGGTTGTAGGTGAAGATTTCAGGACGTAGGACACACCTATCTATGGAGGCTTTCTTTTTAAATGCATTGAATCCCAGGGACATCAACATACACTGAGCTTATCATGGGTACTGTTGATGTAACGTGAATATGGAGTACTTATTCATTGGCCGTGCCGTTGAGCTGCTAAAGGACTGGTCTGGCCAAGTAAATGACTCAGAGATGTGTTGTGCACGTTATGATGACAAAAAGGCTGTGTCCCATGTGTACTGCTGTGTATGACAGAACCAGGGCTGGACTGGCCTATAGAGCAATCACGCAGTGACCGATGAGCTGGCCTTATAATTCGGTGTGTGGACCGTTTTTTGACTATTTGTGGGCTTGTTTTATAACTCCTGGGTCAGCTTTTACTGTTTATTTCCCCAATATTAAAACAACCTTTGTCTACAGTGTGCTCAAATGCATGCCTGCTTCCATAGCTCGCAAAACACTTCAACAGTGTGTCTTTACAAGTTCATAACTGCCCCAATTTGAAAACATGGGCAATTTCTTTGCAATCTGATTCACTAAAGGGGCCCACTTTTATTTTGTTGCCCGGACCTATTATCTTTCACAGTCCAACCCTGGGCCGGACTTGTATTTGCTGTTTGGAAGAGAGACTAAGTACATTTATATGTCTTAATATGGGTTGTACTGGGAAACAGCTATTACGCTGCTGTTTCCACCCAGGGCCTTTACCACGCAGCCGTTACCACGCATATATTGTCACCACACATAGCCTTCACCACGCAACGTACGTGGTGAGGGCATATGCTGGTAACAGTGGTAAAGGCGCCTGCGTGGTCAAGGCTATCGGCTTCGTTATGAGGCGCAAAGAGATCCTTCCGCTTCCTCTTTCCAGAGTTGCTTCGTCGTCGTCCTGTTAAGGTAAGGAGGATTATTTTTGGGATGGCTTTTGTTGCGGGTATTTTTTAGTGATAAGGGCAGGGGTTGGGTATTTTTTTAAAAAGGGCAGAAGGCTGTGGGGGTCGCGCTAGTTTCTAGATTTCGGATTTAGGAAAAAGGCCAGGGGCTGTGGGTGGTGCAAGAGTGTATTTTTAGGGATTAGGGCAGTGGTCGGGTATTTTTAAAAAGGGCAGGGGTGGTATGGGTTGTGCTGGGTTCTAAGTTTAGGCCTTAGGGCAGGGTCGAGGATTATTTTAAAAAGGGTGAAGCAGTGGGGTCCTGCAGGAGTGTATTTTAAGGGATTAGGGCAGTGGTCGGGGAAATTTTAAAAGGGGTGGTGTGGGTCCCGCAGGGATCTAAGTTTAGGCATTAAGGCAGGATCTTGGATTTTAATAATAAAGGGCGGGCAGTGGGGGTCGTGCAGGAGTGTATTTTTAGGGATTAGGGCAGTGGTCGGGTATTTTTAAAAAGGGCAGGGGCGGTGTTGGTCACACTGGGTTATAAATTTAGGCCTTAGGGAAGGTTTGTGGATTTTTTTTTAAAAGGGCGGGGCTGTGGGGGTCGTGCAGGAGTGTATTTTCAGGGACTAGGGCAGTGGTCTGGTATTTTTTTAAAAGGGCAGGGGACAGTGGCGTAAGGAAGGCCCCCACAGCCCCTGTGGTGCGGAGGGGCCCCGAGCTGCAGGGGGGCCCCCTCAGCAGAGTACTCAGGCCTGAGCGCCCGAGATTAAATACGTAGCGGACCCCTCCATGTTCCTTGCAGGGGACCGCTAAACTTTTGTTACGCCACTGATCACAGATGTCACACTGAGACTCCACTCTGTGTAAGGTACTGTGGTCAGGCAAAAAAAACTTCGACGGGAAGCACCATGCCTGTTTGGTCATAGCCAACTTTATAATTTCAAAGTCCCAGTGCTAAATGTGTAAAAACAAGGACTCAGCGCATCTTTGAAAAGTTAGTGCTCAGACACAAACATGCAGATTTCAAGTTCAATTACCAGTTGGGTTAACTCAGTTAATTATTCTGCCATGGTCAATAAATGGAGGACCGCTAGGCATTAATTAGTTTTGCCTGCTAATTACAGTGCTCAGAACTGGCTAAGATTGTGGCAGCAAGAGGTTTAACAGAGGTAATTATCATTATAGCAGACTGGCAGGTGCCAACTTCCAACATCAGGAGCCCATCTTAAGCACCCACCTTTGGGGGAAGGAGCTGAATGCACTGCAAGTTGAGGGAATGCCACTCTTTTCGCCACCAGTGCCTCTTAGGGTACAGATTAGTGATGCACACTCAAGCGGATATTTTCAAGAACGTGTGATAATCATAGCAAAAATCGGTTAACGCAATCTTTCATATCGCTGTCTATCGTGGGAAAATAACTCTGTGTCAACGTCGTATTCTCAACACAGCGGTAACATGCGATAGTTTCCCGACAACGCGTCAAATGTACACAATCGAAGTCCCTGGACGGCGATAAAAATCTAAACCCCTAAGTAAAAAAACTTACGATGGGTACAACTGCAATAAAAAATCCAGCAAGAAGCAGCGCCAGCCTGCAAGTCCCACAAGTCAGGCAGACAAAATCACGATAAAAGCGGCAACCAAAAACACAAACAAGACCCAAACAACTGCAAAGCACCATGGAGGTAGCCGGAGCAAGTACAGAGGACAACCAGAACCCCACAAGCCCCACGGAGGACCAGCCTGGGACCATCATTGGGGAAACGGTGGCAGGAGTTGGGACACTGCACAACATGACCTAAGCCAACAGCAACAGGGTGAGTAATGACCAGGGACTGGGGGGACAGGGGAGATGGGCACAATGGCACACATGCACAAGTAAGTATAGCACATCTGCGGACAAACCATGCCCAAGAGTCACAACTCCGACTAAGAGCCCAATTTACACAAGTCTGCAACATCTCAGCACTGTATAAGCACAGAAGTGAAAGGCATACCGCCTGAAAAGTATAAGGGACAGCCAAATCTGAGCCGAAGGGACAACTCACCCACAATGCAGCACACACACATAATATGCAGAGCACCCCAACATTGACAACAATGTGGTACAAAGTGCAACACTTCATCGCTGGAGTCATTACTCTGAGCCAAGAACAACTGTCTATTCAGAGTGGCTCCAGCAATGTCACCCAGGAGTTGGGACACATTCGGAGGATCATGGAGAACATGGAGTGGATGCAGGCGGAAAGAATGTTTGCCACGGCTGCACACCAGCGAGATGTAGCTGTGATCTTCCATGCCCTGCAGATCCTCGTCATGGCATTGCCACCACAAGACCTGGGGCAGTTGGATGCTGATGCTACTACTACATCCACATGTCTCTCCTCACCCTGAAGTGTCAGTGCCACACAGTGCAGCAGATTTTCCACCTCCGTCCCCTGATGTTTCACTGCCACACAGTGATGCAGACAAAACACCACCACCCGCATGTGAGGCACCTGACACATCAGCGCATGAAGATGATGATGAATCTGGCTTTGTGGCTAGAATAAAATGGTAGCATTCATCTCCACCATATGGCCGGGTTCAGCTTGGTTCTGCCCTCTGCATCATGCCCTGGAATAACACCTTCCACTGTCCCCTGTACACTGAGCGACACTCACCTTGGACCGCGACATGGACTGCCATATTTGGTTTGCTTACCAATTACACAGCAATCACACTGCAGACTGTAGTCTTCCACTCCCTATGAACTTGTCAATCCCGAAAAGACTCTGGCTGGCCCTCCACGGGCCAACATTGTAAAGTGGGGTTTGCATGGCCTGTACTGGTCCAGCTTCAACACTCCAATGAATGTGAATAAATTCACACAGATGTGTTGTTCGACTTGACCCTTTTTGCAGGGTCATCCCTGATCTTGTTGCCTTCCTCCTATATTTTTTCTGGCCTGTTGTTGGCTATTTTATGACTCTGGGCACTTTACCACTGCTGATCAGTGCTAAAGTGCATATGCTCTCCCTATTGTAAATTGATATATTAATCAGTGGTTCCAAGTTTGGCAATTTGGTTTACTTATTACAACAACAAAAGATCATGGTCAACATGTTTCTGTACATGTTGACCACGATGACTAGATCGGACACACTGGTTCAAATTTACTCAACCACTAGTTGTCCGCTTGCACTTTGTTTTTATTGAAGGTCGACTATCCCTTTATTAAAATGGGTATAGGGAACAGTTGGCTTTTCTTTTAAATCACTAATACATTTTTGGGCACAAATTCACTAGCCCTAAAAAATGAACCCGATGATGAAGCCAGACACCAACTATGTTGGTGCGTAAGTTCTTTTTGAATCTCAGTTTTTCCACTAATCACTTCTGACTTGGGCTATAAGGTTAAGTAGTTTCTTCTTAGGTTGCATTGCACCTTTTGTGTCACTCTTTTGTTGTTGTAATAATTATTGAAGGAGTAGAAGAGGGACTATTTGACCCTTCCTCTCTCGTTGTTTGACTATTTTGTTTAGTTGTCAGACCCTAGTACAGTGCACTGAGTGTCCATGGCGTGTAAATCCAATTGTTGCTGGTGGGCCTGCAGCACTGGTTGCGCCACCCACAGAAGCAGCCTTGTAAAATGTGTCTAAGGTCTGCCATTGCAGAGCCTGCATGCAGTCTGGTACTGTCATGCTGACTGGGCAAGTGCACCCACTTGCCAGTCCCTAAACCTTCCCTTTTCTTCATATCAGTCACCCCTATGGTAGGCCCAAGGGCAGGGTGCATTGTAAGTATAAGGTAGGACAAGCCCTGGTGTGTGTGGCATGTCCTAATAGTGAATTACAGCCATTTTCGTTTTTCACTATTGCAAGGCTCTCTGTTCTCCATAGGCCAGAATGGGCTGTTAGATTATTACATGTTTATATTTCTAACTGTCTCAGAGAACATGGTAGAAATTCGAGTTTAGTATGCCTGAACTCAGAATGATAAAACACATCTTTTAGTGAAGTTGGTTTTAACATCCTGTGTTTGCAAATACCACTTTTAGAAAATAGGTATTTGCTTGTCTAACTATCCAAAGCCTGCCTCTGCAAGGTTGTGTATTCCTTTGTCTGGTTTTGTGAGTGACAGGGCTGGGGGATTCCAAGAGACAGGATGAGTCACCCAGTGGTGAATAGAGAGATCTACATCTAGATGGGAGGAAGGAGTTGCACCTGAACCTTGAGTAGGGCTGTGCCTGCCTTCCACAATGCTGGCTCCACCCCCTGGGGAGCGGCTGATGTCTCTGCCCTGCACACTGAAAGAAGAGAAGGAGTCCTGTAAACAAAGTGCTCCAGGACTGTACTTGCCTTCCACAATGCTGTCTCCACCTCCTGTGGGGCGTCTGATGTGCCTGCCCTGCACTGTGAAAGGAAAGGAGAAGTCTGGTAAACAGTGTGCTTCAGAACTGGTTTGGACTGGGCAAAGGCCCCTCTCCCCTCAGAGAACAAAGGATTTTGGGGTATAAATATTGGGACCCTGATCCCATGAAATTAGATCACTTTTGGACTACAAGAAGAAACCTTTACTGAGGAGAGGAACCTGAAGAAACTGAGGAGAGACTATTCCCAAGCTGAAGTGCTGCTTGGGGGATTGGCCTGCAGTGGTTGCCTTACTGCCAAAGGAAGGAGAAAGGAACTTTGTGTACTTTGCTTTCAACTCGTGATGGATCTCCAAGGGCTTGGAAAAGAGCTTGCCTACTGCTGAAGTATCAGGGACAACAGACTTCAACCCCCAGCTCCCCAGAGTTGTTGTGGAAGTGTCTGCTGCTGTTTTGGGCCTTCTGACGAACTGCGTGATGCAAGGAGCTGGAAGCGCGACTCAACAAGAAGAAGCGTGTCGCCGTCACTGGGCCTGCCGTTGCAACTCCGCAGGGGGGGTTCGCCGCTGGAACTGTCGCACTGCACCACATCGGAGAGAAGCGTGCCGCAACGAAGAGGAAGCGTGTCGCCATCGCTGCTGCTGCCGTCGCAACTCCGGAAGAGGGTGTCGCCGCTGGAGCTGTCGCACTGCACCGTATCAGGAGAAGAATCTCGCAACTAGGTCGGAGCATGTCGCTGTGCCTGCCGTCGCAACTCCGAAGGTGGGTGTCACCGCTGGAACTGTCGCACTGACCGCATCGAAGAAGAGCACCTCGCATCCCGAGAAGTGCGCCGCCGTTGGAGCTGCTGCCGTCGCATCGTAGATGTCGCCGCTGTAGTTGTCGCATTGTGCGGAAGGTTCACGCATCGTGGGAGAAGAGTGTCGCTGCTGGAGCTGCTGCAGTCGCATTGCGGAACAAGGGTGTCGCCGCTGCAGTCCACGCATCGAACCGAGAACTTCTCGCATTCCTGAGAAGCGTGCCGCATCTGGAAGATCTTCACGTCTTTATTCCTTTGCACCTGAACTTTGCTGCATTTCCCTCTCTGCGACATTGCTTGTTGTGGAAGCGCAACGCAACCTAAGGTACATTGACGCAAAGTGTTGCATCTAAGAACTGAACTGAACTAAGCTTAAATCTACCATCTTAAAGTAATAGCATTGTGTATTTTTGTCGTTTATGGTCTTGTGGTAACTCTACATAAGTCTACTTATTTTTTATATAAAACCTGTGTGGTGTCAATTTTTAGTGTTGTCACTGGGTTACTGTATGTGGTCACAAATGCTTAACACACAACGCCTCTGAGATAAAGCCTGTCTGCTCGTGCCAAGCTACCAAGGGGGTGAGCAGGGGTTATTTTAGGAGTGTAATCCCCTTATCCTGACTAGAGGCGAGGGTCCCTATTTGTCACAAGTACCTACCTGTGCCAACTAGAGACCCCCAAATCTAACATGTGTCATGGCCATGATCAATCAAGAATGAAAGTATGGATGAATGTAGGGACAGTGCTTCCACAAAAAGGTACTTCCTGGGTAATGCTATCAATGCGCATGCATGGCTGTGACCCAGATAAGCACTGAGACACACTTTGTCATTCCAATCAACACTCATCACAGTTGAATACAAGTGAAGGTTCCGTAGACTTTATTAGCATGTGCGTGTCCGAATGGGCAAGATAAGTGCCACAACATGCAGACCAATGCAGCAGTATGTCAGAATGAGGAAAATTGCCAAGCGCAGCTGTCCACTCCGGGGGAGTGCCTCACCTTTCACAGGTGTGTGTTAACCTGCGTTGTTGCATGCTCCTGTATTAGGAGTCCAGGCAAATGGAGCCATGTCCACTATTGTCGTGGGATATGTGACCAGATCTCCAAGATGCAACAAGGTGTCAGGACATGTGCAATGTGTTCCAATCTGTTGTGGCTGCAGGTACGTAGTTACTCAGCCATGAAAGCGATAGCAGCTTCGTAGGCTAACATTTGCAACATGAGGTCGTTGTCGAACAGGACGGCAGGGCTATCCATTAGCATGTCCGGACATATGTGCTGCGTCCATCCCCTTACACCAATTTGCAATAGGGGAGTGGTTCAATGTGGTCACTGCACACGAGGACTTGTGCAATCCCCCAGGTCCAGCTGCCAGCATGTATGCCAAGTATCAAGGCATCCCATAAACGGGTATCACGGTGACACTCCTGGTCGTGGGCCAACAGGGGGTGCACACACATGTCAAAATTCAGTTCATCTACCGCCGTCCTGTTGGGTAGGCAGACATCCATGTACCACTCGAATATGCTCGATCAACAATGCAACACAGGCTGAACGCAGGTGACGTTGTCAAGGCGGAAGCTTAGCCGGTAACGGATCCGCAGCACTGCCAATGGCAGTGCCCCCAGTAAATGCAGCATTAGTGCAAGGAGCAGTTTCACATGACAGGCGTTGTGCATGTGTCCGGGATGTTCAGCCATTGAGTTAGTGGCTCTTGTTGAAACTGCACTGTTCTGACCTGCGCCAGTTCTGTGGATGAAATTCCACATCTCAATCAATGAGTTCTTTTTGTGTGTACCGGTTGTATGCCTGGGAGGTTGTGAGAATAAGTGTGAAGGCCAATCCATGCAAGATAACTTCGAGCAAGGACTCCTGTGTGGGGTGTGCATACGTTGGTCTCTCGGTGGGCGGTGCGTAGTGTGGGAGTCGGCATCAGCTGCTATAGTATCTGTCAGAGGTTGCCGGGCAAATGCAATTCCGAGGTTAGAGGTGCAGACGTGCTTCCGCCTGATAGTTCAGACAAAGGAGCTTTCATCCCTAGTGTAAGTTTGTAATCTGTTTGCATTCATGAAATGTGAAGTGGCTTATTGGGGGTGGGGTGGGATGAGTGCGACTTTGGGATTCATTTTTAATATGTCTTGCATGTGGCATACGAGCGGCATCGCTGTGTGTTATGTTGCCTCACAGCTGCTCCTCCCTCTTCCTGAGCCCATTTACTTATGTGCGCTGCGCGATTGCATCACTTGCACTCCTAAGGCACAGTATTGTCATGCCTGTCTGCGCATGTCCACAAGCCTGACAACAACACTGTGATGTTGGCCGTTGAAGGTGGTGGGCCACGTGAGTGTAAGCCTATGGTAAGGATAGGGCAGTCACAGATGTAGAGTACATGCCTGGCTGAACTGGCGCTGCTAATGTGGCTAGGCATTTGGCTCTTGCTACGGCAATACAGATACACACAACACTTGGCATGTATGATCCTGGACCCCGAGCAGTCTAGCGCACCTTCATTACTCCGTTCGTGCAAGCATGCCCTCCGGGTGCATGCTACATTGCAACATTGTCACTTACAGGGGGGGACAACTTAGCTACATGTCCAAGCTCTTACCCACTGCCTATGGTGACATGGTTGCGTCCGCTGTCCACAGCACAATGTAATGTGGTAGGGCCCGGGCAATCATTCATACATAAGGACCACACAGACACACTTAGATACGTAGTGGAACTGGCTACGAGCACGTGTGCCTGGACCCTTTTTATTACCAGGATCACATATCCAGTGACACCTGTGCTGGATGGGTGTGGAGTGAGTGTGAGCCAGCCCTCAGGGAGTGGTTGGTGCTGACAACAAATGGAACAGTGATCACTATTAAAGCGGAAACATAAAACACCAACATAACAAACAACTGCGAAGCATCATAGAGGTAGCCGGAGCAAGTACAGAGGTCACCCAATATTCCATCAGAAGGGGCCATGACTTGTGGTGCACTGAGTTAGGGGCACCAGAGCTGAGCGTGCTCATGTGAAGAAATTGTCAATGATTGTGTCCCTTAGGGATATTCCTGAGGCAGCTGCAGTGGGGTGTGTTACTTCTGCCTCATCATCATCGTCCCAGGTCTTCCACACTGCCTCAGGTGACATTGTTGCGTCCGCAGTCCACAGCACATAATTCAATCATAAAGGGTCCATGAGTTTTGGTGCACAGAGTTAGTGGCACCTGTGGCGCTCAGCGGGTGTGCAGCCTGCGATGATGTGTCGTCTGTGAAGGTCAGGAATGGATTGAATGTGTGTGAGCCTGCTGACCGCAGTGTAGGTCGAAGGCAGTATTCAGCACAGACATAACTCTGCGGTGCTGTGCCACTGGATTCGCTGGGGGCTGTGTCACGGATGGCAGCGATCTGCTTAGGAGACCGGCGGTCACAGCGTCGGCCTCGTGGAAGGGTGAGGGGCGTCGCCCTGGCAGATGCGTTAGCCATCCCCGAAATGAACCACGCCCAGGGCCTGGCCTATTTATTCACACTCCTACGCTGGATGCTTAAGGGAAGGGACGACACAGCTACATGACTGAGGTCTTCCCCACTGCCTGAGGTAACATGCTTGCGTCCACTGTCCACAACACTACAAACACCAGCAGTAAATGTCCCCATGGACAGGTCTGTGCTCTGCATACTGAGGTCTGTCCAGCACATCACTGCCACACATGGCATTGTGTGCATTCCTATTTATGAGTGACTAGCCTCCTTCACACATACTTGGTTCCCACCTCTCCCCACATTCTGCTATTGTGTGGCTGAAGGACCATGCCATTTTTGGAACGTCCGCTGTCCTGTTCTGCACTGCCTCTCTGGTAGTCCGGGGGGCATGGGAGTGGTGGCGGTGGGTGTTGTGTACCTCTTGGGTGTATGAGCTGCATGATCAGTGTCTCCATGACATGTATTGGTCTTCAGATGTGGGCTGGGCTCCCTTTCATACTGCAGGTAGTCGTCCTGCTTTACACCAGTAAAAGGCAGGTGTTAAATCCCTGCTGCTAACGTGCTTTATTGCCTGTTTTTGGATGGCATCGCATTTCTGGCTGGTCGTTGAGAATATCGCAAAGTGGTGTTTTTGTGTGTTTTTGCACGGGAACGCCTACTCTGCATATCATTAGCGTTAGTAGTCGCTCTCATACTTGGCGATGTTTTTTGCAGAAGTTATCGCTGAAAAACTGGCGATATCGGCAGTTTGCACCAGCTTGAGAACAGGGCGATAATTCTTTCGCCACTTTTGCTGCGCTAAAGTGGCGATAACTCGGTGATAAGTCCTTGAGAAAGGGTATTGAATACCCCCTTGGCATGGCAGGGGGACACAACTTTACTGGTGTGTGCTCGGAACACGGTACGAGAATTCCTCCATTCTTGAGGCCTTTCACAGGATGTATGGCTTTGCGTTCTGACCTTGCCCCATAAACAAATCTAGTGAAGCAACAAACAAAAAAGTAATGTAGGAAACTGAGCAAATTCCTGTCATAAGCTATAGTGCAACTTCAAATGTAATTTTGTCAGCCAAGGAGACACATCTCTTAAAGACTTTAAACAATCATTGGCACATTTTGCCCTGTCCAGGTCTCATTAGTGTGCACTAGAAGTAAGTAGTAGCCTCTTGCCTGAAGATACATAAATTGTGTTATTAGTTGTGCAAGGGAGCAAACGCACGTCTCCCCATGGCTGGATAAGTACACATTGTTGACCCTATTCATGGAGGTGCGTAAATTGTGCAAAAAACACACACCCCTGTCATGGTAAGTGATGCGTGTAAAGGGGTTGTATTTACAAGGCGGTGTTAAGCCACAAAAAGTGGTTTAACGCCACTTTGTAAATATGTAGCAGGGCATTGCGCCACCAGAACGTCTCTAAAAGTAGAGTTTTGGTGGAGCTAGCCCCTTGTATATATACCCCATGGTTTGTTCTTGTGCCTCACCACTTTCGAAGTTCACCAGCCGCCACTGCTGGGTACGTGTAGAAGAGGGTTTCGATAGATTAACTGTTAACTGTGACTTATGGCTTGTTTTCCCATAACAGCACTGTGTATTCGATTAACTAAGATCACTCATACTGTCATTCATTCCCCTACAGCCCTGTGGCACCAATGCTTAGTATTCAGTGGCTCTGAAAATGTTAACATGTGCTGAGTGGAAATTTTTTCTGTCACGTTGGCAAAAAAATTGAATGTTGGGTATTTCCTAAGAAGGGAAACGGAGACACATCCTTTATTTATTTAGAGGGAAGTCTGACTAATTTAGCAACCTGTGTGACAATTTCTATAAGGAACACTGCAAACTAACCAGTTTTGTGACATTTCTCATTTATGTGTATGCACAATAAAACCTTGGCAGCTTTATAATACCCAGTTTTGTTGGATAGCGGTGCTGTTTACAGTGTTAGTTAAATATTTAACTGCTTTGCTCATTTCTGCTACACCCTCTTCAAATGAGGTTTGATTTAAACATGTATCAACAGCAGAGTCCTTGTTCATATTTATCAAGCCAGTCACCCCCTGTTTACATAGGTCTGCCCTAACTATGCTTCATGCACTAAAAATAATATTATTTTCTCTCGTCGCCCCGAGAATCAGCGATTTCTTCCAGACTTAAACTGGTTCAGTTAAAAGTACTACACCGCACATACTACACTAGAACGGTCCTTTACAGAATAGGGAGAGCCTCTCACGAATATTGCCTCCGCAGATGCGGAGAAAGAGGAACATTCTTCCACACCATTTGGGACTGTAGCCGGGTGGCCATGTACTGGGCAGCGGTAATGCGAACCATTTCCCAAACCACAACTATTTCCCTGATGCCCAACCCACGTCGCTGCCTGTTAAACATCTGGGATGCAGAGGACCTGACCCATCGTCAACAGGACTGGGCCATGCTGGGAATGTTGGTGGCAAAACGTAATATTGCTATACTGTGGGGTTCTAACGTACTGCCCACACTGCGAGACTGGTGTAGGGACATGGATGAAGCAATGGTGGCCGAGAAGGCAGTATTTGTCCATCGGGGATGCCCTGAAGTGGGGGCAAATCTGGGGGGCCTGGAACAAATTTAGGGGTGACATATGCGAGCCACCGCGAGTTGACCCAGATGAATGTCTTTCAGATTAAGGGTTGGGCCTGAAATCTATATATGTCAATGAGTAAATCTCCTGCTGGGATGAACTCCGTCCTACTGCTTATCGGACATCATAATGTGGGGTGCGGGTCGATGGTTGCACTGCCAATGTTAACAATGCTGCAAATTTGAACATTGTTTTGTCGCCTTTGAAGAATTGAACGTACTTAACGTGTCTTTAATTTAATGTAAAGTTTTGTTACTTGGTTAAAACAAAAAATCATAGGCCAAAGCCATATCGTATATTTGTATTGTTTGCATTACGGTACAACATGTTTTCATTCGCCGCCGGGCCCCTGGGTTATCGGCTACACGGCTGTGTTATCCTGACAATGATATTTAGACTGTGTTGCTATTGCGGCCGGCCCAGGAGGTTGTAGGCCCTACATTGTGTTATACTGAACATGTACAATAAAGGTCTTTAAAAAAAATTAATAATAATAATATTATTTTGTGAAGCTTTAAAGCCCCCAACTTCTTTTGGTCCCACTTAATGCCCTGGAGGCGGGTGCCACAGTGCAGTGCAGTGGTCCTCTGGGCACCAGTATGCCCCAAGTGAAGAAGAACAGCAGGTTCAGTGGCCATACTGGGCGGCATGGTGCTGTTCCTTTCCTTGGGTGCCTTCCCCGGCCGTGGCCCTAGCCCAGCATGCCATGCCTGGAATTGTGGGACAGGTGTGCAAGGGGTCCTCTCGGTGCCGGCTTAAGGACAGTGAGACCGGTCTAGCAGCAATGGGCACTGACCTCTGTAGGGGACGCTGACCTAAGGGGGAGGAGCTGTGTTTAGCAATAACTTATGATTGGAGAGATGAAGGGCACTTTTGCCCGGGGGTAGTGAGAGAATCCGAGGAGGCGGGCATGGGGTGTGGGGGTCCCAAAAATGATTGTCGCACCTGGCGCCAACAGCGCTAAAGCCGGCCCTTGGTCCTCTGCAGTGGGTGAACCAAGTCCCAAAGCCTCCCCAGCCATACACCCCACCATAGCTCCTCGCGTCCCTGCGCTGAGCAGCAGCAGCAGCAGTAGTAGCTGGTGTGGTAGCTGGACCCACTCTGGTCTATACCCAGGGAGCCTAGCTTTGGCACCATCCGGCTCCACCTCCATTATTAGAGGAGGTGGAACCCTTTAGAATTGTGTGGTACTGCAGTGGCTTATGCAGGATGAGAGGGTCCTGTAGTTGTGGGGTGGCAACCTCCCTGCCTCTAATGAAGCACCCCGCATTCCATTCATGATCCCTCTCCTATCGATGTGCTCCCTGTTGCTTGAGCCCCTTGCCAAGCCTGGGTGTCTTTTGGCAGAAAATCCAATGTTGGCAGAGGGCACTGGTATAAAAGGTGGACGCCGGACCTGCGCTGTGCCTTCCAGTTATTCTTTCCAACCCTGTCCACCCACCTCGGTCTTCACATTCTCCCACCTTCCTGTGTGCTGTTTCACTGTGCCCCTGGCCTCACTGGCCCTCAGCCCCTCCATACGCCGAGCCTCCCTGTGCCCTCAGCTTCCCTGGGTCCCATGCCTACTTCTATCCCTGCCATTACTGTGAAGTTGCCTTTTGTGCATAAGTGGGACAGAGAAGTAGAACCTGCATCCCTGTGCCCGTTGCCTCTCCCTACCCCCGGCTTCACCTTATAGTGCTAAACAGAGAGACACATAACCATTTTCAGCAGTAAAGCAATACATATTATGAAAGTGTGAATTCTTTATTTAGAAATCGTGTTGTGGAAGGCCCAACGATTAATTTGTGAAAGAATGAGTGCCGGTGCCAAGCACTGTTAAGAAGTGGGTGACTGGTGAAATTATACGTCGGCCTGCCGAATACCAAGGGCCCGATTCACAGAATAAACTTAAGACTCAATCCTAAACATACTACTATTTTGGTATTCACAGAAAGCATTTACTACTTTTGGCATTCACAGAATGAACTTACTACTTTTGGTATTCACAGAAGTTAGGATTCTGTCTTAAATGTGTCTTAAGTTTGTCTTAAGACAAACTTAAGACAAAATCCTAACTTCTGTGAATACCAAAAGAGGTAAGTTCATTCTGTGAATACCAAAAGTAGTAAGTGCATTCTGTGAATGCCAAAAGTAGTAAGTGCATTCTGTGAATACCAAAATAGTAGTAAGTGTAGGACTGAGTCTTAAGTTCATTCTGTGAATCAGGCCCCATGACTGGATGTCTTCGATTCACTACTAGACACACCCTGCCCCCTTTTCTCACTCTTGCAGGCTCCCGCTTTCTGTTTGTGATGCTTTTGCCGTCTTTGTCTTCCTCCTCTTTTCAATCTGTATGTTTTCCTCTCTCTTGCACTCGGTAAATATCTGATAGGGGAAAAAGAAGCGCCAGTCCCAAATATTAGTGCCAGTGCCCCCCCACTGGGAAGGTCCACATTTTCTAAAGTTGTCCAACAACTTTTAAACACACTTAGGAGCACAAGGCTGCTGGTTTGCACGAGCAGCAACTTGGCATGGGTATAGGTCATGTGTACCCTGAATTCCAGGGTCCCTTTGGCCTCCATTGCCCCCATGTTCGCTCTGCCCAATATCTATATGTACCCACGGTAGAGGGGGGAAGAGAACAGTAGGCACAGAAATAAAGGCCCCACACACTGGGACATCTGCCTTCCTTTGCCCCTAATTCAATATGCCCCTGCCAGCTGAATATGCCCAACCTTTCTTATGCCCCCAGTTTACAGGGATACCTAGCTTGGTATTTGCCCACTGCCACTTCTCTGCAAACTGAGAGGCAGAGGAGAAATTGTAGAGGCACAGATGCCATGGGGCACATAGATACAGGCCTTGCTGCTCCATAGCTATCGAGTCACAGCCGTCCCCATTTACCACCAGTTATTGTTTGTTTTGGCTCTTGTATCCATGTGCACCACGCAATGTAGAAGCTAGTTCACTATTCCAGACTAAAGAGGGCCATTGAACAACTGGTTTAACTATTTTGATTAAGTGTCATAGGGGCCACATGTATCAAAAAAGCATTTTGAATTTACCAAATAGCGATTTTTACTGTATCGCTATTTGGAAATCGCAAAATGCTATGTATGTAAAAACGATCAAAGATTTCGCGATTCCTTAATATTACCAAATAGCGATTCCCTAAATAGGTAAACACTATTAAGTAATACTACTCCATTCGTTCCTATGGCTTAAGGCCCATAAGTGCGAATGGTTTTGCATTAGCTAAATTGCGATTACCTAATTGATAATCGCAATTTAGGTAATGCAAAGCCAAGTGTGGCCAGGCGCCTAAATATTGTTGAAACCTTAAAGAAATGTATTCCACCCAACAGAACCAACTGTAGTATAATCTTTAGACACCCAGGTTCTGAGGGATACTGGATCACCCCATTATATTTTCTGTAGGGCCCCCCTGAAGCACCCCCAAGAAAATGTGCACATGTGAAGTGCATGCTACAGTGCACTTTGAAAAATGCACTTTTGTGCATTTTTCAAAATGTGCACAAGGTTAACAGCGAATTGAAGTTGACAGTAATAGCAGTTTCCTAAATGCATAGTTTTCATTCAGAAAATGCTTGTTACACGTGCTCAGGGAATCACAAAATACGATTCCCTATTTGTTGTCAACATTTTAGGTTATCACTTTTTTTGCGATTACCTAAAATTATTACTACAAAGCCTTTCATGCATCTTGAAAGACTATTATACATTTGCAAACAACTGAAATTACCGATTTTCGCCGTTGGCGAATGCGAAGTTGTTTGATACAAGTGCCCCATACAAACTTTTGTGGGTAGTGTGAAAACTGGTATGGCAATGTAATAACATAAATGACAATTTTCTGGGTTTGATATAGAAACTTGCATGGCCGTTTGTCTTGCAATATTGGAAATTGCATGGGAATGCAGAACATTTCCTGCCATTTTTCTGGTGGTAGACTGAATACTGACACAGCAACATGTGCGTCATTGGAATAATGGAATCCTGGCATGGCAATGTGGAAACTGCCATTGCAATGATGGAGCAAAATGAACTGGGAATGGCAATGTGAAAAGGTACGGGGGCACAATGAGCAGAAAATGAATATATACAGGAAGAAATGATTGTCCAAACTCATAGAAGCACTCCTTAGGGTCAGATTCATTAAAAAGATGTGCAATGAAGCGCCGCAACCATAGTTGCTGCTCTATATTCTACAAGTGGTAAAACACTGCGCACAGACATATCTACAAAGATTTAGGGCTACTATTGTCATCCCCTGAACTGGCACACAAACAGCTGTCTAGCACCACACATACACATTTGCACAAAAGTAAAAATGTGTGTGTTATGTCTAGCAAAGATTTTGTATTGAAGGGCACCCTTTCAGTATAAATTACTATACTAACCCCCAGATGCATCAACAAACCAATTTGCGATTCCTTAATAGCGAAGAATACCGATTCGCTATTAAGGAATTGCAAAATGGAATGCATCAAGAAATCACTTAAAAAATAGCGATTTCTTAGAAATCCTTAATTGTGACTCGCAAATTGCGAGTCGCAATTAAGGAATACCTCCCCATTAATTCCTATGGGCCTAGAGGCCGCAATTTAGCAATTTCTAAAATTGCGATTTTTGCATTTGGGATGATGCATCCCAAATGCAAAAATACCGCTCGCAAAGGGCCAGATTCTCAGAATCTGGCCCTTTGCGAGCGGATTGTTGTTTGATGAATCTGGCACTAAGACTAACTTTAAAGCTTTTTTCACATCGTATGCGTGATCAATAGCCCCAACCCTACACCAAAGATCCCATCTCGACTCTTCACTACAGCATTCTCACCACTTTAGCAGCTCCGTGGAGCTCACCATACTCCATGCCAGTGTCAAAGCTTTTAAAAATAATTATGAAATAATGCTTGACTTAGATGTGTTTAACTTAGCCTGACTAGGCCTCAAAAATCTTGTATTGACATCAATCCACCTTTGCAGAAAGAAAGTGCACTTTTATTTTATGTGAACAAGTATTCTTTATTTTTTAAATTTCTTTTTGTTAACAATCATCGACAGTGAGCATACATTACCATGACGCAATCAATCTGATTAAGAGTCTTCATATGACAATCATTCTGCACATTTTACACTTTTAGGACAAGTCAAGGAGCTAGCGACTGCAGTGGGGTACAAATGTGTCCTCTATAGGAATTCCATGTCCCCCATATACGGGACCATTTCTTTGGGCATCCCCGAAGACAGATTTTTCGCGGAACATGCACCAGTCCATGCTGGGTTTCCATTCGTTCATAGTGGGAGGGGTGGCTGCCCACCAAGCCTGGGCAATGTTCTTTTAGCTACCATGAATCCAAGTGTAGTCCACTGCGTTTGATGTGTGTTTAGGTCAGTCGGCTCCCATATGTTAAGCAAACACCTACGCACCTCCGGGTAAATGTGGATTTCCAGGACCTCCCCCACCACACCATGGATTTCCCTCCAGTAGGACTGGATGGAAGAGCACTCCCAAATGATGTGCATGAACATACCCGGCTGACCACACCATCTATGACAGTCCCCAGTGGATGCCCTCCCCATCAACACTAGTCTGGGCCCGTCATATATATCCTATGCAGGATTTTAAATTGGACCAGTCGCAGCCTTGCCGGGATGGCCACCACTCTGGGGGAGGACACAGCCTCCTGCCAGTCTTTGTCATCCAGTTCAATACAGTTCGCTACCCATATTTGTCGAAGTTGTTTGAGGGGGTCGTCCATATTATAGATTTGTTTATTGTATATCAGTGAAATAGCCTTCTCTGGGAGGTGGCCATCCAGTATCCTACTTTCCAGTGGAGAGGACTCGGGGGGAGGGGAGCCCATGGCAATGGCAGAGCATAAGGCATGCCTTATTTGTCTGTAACGGAAATGTTCTGAGTCGGCCAGCTCATGTTGTGCCTGAAGGGAGGTGAACGATTTAATGTCCCCCTTTTCCCACATATCATGACTGCGGGAGATCCCAATCATTTCCCACTTGTCAAATCCCTTCGTCCGCCACAGGTTTCCCAGTTTCTCAGAGTCCCACAAGGGGGTGGCTAGTGTCAGTTTACCCTCCCATCCCAGAGATCTGTGGGCAGCACGCCAGACGGTCACCGAGTGTCCGGTAGGGCCCACCGGTGGAGGTCTCGCTGGTTTGGAGTACAGTGCTCTATTGTAGTTCCCACCTGGGAGAAGCCACATGTCCATTCGATAGCCTGGGTCATCAGGGGTCCCGTAGATGCCATGATTAATGGCAGACAGGTGGGCAGCCCAATAATATTTCTGGATATCAGGAAGGGCAATACCTTCATCATACCATTTCAAGGTTAATTTGCTGAGGGCTATAAGCGGTGGTCCGTTCCATAGCAGTTCCCTCTGGAGTTGTTCAGTTTCTTTGAAGTAAGAAATGGGGACAGCGTCGAGCGAATTTTGCAAGGCATAGAGGAAGCGGGGGAGGGACATCATTTTAAAAAGTGTGGCCCTCCCTACGAGACAGCTGGCTATGTCACTCCGTAGAAGTTGGAGATGAGGAGATTGTTGTTGTAACGGAGCGTAGGAGCTAGGGAGACAAATATACCTAAATATTTTAACCCTGATTTGCTGAGTTGAATCGGGCAGTTAGAAGGCAAAATAGGCATGTCCCTATGGAGGGGATACAGATGTGACTTAGCCCAGTTTACTTTGAATCCGGAATATCGCCCAAACACTGCCAAGATATCCAGAAAGGCAATGAGAGATTTTCGGGGGTCAGTGAGATAGAGTAATATGTCATCCGTGTAAAGTGATATCCGGTCTTCCCAGTCTGCAGACCAGCGGAACCCACAGATCACTAGATCCTGTCGGATCCAGGCTGCCAATGGCTCTAATGCCAAGGCATATAAGAGAGGGGAGAGCGGGAAACCCTGTCGGGTGCTCCGGCTCAGAGTGAATGTGTCAGATTGTTTGTTATTTACAACAAATTTCGCCAACGGTGCCGCATAGAGGAGACAGAACCAACTGATCAAATCTGAGCCAAACCCCAGCTTCTGGAGCACCGTGAAGAGATAAGGCCATTCGACCATGTCGAACGCCATAGTGGCATCTAGGGAGACCAGAACAGCTGGTTCACGTAAGGTGTCTGCCCTGCCAAGCACCCAGTGGACGCGACGCAGTTTCAGCTCCATACTACGGTGAGTGAAAAAGCCGGACTGAACAGGGTGAATGAGAGTTGATAGGATTTTAACCAGACGGTTGGCCAGGACCTTCGCAATAATTTTAGGCTCGGCATTGAGAAGAGAAATAGGCCAATAAAAAGCACAGTCCGGGTGGAGTTTATACAATTCTATAAGGATTCCGTTAGAGCCAGAGGCCTTACCTGATTGAAGCGATCTAATTGCCTGGGCGATTTCGTCCGTGGTCAGAGGACTGTCCATTACCTGCTTATCGGCCAAAGTAAGGGTGAGTAGGGCAATACCTGTGAGTAGCTCGGTGGAGTCTTCTTCAGCGTAAGACGTCCCTGCCCTATGCACTGCCCCAAAATGTGCAGCAAATTGGTTAGCTATTACCCGAGGATGAACGATTTTGGCATCTGAGGCGTCGTGGAGGACCGGGACTAGTCTACTTGCCCATTCCAGTCTATACAGCCAGGCTATCAGTTTCCCTGCTTTGTTGCTCACGTCATAAATTCTCCCATGTTTTTCACTCTCCAAAGATCGAGTTGCGTCTGTGACTATAGCTTTATATTCGTCCCGTTTGAGTTTTAGCAAGTGGAGTGTATCAGGAGAGTCCCGTCGCGCCAGTTCCCCCTCAAGTCTTTAAATGTCATCTTCTATGTCAGATACTGCCCTCCGCCGCTCCCGGTTGTGACCTGATATTAAGGACAGGGCCTCTCCCCTTATCACCGTTTTAAAGGCCTCCCAGAGCGTTTTGCCAGAGGTCACAGTGCCCACATTCTCAGTGAAGTAGTTCTCTGTAGCGGTTAAGAAACCATTGCGTATCTTGGGGTTACGTAGGTGCCAAGGGTTAATAGGTGTGACCCTACCCACATGAATATGATCCAGGAGTATATGTGCCCATATATACTCCCACAGGTGAGTGATCAGATATGCCCCTCGCTAAGTGTCGGATCTAGTGAATGTGTGAGATTTGAGAGCTGGGAACCAAAATATGATCGAGGCGGGAGAAGCTATGGGTGGCTCCGAAGTGGAATGTGTATTGCATTGTCTCAGGATTGAACGTGCGCCATGTATCTATAAGCACTAATGGCCTCCAGGAAGCCAGGCAACCAGCTGGAAGTGAGCCCTAACTCACGAGGAGGGTGTCATTCCAGCCCACCCGAGCATACAGAATTAAAGTCGCCCTCCAGCAACCTCTCCGGGAGAGAGAGAAGGGAAGTATGGAGGACCTGGAACGTAGCCGTTTAAAGGCCAGGCGGGACATAAACAGATAACAGTGTGAGGACCCGTCCCTCCCAGGACCCTGTGATGCCTACATATCTACCCCTGTCGTCGGTCCAGGTGGAGTCTATGCTGATAGGGAATGTGTTCCTGGCCATAATGCCCACACCTCTGGAGCCAGTCGTGAATCCTGCATGTGCCAATAGTTTATAGCTGCACCGATTCATCGCTCTGCAGGAGTGACCCATTAGGTGCGTCTCCTGAAGAAGCACAATATCACAACCCTGTTTCTTGATATACTGCAGAACAATACTCCGCTTGATTTTATCCCCAAGCCCATTGACATTCCAGCTTAATATTTTGATACTTTTATCCCAGTGTGTGTGCATTGGTGACATATTAAGTGTTTTGTGCCTTCGCCGTGCATGAGATACTGTGTCGATGAAAAAGAAATAACAAAGAAAAATCCCCACAAGCCCCCCCATCCAACACCCCCCCTCCCCGCTGCCCTGCCCTCTGGACTTACAACTGCCCATACCAAACTAGCAGAGTGCCTGTCGCCCAATTTCTAATACTACTAATCAACTAAAGGTTGAAGAGAGGAGGAAGGCCAACACTCCATCCCCCGCCCGACACATCTTTAAATCAATTGTCCCCAGTTAAACCATCTTTGAGAATTCTCCGACTGAAGACGGAACCTGGTGAGATCATGTCCAGCTGCAAGGTCCCTGGGCCCCGTTACCTGACCAAGTTTGTGTGAATGACTGGGGCACCCAGTGCCTTTTAGCCCCGGTCCTGCGACTCTGGATCGCCATCCCTGTCACTTCCTGCGGAGCCACTGACGATCCGACTGTCCAGCCAGTCTGAGACCACTTCCGGATTTTCAAAGAACCATGCCCGTCCCGCAGACTCCACATGGAGGCGAGTTGAGAACATCATGGCGTATTTAAGCCCCTTCTCCTTGAGCTTTTTCTTGACTGCTATGAAAGTACGATGCTGTCTCTGTACCAACTGAGTAAAGTCCGGGAAAAAGGTTAGAGCGGCATTCTCATAATACAGAGGGGGTGCGGACCTTGCATGTTGCAGGATTGCATCCCTGTCCCTGAAATTCAGGACGCGGGCGATTAGTGGGCGTGGTGGTGCCCCTGGCTTAGGTCGGCCTCCTGGAATTCTGTGTGCACGCTCGATAGTGACAAAATTTCCCTGTCCGGTTTGAGGTGGTTCAAGACGAGATCATCTACAAACAGGTCCGATGCAGGCCCTTCTGATTTTTAAGGCACTCCGAGAATGCGGACATTGTTGCGCCAGGAACGACCTTCATAATCGTCCAGTTTGCGTTCGACCGCCTCATAGGAGGATCTGAGATCTCATACGCAGGAGGCTGGTGGGTTTGAGATTTCCAAGGACAGACTCGAGTGGCAAGGAGACTTGGGGATAGTTATCAGCAACAATAACAACAAATTCAACAACAAAAGAGTGCAACCAATAAAGGAAGAGCTAGCAAGAGGAATCACTATAGTTATTTAAAAGAACCCTCACTCACCAACCCAGTTGGGTGACATGCTTCATCATTGGGTTCCCACCAGAGAGGCCGAGTGCCTCTCTGGTGTGCTACGACGCCTGACTACAGCGGAGCAGGTTTTTCTAATGTATAGCGTGAGTGCAATAAGTGAGTGAAAAGAGTGTTTAAAAATGCCTTCTTTTTATCCAGAAGAATTTTGAATTGCGGAAAACTAGGCACCATTAAAAACAAGTGCGTCAGATGTTTCAATACCTGACTTTAATTAACCGGGTACATCCTAATGTGAAAAGAAACAATTGGTCAACATGTTTCTGCTTCTTAGTGTTTGTAGTGTTGCATTTGTCAGGATCAGAATACCGCGGCGATACGCTAAGGCGTACCCTAACCTGTGGTGGAATAAACTGAATAAACTCACGGTTATCATGCAGCCTTCAGGATTTCTGAAAGCCGTTAGTATCTGTGGAAACAAAGCAACATACAGACAAAACAAAACAAGTCACAAGGCACATAATACATTGAAATTTGACAAGACTCATGCCGTTGTTTGTAGTGCTCTTCAAAGTGGGTTGTATGACGATCCGTCGATGTCAATGTCATCGCGGCACTTCAAATTGCGGGCATTACATCGCATCGGCCGTCTCACCGGCCATTATGTCATCGCAAGTAGTTGCGCCGCAAATGCAGCAATTTGATTGGATCGCGTGTCACATCACCGATTTAGCATCGCGCGACATGACAACGAGACGTTTGAGGCCGCACAGTAAAAAACTGTATCAAGTGCGCTCATTGGTAATTCCATAATAAGAAGGGAAAAGGGGGACTTACATTTATTGTCCGATGTAAGTTATGTAGGAGCCTGTTAGCCGTTATCGGAGGAAATGTAATTCTCTGAAGCGCGGCAGCACTGGATCGTTAATTGGTCATGCTAAAAATGATGCAATGTTAAAACCCGATTATGTAAAGGGAAACAGAGTGCCTCATGGTCTGCTGGGTTTCGTTTCAAAACAAACAGACTTACTTGAATCTGGAGATCATGGAAGCTTGTGGCGGGGCTTTGTCTCGCTTCAACAAGACAGTTCACTTCCGAACTGAAAATGACACAATATTACATGCCGTTTTAATGAAGGGAAACAAAGGGCCCGTTAAATGGCAATGCCTAGTTAGATAACTAAACACCCTTACTTAAATCGGGTACTCGTGAACGAATGTGGCGGGCCTTGTTCTCACTTCAATAACGCAGTTAAATTATGGGTATCAGGTGTTTAAGTACCGGTAACCCAACTTGTTGCATTCTGGGAGACAGAGTCCTCAAGGGAAGCAGCTTGTTGTGGATTAGGTCTGTGTTAGGAAAACATCTTACTTTCTCCCCGTTTCTGACATTTACTTTAACCTGTTGGTGACACTATTGAATCTTGCAAGCATGTAAGCTTTTGGGTGTTGTTTAATGACAGATAGACGGTCCATTTGAATTCTCGTTCATCATGCAGATCAGAATCGTTTATAAAAAAAAGATGTAAACAAAAGTAGCTGGATGCTCGGCCCATCAAGGATCGATAAGGGCCAGAATATGTTTCCCTTGTTTTCCGTGCGCTTGTGCCCTATCTTTCACTTGTTTTTCGTGTCCCTCTGCCCTATGTTTCCCTCGTTTTTGTGTGCCCTTCTGCCCAATGTTTCCCTCGTTCTTCGTCCACTTTTGCCCTATGTTTCCCTCATTGTTAGTGCACTTTTTCCCTATGTTTCCCTCGTTTTTCGTGCCCCTCTGCCCTACGTTTCCCTCGGTTTTCGTTTCCCTCGTTCCCAATTATCTTTCTAAAAAGTCCCCAAGTGCACTCCGTATATGGGCAACCCAAATTAATAGTGTTCTTGTGTATGTGTCTTAATTTTTGCATGGGTCAAGGGTAATTTTCACAATCCATCCACCCATACACCATCCATCCCGGCATCCCGGCATCCATACACCCATACACCCATCCATCCGCCAGCACCCATTCATGCATACATCCATCCAACCGATACACCCATCCACCCCTCCCTGCATCCATACACCCATACATCCATCCACCCATCCATCCGCCAGCACCCATTTATGCATACATCCATCCAACCATCCAACCCATACACCCATCCACCCCTCCCTGCATCCATACACCCATACATCCATCCACCCATCCATCCATCCGCCAGCACCCATTCATGCATACATCCATCCAACCCATACACCCATCCACCCCTCCCTGCATCCATACACCCATACATCCATCCACCCATCCATCCACCAGCACCCATCCATGCATACATCCACCTGCCAGCACCCATACATGCATACATCCATCCTTAATATTGGCATTTTAACATAAGTAGCCTGTCCTGTATTTTTCCTGTGAATCCATAAAAAAGTTTCCTTGATAGGAGACTCGAACCATGCTTGACAGCACCAAAGTCGGCAGAGTTATATGCCATGCCACAATGCAAGATACAGCCCACATATCCGTTGGCTTTTCTCTATGCATTTAACGAGCTACAACACAACTGCATTTATGCATTTTACCTAACACAACTGTTTGTTAATTTGCATTTTGAATCCCACATATCCGTAATGTGTGAATCCCACAACGAACACATGCATTTATGCATTTTGCCGAGCTACATACAACTGTTTGTTGTTAATTTTTCGTGAATCCCACATATCCTTAAGATGCATTTTACCGAGGTACAACACAAGCATTTTATCCGTAATATGCATCCGTAATATGCATTTTCTCATCCTTGAAACAACACAACTTGCGAGCTACAACGGAACTGTTTGCATGCAGCATGCGATGAGAACGCACCTTAACATCGCATGCGTTGCAATTACATGCGATGTTAATGGCCTCGGGTCGTTGTCGCATGCGCACTAAAATCATGCGATGTAAAAGCTCATGCGATGTCAAAGTCGCAATGCGATAGCAACGCGATGTTTTGACACCGATGTGTTTGGTGTTTCCCTCAAAGTGCAGCAATAGAAATCTTTGCTTGCAAGCTATAGTGATATATACGTGATGGTAAAAATGTGTTTCTTTAGCAGTAACACGTTGTGCTATTCAAGTGCTCTGATGGGGTGCTCAATTAATTGTATGGTACCAGACCATAGAGACAGTTTTTAGCTGTGGGATTATACCTCATGAGTAATTATTGTTTTTACCGAGAGTGTAGGGGTTGTGTTACCCATGATTTAATGTTCTCACTTCTTCCGGAAATTTACTGTTTGTCATGTTATTTTATTCAAAATGCGAAATAAAATTGTTTATAAAAAAAACAGGTCTCCTAAGAAAGGTGTGTAAAATATCCATTTGGGCATTCCCCTAGGAGGGTCTTGCCATTCTGTTATGATACTGACTGTGGGTGGTCTGGAATACAGATTGACCAATTTCTGAACTGGAGACTCAGGGTAAGAGCGGAGAACTCAAGAGTATGTAATCAATTCTTGAAAATTTCAATTGGACATGTGAGAAGAATGTATAGTCCTTCTCTTCATTGCATTGATCGCACCAAATATCGTGCCGCGCCCAGCTCCCTCACCATGTCCCTGAGTTTCCTTAGGAAAGGTATTGTGACCTGTTCCGTCTGCCCAGGTCCCAGACAGGGTCCAAGCCTCTCATTAGGAGAAGTGGTGGGTTTTCACTCCTAATGGTAATACCATCGTCCAGCAATCATTTCAATTACAAAGATGAAACAATTGGCCTGGACACTGAGGGCCCGATTCACAGAACTAACTTAAGACAAAATCCTAAACTTACTACTTTTGGTATTCACAGAAGTTAGGATTTTGCCTTAAGTTTGACTTAAGACAAACTTAAGACAGACTTAAGTTAGGATTTTGTCTTAAGTCTTTCTTAAGTCTGTCTTAAGTCTATTGTACGTCAAACTTAAGACAAAATCCTAACTTCTGTGAATACCAAAAGTAGTAAGTTTAGGATTTTGTCTTACGTTAGTTCTGTTAATCGGGCCCACTGATCAATACTTATGAGAACAGGACAGGGGATGTTATGAAAAAAACCTCAGAGATTTAGTCCTACATAGACAACAAATACCCAGTGTCACTGCAGCATTTATGTATGACCCCTTTCAGTGTTTGTCTACAGAGAAGTACATCCTGTTATGCGCATAAAGCAGTAGCAACCCTAAGAAGGGTGAGTTCTGCAAGGTCAAAAAAAAACATATGATATCAGGTTAGCTGTGTTAGCATGAGTTAGCAGGACACCCACCGTATTGCACCATTGGGCACTCCACTGTTTTGTGTGCTCACCTTAGGGGTACGTTGATAATGACACTATTTTGCTTGTCAAAAACTGTAGTTCGAACTGACGATATAAACTGAAAATATTGGTCTCTCCAATCCAGGTATTCCTGTTTCATTACCCATGAGAGTGGCAGGCTTCTATTCTGCAGCATACATAGAAGTAACAAAATCGGCACTAGTGATAGTTTATGTGCAGGCATGAACACCTTTCTGTACAAGAAAAATCCTTCTCTGCAATGCAGGTGCCCTTGCACTATGTGAAAGGGTGCCTGCGTTGGCACTAAGCAGCTAAATTTAGCACCAGCGCTAGGGAAAACACAGGGGTGCATCATATTCTTGTGAATACGGCACATCCCTGCGTTTTGAAAATACCAAATTTAGAGCAGCTCTACACTCTGATATTTTCTCGGAAATATGCTGCAGTCTTACTCCAGCTGAGAAGATGGGTCCCAGAATGCAAAAAATTGTTTTGTGAATGTATACATATGGTAATTAGAAACATAAATCTTGAAATAGTAACAACATTGTTGTTTAATCACAATGTGTAGGTACGTTTCGTCACAGAGTAATATATACAGTATCAACGTATTGTGTGCCCCAAGAAGGAAAGGGTAGGGGATGTGAAGGTGTAGGAAGAAGTGTAGGGTAGTTAGAAAAGTGACATAACAATGGTCAACCGACCTTAATATACAGTGTAATGATTTGATTCATAAAACATGGACCAACGGTTCAAAATAGTTTGATATGCATCATGCTTCCAAAAGAAAATATAGTCAATGTTATATATGGAAGGAAGCTGAAGATAGGAAAGCTGTTGACGTTTTGACCCACACATTATTGCAGGCAATGGATGATGCCTTGCTTGGGGGTCTTCATCAGGACGGGGGTGGGGCGTGTTACCTAAAACGGGGGTAATGGACAAGTTGACATAGGTCAAAAAGGATCTAATCATACAATTAACAAAAATGGTTAAGGGGGGTGTTATAATTACCATGGAATACTGGGGTCATGGTAAGAAGTATCTCATAGCAGACGAGGAACATCATAACGTGTTGACTACGAGGAAAGGATGATCAGTTAATAAAACGCATTGTAGTCAGATGCGAGACTAGAACAATTCAATCGCGCCAACTCTGGGTACAGGACTTACATTGGTGGTTGAGTGGAAAAAGGACACGTCTCAGTATGTTCAGTGGCAAAGGATATTGTGTTCTCTGAAAGAAAACACAAGAGAGGCAGCCGTATATTGGCCCCGTGGCATTACAGTTTGTGGAGGATTAAAAGATCAAGAATAGCATGGAACTAAAACTCACGATTAAAATCAGATGAGATGTATTTAAACGATCCCGCCGACAGATCGGGAATTAGATGTGTGATGCAGATTAGGCTGCTCGATCCCGCCGGAACACCTATCGGGAATCTGAAAGATTGGAAGGGCCGGGGGCTGGCAAAACATCAGCGCCCGATCACAGAAAAAATTTCATAGCTAGCTTACATCGTGCCATGCCGGGCGTGAGAGAGTGTTACCTGGTATCGGGGATGAATCCTCGAAGAAGCGCGGTCCACAATGGCGGCCGGCACTGCACTAACGTTAGGTATCTTAGCAACTGGAGTCACATCACCCGGATGTGGGCCTGCAAGGTTGAATGGGCATGGAAAAAAGACTTGCGTATTGGAGCCCAGCCGGGCAGCCAAAGTGTAAATAGACAGAAAAAATCAGAAAAATCAATATCGGTGGAAAAAGTGAACGCGATCAATATTGGCCAAATGCTCATATGAAATGAATCGGATCATGAAATGGGCCTGCAAGGTTGAATAGGCATAGAAAAAGACTCGCATATTGGAGCCCAGCCGGGCAGCCTAAGTGTTAAACCACAGGAAAATTCAGAATAATCAATATCGGTGGAAGAAGTGAACGCGATCATTATTAAAGGTGGCCAAATAATCATATGGAATGAGTTTAGCCAGTAAGCATTGGACAGTGACCCACGTGCTAATATAATACACGTGATTGCTAGATATTAGCATGCACTGGGTAGGAGACAGATGTGTATTATAGTGGGCCTCACTGGATCCAAACCGTGTGTAAACCGAAATGGTCTAAGAATGTAGGGCCGAAGGGAGCACCAATAATGTGATAGTATCACACATGGCGTGTACTCAGGCATAGATGTATGTTGTCAACACAACTTATGAATAGGCCGTAAAAAGTGGCAAAAAACATACAAAACATGTCCATTAGTACATCTGGATATTGTGTACCTATCTCACATGATGGTAAAGGACAATCCGGTGTTACATAGTACTTGGACTATACATTAGGTTGGTTCATCTTGTATTGACCGATGTATAGAAGGCAAGAAGGGGGGGTGTAAAAGGAATTCAATCTGTACATATAGATAGTGCGGACGTATCAAACACGATAGTAAAGGCCCATCAAGTGCTGTATGGTATTCAAGACCTATAGAGGGATAGGTTAGTCATGCATGGATATAGTCATCACTGTAAGTGGTGAAGAGCTAGGGATGGATAAAATTTGTCATATATACAGGGATTTACTAATGGCTGGGAACAAGTAAAGTTAGCTTAGTGTGGCTAATTGCATGAACGTGCTGTCATTCTTGTTCAGGCCTTGTTGTACTGAGTCCAGACGGAACATCCATTTCGATTCACGAATATTCAGTACATTTCCAATCTTGCCGCCCCTGGCACCTAGTGTGGCCTTCTCTAGAATAATCCTTTTAAAACTGTCTGGTGAGTGGTTGGCTGTTTTAAAATGGTCGACCAATGGTGCTCTCTGTACCCCACAACGTATGCGGCTCGAGTGTTGTAGGATCCTTGCTTTGGCCTTCTGTTGGGTCTGTCCTATGTAGATTAAACCACATGGACATATCATTGCATAGATTACATTGCTGGTATTGCAATTGGTATGTGATTTCAGGGGTATTTTGTGATGTTTGTATTGGAGCTCCTTAGTTTGTATAGTTGTAGGGCAGGCTTTGCAATGGCCACATCTATGGTGTCCTAGGATGGGAGGAAGATTCCACAGGGATATAACCGTGTTTTCTTCTGCTGGTTGTAGGAAGGATCGCACCACATGGTCCCTGATGCTTTTGGCCCTCTTGAAGGCATGTAGTGGTGGTGTGTCCTGTCCTACATCATCCGAAATCAATTTCCAATGCTTGTTGATAATTTTCTTTATCCTGTTGCTTTTAGTGGAAAAGGTGGTGACACATACAATTCTTTCTTCTTGTTGGTCAGATCTCTGGGTTGGAGTAGACACTCTCTGGGATTGAACCATGCACGTTTTCTTGCCCTCTTAACCAATCTCCTAGGGTATCCCCTTTGTCGTAGATGGTTGGAAAGGTCTTCTGATTGTTCCATATAGTGTTGCTTTGTGGAGCAATTCCTGCGGATGCGCAAGAAATGCCCAAAAGGTAAATTGTCTCTCAGAGATCTTGGGTGGTGGCTGTTGTATTGGAGGAGCGAGTTGCGTTCTGCAGGCTTCCGGTACAAAGTGGTTCGTAGGGAACCCTCATTTTCGTAGATGGTAAGATCGAGAAAGTCAACTTGATTAGTGTCTGAGTGGATGGTGAATTTGATATCAGATGATTGTTGGTTGAGCCAGGAATGGAAAGAAGATCGCCGTTCCAGATCAGGAGGATATCATCTATATAGCGCATCCAGAGGCCCACGTTGTGATGGTATAGGTTGTGGTCGCTAAGAAGGAATTCGTCTTCTAAGGCTGCCATGAAGATAATGGCCAGATCCGGGGCAAAGGTGGCCCCCATCGCCACACCTTTAGTTTGAAGGAAAAATTGATTTTGAAACATGAACAAATTCTGCATCATGGCGACCCTGAGAAGTGACACAATGAATTCAGTGGGTACTGCCATGGGAGCAGTTCTTTGGTCCAGGAATTTAGCAGTGACCGTCAAAGCCTCCTCTTGGGGAATACTGGTATACAATGAAACAATGTCACAGGTGAACACGATTTGTTTGTTGGGATCGAAAGGAAGGCCCTCTACAATATTGATGGTGTGCATTGTATCACGTAGGTATGTTTTGGTGGCTTCAGCTAATGGTTTCAGGAAGAAATTGATATACCTCCCAAGTGGCTCAAGCATAGAACCACAGCCTGAAATAATGGGGCGTCCTGGTGGGTCTTCCATATTTTTGTGTATTTTGGGCAGGGTATATATAGTCGGTAGTCTGGGATTCTTCTGATTGAGATAGTTAAATTCCTGCTCAGTCAGGAAACCTTTATCAAGGCCTTCTCTGGTTACATTCAGAATTTGCAAAGCTAGTGACATAGAAGGGTCCGCAGTGAGCTTCCTGTAGCTGATACCATCATTTAATTGTCTGAAGATTACGGATTTGTACTTGGGCACATCTTGAATGACGATGGCACCGCCTTTATCTGCCGGTTTGATAATTACTTCTTTGTTCTTCCCAAGTGATTGTAGTGCCATTTTCTCGGTTTTGCTGATGTTGAACTTAGTATAATGCTTCTTTTCCAAAGCAAGATTGACGTCGCGTAAAACCACAGTTTCATATGCCAAGATCTTGTGAGACATGGCATGGGATGGTGGGACAAATGTGGATGGAATCCTTAGACCCGTTTGAGACTGGCATTAGTATGGCACAGAGTTGCGAAAAAAATATTTGAGGCGTACTTTCCTGAAGAACTTGAATAGTTCTGTTCTAATGGAAAATGTGTCGGGCACGGTAGTAGGGACATAAGACAAGCCTTTACAAAGTACTTTGAGTTCCTCATCATTTAGGGCGTAGTTTGAAATGTTCACCACTGGATTCGGTGTTGGTGTTACCACTGGTATACATTCCGACGGGTTGAGATCTCGCCATGTTGTTCTGGAGGGAAGCGGACTTGCTTCTGGGTTCTGCCTCTACCCCGTCCCATGTCGAATTGTTTGATTGTTGCCCTCTTTGTTGGCCTCTGGGCCAATTGTTGCCTCTCCTCCTGGGTGGTCTCCATTGTCCTTGACCCTGACCTAAAAAAGTCAGGTGCTGGGGTGGGTAGCCGTATTCCTGTGGGATGTAAGTATTGCTGGGACCGGCTTGTTCAGAGTCTCCCTCAGAGCTGTAGGAGGAATCAGAGAATGTTGTATAGTTCTGTCTGCCCCGGAAGGGACCGCGTCCTCTGTTGGTAAATCGACCCTGGTTATCATGGCGATAGTAATCCTTTTGTAGGTAGGGGTACGTTTTCATCTTGTCATAGACCCGCACGTCACGTGCTAGTTTCTCAAGTTTCTTATTCTGAGTGATCAATTCAAAGTCCTTGAGGGTAGCTTCAAGGTGCGTCAAAGTTTCCTTTGCGTTGATAAGTGCTGGATCCCCAGCAATTTCGGCTTTAAGGGACGCAATTTCCTTGATTATGACCTGGACCTGTTCTGCTGCAGTCTCAACTCCCAACACCAACAGTGTCGGGAGCAGTTGTTTGCGACAAAGCTAAAACCCTCCTCAAATTTAGGAACCTCAACAAAGATGGCAGGTTCAATTTTTATTTGTAGTCCTACAGGAATAATATTCTCTTGGAGATTACTAGTCAGAAGGTGGCCATGCCACCTGGTGCGGATCAGTTTTTTCTCCAGCCGTTCTAAATGGGCTATTTTGTCCTTTAATGTAAAGTCAATCATGGGAATGTTAGGAGAAAGGAAATTATTGGCAGGGTCAAGAAGGAGTTGGTTGATGTATTCCTCTGAATATGAGAGAAGTTCCCTTTCAACCATATTGTGATACTATGAATTAATCAAATGTAGGAACCTCGCAGGCATCCGCCTGCTCAGTATATGTTACAGAAGCAAGGGTTATACCCAAATAAAGTCACTGGGACCTGGGTGATTGGTAGTACTGAGAAGAGGGGTCCCAGAATGCAAAAAAATGTTTAGTGAATGTATATGTCAACTTGTCCATTACCCCCGTTTTAGGTAACACGCCCCACCCCCGTCCTGATGAAGACCCCCAAGCAAGGCATCATCCATTGCCTGCAATAATTCGTGGGGCGAAAACGTCAACAGCTTTCCTGTCTTCAGCTCCCTTCCATATATAACATTGATTGTATTTTCTTTTGAAAGCATGATGCATATCTAACTATTTTAAACCGTTGGTCCATGTTTTGTGAATCAAATCATTACACTGTATATTAAGGTCGGTTGACCATTGTTATGTCACTTTTCTAACTACCCTACACTCCTTCCTACACCATCACATCCCCTACCCTTTCCTTCTTGGGGCACACAATACGTTGAAACTGTATATACTACTCTGTGACGAAACGTACCTACACATTGTGATTAAACAACAATGTTGTTACTATTTCAAGATTTATGTTTCTAATTACTATATGTATACATTCACTAACAACGTTTTTGCGTTCTGGGACCCCTCTTCTCAGTACTACCAATCACCCAGGTCCCAGTGACTTTATTTGGGTATAACCCTTGCTTCTGTAACGAGTCTTACTCCAGCAGCAGATACTCCCATGCCCTGCTCCATCCTGTAGACTCTGAGTCCACCTGATGGTGGTCTAGCTGCACTGCGTCTGGCATACATTACGCTGGAACGGTAACAGCCCACCTGCTCGCTGCACAAGAGGAGTTAGAAGGACCTACAAATGGGAACAGCCTTTACGATAAGAAAAGTAAGGAAACGGCATGACACCAAACACTTATTTGCAATTGTAAGCATTAATTTTGTGGAAGACTAAATTGGTGGGTCTGCAGTAGCTACGCAAGTTTTCACAGTACAAATAGTGACCCACAAATGATCACCAGCAAGTGGGGATGCCAGAGGGGAGCACAAGATGCAATGGATCGCTTGAGCTGGCTGACTGCTGGAAGACATATTTACAACAAGGGGTGGTGAGGGACAGAGTCTCTGAATTAAGCAGAAACCTCTCACCCAGTCAAGAGATCAGGGCTAGATCCAACACCGTTTTTTAGCTCACTGCACCATCCCAGTTTCAGAACCTGGCTGTATGCAAATTAGTCTGTTCCTGTCCCAGTGCATGATGGGAACAGGGCAAACCAAACTACAAAAGCCAATTCTTACACTGGGAAGGAAACAAGCTCCCGGGGACCGGTTTCTGGCATTACAGCCGTCTTCGGCCCGGTTTGCTTGAATCCTGATGGTGCAATGAGCAAGGGTCTCACCACGCTTAGGGTGGACAAAAATATTTACAACAAGGGGTGGTGAGGGACAGAGTCTCTGAATTAAGCAGAAAGCATTTAGCCAGGTTCTGAGCTGGGATGGTGCAGTGAGATAAATAACGGTGATGGATCAAGCCCTGATCTTTGGACTGGGTAAGAGTGGTCTGCTTAATTCAGACACTCTGTTCATCACCACCCCCTTTTCTGAATCGTTTTTGGCCACTATAGGTGTGGCAGGGTATACTCAGACATGAGTCCCTTTCTCACTGCACCATCAGGATTCAAGCAAGCCGGGTCGAAGACGGCTGAAATGCCAGAAACTGGTCCCCGGTAGCTTGTCTCCTTTCTGGTGAAGAATTGGCTTGGTAGTTTAGTCTGCCCTGTTCCCATGATTCACTGGGCCAGGGACAGACTGATTTGCATTTAGCCAGGTTCTGAGCTGGGATGGTGCAGTGGGATAAATAACGGTGATGGATCAAGCCCTGATCTTTGGACTGGGTAAGAGTGGTCTGCTTAATTCAGACACTCTGTTCATCACCACCCCCTTTTCTGAATCGTTTTTGGCCACTATAGGTGTGGCAGGGTATACTCAGACATGAGTCCCTTTCTCACTGCACCATCAGGATTCAAGCAAGCCGGGTCAAAGACGGCTGAAATGCCAGAAACCGGTCCCCGGTAGCTTGTCTCCTTTCTGGTGAAGAATTGGCTTGGTAGTTTAGTCTGCCCTGTTCCCATGATTCACTGGGCCAGGGACAGACTGATTTGCATTTAGCCAGGTTCTGAGCTGGGATGGTGCAGTGAGATAAATAACGGTGATGGATCAAGCCCTGATCTTTGGACTGGGTAAGAGTGGTCTGCTTAATTCAGACACTCTGTTCATCACCACCCCCTTTTCTGAATCGTTTTTGGCCACTATAGGTGTGGCAGGGTATACTCAGACATGAGTCCCTTTCTCACTGCACTATCAGGATTCAAGCAAGCCGGGTCGAAGACGGCTGAAATGCCAGAAACCGGTCCCCGGTAGCTTGTCTCCTTTCTGGTGAAAAATTGGCTTGGTAGTTTAGTCTGCCCTGTTCCCATGATTCACTGGGCCAGGGACAGACTGATTTGCATTTAGCCAGGTTCTGAGCTGGGATGGTGCAGTGAGATAAATAACGGTGATGGATCAAGCCCTGATCTTTGGACTGGGTAAGAGTGGTCTGCTTAATTCAGACACTCTGTTCATCACCACACCCTTTTCTGAATCGTTTTTGGCCACTATAGGTGTGGCAGGGTATACTCAGACATGAGTCCCTTTCTCACTGCACCATCAGGATTCAAGCAAGCCGGGTCGAAGACGGCTGAAATGCCAGAAACCGGTCCCCGGTAGCTTGTCTCCTTTCTGGTGAAGAATTGGCTTGGTAGTTTAGTCTGCCCTGTTCCCATGATTCACTGGGCCAGGGACAGACTGATTTGCATTTAGCCAGGTTCTGAGCTGGGATGGTGCAGTGAGATAAATAACGGTGATGGATCAAGCCCTGATCTTTGGACTGGGTAAGAGTGGTCTGCTTAATTCAGACACTCTGTTCATCACCACCCCCTTTTCTGAATCGTTTTTGGCCACTATAGGTGTGGCAGGGTATACTCAGACATGAGTCCCTTTCTCACTGCACCATCAGTGTTCAAGCAAGCCGGGTCGAAGACGGCTGAAATGCCAGAAACCGGTCCCCGGTAGCTTGTCTCCTTTCTGGTGAAGAATTGGCTTGGTAGTTTAGTCTGCCCTGTTCCCATGATTCACTGGGCCAGGGACAGACTGATTTGCATTTAGCCAGGTTCTGAGCTGGGATGGTGCAGTGGGATAAATAACGGTGATGGATCAAGCCCTGATCTTTGGACTGGGTAAGAGTGGTCTGCTTAATTCAGACACTCTGTTCATCACCACCCCCTTTTCTGAATCGTTTTTGGCCACTATAGGTGTGGCAGGGTATACTCAGACATGAGTCCCTTTCTCACTGCACCATCAGGATTCAAGCAAGCCGGGTCGAAGACGGCTGAAATGCCAGAAACCGGTCCCCGGTAGCTTGTCTCCTTTCTGGTGAAGAATTGGCTTGGTAGTTTAGTCTGCCCTGTTCCCATGATTCACTGGGCCAGGGACAGACTGATTTGCATTTAGCCAGGTTCTGAGCTGGGATGGTGCAGCGAGATTAATAACGGTGATGGATCAAGCCCTGATCTTTGGACTGGGTAAGAGTGGTCTGCTTAATTCAGACACTCTGTTCATCACCACCCCCTTTTCTGAATCGACTGCTGGAAGACGGCGGCGCTGCTAGCTGCCTTTTAATGTTTTAATCTTTAAAGTGTTGCTGATACTTGTCACTATTTGCACTATTTGCAGTTCTCTCCTTTAAAATCAGCAATTTTCCACAGTTGTCCACCCCGGTCCGACCCGGCAAGTGCCGTTTGTTCGGAGGGTGCTGTTAACCTGCTGCTGCTTTAATACTAGATAGTGGGCGGGACAGCGGGCAGGTCTTGACGCGAAGGAAGCTATAAGATCAGATAGTACAGCGCACGCTGCAGATTGCTGGAAGACGGCGGCGCTGCTGGCTGCCTTTTAATGTTTTAATCTTTAAAGTGTTGCTGATACTTGTCACTATTTGCACTATTTGCACAGTTCTCTCCTTTAAAATCTGCATATATGCACAGTTGTCCGCCCCGGTCCGACCCTGCAAGTGCCGTTTGTTCGGCGGGCGTTGTTAACCTGCCACTGCTGCTTTAATACTAGATAGTGGGTGGGACAGCGGGCAGGTCTTCGTGTGAAGGAAGCTATAAGACCAGACGGTACAGCGCACGCGGCAGACTGCTGGAAGACGGCGGCGCTGCTAGCTGCCTTTTAATGTTTTAATCTTTAAAGTGTTGCTGATACTTGTCACTATTTGCACTATTTGCACAGTTCTCTCCTTTAAAATCTGCATTCTTCCACAGTTGTCCACCCCGGTCCGACCCGGCAAGTGCCGTTTGTTCGGCGGGCGTTGTTAACCTGCCACTGCTGCTTTATTACTAGATAGTGGGCGGGACAGCGGGCAGGTCTTCGTGTGAAGGAAGCTATAAGACCAGATGGTACAGCGCACGCGGCAGATTGCTGGAAGACGGCGGCGCTGCTAGCAGCCTTTTAATGTTTTAATCTTTAAAGTGTTGCTGATACTTGTCACTATTTGCACTATTTGCACAGTTCTCTCCTTTAAAATCTGCATTTTTGCACAGTTGTCCGCCCCGGTCCGACCTGGTAATTGCCGTTTGTTCGGAGGGCGCTGTTAACCTGCCACTGCTGCTTTAATACTAGATAGTGGGCGGGACAGCGGGCAGGTCTTCGTGTGAAGGACGCTATAAGACCAGATGGTACAGCGCACGTGCAGCAGACGCGAGCAGCGGGAGCGCCCCAAGCGTGCCAAAGGCAAGCCCGTCTGCGCCCGTCTGTGCCCGTCCACGCCTGGCCCGGGCCTAGGGCCAGAACCCCTGCCCCTTGCCACTCGGAACTTATATTTGTTACATCTTGGGCCAAGCCTTTGTTGACAAGGTGGAGACAGTCTATAAAACCTTTCTGAATAGCAACCCTCCCTCTAACAAATCCTTAGAATCAAGGACCGAACCCTGTACAATACATCCCAGTTTTTCCTTCTCTTCTCCTTCGAGGGAACAGATTATGCAAACAGTAAAGGCACCTAAATCTGGAGCCCCAACAGATCCTTGCCCCCCTAAAATTTAATTTATTTCCTGAAATACTCAGCGAACAACTAAGTCTATTATTCTCGGAGATAATACTTTCAGGACAGTTTCCAGAGGCCTGGAAATCAGCCTCAGTGCTACTTCTGCTGAAAAAACCTCACCTGGATCTGGATGATCCTAATAATTATCGGCCAATCTCCAGAATATCATTTCCATCGAAGGTACTGGAGAAGCTGCTTAACATCCAGCTCACCTCCCATATCTCCTCAAACAACTTTCTTGACCACTCGCAATACGGTTTCAGAGAAGGCCATGGAACAGAGACCGCTTTGATCACAGCGACTGAGGAACTGAGGAAATCTTTGGACGAAGGAGGGAAGGTCACCCTGATTTTGTTAGATCTGTTGGCGCCCTTCAACACTGTCAATCATAAAACACTAATTGACAGATTGACTGAGTTGGGCATGCAGGAATCCGCCACTACCCTGCTAACTTCATATCTCAAAGAAAGTTCCTTTTTTGTAGAAGTGGGTGGATCCAGCTCCAAAGCCTTCAATTTGCCATGCGGGGTACCTCAGGGCTCATCCCTGAGCCCCACGCTATTCAACATATATGTGGCTCCTCTGGCCGCAATGATTAAACAGTTTGGTTCTTCCGTAGTCTCCTATGCTGACGACACGCAGGTGGTCATGTCAATAACTAATAACGAAGATGAGACAGCCTATCGTTTTAACAATTGTGTGTCCCATGTTAACATCTGGATGCAGACCAACAGTTTAACACTGAATGAGGGAAAACGGAAATCCTGCTCTTAGGTGCCAATCCCCCAGTCTGGTCATCAAAATGGTGGCTGACTGATCTGGGTGAGTGTCCTACACCAGTTCCCAAGGAAAAAAATGTAGGGGTGATTTTTGACTGTCAAATCAATAGTCTCTCGGCCAGTTTTTGGGGCATTCTAAAAATGATTAGGAAGATTTGCTCCTTTATCCCCCCCTGATGCTCTAAAAACTCTAGTAACTGCCCTTGCGTTATCCAGATTGGATTTTTGTAACGCTCTATATGTGGGGATTCAGACCCATTATTTGAAAAAACTACAGCGCTTGCAGAACGCAGCAGCAAGACTAATACTGGACATTCCCAAGTACGAGCCAGTATCACACCAATTAGGAGCACATCACTGGCTGCCTGTAAGGAAAATAATCATTTTTAAATCACAATGTATTGCGGTCAAGGCACTCCAGGGCAGAGGCCCTTTGTATCTAAAATCACGTTTGAAATACTATGTGCCCTCTAGAAATCTTAGATCTGCTCAGTCAAAACTGCTTCAAATCCCCAGGTACAGACAGGTACGCTGGGGAGGCAGAAGTTTTGTGCTAAGAACTGCAAAAATCTGGAATCGCCTGCCACTGATGATCAAAAACAGCACGTCACCTATTCTTTTCAGAAGATCATTAAAAACATGGCTATTTTCAACTGATCTTTAGACCTGCTGGCAGCGTTTTCTTTCTTACTTTCGTCCGGCCAAGTCCTTCAGCGCCAAGACGCCTACAGGCATTCGTTGCGCTTTATAAATTTAATTATCAAATCAAATCAATCAAAAATCAGCACCATTTTCAAAGTTAAATGCTCAGAGGTTTAAACAGAGGTTCAAGATAGGAGCCCCTTGAACATTAGGGAGGCATGTAGGGCACCATCCCCAGGACACCCTCTTCTCCCTGCATTCCTCGGTGGCTTGGTCAGGAGACTCCAAACATCCGCGTTCACCATCTTCTAGTCTTTCCACAGCAGCTGGCTGCTTTTTTCAGGAAAATTAAGCCAATTTCCCTAAATCCTTACCCACATCAAGAAATTGCAATGTAATTAGGATCAAATCTAAATAAGGCTTTCTTCCTCCTCCGACAAGCTCCCTGCACAAAGTCCCTCAGTCCTCTACAACACCAGAATTAAATGTTCTGAATCCTCACATGCCTCCTCCATCTTACCCTATGTCCAGTCTTGGTGCTCAAGTACGTCGCACATTGCCCCCAAGTGAAACACAAGAAATGGCCTTTAACTCTTTTTAATATCCCCTCACAGATATTCCTTCTGCCCACCAGTGGACTGGAATCTCTAGGGAGCCCATGGCTCTCTGTTTCAGCTGACAAGTCCATCCGACCTAAGACTGCCACCCCTAAACTATGACAATGACGCACTACAATCACACCTCGATTTCAAAATGCTTCTCCAAATCCAGAGTCAATTCATTTAAGATCACCTATCCTTTGAATCTCTGAACATCCTTGATGTAAGACTTTAAACACAAGATCCTTAGGCAAATTCCACCAAACCTGTTGCCAGACAAATACCATTACATATGGAAAGGAACCCTAGAAACTGACCTCCTCCTCTTCATGTGCAACACCGACCAATGGTTCAGCTTTTTACAAAAGAATCTGCACATCTCCCCGTTGAGAAATATTCCCGTTAGATGTAAACCTAAATGTCCATCACCCCACCACTTAAAATGTAACCATCTTTAACAATGGGAAAATCATGTTCCAAGCAAATGACACTGTCTTAACCATGGTTGATCCTCTCTTTCCTCTTCTTAGACCTTTGACCTCCAACTCTCTTGCAGTGTGTGGGTTTCTTGCAATATTGCAGGAGATCATGGTCACTGTGAAATGAGAAGAATGCGTCCATTGGTTTGCTGCTCTTTGTACCCATATGAAGATTGAAGACATCCAGAAAGATTATGTTATCTGAGTCAATTAACTGGTTTGTGATGAACTCCAGGCTTTCTTTGACAATAGAATACATTTTGTCCGGACTGTGATATATAATGTTTTCTCTGAGTTAGGAAACAGTGCAAGAAGAGATTTCCAGACACATGTACCGGAAGGATTGATAGCGATTCAGGGGAAGGAGCCTGCAACTTAGCAAGTTTTTATGAATGACCGCTAAACCCCCACCATGCTTTTCTTACCGGTCACAGTAGTAGAGCTTAGATACCCCTAGGTGATAATGCGCTTCATAAATTCATATTAACATAAAATAGGGAAACAACCTTTACAACGCAACTTTTACAACGCACTACCGTTACAACAAAACTTTTACAACGCAACATCCATTACAACGCAAGCCATTACAGCGCAACCATTACAACGCATGACACTACAACGCATACCACTACAACGCATGTCATTACAACTCAGTCATTACAACGCATACCATTACAACGCATAGCAATACAACACATAGTACCCTTACACTATCCAACACTTACCCTACTGTTGCACCCCCTGGAGTTAGAATATTAATTTTTACCCCTACACTATTCAACACTTACCCTACTATTGCACCCCCTGGAGTTAGAATAGTAATGTTTACCCCTACGCTATCCAATACTTACCTTACATGCAATGTAATGTTATGCGTTGTAATGGTATGCATTGTAAAGGTAGTCTGCGATGTAATGGAATGCGTTGTAAAGGTAGTATTTAAAAATTTGTTGTAATGGCATGCGTTGTAATGGAATGCGTTGTAATGGATGTTGCGTTGTAAAAAATGTGTTGTAAAGGTATGCGTTGTAAAAGTATGCGTTGTAACGTCATACATCCCATAACATAACATAACAGAGGGAAGCAGACAAAGGCCCAGTATATTGTTTGTGGCATCAATGAGCCAGGATTCAGTGAGAAACATGATGTACAGGCTGAAACTTATAACTTTCAGGCAATCTCAAGGCAGTGTTCAGCTGCTGAGTGACAGCTTTGGAGACAACATCTAAGATAAGAGCTGGGAAGTGTAGGCACAGGTGTCCAGGGGGTGTGATAGGCACCTCGATAAGATGTGTGTGATTTGGGGTGGTTAAATGAGGTCAGTGGGTTTGTAACTTCTGATGATAGTGGAAATTAGTCGGTAGTTTTGAAATTGGTTGTGTGGCGGCTTATCAGTGGATTTCAGATTTTGTAGCTTTAATGAGAGTGTTTGGGGCCATATTATCAAGCAAGGGCGATACATTATCGCCGCTTTTATCGGCAGGAAACTGTCGCTAAAGCGGCGATAATAGGCTCGATAATATGCCCTTGTGAATTCCCATAGAAGCCCAGGTTAACACCAGAACCTGGGCTTCTATTGGAAATCACAAGGGCATATTATCGAGCCCATTATCGCCGCTTTAGCAGCAGTTTCCTGCCGATAAAAGCGGAGATAATGTATCGCCCTTGCTTGATAATATGGCCCTTAGTTCTTACTCATCAAGGGGGGATGCGCCAGATTTGTTCTAGGGGAATGTTTGTCTCTGGGAATAATAAGCCTCTGTGGGCTGTTGTCAGTAAATGCTGTTAATGCTGTTGTAGGCAACATTTGTGGTTTACAAGCGAATCACTGAGCAGAAGGAAAGCTTGGGTTTGGAGGTCGATTTTCTTCCTCAGATGAGATAAAGAGGTCAGTAGTTCCGAAAGGGGGGTATTTGGGACTCAATAGAAGGTAGAGTCTTGTGTTGAACTTTCAAGCCAGGTCTCGAGTTAGGCTTGTGATTTAGATGTACTAGTGGTAGGGAAGGTAAGGAAGGAAAAGGCGAAGAGTACAACATGGGGTTGGGGGAAGGAGAAGGGGTAATATATTGGGAGTGGGTAATCTCCGACAGATGGAGGGCTGTGGTATCGAGGCTGGTTAGTTACTATTAGGTGGTTGGGGAAGAGATGTCGGAGAGTGGTTGAAGAGGGAGGAGAGGTTGGCTGGTTAATACTGATTTTTTGGTGGAGAGAGGTTGGCATGTGAGGAAAGAGGACGGGAGAGGAGTCAAAGGGTGGGAGGAGGGAAATTGGTAAGGATTGGGGGAGATGAAGTCAGGAGAGAGGAATGTGGATATCCCAGCTGGTGGGATGGAGGGTGAGAGTAAGGTGGATAGGGTGACTAGAGCTAAGGTAGGGGGAACATGGAAAGTATGAGATGGGGGGTGTGTGCGGGACAAGATGTTCGCATGAAGATGAGATGTTGAGAGTCCTTTGATGAGGGAGCGGGTGTGAGAGGGTTGGGGTAGATGAACTCCGAAGGAAGGGAATTATTGTTAGTGATAGGGAGGCTGGGGAGTGAAAGAGACAGGGGTGAGGTGAGTGGCTAATGGTCTGCCTGGAGTAAGGAATGAAGGGGGTTTAAAAAGAGTTGGATGGGAATTGTCCACATCCATGTCATTTGAGGCCCTATACAATGATAGGAAGTTTTTCCCCAGAAAAATGACGGTTATAGACATTTCCCTGATGACCACCTCTGAAAATGTAGCAACGGATCATTTAACTTGCAAATAGCAGCAACTTTAGTGGTTGTTCACTCCAGTTTCAGAGTCATAACTACTGGAGAGAATAACTGAGATGAAACCATCAAGCCACCTTTCTAAAGCCATCTCTGGTTTTATCCGTAAAGATCTTGCCAAACAGTTCCTACCTTTTTGATCCACCCTGGTCAAATGTTCTCTCCAGAAATAGACTTTCACAGACTGACTAAAAAGTGGCCAAAAACTGTACTCTTTTGAAAAAACATTCACTGGACTCTAAAGCCTAAAGAACTTCAGTACAGTCTCCCCCTTCTCTTCTTAGATAAGGTCATGGAAAGCTGAGTAGCCTCCCATGTCGTCTTCTCACATCCATGCAAATAATAACCCTCTAGACACTTTCCCATCTTCCTTCAGACAAGGTGACAGCACTGAGACTGCTGTTCTGCAGCTCATTGATGACACACTGCATCCTTGACACTGGAAATATTTTTTTTGTGTTTCTCTGCAATCTCTTGGCTGCGTTTGGTTCAATCCAGAGATGTTTTAAGGCAGTGGCAAAGTTGGAAAATGCTGGGGTCCCCACCTTTCAAGCTGCCCCCTGGGAAACTGCTGAACTCTCTCTCTCTAGTGCACATTTCTTTCTATATTTCAGCCTCTCTCCTCTCTGCCTACCCCAACCTCTGACTTTGTTTCTCTTTGTTCAGTGTCATGTTGAGGGTTTTTGGAGCCACCAAAAAGACATATATAATCGTTTTTTGCGTGAACCCATTTTTGAGTTTGTTTGGCATCATTCAATCTTCAATTAGCAGAAAATGAGTAATGGAATGCAAAAGTTGTTATGAACGGGGGCCCCCAAAATATTTCTTGCCCAGGGCCCCAAAAATACTTAAGACAAAAATGCTACAGTCAACCACCACGCTTAGTATTGCGAGAAATCGAAGGAACGTCAACCAGGTCGTTTTTGACTGGTTTCCCTTCATCTGACGAACCATTCACAAGTAGTGACAATTGGGAGCTCTGTCCATGATCAAGTCAACCTACAAGAAGGGGTTCCTCAAGGTTTAATCCTATCACCAACCATCTTTAACCTTTATCTTGAGCCGCTATGTGAGACCCTTAGGAACTCTGGGATCCTCGTTCACCTGTATGCTGACGATACCCAGATCTTCTCAACGCCCGACAACATCACCCTTCTCTCCACCACCTTGGCAGGCATTCAAACATGGATGTCAATTGACCATCTTAAACTTAAACCTGAGACAACAGAATTCCTACTTATATCTCAGAAGAAATCCAACGTACCTGTATAAGATTGGACAGAATCCATCTCATCCTTGGTGTGCCAACCCACGATTGTTCAGCTTGGCATCATCTTTTAAGGTCGGCTCAACCTCCAAAGTCAAATCGCAGTCATCGCCAAGACCACCCGGTTCCAACTAAGGCTACTGTGGGGAATCAGACAGTTTAAATCCAGAGCAAGACTTAAAATCAGATGTTCAGGGATTGGTTCTCTCCAGACAAGACTGGAGGAACTCTGGGGCATATTATCAAGGGGGTTTATCTCCGCTTTTTTGGCTTTAAAAGCCATGAAAGCGGAGATAAAATTATCTCCCTATTACCTAGCTGTCGCTAACACCAGTTAGCGACATCTAGTAGGAGATAGCGACCATCTTGGGCCCGCTTTGCATGTCAGTGATATTTATGGCTAATGACATGCAATGTGGGCGTGCCAAGATGTTAGCGACTGGAAACAGTCGCTAACATCGCTATCTCCTATTACCAACTTTTGGAGATATTCACGCTAAGCGCGAATATCTCCAAAAGCTAACACCTGCCCTGAGCAGTTCTTAGCCATGTTATCCAATGGGAGGTGGATAACATGGCTAAGAGCATTAGCTCGGTAATGCTTGAATATCGCTGACTTTTCAGCGATATTCATGCATTTCGGCCGATTTTTATCGCTTAGGAGATAAACCTTGATAATAGCAAGGTTCCTAAGTGATACAAATCGCTGCAGCTCGGCGATAAAAATATCGCCGCTATGCCAACATAGCGATAATTATCGCTAGTTGTTGGTAATATGCCCCTCACTCCGCTCGGGCATTCCTAAAGCACACTTAGCTCCACTCACAGCAGCTCAGCTGTGGCCAATTTTGTTACCGATACAATAATGTTGTCCTCTTCAGACCTATCTTGCTATCAATCTAATGCCTTCCTATTGAGATTGGAGCTCAATTTAAAACTGCCTGCACCATACACAAGGCCCTGCATTGCTTTTCGCCCATCAACTTATATAACTAAAACATTGAAAATCTAGGGGCAGATTTATGAGGCCCTTGCGCCACGTTTACGCCGCTGTTGCGTCACGCAAGGCGGCATAAACGTGGCGCATCCCTACGAACGATTTACAACGTGACGCATCTTGGCAGATGCGTCACGTTGTAAAGCCCTGCGCCGCTTGTGGGCGTCCCGGCGCAGGGTGGGCGTTCCGGGGCAGGTGCGCCTCGCAAAAGTGGCTGAGTGAAATCTATGAGATTTCACTCAGTCACTTTTAAGCTAATGCTGCGTCAAAAGCCTGCGCCTGCTTGAAGCAGGCGTAGGTCTTGACGCAGCATTGTTAAAATGGGGCACCCCCGAGCCTTGCTGGAGCTGCGTCGCGCTTGCGACGCAACTCCAGCAATGCGACACATTTCCGGCACAGATGCGTCACGCATCTGTGCCGTTTTTGCACCATGGTGCGCCGCAAATGCGGCGCACCATGGCTGGCGGAGCTGTGGCGCACTGTGGCGCATGTTAACTGGCGCATCCCTGGGGATGCGCCAGTTAACATAAATCTGCCCCCTAGTGCGCAAAACAGGGTTCAAGAAACGCACAGTCCCTTCTCTCGGAGGTTCCCACTTTCAAACAAGAATGATACATGATGAACTTATCATTATTAGAACCTATAAGAACCTGGAACTACCTCCCCCTGACCCTTAGTATGACTCCAGGTCAATCTACCTTAAAAATTGAAGTAAAGACTCTTCTATTTGAAAGGCACTTGGGCTCAATCTGTGCTCACCCACACA